>NC_141854.1:7037623-8237623 GCF_024713525.1 Acromyrmex echinatior
ATCCAATACATGTTCCTTTGAATCTTTTGCCTTATTCGCGGCGTTTGTGGTTAGCATTAGACCCTAACTACATATTTAACTAAAATTTATCTCGGCTAAGATCCATTGAATTTGTAAATCTAGTATTATATTGTTGATGAATAATTAGTTTTGTAAAAAATATATGTGTAATTTTAAAGTAATTTTGAAAGTAATTTTGAAAAGTTATTTATTATTTATTTTTGAATGAAAAGTTATTTTTTTTTTGCTAAGATCAACTTGTAAAACTATTTTCAATAGTAAAGTATGAGATTATATTAACCATATTTTATATATAATATCTGAAAAATAACGAAAATACGTAAAGATTATATTGTCTCCTTTACAGTAAAAAGTTACGAAGATAATAAACGTTTGACTTCTATTGTTTAGATGATAAATTCAAATGTTGCAACCATTCTAAGATCAATTATGTTTCAATTTTACACAGTATATACTCATAAGTATAGATTTATTTTAACTGGCAAATAAGGCAAGATGTATAATTTTTTCTGTAATACTTTTTTTCATGAAAATCTAATAAATAAAATATAGCACATATGCGATCGAGCTTATATAGAAACCAATTATATGTATAAATTGATTTATAAAGATTTATCTAAAAATTATGGAGATCACTCTATTATTCAAATATACGACGATTTTGTAATTATTATAATCTCGCTAAAGTCATTTTTTTATATCACATATTGACTATAATAAAAAACCTTATGAAGATTTATTAAGAGATTAAAAAATTTTTTTATTTATGACATATAAACACATTGTTATAATTATATCATATTATAATCCTTGTATTTTTTGTACATCTGTAATATATTTTACAAACAACAAAAAATTTAAAGAGTTATATGTATAATCTAGAGAAAAAGAAAATGTTTTAATTTTAAAAATGTATTTATGATCTGATCATACGACAAAACAAACTAATATCGATGATTATCCGATTACCGAAATCACCGAAATTATTTAATCAATAGAGTATCCATTTCCAAACTAATGTGAAAGTTTGTTTTGTCACGCATTATAAGTCGATATATCACATAACCATTCAATTAAAATAATTCGGACAGATACATAACAGTGATTAATGATCATCTTTACGGGAAAGGAACTTTGGGAGTCGACACGTTTCACAAAAATAATCAGAAATCCATTAAAATGAAGCTCTTACTTTATCATCTAAAAATATTCCATTTGCTCTAATTTCAGGTGAATTGTAAGAAATGAATGAATTAATTCATCAACAATATAAATAATCTAAAATTGAGCTTCTCTAAATGTGTGCTTCTTAAAATTAATTTTTCTCACAAACTTATTAGCCGCAATTAGTCAAAAGTAAAGAATAAGAATTTCTTTCTTTCTCTTTTATTTAATTGCAAAACACTTAAAACGTTCCGTTTTATTTCAGCTACAATAAAGTAATACAATAGATATTATTCGAATATTTTTCGAGCTTGTATTACAAGATTAATATGGCTGTCGATATCTTTTGAAATATATAGGTCGCAATATATTTGCTGAATTGGATATTATCCTAACATTTGTGATGGGTTTAAAGATCCATTAGTATAATGAAGTTGAAATTGCTCGCAGAATGGTAGCACAGCATTTACTATGAGTATAGCTATAAATTCGTTGATTAACAAAGATCATTAATTATCAGAATTTAATTACTTGTTTCGAAAGTTCTCCATAGCTTTTACAGCCTAACCAAGCAGTTTCATGGTTTCGACAGAAATGCATCGTAATGCATTAAAACGAAATCAGTGAATCGTGCTTTGAAATTTCACTAACAGAATTATTAGCGATTGTTGAAAACATTATTGTTTGTATTACCCACCAAAAAATCATATTAAATCGCGAAAACTTTACAATATTTTTAAATATAGATTTTTACATAATGTGTCGAATTTGCTGCTCTCATATAATACCGATTTATTATTAAGTGTGGTTATGTTAGAAAAATAACTTTTTTTATACATATATAATAACAAAATTATAAATTAGATAAATATTCTTTATAATTTGGAGATCAGTATATAATTTTCTGTAAATTTGGAACTGTTTTTAAATTGAGAGATATTATATGTTAATAAAAATATTTTACCGATATTCTCATGCGCGAAGTATAATATTATATATATTTATTTTGATTGAGAGGAACAAGTCTGAGCTCGAAGTTGGATTTAGTAAGCGTTAAGTAGAGCAATTGGTGACTTGATAAGCGAGTCCAACGTGGTAACACCACTTCGTGTATCAGAACTGCTACGGCTCGACCGAGTGTCCTCGAGATCTCCAGTAGTACAGCTCGGCCATCGATCGGACGTTCCAGCATTTGTGTATCCACTATTTTCGTGCTTTCGATAGGCGATCAATCGCCTTCCTATCGTGTCTCCGATGGAATCTTGCGCTAGGCACTTGAATATTTTATTATAAACGCCAGCGGCTCAATAATATTTGTTCGCCCAACGAATGTCTAACCAACAATTCTTTCTTTGTATCATTATTCTAATTTGTAATACGTTTGAGTATATGCTTATATATGATAGGAGCCACACTTTATCGTACGATTAGATTACGCATATTTATCCGATCGATATTATCCAATATAGTCTGCTTGCTATAACGGTGGCACGACGACATTTCGTTTTATGTTGTTTTAATGAGGGTCTTTTCAATTTAAATGAAAAATCCAACATAATAATTAATTAAAACAATTTGTATTATGGAAAACAAACTACTAATTAAGATTATTAAATATACAATGTACCGATATTTGAGATAAATGTAAGTAAACACATGTATATTTAAAATTTTGATTTGGATTTAATTTTATGTTAAATTGGATTCTGCATATATTAAATTAGATTTGCTTATAAATATAAAAATTGTGCTACCTTATTGATATCGTTAACTATAAATCCTTTCTATTTGAGAAATATTGAACTCGTTATCTGTCGTTTATGTTTTTAGTTAAAATTTATCAGTTAAAAATAAAAACTTGACTTGATTAACACTTAAAATGTAAGACAAATGTAAACAACTAAACAAATAGAAATCACTTTTATACGCGTGCTTACGTTTTCAGGATAGAGCATGTGGCTGCAGAACGTTTACGCAGAGATCCGATTGATCGAGCTAAATTACGGAAACCGAGTTACGCAACTGCAGCGAAGAGCATCCGTCGGTTTCCAGCCCATGTAATGATCTCACTTTGAATTTGCGGTTTACAGTTACATTTTACCGAGTCGTAGTGCCCGCAATACATCAGTTGCATCTCCGGAAAATATCGAGATTTAGCTGACATCGCGTGGGCTAAAGATTCTCCATTTGTTTCATGAATATCATTCACAATTCGAATAATACATAAATTCAAAGAAATTAATTCTTAGTTTGTATATTCTATATATAGAATGAGATAATTATTTTATATTTATTTTATATTATTTGTAAATATTATTAATTTACAATACTTTTTTCCATTATTTCAATCAATTGCATTTTCACGTATTTATTATCTTTTATTTATACGGCCGAGTTTCGAATTGTATAATTTTATATAATTCTATATAATTAAATTTCATTATAATTTCATTTCAAATACCTCATTATATTTTCGACACGTTTCGATATCGTTTTGTATTAAAAACGAGAAATTTGTTAATATTTACTGACACATGAGTATATCATTGTCGAATTCAGAATGATATCTATTGCAATTTAAAAGTTTAAAGTTCGCAAACTTGATTCAAACATGGAAGAGTTTGTGATTGAAGGGAAACATGACAAATTCGATATTGCATGCATATATTGATAAATATATCTTCTTTGTATATACAATTCTCTTCGGAGTCTTCAATTTGCTATGCTATTTCAAGTCTATGTCATTTCGTGGCTTTCTCGCGGTTCGCAAATTCTCTGTGGGATTTTCCGGCTTCTACATCACTTCAGACTACCTACTTTTTTACGTTGATCAAATAATTTGCAGAAATCGCGGTATTTTTCAAGAGAAAACACACAGAAAGAAACGTTTTTAAATTTACTCGCCAATCAAACTTTTATCAACCATTCTTTATACATCATAGTTTCTCTTTTTATATCTCTCTTCATACATATTCTTTTAATTTTTTATATGTCTACTATATCATTATTTTTAATAAAATAATATTTATCTTCTTTTGTGAATATACTTTTTGATTTATATTTTTATACATTCGTGTAGATATATTCCTGCACCATTGATTAATAAAAATGATGAGTTTTTTTTTATAGAGTACAGTAACATTTAATTAATTTTTTGTTTTTTTATTATATGTGATTTCAGCGACTTCCAAATTGTCACTTTGTATATTTCATTTTAATTTAAAATTATTACAATTTCTGCATCCAAAACATATGACATTTTATCATTGCGGTAGATTTCTATATTTTAGTTACGCGACTTTCTAACGCAGTAATATTTAACACTTCTGAGTGCCAACATGTTGTTCAAAGTTCCAACAGTGCGAAGAATTATCGTTGTCATTTCTAAGCGTTTATCCGCTCGAAAACAGCGAACGGACGCACGATTGGTCTAATTTATGGGTGGCAATGTGGCAACGCATGGATTTCAAAGGGCGTTCGTTTAACGCAGACTAACTGCCGGGCCACGTAACATAGGATTTCGGTTTCGTATTGAAATGAAATGCACAAGAGCACAAGCAGTAACATCCTTTCGCGTCGCTTGCAGGTGCGTTAAAATTGGCGGGTTTGCGACGACGATCGAATGAATTTCAGATAATCGTTCACAGACAGCGTGAGGAAATTCAGTCGTATTCTAGCAGATCATAAATTTTGCCCGATCCTTCGTGACTTCGATTGTCTTAATTACTTCGTCAGCTCGATTACTTTCATCCCGATTATTTCACGGCGACCCAAGCTTCATTATTTTTAATGATATCCTTTTCCTCCTCTTATCCTCCTATTTATCATCATTTCAAAACTCGTACGAACGGAAAATACGAAGTAGGTGCTATCCTTACACTCGCAATGAAAAGCGAGAGTATATAATCGTCATATATTATATATGCAAGTACTGCAATGAAAGATCGCGAAAATGGGACTCTCACTACATTATATTCGAACACGATGTACGCTAAAATCGCCTCGAATGAGTTGTCATGGCGACGCTCTCATTTTAGACTTATACTACTGTTCATTGTACACGCGACCCTCAGCGTTTATTATATTTATCCGTTGCGCGATCACAAGGATTTTCCGATATTCCAATATCCTATCGGGATAATGAATTATTTATGAGATCAGATAATTGCTCGTATCTATTCATTACGATTTATTTATCTAACAGAAAATGTATAGGAAATGGGAAGATTAAAATTATTGCTTGCTTTGTCAGAGACTTAACGACTTCTCTCTCTCTCTCTCTCTCTCTCTCTCTCTCTCTCTCTCTCTTTAATTTTGCTTGTGGAAATTGAACACAATCCATCGAAATAACACCCAATGAAGTAACACTATGTAGTAGAGTAAAGCATAATAACTATTTCAGTTTAATATCAATCCATCTGGATCGACGTGTGGTTGCGTATTTATATTAATACTCGAATATCGATGTACAATAATATCGCAGACGAGGAGTATCGGTGGCGCATAGCTGGAAATTAATGATCCGCGCGGTAATTCCTTTAGTATTTCTATAATGAATTCTTTTGTCATATATCGGTAGTAGATTCCTGCCAAGTATTCGATGAACGAATAATCGTCCTTCCTACTTTAATCGCCCACACGATCGCGATAAACCATAAATTTTACATCGTTGAAATAAATCGCAATAGATAGAAATGTCGCCGTATGTGATTGCTGACCATCGAGAAATGTAATCTTTGCGAAGCCATTAATGGTAGAGAATTGCGTATAAATAATTGTGCGATACAATCTACCCTTAAACGTCACACTACAGCAATAACACACGTGATATGGCATATCTCATTCAATTGCTTATAACTTTTACAATAATACAGCCGTGAAAAAATGTTTTTTGAATCATAACGCCAGACATTAATTTAAAAAACATAACGATATCAAGCAAATGTATATCTTTCGTAATAAAAAAGTTATAAGCAATGAAAAAAGCACTCGAAAAGCATTGGAAAAAAAAACTGAGTATGTCGTACCGAAAAAGCATTTAAAAGTTAAATGCGATTGACGCAGTGATAACTGTCTATATTATCAATATAAAAATCTGTGTTGAGTTTTATATAACGGATATTAGATATTGTAAAATTCAATAGAGTACATCGATTGCATTTCAAATAAATAAATTTAAGAGATCTTATTTTTTGAAAATTTAAATTTCGCCATTTAGTCATTGGTTTTTTGGTCTCATTTATTAATATTCACATCGTCATTCGCCGTTTCGTGTGGAAAGGGGAAGAAAGACTCATGAACTTTATTTCATACAATTTGTGTATCAATATTGAGACTTTTTTTTATCTCGCTTCCATTTATCTTAGAATTTGTGATTACACAGGCATCTCTTGACAAAAAGGGGGAAAATTATAATGAAAAATAACTTGTCACCGATAAAATTCATAAGGCCGACGAGAAGTTCGTCTTAAGAAACAAGACTCATTCTGCTAATCCGATGAAGAAAGAGACCGACATCGAATAAATTGTTGTATGAACCATTAATTCCCGGCCACGGCTCTGAACTTTTTGATTAATACCCAGATTGTTATCTAGGGAACCAATTATAACGTTCGCAGGAGTTTGTAAGGAAAATATAGCATACTTGCTGCAGTAAAAAAAAAAAAAAGAAGCGCAATGCGCGTTTCAGATTTATAATTCTAGATTATCGTAAGGTAATTCTCGACGGAATTTTAGAAGGTGTAGATAAACGTTAGAGCGTAATCTGATTTCACAGTTCTCTATTGTCTTAGCTGCAAGCGCGAGCTTATGAAAGCTCTCGGTACGCAACCACAGTCACGAGCCAATTAACCATGTTAAAGACAGTTTATGCAAAAGGCTATCTTCCTTTTCACGAAACATGGTCGAATTAAATGGTATTTCCTTTATACGCGTTCCTTGTCTCACATAAATTTAAATAACTATCAACTTTCTCTGCTGTTTTTGAAAATGAGCAATTCAACAAACAAAACATAGACGTAGCAAAGAAATAATATTCAGAAGACAAATATTGATTTTAGGTAAGTAAGCGAATGAATTGCGCAACAGTTTATTACTGTCGTAACATTAAACAGATCACAATAGCAAACAACGTGCATTACTAAATATATTAGCTCTTTAGAAGCTTTAGGAATAAAATGAACGACTGGTTAGACTTTTTTTCGTCTTCCAGCTGTTTTCCGGTGATCTATCTTTGGCCGTATTCTCAAGCGTTCGAACAACTTTTTCTCCAAAACAGTTATCGGGTTTTACTAAGATAGAAAAGCACGAAAGCAAGAAAAACGGGACCAAGTGAAAAATTTCTATGAAGACATTTTTCTCGATTCACCAGACGCGCGATTCGAATTTTCATCTGAAATCGTTCGGAATATTCGACATCTGCTTGCGATTATATAATCCTCCTAGCCGACTCTCTACTTTTCCTCTCGAAACTTGTCATTTAAAAAAACAATTTTTTTTAGTAAAAATAATCCTGATAATACATCATTTTGTTTTTTATATCGCATCGTTGTACCAAAATCACTGACATTTTCCACATCTCGTACTTTTCCATAGCGCGGTAGTGAAAAACTATGTAAAGGCAAACGATATTCATTGATAACCCTAGCTGCGATACGCTTCTACGGTAGCGAATGGAATTATCGACCGACATAAGTGGTGCCGGCGCTGAAAGGCTATTACACGATGATACGTTCCAAGAAGGAGGTCACCGAATCAACAAATTAAGTCGTAACAAAGAACGTTGTAATGAAACGTTTCATATTTAATAAAAATAATATAATTGCAAACAATGAAACACATGGAACACATGAGATACGTAACGATATTCAATTGCTCGTATCTACCGCTTGCGAGTAAATTGGAGATTTTTTTCGACACTATTATATAAATGATAAGAAGATTAAGGAGTTAAATTTCTATGCTTAAATAAATTTTGGATAAAAAAATATTCGACGATATGTAAAAAAAATCGTTTTAGCGTCTACAGAGATTATTTTGCAATGCAGTTGAATCTTGCATTTTATTACAAATCCATAGTATCTACTCTGCAAGAACACTGCAGAAGATATTTTTTACTTTCATCCTGCTGTAAATAATTTCATTAATGGAACGGATAGTCTGCCGCAATGATATTAGCTTTAGCACATAAAGCTTCCTTCGCATAATCATAATTTTAGACTTTTACTGTACTCATAGCTTCTTTTACATTAAATTTTAATTACTAAATGACATAAAACAAAAATGTGAGCATATAAAAACGTGATTTATTGTTAATTAAAACTTAATACAAAAAATTGTAATTACTGCAGTTCTAAAATTGTAATTGTAAAAAAGGATTACATATTTAAAAAAAAACTAATCTCGTCGGCGTGTTCGCATTTTTATGTGATTCATTAATTAAAAGATTTAATCACATTTTTCAGTACTTGGAAAAATGCTTAAAGTAGCCAGATATTAATTATTAAACAGAGCATGCGGGCCGATAAATTCAGATAAAATATCAAACCGCAAATACCGCCATTCCAAGATCGACGTGGAATGTAAAGGATCCACTATGCGTGAAGTATCCACCCACCGAGGAACTTATTAAAGGAAGATTCGCGTTTCGCGCATACTTCAGTAAAAGAGATATTTCGGCGACGCGGAGTGCCGATCGATCGGTCAAGCAACGCGAAGTCTCGCGTATAAAGAATGTGGAAATAATCGCTCGTGAAATGGCCCGAAAATATATATAAAACGAAATGGCGATCGTTCTCTTTTCCTCTCCCCTCGTTTCTTCCCTTCCTTTTTTCATTCTTCTTTCTACCAACACGATCGATGAGGGCGCACAATCGATGGGGCCGCATCATCATTTCTAATATAACGGGCGCGTATAAAAAGTATCTAAATGTAAATATGTACGCCCGTTCTGTTCTCGGTATAAAGAGAGATATTTTCGACAAAAAAGTACTTTTGTAATTTCAACATTTCTCCATTTCCGTCGAGTCTTCCCAATTTGTATGGACGAGCCAGTGAATTGAAAATATTCATTCGTACCGATTAAATTCCTAATCTGCGGACGCGCAGTTATATCATGTCGAGATAAAATTGCTTCCGGCAATAATCATACAGATCTCTCTCTCTCTTTCTCCCCTTCTTGCCCCGAAGTTGCAACGCAATTTGGAAGCATCACGATGTATTGTGTGTTAATGTG
This sequence comes from Acromyrmex echinatior, assembly GCF_024713525.1. NCBI lineage: Eukaryota > Metazoa > Arthropoda > Insecta > Hymenoptera > Formicidae > Acromyrmex > Acromyrmex echinatior. Next base: position 7,047,042 of record NC_141854.1, read on the forward strand.
TGCCAATGGAGATCAAACTTGACGATACACACGCTTGAGATCCACTGACAAGCAAATCAAACATCCTATAATGGAATCAGTGTCTAATCACACGCGCTCCTGACGTGCTCTTCGCCGACCATCCGCGAAATTTGCTGTTGTTTGAGCAGATTGGAGCCCGCCGGTAGAACGTTTTCTCTAGAAACGCGTTTCTCATCTTGGCCACGGTACATTGTACTGTGTGTTTCTCGATTCCATTTCCCATTCCTTTCCATTCATTCGGATTGTTCATTCGACCTAGAACGTGGTTTCAACTCTCCTAAGCCATGAATCGCATTTATCGAACGTCAATCATGAGCTTCTTCCATTTAATTCTTACACACGAGAATTTGGAATCGCAAAAGGAATCACAAAATGTTTCTTCAAACAATATCAAACGCGAAATCTATATCAATTAATTCCATGTTAATTCCTTGTAGGATTGGATTTTGAAAAATAAATAATTCATGCGTTTTATATATATATGTATAATAAAATAAAGTAAAATAAAATTATATAATTCTATTTCCTTGTTTAATTGCACAAACATGATTTTAAAACCAAATATTCAATGGCTATAAAAGCTATATGAAGTATTAATATGAAAGATAATAAAACGTGAACGATATAAATACTTTTATTATACATTTTTAGATAATTTTGGATTTCTAGACAATTTTATCCACTTTTTATATAATTTGGAATGCTTTAGGTATAAAATGAGACTAGTATAAAGCTATTATATATATCATTATTATTATTCATCATTAAAAACATTTAAGTGTAAATTTAATCGGATATTTATAAAATAAATGTCCTTATTTAATTTCCATTTATAGTATATCGTTTTTCTACTATAATAGAATAGCTGTAATTGTCAGAAGTTTTAGACATTCTTCAGAAAATATCAATTTATCAAACATAAAGATTAAATTGCCTGCAGTTGGATTTAGGAATTAATAAAATAAAAAATATCGCATCTATATAACGTAATGTCGAATTAATGACATCCGGGAATGATTATTGAAATTCAGAAGTGTTACATTTACGATGTTTAAAAAATGTGTTAAATAAAGTATTAAAAAATTTACTCTTTTGTTAAATAAAACTCATATAGAGATATATTAAGAATTTAGGAAAATGTATTTAGATAATAATAAAATATTATGAAAGCAATAAAAAACAAAGAACGCAATGCCATGCGGACAACTCTGCCGCTTAATTATATATTATATAACATCAGTAATGCATTACTCACTACTAAAACATTTCACCTGCATAACTTTTCCTTTTCCGAATTGACAACAGAATTTTTACTTGAGACGAAATCGACCTATTTATAGAGCTCAACGTCCCAGATATCAATTTTCGCGTGATCTCGAAACATTTTAAAAGGAATCCATGGGAATATCGGGAAGAATGGGTTCGAAAGGTGAGGTCGGAGTATAGAAAATAGTGTAAACTTTAACGTCAAGCGAAATATCGCGACTGTAGCAGGTGTAGCAGAACCGAATGTATACCAGGCATAAAATAAATCTGTATTGTATCTCGGGAATATAGGGAGCAGCGCACTAACAAGGAGATGTGTATTAACGCATAGCAATAAAGCACCTATTGCGCGTCGAGATTCAATCGAGAATTCTTTGGAATACCATTGTGAACAACTTTCGAGCATTTGTTATTTTTCCTAAGAGTTTCCGTTCTTGAAAAAGTTTTTGAAATAAAATTATTTGCATCTAAGGGATTTTATATATACATACTTTTTTTACGATAAATAAATAACAAGTATATATATATATATATATATATATATACTTGTTATCTATTTATCATATATAAAATCCCTATTCTTGATCAAATCTGCGCAATAGGTTTTGTTGCTGCACGTTAATACACATCTCCTTATTAGTGCTATCCATTAATCGTGAGATAAGAAATATATTATACAGATAGTTTTAAAACAGTTGAGTATATTTCGGACTTGCTAAATTATTAATAAATTTATATATTTAACACAAAACACACTTTGAAGAGAAATAATATTATCAATCATGTAATAATAAATTAAATAATATAAAATAAATAATTTTTAAAGGTGAGATTTAATTAAGATTTCATATTTTAAAATGAGAAGAATAATTTATAGTTTGATCTTTAACACACACACACACACACACACACACACACACACACACACGAGAGAGAGAGAGAGAGAGAGAGAGAGAGAGAGAGAGAGAGAGAGAGAGAGAGAGAGAGAGAGATTTATAAGCACGAGCTGTATATTGCTATTAAAGCAGAGCAGATGCTTTTAATCCGCGATAAAAATAAATCGTTTTCTTTCTTGTATGCGCATTTAGTTATTTTAAAATGCCGTCTGTTCGTGTTTTAAATTGTCAACATAACTGATTGTATTTATTGTGTAATACTGTAAATACAGAAAAATGGTAAAGCCACAATAAACTAAACAATAATGATAATAAATATACGAAATTGGTATTTTACACATTTTGGATATTAAATAAATTTTAAATTAAACGTATTAATTTATCTAAATTCAATCAATATATCTAATTATACCCTTAATTTCATCAATTTCCATAGGCTGTTGAACTAATATATGTGTGTGTGTGTGTGTGTGTGTGTGTGTGTGTGTGTGTGTGTATACAAGCGCTATAATTTAAATTTTTATTAATTCTCTTATGAACGAATTTAAATAGAAACAATAAATAACCTTTCAAAAATAATATAAAAGAGAAATTTATATCAATATCAATAACTTATAATTGAAAAATAAATGTAAGAATTTGTAATATAGCATGTAAATTACAGTGTTACATAAATTACATTTATTTAAAAAAATGAAAAAGTATATAAATATTGTTTCTTCTTTAAATTAAAGCACATTAGTCGGATATTAAAATCCATATCTACACATATTATTAATCATAAATTATATCACGATTGACTCCGTTTTATTGTCTTAATATATCCAGATATTGTAAAATTATTTGGTATATATTTTAAAGTGTCCATACCTTTATTTTATTATCATATTTATTTTGTAATGTAAAGTACTATAGTGCATGTTAAAATATCGCGAATATATTAAAAATGAAAACTTTACGAATAGATACGTCGTCCGCGATATTGTACATATATTTTTTCTTCATTTATTATTTAATCTATTCCATTATGGGCGAATTTATTATAGGAGGAATCAATTTCCTTTCATAATTGCTAACATGACGAGAAGAAACTGGGGCATGCGTAAAATCAAAATAAATCTATATTTTTAAATATTTATAACTATTTTATTTGATATACCGTGCTCATTATCAGCATTGCTAATTTATATAAATTTAATTTACTCTTTAATGTTAAGAAACATGATAATGATTAAATACAGATTACCTGTACGATTTCAACATTCTCAGCAGAACAAAAATACAATATTAAATATTCTTTCTTAAAAAACGATTGAAATCTTTCAAAATTTTTAGTGTACATTTCTTAGAAGAAAAGATATGGGGGCGTAACTATTTGCCTCCTATGATAGTATTCGAAAGAAAGTCTCGATTGTGTTCAATAGCTTTTGCGGTACAGAGGAAAACGAAATCATTTTAAAACGGAGAGGAAGCTGACACATTCAGCTTGAAGTATTGCGAGTACCTTCCGATATATCCCGAACGATTCTGCGTTCAGCAATTCAGGAAACGTCCTCGCCGTGTATCTCTGCGTGAATCCACAAAACCGAGTGCTTTACGGTGATATTCAAATTTCATTGATACCCAAAATCTACGGGTTTTGAGGTATTCAGGACGCGAAAATTCTAAACATGCATTGGCAATGTTCTTGGTCTTGGTTTCTGCGACTTGGCCATTGTAGCGTCGTAATTGTTCTTCGAGAAGGCGAATATTCTAACAACGCGGACAACTTTAACTATTCGCGACAACATCGCGATCTCGAAACGATCCGGATGTTAACATCTTGGTAATCTGCGTGAGACGTAGGTAAATCGCGGGGAATGTTATGCGAAACTTGCGCCGCTTTCACGACTAACAATCTCATTCTGGAGTAAATTTGGCGACTATATAAACCGCAGCAACACCAATTATCGTATCGTAATTTATCGGGGTATCTCATACAGGAGGAAACTCGTATAGATCTTAGCGAGATGCGCGCACATCAAATACGCCGCGGGGAATAAAACTTTACGAGTCGCTCTGCATACAGCCAGCCACAACCTATTGATCGGTTCATTCAATCGGAATTCACGAAACAGAGCAAAACGCATGACAAGAGTGAACGTCGAAGTTGAGCTTTCGATATTTTACACGTCGCTGGAAACGTAAAAAATGCTCTTCCGCATATTAATCCTTTTTTTTATAACAAAATAATTTTAACAATACGAGAAGGGGCCAATAAAAAGAAAAAAAAATTCCGAAAAGGACTCAAACGGACCCAACCCGGAGTCGAAACGTTTGTAAACGATTTTTTTAATTGTATACGTTCTTAAATATACGTTCTAATTGTTTGCAAATTACATTCTTTACAATTACATTCTTTGCAATTACATTCTTTCGCCTTACATATATTAATATATCATTTAACTAACAATTGCGGAGACTTATGTAGACACTTATCTTACAATTAGAGTGCTTCCCATTTGATGACATAAGTCGACACAAGTCGACACAAGTGTCGTTCTATCTTTATCACTCTCTGACTGTCAAGAAGGATAAGAACGACGCTTACGTGTCGACTTGTGTCTGCTTGTGTCATCAAATGGAAAAGCACCCTTATATTGGATTTATTCTTGAAGCCACAAACTAATTTGCTTTGTTTAAAATAATGTTTATTATTTTTTTTTTTTTTTTTAGTTCTCTATAGTATTCAGTTTTATAACATAAGTGAGATCAACAGTAGCACGTACATTACATAATCTTAACCAACTTTATCATATTATTAGAAAATAACAGGAAAAAATGAAACAAGGTATTTTCCTTTATAGGCTTTGCTATAATCTGATAAGTTGGCCGGAAGATAAATTTTTTCATATCAGCCACCGGACAAAATCGCGATGAACGAATAACACTTTATCTAAATACAACAATCGAGTGTTTGCGCGTGTAAGCCATAAATAATGCCGCAAAGGGGGATTATAGGGGTTTCTTAAGTATAGTATTACGTGCAGTAAATACATAGCGCGCGCGCCTGGCGCGGCATGCTATGGCATTCGGTGTAGTACGCGAGATACGCGCGTTCACACGTATGCGAAGGAAGGAGGAGAGGGGGAGAGAGAGGGGGGAGAGAGGGGGAGGAGAGGACACAAAGACACAGGGGTCGCATGCACACGGATACTTTCTGGGTCACCCTCTCCATTATCAAAGAATCCAGGGCCTGCCTATGATACAAGGAAAATGAACGTAACCTGGTGCTAAGGGAGTAAAGAATTTAAACTCTTGTAGACGACGGCGCCGTTGCAGCTCCGTAAATAGTTAAAAATGCATACATGTCGCTTTTAATAGGGAAACGAGACGGCGGAGCGATCGAGTATTACATGAAGCTGAGAGAAATACATGGAACGAGTGCGAAATGGTTTGTAGCAGAGAACAAGATTTAAGGCTATAATATGATCGATGAGCTGTACTGCCAATAATTTTTCGTTATATAAAATGAAAGCACACTTCACTTAAATATAATACATAAATATCGATAAAATCAGATACGACAGCTGCAGTAATCTTTTTTTTTGCAAATAATCGCGAAGTTATATTTCCTGTTAACGGTTGCAGCGCAAAATATGAAATATTCTGTCAAATTAAATTTCGAATAACCATTGATTCGATTGCCGGCTTCTCTCCTGGGATTGCTCACGGGATTTTATCGCGCTAATATAAATATTAAATCAAAATCCGGGAAGAGAGAGAGAGAGAGAGAGAGAGAGAGAGAGAAGGAAGGAAGGAAGGAAGGAAGGAGGGAAGGAGGGGGAGAGAGAAAGGCAAAGAGAGATAAAAATAGACGCAATTCGATCTCACAGCTCGTTAATTTGCAAACGCGATGCGGGATGTTACCATGCTCTTGAAGTGAAATCAAACGACTTCGTTCTGCTGCTTTTAAAGCTCTTGCTAAAGGGTACATTTTGCTACGTATAGAAAATCTTCGAGGCGAGAAAGAAGCAAAGGAGGAGATTGTGGACTGTCGATATGACTTATCCGCAATCTTTCTCAAACTGATTGCGAAGGGCACAATACCCCGCGGGACTGAAGTAGAGAACAGTAGCCGAGAGGGAGGCAAAGTACAGCACGAAGTGGGGGCGGTTGTTCTCTTTGTTTTCTCTGTGTTTATCTCGACGCTTCGCATGAAGAGAAACTAAGCGGAACGCATTAGCGCCTTTTGCTTACGGAAGAATTCTGTATGTATGAAAAATTCTATGCTGAGAGAGTTTTAACAATAAGAAAAAAAGAAATTCCATACAAAGAGGTATAACTTCTTTTTTTTCCACATTAACAGACATTCTTTTTCTACAACAGAAACAAATTCAGAAACGTATTCTTTGTAACGCAAAAATTGCATTAAAGTATATTAAATAGATAATAAATCAAATTTTTCAGTAATGAGATAATGTACATGCGAATAAAAACGAAATATTATTAACAGTTCGGAAGTTCAGTTCAATTCAGCAAAAACAATCTTTAATTCTAAATTTTTCTGTACTTGTAACGACTATATTATGTTAATCGTTACTGCATTTTTTATTGTAATATTATTTTAGTTACTTTAATTGGTTAATTTAATTTATGCCTCTCTGAATAGATGCTTTTATATTGATGCTATACATACTGAATACTATTTAAACCATCACTATTTATAAAAACTTATAATACATTTATTTGAGGATAAAAAAATAGATTAAATTATGTCGCCATCTCTAAGGTGATGCTTTAGATTAGAAGCAATCGATAAGTACGCCAGATTTCCCGGCTTGAATTTTAACCCGAACTGACACGTATTTCCGGCCGTCTTTATTAATTAATCAAACTGCAGCAGAATTACTAATTAACGATAAAAAAATCAAATTTCATTACGCACGAGATGCACGTTGATGTATTTTATTATTTGATAAACTCTCACCACAATATTCCGCTTTCCTATGCGATAAAAAAAAATTGCGATAGAAATGAACAAATTGATCAACATATTATCTGCAATAATTGTGAAACACTAATTAATCTATATCATAAATGGACGTCTATCTTAATATGTGGCTTCGAAAAAACTAGCAATATTTCAACTTGGTAAATCGGAAAATATTTGCGCACTAAAAGTTTTTATCTCATTTATCTCATTATTGGCAGACAAGTTACGCGTGACTTCATTTTTAATGAAACTCGTGAATAAACAAAGATAAACGAACCGAGAAATTAATTAAACTTGAGGTTATCGATAATATGTGTAAAAAAAAAAAAAAAAAACTGATGGTCAGAACAGCGTATTTCACGCAAAGTTATAACGAAATTGATATTCCATTTTCCAATCCCTTTCAATCCCTTCCGGGTGATTTCCCTTCTGGGAATTCAAACGGATACACTTTTGATGCTACATAAATATGTGCGTTACAAAGGCATCGACTACTCGTATTCCTATTATCGTCTCCTCTGACATTAACCGCTGTCTTTTTCGAGACGCTATCATCAAGCACTTCGCCGCAAGCTCCATTATACGCTCTATGCTCCCTCGTGCGATATAATTGCATCAACCGTAAGGTAATGTCAGTAAGGTCGAATGTCCGGCATTTCTAAAATTAACAGCGATGCAATTTCTAAATGTGCATCAAAAAGAACATGCGCACACTTGTCTTTAATTATATCGAGCAAAGCTAAACTATGCTGAAGAAAATATAAAAGATGTATTTATATTTATGTATTATAGATATACATATATATATATATATATCTCAGATATTGACTTTCGCATTATTTACAAATGATGCACAAGCAGAAAGGAAAAGAGAGAGATACGCACGAGAATACTATCAATAATAATGATGATATTATAATACTTACATTTGCCTTCTTTTTCGAGACTGATGAGACCTTGTTGTTTGATATGCAATGGCTTTAGATCAGGGTTGGTAAAGACTAATGTTTTTTCTTTTTTTTTTAAGAATAAAACGTATTGTGTTTTTTCTTAAATATATTTTTAATGCTTCAAATATGCTTTAAACAGTATTATAAAAAAACATATTTAAAATATATTAAAAACATCAATTAAGCATGTTTTAAACTATTTAAAATGTTTTTTATCAACCCTGCTTTAGATACGGATTCGCACTATCGATTTTCCGGCTGCGTGATTCAACTTTCTAGGAATCAATGACGGCAATCGAATGCAATTTGTTCGGCTTCATGAGTAATTTAACGACAGAGATTCAACAAATCCTCTCTCGATTTCGGCATGTAAGGTCGCAGAGACAAATGACTACACGAGGTCCAATAAGAGTGGCTTATTAATTAAAGTCGACTAATTATATTAACGGACGAAGCGACAAACTTATAATTAGTGGATTGATCATGAATGCAAGTTTCCGTTACATTTCAGCTCAACCTATTACTTGGAAAACACATGTTACGTATGTTGTTATATCGATGAACATGAGTGCTTATCACAATATCGTTTCCTGTTTGAATACCGCTTCGGCAAACGCAACTATACCAGAAAAGACAACAAAATCGTATCCCATAGTTAATTTAAGATAAACTGTAATAAAAATTTTAATCTGAGACATTGCTATGGAAAAACATGCGTTCTTGCGAAATTTAAAAAGCTGTATAATAATAAATTTTCGATGTTCCTATTACAAAAAAAAAATTGACTTTAGAAGTTATAAAAAAAAGCTTAAGTATTTAAAATTCTCCATTCATTTCAGAATATTCTGCGAATGTCAATAAAGTTGAATTAAAAGCGTTCGTAAGGATATACAAAGAGAAATCGGTTTGATCGCGTGACACGAAGATAAATGATGGAAAAAAAAAAGAAAGATTGAAACCTTGTTATCTGCGGTTATGATTTTCGGTTGCTCGCCGTGCGTGTTTGTTTGATATAAGAGGCACTTTAATGAAGTGCGGCGCACCGGAAACCCCTTAATTTATCTCGAATTATTATGTGCGATTACTCGCAGCACTGACATACTGCCAGCTTTTCAACCAAATTACGAAACATACATATTTTACTTCCGCCTCGGATATACGATTTTGTAACATATATATCTTCCCTTCCTGCTGTTCCGATCACTGCTGTGCACGTACATACGTACGTGGATGAAAAATAAAACTGTAAGCTTCCCGCTACGAATTTTCACAAACTTCCACGACGATCCGAGCCCCGCTTTGCCGCACTTGTCGTTCGGATATTTTACTTCATGCGGCCTTCGATATTCATCGAAATTTTCGTGACTTCTCCATTCGCGTTCAAAATTTCCGCCCTTCAATTTGTCATCGTCGGATTATTTCTTTCAACTTACGTGCACTTTAACCATCGAAAGCACATAAATGCTGCAGTCGCCGCACGTTCGCATTAATAAAAATAGGCTTAGAAAATATGCTCGAGTCTATACCGAAGAGCGAGGGAAGGAGAATAAAATTGGAACAGAAATGATAAGAAAGGAAAGAATGAAAGAAGGCTTTCATATGCTGAGAACAGTATCATTTTGCATGCACGAACGTGACCGCGTCGTTAATGACTGCCATTTTCTTTCCGGAAATATCGTAGCCATGCATGGCAAACTGTTAATCAATTTATACTCAATAATACATTCACATCTTGCTATATGAGAACGTGAACGCCATTCTTACGCAATGACGCAGTCATATAATAATTTTTTCATGTTATTTGCTTTATCATTTTTTCTTTTGTGTGTGTGTGTGTGTGTGTGTGTGTGTGTGTGTGTGTGTGTGTGTGAGAGAGATAAATAGCGATCTTCTCATATATATGATATATATATATATATAGTGATCTCATAAACGTATAATAAATCCTTTACATATAACAGTAATATTAGGTCATATAATAATATATTTATCATATTTATACATTATTATCGTATATACCTCTCTTGTATATAACAGATCGTAGATAATAACGTTTAACGTAGCATATTTCAGGTCACGCAATTTTCAACCCATGGCATATTTACGAGAGAGAAGGTGACTGCGTGTCACGTAGCCGTTTTCTTTAGCGGTTGAGTCGTTCCCTTAGTCCTTGAATGGAATTCTCTTTTATTTGAAAATCAATCTATCTGCAAATGCAGAAAATTGCGAACAATCCAGCGTCGCCCCTTCATTTCGGCAACACATTTTCCTCGATCGTTGTGTCGTTGAGAGCAACCGTATACTTTTTTATTTACTATTATACGGTGAAACGTTAGAGTGAAACTTCCCTTCAGAGAGTCAACACATATAATTGAAACTTAATGAATGCTGTGTGAGAATACAATTGAATATTACTGGTATGTTTAAAAATATCGACGTTTACATTTGACATTATCATCTGTTTAATTACTGCAATGATTGCTACAGTTTAAGTACTGTTTAGTACTGGCGCAATAGTAGCAAACTACTGGCTAAGTACTAGATAACTTGAGCTCCATATTGGCAGATGGTACTAGTCCAGTCATTTTAGTCATTTATCAGTGATGACCCAGTACTGGTTGAACTTCAACCATCATTCATCGTCATTTAACAACCAGTGATGGCTCAGTACCGGTTGACAGAACTTTGGTCGTCAGTTGACAGTTGTAACGGTGGCTAAGCGTCGATTTTGTTGCAAGTGCTGACAATCCTATATGGGTTTCTGACTGTGCGATTGATTCGCTAAATATAATAACACAGATACATTTGGCGCAAACATTTGGGTCGCCCGGTCGATTAAGGAAGGGCAGTTTTCGGCAATAGATTCAGATTTGCCAAAGGCACACACAATGCGAGATATTCTGCGCATTACGAGAAACCGTCGACACCCGAAAGGAGAAGAAATATTCCGCGATAAAACAAGAAAAAAAATTTGTGCTAGAGTAGCGCAATAAATTCCGTAACTTATTGTTATGCACGAAATTGTCCATGCTCTCGTGGGGAAAGCGTAGTAAACGGAAACGTGCGCAGCAGAGTTTGAGGCTTCTCTTCCTTCTCCGTTTCTTTTCTTTCCTTTTTTTTTTTTCAAAATGTCCTACTTTCTAGGTAATATTTATAGCGATATAAAGCAGCGCACAAGTTTCGGAGCCAAATCGAGCACGAACTCGACTCTCGAACTGCTTTTTATCCAACTGTAACTTTTGCTCGCGACCGAACTGCCCTTCTATCGAGGAACCCTTTCTGAGTCCCTTTCTATTCTATTCCTCTGTTATCCTTTCTCCTTTCTTCTCTTTTTCAATATATACGTTCGCCTTTTCGCCTTGGCTCTTCACTGAATCTCACGGACCCGGGAAGAACATCGAGATGTTTGAACTTTCACGCCACGTAAGCGATCTGATATAAAAGTTTATTTGTAAACTCTCGGTCTCTCCTACCGAAAACCACTTTCAGCCATTCGGTATAATCCTTACATGGGTGTCACAATGAACGATCGGAGAATGAAATGTAGAGCTTAAGACACATCTCTGTATACAGAGTAATAAATTTGCGTTGAAGAGAGAGATGGGTGCTTATTTCAGGCGTTTCCCAAGCGCCTGATTTATCTAAGTAACTGGATATAAGGATATACGTCGTATTACGTCCCTCGGGAGAACAGGTGTTGAGAATAATTTCACCCCTGGCCGATTTTCTCGTTCCGGCAACCGCCCATTCTTTTTACGTTACACGAAAATGCAGTACGGAGAGACAATGCCAAATAGACGTTGAGCAAGAGAAGCTTCGGGGTAAGTTTACCGTGCCACGTTTTACGCGGTCTCTCCACACCTCGCAGAAATTGCATCTGCATCGAAGAGAGGCGAATAAATCCCTCGGAAATCTCATGTCTCTCGCAGCTGTAAGAAATTATTAAAATATTTCGGGCGAAGCTGCGCGCGTATTCCTGTTCGACATCTACCGGTAAAATCGCGTCAAACTCGGACGCAAGCTTAATCCGCCGTGAGATTTTACACGATCAATATACCATGTCCCTTGTCGAATTGTCGAGTGGCACGCCGTCATTTTTCACGTCCTGCAAAGCGACAGGCGCCTGAATGCAAATCGCTTTCGTCGCATTTACTATCCGTATCTCTTTGCGTTCGCGCCTTCCAGCGGTCTTATACACAGCGAGGAAAAAAAAGAAAAAAGAAAAAAGAAAAAAGAAACTGTCACCCGATAAGAATGTCGAGTCGTTGAGGCTTGTAAAATACGGTCGCTGATTGAGACCCGAACCTGTCGAGAGCCTCCTGAAAAGGATAGAATACTGCTTATTTTTCACTCTGTTAGATGATGTTACATTGTCCCTTACGCACTGCGGTTGTTTTTCCAGCAAATTTGAGGGGGGAGGGGGGAGGTATTATTATAGCGTAATGTCGTTCAAACACGAACATCTGAATAGCTCAATGATTAAAGCTATTCTTCCAGGAATTCATTATTCATCCAGCATATTTTATTGTATTACTAATTAAGCTAAATTATCATTAATATAATGAGAAAATTGATCAATTTTGTCTTTTATTTGTTATAGCATGATGTCTGTCTGGATGAAGTTTACCAGTATTGAACAACATGATCATCTTCGATGGACTTAGACATAAAATTTAGAATGTAAGTAATGCTTTATAAACAGTTTTCTTTTTTTAATTTTCTGAGAGTTGGGTAAGTTAATTAATAGTAGAATTAATTCTGTCAATGGAGTTATGAACTATCTCAAAAAACAAAAACATTTCCGAAAATTTTAAGACGACAGCAGAATCTTATCACAAATATACTTTATATACGCTTATATTATAAATATTTATGTTTCTCTAGTAAAAATAAATTTTGTATTTCTACAATTATTGTAATCGATAGATAGATTTTCAGTTCATTGGAGCGAATCCATTGACCTTGTTTGAATTTTTCTGTCTATTGAGACAACAGTCATTTCTAAATTAAATACGAGGAAAATGAAGTAATTCGTATGAATTAAGTTTCCAAAATACAATAAAAGATTTTATTATACATTGGAATGAAAACTGACTTTGAGTTTTTTAGAATGTCACATTTACAGATTTAATTACAAAAGATTTAATATGTGACATTTAAAAAAATATATTATTACAAGTAATAATAAGATTATTAAATAAATGTAAAAAAGAATGTTCATTCACAGAGCTATATATAGATAAAAAATCTGTATAGATTAACGTATGACTTTCAAATTTACACTCTCAGAAACCAAAATTATCAATTTCACTTTTGATCAATTTCTTATTTAATTTTAATATAATAACATATAATTATGCACCAGTTTCATGAAGTTTCTCTTCTTTTTATTTTATATAATTAATCATTTTGGCTTTTAATTAATAATGAATTCATATAATACAGTTGCTTGTATAATGCTATAATTGTCATTTTTCGATATGCTGCAGTAGCAAGTGTTTTAAAACGCAACCTTATCTTGTTGAATTCAGCTGTCGTCTTTTCACAACGATATCAGACAGCGATGTACGCTATCAACTCGCTTGATAAAGCAAACGAAAATGTGATTTTGGTACTCCACGGCTACGGGTAGTAAATCACGTATCGTGGTTGTCGATGTGCTTCCTCCGCTTTTGCCTAATCTAATCTACATGTTTGCTCAATATTCTCACGCACGCGTACCCTCTCGTCACATTTTCACCATTATTTCACGTGATTTTCCCGCCATCACAAAACTACGACGATTTTCAAAGGTGATAATACCTTTCATCCGCATCTAAGTTTGCCGTCGCAAATCCACTGCTCTATATTTCTTATGTTTCCGCATTTTCTCTCTGGAACTTATAAGAAGAAGTTTTTGCAGTTACTTTGCGCTTTATCGAAAGCAAGAATAGCGAAACGTCATTCCTCTCGACATGGAACTTTTTATTCTTTCACATTTCCGCGATCACGACAAGCCGATGCGACGCGACGCGCGTCGGTCGCATCGCATAGCAATCTCTAAAAACCTGAAGAGAAGTTTTAAGCTGTGCTTTCGCTGTCCTCAAACCCGACATGCTGCGGTCATTAATTTTTACAACTCTCACCGGCAAAGAAACGAAATTCAACGACTTTAATTCACTGTTTGCATAATGCCGCAACAGGATAAGCTGATAGAACTACAACGAATCTTTTGAAAAATAAATGCGAAATACGAACTTAATGCCTCAGGACTAAATTCAATTACTGTTACTCTCTTTTCCATCCTTTCCGCCGCGAGCAACGAGGACAACTTTTTGTCCTCCTATGAATTCTTTAAATGATACGGTAGAGTACGTGGGAGGTACAAGGTAAAATTTATATTGCGACACGAGCAGCAATGCGGGATGTAAACCACGTTTACATGCTGGTCTCGCTCTTGCTCGCTTCTAATCTAGTGGTGAGGAAAAAAGAGTTACACATGGAACATGTAAATATATTGAACAAATCTCACTAAACGGAAAAAGATTTTTCTTCTAAAGCCTACTACGGACAATCTATAATTCGTGATCAAATTTAGAATCGAATTCCATTTACAAATTTGCTTAATAACTTTTACTTTTGGTTTATCTCAAAATATTATTCTTTATAAAATGCTTTTATTATCTTTTTTGTTTAAAGTCCACTTTACACGATTTATATGATTTCTATAGAAAGCACACACATATATTAGTGATACATATTTTCTATATGTATATATTTTATTTGTTTCAATGTTTTTTATGTTACACGACACACAAAATTATAAATGGAATTCTGTTTCGAATCATTTTATAAAGAACAATAATATTTTGAGGTAAAAACAAAAGTAAAAGTTATTAAGTAAAAAGGTTGAATACAAAGTATATCTATAAGAAAACGAAGAACAAATGTCCATAAAGGTTTAATTGCTTAGAAAGAACATTAAAGTTAAAAACTTTACTCAAGTTACATAATCCATTAGAATAGTCTAACAGACATTAGAGTAACTCAACCTAACGGTATGCCACATTTAAATTACAATCCTTGAACGCGCAGTAAGTCGAAAGTATTTATTGTTATTTTGTCGGAAGGCTGCTATTTGATACAATCGAAATTGGATAAATAAAGATACGGTAAATCCTTTAAAACGACCTGAGTTAAAGCAGCGCACATATCGATGTAAGCTAACGTAAAATTTTTCCTCAATCTTCATTTAGTGAAAAGGAGCAACTTCAAAGATAAAGAGAGAAATATATTAACCCTTTTTATTTTTAAGAATATGATTATTACTTTATTGCACATCTATTTTAATTCTTAATAAATAATTTGCAGTATAAAGAAAATTCTATAGATTAAGTTATTCGATATTTATGAATCCTGGATATACCTTCCATTTTTCAAATATATCTCTTTTATAATGAATGTGTGCCATTAATGATAGCGGAATATGAAACAAAGATGTTTCTCTTTGCTATCTCAGTGATTTGCTAACTTACGGAAAGTTAATTCGCTACCTTCCATCTTTCCCAGTTCTAGCTTCTCCTCTAATTATTGCGCAGCAAACAAATTCGAATTACCCTAAATGACTACGAGCACTAATTCGAAGTTGGAACGTACACACTAAGATGGTTGAAAAGTTTAATTACGTTTGTCACAGTAGAAAATAGGTTGTTTAAGTAAAGACAAGAAGACGTCGATCATTGTTACACACTGCGTTGCGTTGTTAGTATGTAGTACCTTATGCTTACAACACTTATTACTACACTCTCTGCGTTAGTTTCGCTTGAAACAGGAGTTACCATTAATTTCAAGCCGGTTGTCTCGAATAAGGTGAATTTTTATCGTATAATTTCATTTAAGAAATAACCGAGATTAATCATTCGTTTGGCTTTATCGCACACCTGAATTAAGTATAGATACACGTTTACTTTTATTCAATAATTGCAGTTCGTGCGTGTTATCAATCGATTTGTAAATCAGCGGGAAAGGAAATGCGAAATATATTTCGGCTAGACTAATATCGCACATTTCTCAATCGAAAACGAAATTGCAACTCGTGTAAAATCACTCAGTTACCAAAATGAAAGCGAACGACAGAATTTATTACGCGACCCACATGGCCGACGCTTCGAGCATGTGATATGTTCGCCATCAATTTTGATTATTTTTTCAACGACGTGGAATGAAACGTTCCCCTATGTATGAAAATATAAATATATTTATTTATTTTTATAGAATTCAAAACATACAAAATGCAACAAAACGTACAAAATACAACAAATACTTTTGTGTATAAATTTTCCCTTGGTAAGAATTTTGTAAAAATTTTGCGAAACTATTTTAGTTATAGAGCCAATCAACACAACGCAACGGTTAAATAATATTTGCGAAGGAAGATCATCAGTTGTACGATTTTTTAAATGAGCTATACATCAGCGGATATCCAATTTCAAGTTTAACTGTCAAGATTGTACAGATCATAATCGCCTATTAAATCTTCGCTGGGGAAATCGATTTCAAATTCATCAAAAAATTTATGACCGAAGGAACGGTAAATCTGGGTCATTTCGTATATGCCACTTGAACGTGTAGGAAATGCACTCACGGCTTTGCAGTTCCCAGCTCTTTAAACGTTGTTAAATCCAGCAAAGGCAATCTTAATTGGAGCGACATTAAATGCTCCTCGTGTATAGGGCTGATGATTCAAATTATCTTTATTAATAAAAGCCCCACGATTTTGCATCTTCAATTCTCCACTATCCGTAACATACGCAGAATAATGACTTTCATTTTTCTCATGGCAAGAATCAGCAGCAGATGTAATTTGTCGAGATAATTGTCGGGGATTACCTGTCGATTAATCAATCGTGATTAATACGAACGGTCGGGCAATATTTATTTCTAGTGTAGATCTCGGTGTGTTCAGGGAGATGGAAAAAAAGTATGCCGAGGCAGACGGACGCCAAGCAGAGTTAGATTTAGAGTGCCAGTCATTCTTGCTTTCTCGTTTTTACGCACGATGCATGATGTTGTTCTATCGTGAGACTTGTCCCAGGTTGCTGCGAAGGCAGAAGGGAAAATGGCATACAATAGGGCTCGCGCATCGAGCTTCCTAAACGCGAACACGCGAATAGCCGTGCTGCGGTCCAATTGACACGCACAAAACCCATTTAATAGATGGTGGAAACGTCACTACGTCGGGATTAGTAACACGTGACGTATACACACGGTTGCTTCGCTGGGGAATTAAACTGATGAACATCTCTGTACATTATCCTGATCAAATAATCAGATTATCAGTTCTCGCTCAAGGTGATTATTAGGAAGACGTGAGTCTCTTCGGTAACATTTGAGATCTGTTGTATAATATGTCAAACAAAGCTTTTTTCACAATTGTCGTTTATGACGCGTCATAAATGTAATAAGAATAGATTTCACGTTCCTATGACGACATTGTTACTATCGGTTTAGAAAGAGTAATGTAGTTTCAATCATATTACTCCTTTTTTCTTCTAAAGAATTTGAAAAGAGATGGGGGTTAAAGAGAGATATGCTCAATTCTTTTTAATAAAGTGTAGAAGATCAATTATGTATCTTGAAACGAGTAAAAATTACAAAGATAAAACGAATTTAGAATATTTATAATTTCATTTATTAATACCTAATAAATTAATTTACTTTTGTTATTTTCACCTCATTTTAAAATACACAAATCGATCCTCTGAAACTAAGATCAGGAAATGCACAGTTTATAGGATAAAAAATCCAATTACTGACGCTGTCCCAAATACTGACAATCTGATTTTAAATGCTTTTTTGAATATATAAATTATATTATAATTGCATTTAATTTTATTTAAATTTGTTAAATGTCTACTTATAGTAACATTAAATACAATTTTACTTATAATATAATTTATATATTCAAAAAAGCATTTAAAATCAGATTGCCAGAATTTGGGACATTGACAGTAATTGGATCTTCTACCTTATCCTTTCATTTATGAACATATTGAAATATAACTCATTGCGAATTGCGCATTCGCTCGAGTTCGGATTAAGAAAAAAATATAGAAATATATTGTGTCGCAACGTTCTTAATGTTTTTATATGTCACAGACAAGGTTCGAAGATGAAAGACAAATCATGTCCTTTGAAGGATCTCGAAAATTCCGACTATGTTCCTGTTGACATTCTCGCGATAGATGCCTATGCGACTTTGCAGTTTCGCAATTCGGCTGAATAGCAAGAGTCGGACACGCTTGGCTAACGCTCGCGTGGGTTGTACACACGTGACATCGATCTGAGGACTTCCTGACCTGGGCGTGGTCTCGCAAAACGGGAATAAAGGACCGCGATCGTTTATCTACCAGCATTTAACGCGGACGTCATAGAAAGGGAGCCATCATTTTTTAAGCGTTATAGTAAATCATTCTTTACGAGTAAACTTTATAACCTAATCGCAAGTACAGTGTTACATACTGATTAGTATTTTATTCTGACGTCTAGTATCTACTTAAGGATTACTCCATGAATCATTTAAGTTTATGATCATCTAAAAAGCATTTATAATTAGTACTTATGAATGTAGTGTAAAAATATTAAAAAGATGGTAAAAGATATAAATAGATAACAAAATTAAAAATCTTTTACCATAATATGAATATTTAGAAGCGTCAGAATGTAAAATGATGCATATTAAATAGCTTCTTTAAACTGTATTAATAAAATTATATTAATAAATACAATAATTATGTAATATTAAATTATTATATTATATTAAATTATATGTACTTTCGTGTTCCCATAGATATACATTTGTAATATACTTGTTTCAAGATTTTTTTTAAATTGAAAATATAGATGATCATGGTATGCAGATGAAGCCTGTACGCTTAAAAATTGATGGCAATACAGTAAATTACATATAGTACGAATTAATTCAATAACAAATTCATAAATTAGTTTATAAAAATAATATAGCTTTTTTTTAATTACTGTCTGTTTGTTTGTAAAATGGGAATATGACACGCAATAAGCGCTGTGACAGATAGCTGCAATTAAAAATCACACTTTTCATCGGGATTGTCGGAAATCTCTGCGGAAAATTCTCAATTTCCGAACATGCAAACCGCGTGCATTTTCTGTGTATACCGGCGCGTGTGGATACATTTGCACGAACAACCTGACAGATTTGTTTGGCGTGAGCGAGAAAAATTCGTGGAAAAATCTCAATTTTTGTATTTTTCAACGGAGAATATCCGGCTTATGATTTCCGCAAGAAACGGAAGCTCACTATATTTACCGCATGTTTTAATGCGCGGCCAGGAGTTATTCACTTATTTTTCCGACAAACGGTTCACGCCGTGCAGGAAATTAAACTTTTCCTTCCATAACTAATTTTCCACCAGGTTTGCGCCACGAAATATTTTCGACGCCAGATTATGGTCGGGAATATTAGTTTGCTCTCTTTCTCTCTCTCCCCCTCCCTTGCACCCTCGTACTTCTCATCGTACCGATACGTTAATTATGCAGCATAATGCTTGTTGGGCCCCCGCGAAAGTTCGCCGCGTATTTTACGGCACGTGCGGAGTTATAACTACAACAAAATATCACCTATTACCAACGTATTTACCGTCGCTGCTGCAGTACCGTAGGGAAAGAGCAAATTTGTTTGGCTACATGCGTAAGTTGGCACGTAACAGGCACAAAATTAAGTTAACAATTTACGTTGTTCCTGTTTAGGATTCAGACAACAGTTGAGAACTCCAACAGTTCCACCAAGAAGGACCGTCATTTCGTTGCCTTCTAACGGATGACCGATCCTTGTGAAATAATGCATTATTGGCAATTATAATGCGTCAACTAATAGATTCTGTCACATCAAGTATGTGCTAACTATAACAGAATTTGCCCCTAGGCACTTAGCTTGTAAAGTTGAGGTTTCCACAAACGACGTTCCAATCTTTGCCAAGAATGCATTGAAGAAAAATGAGCTCTATTAAATAGTCGCTTATATGTGTTAAGTAAGTCTTTTGCATGCAATTTGTTTAGATAGTCAATGTGGGCGGGAGCGATTTTACGATAAAATATAACCTTCTTTAGAAAGATTCTTTTAAGAAATACCTCACTTTATTATAATCAATTCTCTCGTGGAAAAAAGGAGCTATGAATAATACAAAATCTAATTATATATGCTGTATAATTGTGATAAACGGACATTCTAAATTAAACTAAATTTTATAAAACTAAATTACTTTATAACCTAAGATAAATTACTTTAATTTTATAAGAATGTGAAATTTTAAACTTAAATGACGACATTAATATTTTAAGATATTAAACTTAATATTTTGTTGCAAAGTTCATGAGCTGATCATACGTAACAAAGCAAAAACGGATAAATAATAAACAACTCCCGTATTATGGCATTAAAGGAGCAGTCCACTACCGTTTAATTAATCTTCACGCAGCATCGTCGAAGCAAAGCGGAAAGCTCGATCCGTGCTTAATTAAGGTGTCTAAGCGCCGCGTAACACCAGACGCATTTCAATGAGCATCCGCAGCAAGTGCCTTAGGAGCGTCAAATTCGATTAATTATACAAATCGATAGATCAGATATTAATTTTGTACGATACATTGACGTGCATTATGCCACATACAAAAGAATCGACTTTACATATGGCTTTTAAAGCAATTTTTATTAATTATCAAACTTTAAACTTGAAACAAAATATCAAAAAATCAAAATATCAAAGCAAAAAATTGAAATACTGTATTATTCAATTTAATTGAATTAATTTGCGAATTAATACATTATAATCTACAATTAACAGAATAATACAATTTAGTTAAGTATATAAAAAAGAATCAATAACCTCGAAACATTTCAATTTAGATTATATATTGATTATTCTATAAATATAATAATCAAGCTATTTATTATGATTTAATTTATTATATTATAAAATATGTTTATATGCATATCATAGAAATATATTTACTATAAAAAATGTATTGAGAAACTGCATCAAAAATGATTACTTTCAAAAATGATTGAATTAGTCTCTAAGAAAATATATTTGGTTCACAGAATTTTCCGATATTTATATCGAGGATTCGGAAATGTGTGTTTTGTGTATATGTAGTACAAACAAATAATAAAACGAAAATGGAGAGAAGAGTAACAGAAAAATTTTTGGCATCACCGCCCACGAGATTAAGGTTTACAATGCGCACACGAAATGGAAGAAAAGCGTTGAGATGGTTTATCCCAAATCGGTTGCATCATTTGTCTTCGTTAATCAAGTGATCTCAACTGAAAACTTTCAGAAAATAATGAAAAATGTACCGTTACTCACAATAAAAACTCTGTGTCGTCATGTGGATCATCTTCGAATAGCTAAAGCTTCTTGAGAAATTTCTTCGTGCGATTAAACCTTGACCTTTCGATTCCATAAAGCCGATACACCCCCATATATCTCAAGAAAGATTGAATACAAGTAGAGCGTTTAGACATATTCATTAAGCACGATTATCGGCGATGTGCGAAAGATCATCGCATCTCCGCTATACTCGACTATTAACTCCTGATACATCGGAACTGAAGTTTCATCACCTGAAAATTATCTAATTCCGAGTTAATGGAATAACATAATAATGAATGTTTAAAAGTGAAAGATTTGGATAAATTAAGCTTTGAAATTATAAATCGATAATACAGTGTCATTCATCTCATCAATAAATCTCGCATATTAAATGAAGCGGAAATACGAGCAACATTACTCTCCGTTGTGGCCCCGTTATACACATATTTCCCTGGATGTATACGCCAGATATCGAACGAACGGGTGGATGGCTTAATGGAGTTTGACCGTTGATAATGATGCGACGGGGGAGTCCTGAGTAATAACGTTGATAACACCGTTCATCGTCGAAAAGCTGTGAACGCGTACATATTGTACTATTGCACACATCGTGTTTATTTGTACACTTGTTCAAGTTTGTGCTCGTGTATATTTGCATACGGATTTCGACGAATATACATATTTACTTATACTTGTGCACATTGATATATACATCAAGAATTCCCGCTGTGCACGCATGAATGTCAATTTTCAAAGAGCACCTTTGATTATCTAATAATTATTTCGTAAGTTCTGTTACTGTTCTATCCAGTCGTTATTTGGAATCATTAAAAAGCTCAATACAACAACGGAACAATTTAAAAAGTTTATAACAATTATCATGTGGAAATCAAAATATAGACGGTATTAATTAAGTGATTCTTATATTTAAATAGTTTTAAGATGTCATAAACCAATCATAGAATCGTATCAGCATCTTAAGACATTACTTAAAATAGTTTTAAAATAAGAATCTACTACAAAAAAACCGGCCTGTATTTTATATTTTGACACGAAAATTCTCTGTTGCTATAACAAAATATTTAATTTATTGCAAATTGAATAAAATTTACTACTTCAATTTCTAAAATAAAATATTTTCTATTATAAACGGCTTTCTCTCTCTCAATTTTTTTTTATTTAGTTTATTTTATTTTATCAATTTTTCCATTTTTTTACTCTTCTCTCTCTCTCTCTCTCTCTCTCTCTCTCACGAGTAAGCTAATAAAGTAAAGGAGGAAAAATGAAGTACTTGACATTTCTTCGTTTTCCTCCACAAAGAATGATTTTCGTATAAAACTTTTCGTAGACATGTCTAAAACCTTTGTTTTTCGCATCGACGAAGAGAAACGTGCGGGTCAGTCTCCTGCATCCGCAAGACTTAAACTCTCAAGACCTTAACTTTTTCTAAAGTGCAATCTTTCTCGTGCACGAAAACTTCTCGAGACGGACTCGTTGTAAAAAAAAAAATCGTGTGAAGTGAAGTTTGCTGTTTGATATCGTCTCTGCAAAATCTCGTTTTTCCGGATTTACATGATTTAGGTTTTTGCAAATGCCTTGATCGCGCGACTCATACATTATCCGCGCCGTTAACGTGGACGCGTCTTGCACATTTTCTTTTTTGTTAGTTTTTCTTTTAACATATTCCATACGCGCGGTTGCGTGTATGTTTTAGCGTGCTATAGCGCACGGGAAATTCTCTGGTATCAACGGCACATATAGCCACTATTCTATCGACCGCCCCACATATTACACCTCCACATTCTTCCTCCTACTCTATTCTCCTCGTTCCTCATCCCCTGTATCAAACTGCAGCCAATTGGACCCCCGTAGCCAAAGCATGCGCGCGCACGCACGCTTTCCAATTTTTTCTTCACAATTTTTGTTAGAAGAAACTTTGAACCGTCAAGTTGAATCAATGCTGAGATTTCTTAAATATGTTTATTAAGAAAATCAACGTGTGCTAATTTGTTAAATTTTCCAAAAGCTCTGGAAATAAATTTTCTCAGTCTATTTTTATCTCTTTTTAGTCATACAATACTTAGTTTATGTATGTTAATTTAATATATTTATTGAATATGTATTTTTTTATAATATTTCTATTTATCAATGATTAATAAATGTAATTCGGTACCAACACTGGATGTTTTTATGTACTTAATTTATCTGTGATAATAATAATAATAATTTTGATATATTTTGACCTACGATTCGAGTTCTCTTCAGTTAATTAACATTAATTAACGCAATCGAATTACAAACGATTTTTATTTATATAATTTCATATAATTTCTAAGCTTTTAATTATATATCTGCAAGAAGTAATGAGAACAGTTTTATTATACAGCAATGACTTATATTCGAATGTACCTTAACAGTTTTAGTAAAAGCTTTTGTAACAATAGAGAAGACTCGCACAAACTGCCAATCATGTATTTATTTTTTCCTACTTTCAAGTTTTCCTAAACTCGAAGTATTTTTCAATAATTTTCTGAATATTTTCCTCCGCTTGTTTACATAATTCCATGAAACAAAAGACGAATGAATAATGGTTTTCCCCGAGAGTCACCTGGCTTCGCAATATCGTAATGAAATATGCATGCGCAAACAGCTATTTGCACATTAGAACGGCTCCTATTATCTTCATAACGGCAATAATGAGGCACACATGTTGCGACTAACGAGTATCGTATCGTACAGAAAACAATAACGCTTGCCATTCGCCTTTCGCGATGAGAAATTCATAAATCGGATACGGTAAATTTTATTGTCCGCGATCGATAGCTATATTTAATTTTTACCATTAAAGTAATAAATCAATATCCTAGTTGGGAATATTTCAATGAGGAGAAAATAATTCGTTAGTTGATTACATTATGTAATCCATAATTAATGAATAAAGTGGCCAACTGAATAGTAAACATAAAAAAAGAAACAATAATACATTTGTGTTCAATATATCTCCGTTCAATCAAACGTCTTTCTAATTGAAAACAAATCGCTTGTTGCTTATCGAATGTCGCGTTGCCATTTTACTTGTTTTTTTTTTCTTTATACGCCTTTATACATATGATTTGATTGTTTTCCAATTGTATTGCAGTTATTGCATGAATTACGATTTACGAATGTATAACATTGTTGTATAACATTGTATGAAAAAAGGTAATATAATTTAATTATTTGGAAAAAAAGACAATTCTATTCCGTTCTACACAAAATATCTCAAACGTTGCTGTCTTTAAAGAATTTGAACATAAACTTAAGATTATGAATTTAAGCTTATGACATTGAGAAAAATTTCTAGTTAAAAATGAACGAATCAGAAGATTCTGATTATATCAATCAGAATTCTAGTTATCTTATATAACTAGAATTATAATAGATTCGATCAGAAAATTCTGATTTGTCATTTCCAACTAGAATTCCAATTAATGCAATTTGCAACCAGACTCCATTTCCAATGCAATTATATTGCTGTAAAAAATACCATTTTTAAATAACTTTTTGAATACAGGCAGTGTATGTCCAATGTATGTACAGAACAGATAATTATTTTTTTACATACATTAAAATGTATATGAAAAGATATAACATTAAAAAAATAATGTTAATATTTTACATATTTTTTCCTCTTCAATAATTTAACTTATTTTAAATTAACTTAGTAAATTTTTACTAAATTGTATCGTTTTATTTATGTATTGCTATTAGGTCATTTAAAAAGTATCCGCGGTTTTTTGTTCAATTTTTGAATGAAAAAACCGCGGATACCTTTTAAATGACCCAATATATATATATATATATATATATATATATATATATATATATATATTGCGCCGAGATAAATTTAATATCGACGAATAAAATACAACATTAAAGATTGATTAAGAACGTTTATTGTTATTAATTATTTAATTTTCGAAATTATCTTTCTCAAAAATGAATTTTTTATAAACAGTTTTATCGTATATTATTTATTTGTTTTTTCATAAACAATTATTTTTTGTACTACAAATGTCTACCTTATATATTTATATTATTTATATATTTATATTATTTATATATTTACATTCTAAAATATATGCGATATATATATATATTTTTTTTTTAATTGTTTAGAAACTTTAAATTTAAAAATTAACAATTTTAAAATATGTTATTTATCGTATTTTATTCAGATGGCATAAGAACAATTTTTGTTAATTTAAAAAAAAATTCTTTATTCCTGTACGTTTGCATATATTTTATGATCAATATTTTATCTTCTCAGAGACAATCCCTGTATAATATAATTATAATTTAGACAAAATGAATCAATATTCATTGAAATTCATTTAAGCAAATTGTTTTTCCACATCTAATTACTTAATTTATAATAAATAATACTTGTCTGCTTTTGCTTATAAATTTATAAATAATCGATAATTGATTTATTTCAAGATAAATGTTTCTTTTCTTTTCTATTTTTCTAGTTCCATGAGAAAGAAAATATTTTTTCTATTCCGCCTATTTGACTTGTACATTTATTCAAGAAACACAAGGATATTTTTTCATAATAGACTTTTTCAATATATAACCAAGCTTTTTGCAATATTTCCACATTTTTAATAATGTTTACCCTAATATACATAAAGAGAGCTAGAGATAATCGAATTAAGATACTATAAATCATGCAAATATTTAATTGAGCTCCAGAAAATGTATAATTGCATATACATTTAAATATTGTAATATTTGAATGTATTTATACTTAAATTTATTTTTAAGTTAATTTATTTATACATAATTTTATTTTTTAAAAATAAAATTTTAATTTGTATTATTTTCCAAAAATTTATATATTATTTATATTTTAAGACTCAAATTTTTTTATTAGTTTTTTATTTTAATGCTTTAATTATTATTTAGTTATAGAATATGATATGTGTACAAAATATTGTAACAATTTTTTATTTAAGTATCTTTCTATATCTTTAAAATATAACAAACTTTTCCATCTAAAACTTTTGAATTATTGAAATCGTTTTTTCCGAATCCATCCAACAAATCGTCGAAAATCAATTTAACGATTGTGGAATGGTTGATACGGTTTCACGAAACAAACTTTATATAGGCATGACTGTTCTCTTAGTGAATATTTCCTCACCTTGTTTTTACATCAATGCATCGGACGTTTTCTCATAAGTGGAGGCAAAAAGCATTCTGATGAGATTCAGCCGCGATTTTATAAGAGCTTCCATTTCTAGCGAAAGTGTCGACGAAAGCGTGACAAGTAATATGATATATTTTATGCAAAGCGGCAAATCGATTCGAAAACAAGCCGTTATTTTTATGATATTTTTAAAACCGTTGTTGATTATTATAATTAAGCATTATATTCTTATAGTTCTTTTGAAAAATAAGTTACTTAAGAAGAAAAAAGATATAGTTGACGTAGTAACTTCTAACAAAATATTCAGTTTAATTGAATATAATCAAATTTTTGCAATATTACGGAATCGCAAATAAAAAAGATATATTATTTTCCGTTAAATAACATTACAGATAATATAATAATTGTATATTTTACAAATAACATTATTTATAGTTATATAGTTTCTGTCGTCCTTTAATAAAAAGCTAAAAAGTATCATGTTACCGTAAAAATAATCTAACTAATTATATGATTAACAAAAGTTTGTTTCAATAACAATACAAATGTTATTACAAGTCTAATAAAGCTTGAAAGTTTCTGAACGTTCTTCAGATTCGCCAACTTTCTTTCGTGGAGTGGTAGCGGTGGTTTCATAAAATCTGACGCAGAAAAATAGGGCAATGCACAACGCCAAGCGCAAACGAGATAAACTTCTTCTGATGCGAAATGAGCTTAAGCAAGCTGCTGTAAATTTTATCCCCTCGTACGTAACTAGCATCCGAGAAAACGAAAATGTGCCAAAATGGAAATCAATATCTCTTAATTAAAATGTGCGAAATTTATTTTGATTATTAATCCTAAGACATTTATATATTTGTAAATCAATATAGTTGTTTTTTAAAATTATGTTTTAATCAATTTTTTTAAATTGATACATTTATTATTTCTTATTACATTTACGAATTACATTTACATAATTATATTTATGGAAAATGTTGTAAGCTATTACATATATTTTTAATAATTAATGGCTGTATTTAGTAGAGGAAGTAACTCTATAACTGTTGTAAAATTTTTAAATATAGTTTATAATGTGATCTTGTACTTAGTTCCTTATTGGATCTAAATGTAAACCAATCAAGGTCTTGGATTTACGAAATTTTGTAAACCAATTATATTAAGAATTTTATAACAGTCGCAAAGCTGCTTTTTCTGCTGAACGCAGTCATTGAACTTCTTTCAAAATAGATTATAAGCTAAAAAGATTTATATGAGATATTGAGCTGTTATTTATTTTACGCGATATTTAAAAATTAAGGGATTTGAATAAAATAAATTTTGAAAAAAAATGGAAAGAAAAGATATATTTTATATAGTTTATTTCAAAAATATACGTATGAATTTTTTATTTAGAATTTTTATTTTTAAAACAGATATTCAGTATTAAAAATTTTTAAATCACAAGAATAAATGGTTTTAGTTTTTTGTAACTATTATTAGAAGATAATTGATCTAAGAATTTGTAAATAAAAAAAAACATTAATAGCGAAACAATTTATCACATCATTTGAAAATAATTTGACAAAACAATAATACCCAACAATAAATGCAAACTTTATTCAGGAAGTTGCAAATAGACTTTCTGATGTGTCATGTGAAATGTTACAACCTACGTCCTATCGCGTGCTTGCACTTTTGCCTTTACATTATAAAATGTTACAATAATATATTTTGAATATGTATTCTAAGCACCTCTCTCTGTTTTATGTCTCTCTGTGAAAATAAAATACAAAATTTGCAGTAGCGTCGGAAGCGAATCATACCCACACAAGTTTACTACATATATAATAAAAACGCAATAACAGATCGTTAAACTATTAAATTGCAATTATTTTAAAACAACATTTCACTATATTGTGCATTTACGTTATTTACTTCATATAACTAATAATAATAATAATAGTTATTTGGAAGTTAAAAAAGAAGGCTGCAATAAATAAAATTCTGATTTTTTAAATTATAGTCCTATTGAAATAGTATAGTCCTACTCTTTCCTATAATTTCTCTTCTCCTAGAGAAGATTTAATTATGATCCTACTCTTTCCTCTTAACTATATAATTACATCATTCTTCAAACAAAAAGACGAATAAATAAAAGAAACTAAGTAGATGAGTTTTTGTGCATGAAAAAATTCATTATTTTTAAATACATCTTAATAACAACTGAGCATAATATTGAAACATAAATAAGTTTTACTAATTGAATAATTCAGTATCTCATTTTTCATTTCTCTCTCATTTCTATTATGAAACTTTCGTGAAAGTTTACTTTTATTAAAATATATGTATGTATTTTTTCTCCTAATCTCCAACTTTTCCTATATCTCATAATTTTTCTCTTATAATCATATAAGATCATTATCTTGCACAGGATTTACGCGAGCAAATGCTTACAATAGGAAATTTCATGAAATTAGTGGTAGACATTATTCACGACCCTATATACTATACGTGCTCTGCACATAGTTATCCCGCAAAATCAATGTGGAATCTCTGTGATTCATTTGAACCGAATCGATTCAAGAAGATGCCCTCGAAAGCAAAATCGGGAGTTAAACTTCACTTTACCGCTACTCGAGCGCATCTATTGTCGATCATTAGACGCGGCTAATAAAGTATTCCTTGCCATGCACTGAGTTTCCAAAGAACTAACAGCAACTCCTAACGGATAATTGTGTTGGTGTGCAATAACAAACACTTTCTCGTCACTATCATAACACATAACTTTCTGAATGAAGGAAATTATCATTCGAGAAAACAACACGCAAGAAACTATATGTCACCGAGAAATGAAGAGCTTAAATCCACAAAATATTTAGCAAAATACAATTGAAAAAGATTATAAATCATTTATAAGTGTCGTGTTTAATAACGATCACAAATTATGTATTATGAATTTATTTTTATTTTCGAAAAGATAGATTTGACTCTTCGAAATTGTAAAATGAATATTTTATCGGGGTCGATCGAGCTTGTATGAAGATATAAACTGTAAAGTGTATTACATTTTTAATCTCGTAGCTTTTCCTTATATTCAGGGCGTGGTATTATCAAATAATTTATTCGATTTAACAATTTATCCGATCTTAATCGTCTCAATCATGACTGAACAGCTGATACATCAAGAGAAGTGTCGCAAAATGAAGCTGTCAAGTGTGGAGAGCCTTATCAAACCGAAGTTTAAAGGTGAAACACGCCGGCGCAGTCCGCCAGCGACAGTTTACAGCTGCAGTCTGCGAAACCGCGCCGCTTTATGGATTAACGAGCGTCCGCACTTTCGCAAAGTTTCACGTAACACGATCGCGAAGCGGCGGCGAGTTCGTGCGCGATGCGGAAGTTTTCGGTGTGAATGCAAGCACTTGCAGGACGAATTTCTGATTAATTTCACCGCGATGGATAACGAATGTGAATGTATGACA
Organism: Acromyrmex echinatior; assembly: GCF_024713525.1. Taxonomy (NCBI): domain Eukaryota; kingdom Metazoa; phylum Arthropoda; class Insecta; order Hymenoptera; family Formicidae; genus Acromyrmex; species Acromyrmex echinatior. The sequence goes on from NC_141854.1 coordinate 7,077,187, forward strand.
ATATTATAATCGATAATGAAATACGTCTTTCCAGTTTAAAATTTATATGACTATTGTTTAAAACAAAATTTTAGCTCTTTGAAACAAACTTTGAAACTTGAACGAAATTCGAAATATATTTATATGTTAAATCTAAGAGCAAATCGCTCCTATTCAATTAATTCAGTTCAAAACTACAAATGAGATAAAAAAGATACATGCGAAATGGCAACGGGTGAAATAACATTAAATTTTTTAAATCTGTAATAAATTGACTAATTTTATTTATATTATAAATAATACAAATTATATATGTATAATTATAATTATTATAAATAATTAATCACATAAAGTGAACCATAAATATTATAATATAAAGAATATAGATAATTGTGTGACTTTTTTGCATTTTATGTAAAATTGTTAAAATAAATCAATAAAATGTAAAATTATGTGTACGTGAAATTTACAAGAATTTTAAATATATTAGAATATTTCCATATGACACAATGCCGTCTTTCTGTTTGCGCTTGATTAAATAATGGAAAAGAGGAAATTGTATAAAAGCATCCATCGGTTGAGTAGACCGTAAATGAACTTCTATCTTGATAGAAGCGCACGCGAATCCCTGCTGCTTTACAACAATACGAATTGAACTTGAAGCCAGTTCATTTTAACAAAAACAAGGAACACTCCTATGCCATCTCCATTCACTACGTTTCTTTTTGTTCTTTAGGTTTCTCTTTAGTACTAGACATTCGTGACGTTCTTTCTCTAAAACGAAGCATCATTCTTTCAACATGGTTTACCGATCTTTTGTTCTCTGACATAAAATAATATACAGAGCGAAGTAAATATTACTTCAAGTATTTAATCATTATTCTAACTGTTAATTTTTAAAAATAATTAGGAAATCTCTCCTAATATTAGAAAAAAGAATATTAGAAAAATAATTAGGAAATATCTCCTAATAATGTCAAAATATGCAATGCGATTATATTTATATTCCTAATTCCATTGATTACTTGGTTAATTTTTAATCGATTTTCTCTTTTGTAACGTTTGTTAACGTTTTGAAATATATTATACTTAATAAGAAATTTCGATATTGATGCATGAATTTGATTTATAAGAGAGAGAATATTTAAACATATATTGTATATTTACAAATATATTTATAGATATTTTGGTTAGAATTTATAGTCAATCTATATATTTAAGACTATCTTAAATATAGTTTTAAAATATCATAAACCAATCACAGAGTATTAACATCTTAAGATGGTTATTTTAGAAACGGTAAGACATACTTAATATGTCTTGAAATAAGTATCGACTATGAATATATCAGCTTTAAAAGCTTTTATATTTAAGTATATATGTATGTATATGTATATACACATTTTATTTATATATATATATGAACGTACATATTATAATATAAAAAACTAATACTTTTAATAATCTGTTTAATTAACTTTAATATATATGTATATTTTTCTCTCTTTTTCTTTTTTACAGTAAATGTGCTAAAAAAATAGCTATCTAAATCTGGATAAGATTTCCAATGCTTTTTTCAACTATTATATATAATGACTATTAAAAAACTCTAGAAGTACTTTAAAAAAAAAATTTTATCTATGTTTTTTATCTGTGTATGTTTCTCTTATAAATTGTTTCTAAAGTATGTCAACGCAACTTCCAATTGTAAATATATTGATTTGCGATTCACGATAAGTTGATTAACCGATACTTTACAAAAAATCCCTGTGATAAATTTATCCGCACGAGTCCGTGAGAAAAAGATCTCGCTTCTGAGAACGTGCAGAAAGACAAGACACGAAGTGCACTCGAATGGATTTCGGTAGACTTTAGGTCCTTCGAAAGACTATAAATCGTTCGCTCTCTCAATGTCCTTGCTCGAATCGCTTTCCCGGTTCTCTTCTCTCTTTCTTTCGATAATAAATCCAAGTCTCTCGACTTCGAGCTTCTCTTATACTTCTCTCTTTCGCAGATCGCGGTCAGCGCGTTGCCGGGCCTGAGAAGTAACGTCAGGACAACGACGACAACGGAGGAAGCAACTCAGTGGAGGAAGGCGTGAGAGGGGCTTCTCGATCGACTTTATATCGATGGAGCCGTCCTGATGCAGACCGCGAAACTACGCGGGAATCATTCGGCCTGGTCGTCAGACTAATTCTACCGGCGGGCCCTGGCTATTTCACAGAGCAGCGAGCTGTCTCATCCTCGTCGACGGCAACAGACCCAGCCACTTCCACTTCCTCCACCCCACGTGGCCGCACCATCATCTGATAAGGTAAGTCTTTATCGAAACTGCATAGATTTCTGGGGCAAATATTTACACTCGTGTAACAAACACCAATTAAAAACTGAAGGATTTATTCCATGATAATCATTAATCTAATTTACACGGTTCTTATGTCGAAATATTATCCATTACATTTTTTGGTGTTATCCTAAATTAAAAAACAATATATTATATAATTCAAATTTTTATCCTCTTATTAAGTATATAATTGCAAACATTATGCTCATTAATATAAATAATTGTTTATAAATTAAATAGTGGATAAATTTATAATAGAGGATGAGATTACTTAAAGAAAAACTTAAAGGAGAACTTTTAAAAGTTTTATAATTCCTGTATATATCATACGTCAATCTATATATTTATATATTTAGAATGTTGGAAGTGCTGGAACGTTTGTCACATAAGATCGATTCCGATAGCAGAAGAAATGCAAATATTGTAGAAATACAACAAACTATAAATAAATATATAAAAATATCGATAAAAGTACGTGTTATAGACAGTTTTATTTAATTTTGTTCACGAATTTCTCAATACTGTACGCTACGTGGAACTGCAGAAGCATAGACATTATCTCGTTAAGTTCAAAGCGATTGATTCACAAACAAGATATTATCGATGTACGTTGCAATTATGCAGGAGCCATTTACGTTCATAATCCGATATGTTGATTAATCTCTTCATCGAGTTATCGCGCTATTATCTGATAAGGTTCGCCAATTGACTACGAGCACGCCGGGGCATGCCAAGGTTTAACCGGCCACTCTGTCCACACTCGGTACGTGTTTGCACGGTGGTTGAAGATCTTTAACAGACCGTTTGTTCGAAGACGTTGATGGACGAGTTTATATATGCAGAACAAGTCCATCCCGCTCCCGCACGATTCATTACATGATAATCACTCTGCATAAGAGCAATGCACGCAGAAACAAGAACACTTATCGTATCGCGATATCGGCAATTACTCCATTTAAGATGTATGCACACCGCAAACATTGTACGAGAAATTACGTCTCGGTGGGTTAGAAACGTTACGATAGAAAGCCGTCCTACTTATCTTGGTAAGCTCTGCGTAAGGCGGTCATAAATTCCGCCCGGAGTAATTACGGGATATTTGCGAGACGCACTCGTAAAGGGTTTCCATTGAATAGTTTCGCTTCTCGGTCTGAAAGAGAGAAATAGGAATGAAGCTCGATGTTGAAATGAAGCATTACTTCTGGATATTTCGTATTCAAATTTTCTGAACTAAGATCTCTTTTGACTTGTAACATCCGTTTACATTATGCGCATTGCATTCGTTATTATAGAGAAATTTCAAAAAGACATGACTATGTAGTTTGGGATATTTCACGATGATGAAATTCTTTTTCTCATTTTGGTCGCCGGCCTACTGATAAATTAGCCGCACGGATATTAGATTCCGCTTACATTCGTATTTAAACTATAACGAAATATCGACAAATGTGAAATTTTGTCCTAAACCTTCTATCTTGCGTTATATATCTCAACTCGCGTTTTAATTTCGAAGGCACAGTGCTTATAACGAAATGAAAGTACAATCTGCTGTGAATTAAATTTTTTAAAAATCATTTTTTTCAAATAACGTGAAAGCCAAGTAATTGAAAAAAATGTTTTTCACGCTACATCACGAGAATACAAAAATTATGTGGCAGCCCGAAATAGTTTTCAAGTTCAACAAAATATGCGTGGGTGATGATCAGGTTGCAGATACTGTAAAAATAACTATCAGCAACGAGAAAGGAGAAGAAAGAAAAAGAATATATAACACGTTCTTCCATTATTCTGCTGCCACAGGCAAGTACGTCGAAGCTCGCAATATTCGAGATACCTTGAATTATTCCATAGCATCTTATGAATGTCGCTACGAATGAATGCACTCACAATAATTTTGCGCTATCTTATAATAAGCACACCATGTCGTACTCGATTTTAACGAGACGCAGCGTTCTTAATCGTTTCTAAGGAAACTGGGTCAGATTTAAAAGTTGCCGGCGATTTCACGCATATGTTTCATACTTAACTTTTACAATATCCTACACGAAAAAGATGATTTTCTGCGCGCACAGAATTTATTTAAAAAATTAAGCTAAATACAGATCTGTTAAAAAAGTTTAGAAAATGGGACTGCAAATGCATTATTATTAGTAAATAGTGAATAATTGTTCTCTCAAATAAGGTAGATGGTTAATTAAATAATTTTTTTCATTGAAGATGAAACATTCAATTTATATGGAAAAACGATTTTGATGGAGTATTTAAAAATTTACAACTAAATCTGAAAATAATTTTGTTTAATTATCAAAATAACTAAATAAGAGAAATGGCAATTACGGTCAAAGTTAGATTTTGAAATAATATGTCTATATGTAAAATAATTTTTATTTTAAATATCAAAATAATTAAGATGCTCAAACTGATTAGAAAGTGTTACAAACAATACTGCAAAACTTTCGTACTTGAATTTCCTAATTATTTTGATAATCCAACAAAATTATTTTTAAATCTGTATAATCTAGCTGTGGAAAAAAAATATTTCACCAAAAAATCATCCTTTTCTATAAACTAAATGTTTCATTTTCGATGGAAAAGATATATATACTTATCATTTATGTCAAGTCTCACTTCTTTCTTTAAAAAAAAACAATTCAATATTTTCTAATAATACATTTGCAATTCTATTTTCTAAACCTCTTTGATTACACAAACGTATAATATTTTTTCGGTTTATATTTCACGGTCCCTAGTACTTCGTACCGGATGTCGAAATATAAAATACCGTGAACTATGTTTTTACTTCAGCATCAATGATACCCACAGCGCAGAATTATTCATCGAAGACCTAAAAGACACTTTTATTCGACGGTCGCGTTGAATTTCGTGCATCACTCGCACTAGCAAAAAACCATCGAGCTGACCTTTTTACGCAGCAAATGTTAAACGATGGGCAAAAATTGCACTGTATTTCTTTTGTAAACTGGCACGTTGGAAACGTCAATTGCTGGCGACGCGGTCTTTAAACGTACGGTCACAAAATATAAATTGAGCAAATACATATCATTAATCATCTGTAAACTTCATTTCGAATTTGCACATATTTAATTCATAATTCGGGCGATTTAATAAATATTGTGTTAATATCGAAATCAAATGTAATTGAATATGAAGATTATCATGGTTCATTAGGCGCGACCTGATTACAACGCGTATATAAATTTTGATATAATCGTATTCAAAATAACTACGCCGAAAATAATATTATACGAAAATAATATTATAAATGAATATTATAAATAAAAGAAGAGAAAACGAATATTTTTATCAAATATACTGTATTTTTGTAATTGTCAAAATAAATTAATTAATTTTTGTACTCAAAGCTCCAAAACATTTATCTGAATATATGAGTACGCTATCGGTTTTTCCACAATATTTATCGATTTAAATAATCAACAAATAATGCATTTGTCGACAATTAGCTCACGACCGAAAATTATCTATATCAAGATTTAAACAAAATTATCTATATCAAGATTTTTACGACACGATATATCATACAATACTTTTAAAAAATATACATAATAATATGCAGTTATCGTAATATTTCGTGCACAAAAGAATCGCGATATCATTTTAAAAGAAACTTACACAAATGTTTTATTTTTTATCATCCATTTCTGTGTTAATATAATAAATAACTTTTTTAATATAATATAACTTCTTACATTTTTATTTTCTTCTTACATTTGTATTTCTTATATTTGTATTTTTATTATCTTTGCTATTAGTAAATATTGAAGCTAAATTCATGCAATCCTTCAATAATATGTTATATTAAAGCATTGATTATAGAAATTTCTTCTTGATTAAACTTTAGATTGCATAAGCTACATTGCATAAAATTTAAAAAATGCTATATGTTAAACATAAAAAAATACATATAAATATAAATTATACATATCTATATATAACGCACGGATTTATATCTATAATATAGAACGTAATAAATAGTACATGTCTTATATCAAAATATTAAACTTTAAAAAAACTTGAAAGTTTGTTAAACTTTAACAAACTTTAAAAAATTTTAAAGTCTATTATACTTTCGAAAGCTTTAATTTTAACATTATCAAAATATGATAATACGCATGTAAAAAAATTTATTATAACAGAAAATAACATTCTATTCTGTCTTCGATAAAACTTTATTGTCACATTCCCCTCTCTCTTTCTTTTTCTGTTTATTTTTTTCTCCATATTATACTATAGTTATATTAAATGTGTAATGACAATGTAATGTAATGTAATGTGATGTAATGAATGTATTCTACAAGATTAATTGTTGTTGTTGTGATTGTGATGCTTCCTATGTGAAACAAACAGGGAGGAAATTAAAAACTAGACTTTCTGAACACCAAAAGCATATCCGTAGTCAAACATCCACTCATTCGGTGATTACAGATTATAGGTTGCAAAACGATCACGACTTTGATTGGCAAAATGTGGAGATTCTGGATGTGAAGAATTATTATAATAAACGATTGATATCGGAGATGCACATTCTATAATCTACGGACTAAATTTACAACATGATATCGTTGTCTTAAATCATGCTTACACTGAGATTCTTAATAAACTGTAAGATTGTTCGTAATATAATACATGTCATAAACTGTAATTTGCTTATCTTCAAATTGACCACTATGTTACTTGTTTAGCAATCATTATTCAATCGACAGTCGAAATGACAAGACAAATTGTTCTCTCAGTTAGTATTTTAAAATTTAATTTTTTTTATTTTGATGATAATTTTTAACTTATTAACGATGTACAAAATGTTGCATATGATATATTTATTGTTCAGTGTTGAGGCATCGACTGTGTAAGGTGAGGTGATTATTAATTTTCAAATTTATACATACGATAATTTAATAATTTATATAATTTTAGCTTGAGTTCTCATTGCCACTCAGCTTTCTAACTTTGTGAATATGTGACTTACCTCACAACAGTTAACGGTTCAATTTTTTGAGAAGAAAAACGTTGGAGATATTATTTTGTAATGCAATAATCCAACCGTTGTGTTAGAGGGAAAGATTGCTGATGAAGACTCAAACCATGAGTAGAAACGTTCAAGATCAAGGTTTATATATATTTAATATTAAGAATTGAGCTAATTGATAACCAGCGTTGACTCCTATCACTTGTACTTTATATTATTATCATATATTTCTAAATTGTTCATATATTTCTAAATTAAAGGAGTCTATAAAAAACATATTTGTGTTATAGTTTATAATTTCTCATTGTAATGTAATGAATTTGAAAATAATTTTCAGAGCTGGAGAAGCGGCCGCAGCCGCAGCCGCCTCGGAGCTCTGAGGAGCTGGAGGATCTGCATAAGCTGCTGCACTTCCCCGAGGAGGTGGCGCTCAGGTTGACGGAAAGCGAGTACCATCTATTCTACCAGGTACCACCGCACGAGTACCTGAGGCACGTGGCACAGGATCAAACCACGTTGCAAAAACCACCTGCCAGGCCACCCCCGTCGCCGAGTCGCAGCTGCAGCAACCCCAGCACCACCAACAGCTCGACCCAAACTGAGGACGAATTATCCTGGCCTGTTGCCACGGTGTACTCCACCGTGCAGATCCTCATTGATCGTTTCAATGAGGTACATTAATTCTTCCTCCTGTATTTGCATTTTTCAAAGGCACGTAGATGTCTTTTGATTACAATTACGAAATGCTACAGACGGGTTCCTTAGATTACTATTTCTAATCAACAAAGAGGTATTATTATTTTATGTAAATAAGAAGAAAAATAATTGTACCGAAGATGATAATAGACGTGAATCCTCCATCGTGGAGGAAAAAGCTCTACGCCAAGAAACCTCTCGGTTTTTAATCCCGTGGAAACTCTCATCAGCCGCTTTTAATGAGGTATCCACTTCTCCAGCGGCTTTCCGTACGTTTTCGCCAGACACTTTCACTCACTTTACTCACATATGTACATATACATATATATGTATACACGTACGAATATCACCTGACCTCGCTTAGTCGTTTCCGCCATCCCTACTGCCATTTCCCACTCTAAATCTTCGCTCAAGGTTGGAAACATTGGATTCTCTATCCCTTCGTTCCCACATTGTTCTTTTTATCATCGTGTTAAACAGAAGCCTCGGATAGTGTTGGAAAATTCTAGTCATTTCTTATGAATAACTGCAATGTTCCGCAATTATCTTACAATAGGATAACTTCCATTTTGTTTGCATAAAATGTAAGACTCGAATTGCGAAGCATAAATAAAAGTCGATAGTGTAAGAAAGCAACTCACCTTTCATCTTTTCGATTAAATATAAAAAAGTCAATAATAGCAATAAGATATGAGATCTATTAGGTTTATTAATTATTAATTATGAATAAAATGACCGAAGTTTGGAACATTGTGAATGTTTAATGTTTTAATTGATATACTTTTTACATCGCTAAATATATCTCATCCGCATTTGACAAGTTTTCTTAGTTCCAAACTTCCATTTTACTTATAATAATTGTGATAAATCTCATATCTTACAACTTTTTTGTGTTAAATAAAAAAAATGAAATATTAGTCGTTCTATAGGAATAAATACAATTACATTATAAACAAATTATAATTAGAGTTTGACCGAAACTTTTTGATCGAAACTGAACCGAAACACTCGGCTACATGTCAATTTCAACCGAAACCTTATATACAGACATGTATCATATACTTTTTCTTCATAAATATCATAATTCATTGAAACAATAATTAAATTTCGACCGAAATCGAAAACCGAAATTTCGGTGTGTGTCAATTTTGACCAAAGAATATAATTACTTCTTCTTCATAAACATCGTAATTTAATTATTGAAACAATAATTACGTACATTAAAATTAATATTTATGAAGAAGAGCTACATGGTTTCAGTCGAAACTGACACGTAATAAGCGTTCGTTTTCAGTTTTGATAAAAGTTTCGGTCGGATTCTAATTATAATTATAAGAATAAATTCTATGTAGACTTGTCGGAAACATACATTGTGGTTTTCAGTTCAACGACATCGAAATCCGCATTCTGATATACGTAAAGAGCGTTGGCGATTTGCAAATGAAGTAATCATTAATCGTGTTTGTGTTAATCAGGTAAGCTCATGGGCCACCCACGCGATCAGCAGCTGTGCCACGGTAGAAGAACGACAGGCAGTGCTGTCCTGTCTTCTACGCGTCGCGCTAACCTGTTGGAATACCGGAAACTTTAATTCAGCTATGGAGATAATTGCCGGTCTGAAGTAAGTACCCATAATGCTTGTCGTAAACGCGTGACGGCGCCAAGTCCCCCTACTTAAAAGGTCAATCCTCGAATTGCTGCCTTCCACTTCTTGTAAGCGCACTCGCTTTATTACTATCCATAAGTCAAGTAACCCGCATTGTTTCGACTAAGTACGAAAGTCGTAATATAATTTCTTAGTAGTCCTGCCGCAAAATTACGAAAGCCCATCCATCTTCATCCACCATAAGCATCTAACCGCAGAACAAAGTTGTTGTCAGCACCAATAGATCATTACGAAAGACAACCGCAACACGTATCTCATCGGTTTCGAGTTTCGATCGGATTAGAGACTCAGCTGCCGCCGTCGATACTAGTGCCGCCTCTATATACGCGTAACTATAATTTTGTATTATTGTCAATTATATAATTGACTAATCTCACAGATTAACGAATTAGAATTATTAGAAAACTCAAACGAACTACATTTACTCGTTAAATAAGCTAATTTGGTATTCTTAATTTGTATGTATAGAACTTTTACACGATGACGTCAAGTCATTAATCATTTTTGACAGATTTTATACATGCACATTATTTAATGAGAAAAAAATGTATTTTCAATAAATTTTAAATGAAAAAAAATTAAAAATTTATACAAATTGCGAAAATAGTCTCGTACATCCCAGTAGGGATTTGCGAATTGTATAATCCCCAACGAGATTGCGACACTAATACGAATTCAAGGCTTCCTTGAAACTTTCCTCGCGTTTGTTGCATGACATTGCGACTTCCAAGGTCGTGCTTACACAATTAATCTTCATCTGTTGGAATAAAGGACTCTTGAAATTATAATATATTTCTCTACATTGAGACAATGGAGTTCGAGCTTTTATTCGAGTTTATTATTTCGAACACGAAAAGTACTTTTAAATATTTATACGTACATCGAACTTCACTACTGTATTAACTATGAATAAAAATCATAGAAAACAAAGAATATTTAACCTCAAAAGTATATCTTTGATCGATCACAAATTAAAGAAACTTTGTACTTAGTTTATCTTGTTGTGATGACCGTTGGCCATTCATGCAAAGTCAGATGAAACCTATTAAAAGTGCATCCAAAGTGATTTAGCACAAATAAGAATTAAACATCCTTAGAACTAAAAAATATTAGAACAATTATTTTTTGCAAACAAGATAACAAGATAAAACAAGATTAATAACACGCAAATGAATTCAAGAGATATATATATATATATATATATATATATATATATACATATATATATATACATACATATATACATACATGTATGTATGTGTGTGTGTGTGTGTGTGTTTTTGTGTATGTGTAAATTATATTTACACGTATATATATAGTCTACACGTATATAAAGAGTTGTTTTATGTCTTTGAACGTAATATTTTAATAAATTATAAAATTGCACTCTAGAGAGTTCAAAATATTATAGCTTAATACTCAATTAAAGATTGACTTCAGAGATTAACTCTACAAATTGCTTTAAAAGATATACAAAAGCGTCATGATAAAACTGTTTATTGTAATTGAAAATGAAAATATATGAAAATATTGAAAATATACATATATTTGCATTGCAATTCTGACACTTGTTTTTATATCACGGTTTAATTTTAATTGTATAAGTATTCAATTATGTGTATATTAATACTAACAAAATTTTAAATTTTAATTTGTTTCATTTTTTAAAGATTTATGACATTTAAAAGTGTAATCAATTAACAAATTTATAAGACTAATGTATGATTAATTAATCAAGTTATAGAAAAATGTAAGGATTTAAACTGGATGTTCTCATCGCAATAGAATATTTAAAAATACGTTTCAAGAAAAATCATTATATTAAAGAAAATTTCATTTTGAATTTATATTTTAATATAATTTGTTTAATTAATTTGATTGATTTCAAGTTTGTCAAAATATACGTTAAGACAGGTGTTTTATTTTATTAACGTAAGTAAAGAAATCAATTTAACTGTAATCGAATATGATGTTACGTCTCAAAGTTTTATCGATAAAAACTTCGCGATATCTTCGAGAATCGGATCAAACTATACTTAATACGATTACACAAGAGGATTTCTTTGCGTTGAATTCGTGTCCTAAGTAGCAACCGAAGAAACATTTCCTCTCCAATAACAGATCAAAAACTATTCAACAATAAATATCAAGTCTTTATATCTTCCGTAATTAGACCTCATTGGACAAAATCCAATTTTGACAATAGAAATTTAAAAAATCTTTGAAAAATAATACTTTCCAAACGTAGAAAGATCTTTGACATTTTCGCGATCGCATATCTGGAATTTACGACGAGTGAGAGATCAAAGATGCTTTGTCCACTTGTCAGGCTTCCAAACGATCGTGACAGTCAGGATTCGACTACAGATTTTCCGTGAAGATGCTTTCATCTCAAAAGAAGGATGGTTATTAGGGTCGAGTAAGTGTCCTTCAAACGATCTGTGCGAATTTGACTTGAAGAGAGAAACGCTAATTGCTCTCTCTGAATATTGTCTTTGTTAGATTTTCGCGTCATCTTTTTTTCGATGTCAAGTGCATCGTTAAAATTAAATATTATATATATTACCTTAATTACCATATTTTATTAATAATCGAAAATATACTAATTTGGAAATTGATTTCTCGTGTTGCTTCAATTTATTTAATTTTGAATAATAATGTTGTCGCTTTCTCTCAAAAATAATATTATTACACCTAACTCGTATACATAAATAAATTTAAACTTGAACAAAATATAATCATTGCATGTAATTTCTTTATGCATTTCTGCTAAATATGTTGCAAAAATACTTAGATTTCAAAAAACGCTCGCCAGTTGATTGAAATACTTATACTAGATTCCCTCTACTATGGCTGAGGCATAAACGTTATGCGCGGTAACGACCTGCTTCCGGGCGTGTTTCTGCTTCTTCATCTTGTTGTCTCATGCATCGTATGTTTTATCTTGAGATAACATCCAGTGCATTACCATGAAACTACAAAACAAGAAGCGCTTACACTATTTGCTAAATTATAAAAGAGATCGGCAATTTACATGTGTAAATTGATTATGTTAATTACGTACACGATTGTTACCAATAAATTGTAGATATTTAATGAGAATTACTATTGTTTTAAAAAATGACAATTGCTTTAATATTTTCAATTATAAACTTTTAAAAAATTTAACAAGTTAAAAAATGAGAGATTCATATTATTAAATTTAATTCTTTTTATTATTGTACTCTGACAATAATAAGTAAACTTCAGAATGTTAAAATAATTTAAAGTAAGATAAGAATATTGGATATTTTGATATTTTTAATCCATCTCAATCCAAAATGGTAATAAATCGTAAAATTATCAGACAATCAAAATCAAGATCCTAAATTCGTCAAAAAAATATGCCATAAGAAAAAATATAGGATGCGTTATTTATATATAGAATTGAACAAAAATGCAACAATCACTTCATGTCAGATGATTAATTAATTAAATCGAGAATTCCAATTCTTTTGAAAAACTCAGGCAAGCCTAATGTATATTAAATACAGAGATATATCTTGTAGGATTCCTATCGCGTGTCTTATTACAAGACAGAGTGGCTTCCATGGTACTTTGCTTTATTAAGAGCTCCTCATGAAAGTTTTATCGAGTGTCACGACACGTAGCTCATTCTGCAAATATCTCTCGACTCGATGCTCTACCCATTTCCCGAAACGATTCAACAATGGCGTAATCGCATTATTTCACGAGTTCTTTCGGGACTGCGACCTCTTTCAACTCGATCCCTCGCGAGGGAGTGAGATAATCTCCCGTTGAAAAGTAATTCAAGTAATGAATGTGTGTCATTAATTTTCACAGAGATCAAGAAGTACGACGGCGATTCGCGCGTTATTCGTCCGTAAAATTGTTTTCTTTCCTGTTTGATAATTAATTCTCTCTCGACACGAGAGAAACTCAAAAAAGAAAAAAATAAAGCGGCATTTACATGATGGACTTTTAATGTATCAAGGAACAATTCGCAACATTTTTACATCGCTGTGAAAGAAATTGACAATGGAAAATTTGATTTTTAACTGCCGTATATATATATATATATATATATATATATATATATATGTATATATGTACATATGTATATATATGCTGAAATCAAAGTGGTATGATTTTTTTATCAAAATTTTGCCCATAAATTTGTTTACGAGTGAAATAACACAAATTTCTCGTTTGCATTTCAGTTCTAATTTACATCTTTGCTGCGTTATACGGTATGAAAGCATTCTATTGGCTATCTATCCACTTGCAAAAAGCTGACGCTTATTGACTTAATACTGTTGTTTGTGCTTTGGGGAAAAAGAAATAAAAAAAAGAGATTTCCGCATGAAGTGCGGGCTTTTTGTAATCTATCAGGGTCTAAAAAGGAGAATACTTTATTAAAGGATTTCTTGCCAACTTGAAAACTACGTTGAAAATCTCTACTTGGAAATCCTGATCGATGTTGCACGTGCACATTTAAATAGGGAAAAACGTCTCCGAGAACATCTCAGAAACTTATTCTCATAGAGGAGAGGAAATATGAAGTAGAAAAGGATCGAACTTCACTTCCGCTTGAAGAGTTCAAAATTGACTTCCCCCTTTCTGCCTCTACCGTTGACTTCCGCGTCTCTGCTCCTATCATTGAAAAAACTATTAATCGATCTTTGTACTGTGGTATTACTGTAATTTTTAACGCGTAGTGCAAATACATTATATATTCAAATCGATAGCAACCAACTAATAAAAAAGCCATAAGTATCGTCCATTTGATCGATGACCCGGAAATGATGAGGGAAATCGTATCGGCAAACATAATATCACTTATTTATAAGAGAAATTTTCTGTTTACGTTCTACTCTGCTAATCCGCCATTTGGTTATCGCTTCTTGCGGATAACGGCACTCGTCATTAACCATCCATGCTCTTCTTTTTATGTTCCGCGAAACGAATGAATTTCGCCATAAGTGGCACAGCGGAGAACCTTTACCGCCTGTCCCCATCGGAAATCCCCAACGTAGAAATAAAATACTTTTTATTGCCAAGACTGTAAAGTTAGACACCGTCCCCTTGTACTCGTCCCGCGAATGAGAGGATAAAAGTTTCGTGCGGGAATATCGTTTCTAGAGCGATCGTTTCTAGAACGTTGCGCCTGCTGACGTCACACACTCGGAAACATTCTCAGCTAAAGCATTCGGGTTGTACTATGGAGAATACTGAAAGAGATAGATAATTAACGCTGTAATGGTAAATGTTTCATGATTTTAACGACCATTAGAACACGAAACAGAGGAAACGTATTTGCAAGAAGCGTGAACATGACTGTTTCATGCAGATATTGGCGACAACTCAATTTAATCGTATTAATTGCATCTTGCTGCGCTCACGACGCTAAATTGTAATTATTTATCCAACTTTTTCTCGTATCTCTAAACCTTTCACATTTCACACGTTAAATGTAAGAAAATTTAAAAGATATTAAATTTCTAATTGCTAAACAATTTTTCCATTTATGGAAAGAATAGATGTGTGTAACTTTAAGTCTAATTTTGAACTAAATAAATATTTTAGAATTTTTTTTTAGAGCAATGTCCTATTTCTCAAAAAATTCAGATCTTAAAAGGTTAAACAAACTCGTAATTTTAAATTATGTAACTGTGTTTCAAAGACAGAAATTTCATGTTTTATCTAAAATATCAAAACTTTCTAAATTAATTTGATATTTGAGTCCACGCCTTTAACATTAGCAGCTTCTGAAATTTACTTTAGTTAAAATTAAGCTTAATAATTCTGCACGTATAGAGTAAATCACCATATATAAAGTTAGTGTACACGGTAAGATATTAGTAGGAATTACCAAATGTTACAATTTAGATTATTATATACATTAAAGTATTAAATCCTCTTTTAAGTACATAATCTTTAACTTACTAAGTACTTTAAGCTTTTGACTTAAAGTCTACTCAATAAATTATATTTATGCATTTCGTAATCAGTCAATTAACCTAGCACACGATTATTTTCCGGTCCTACTACATATGAATCGATCATATTCCAAATTAATTTTATCACTTTCCTATATAAAAATGATTAAGCGATTCTTACATATACTTTAACAATGTTAGAAAGTAACTGTAAACCCAGATAGCACAAAGAGTTCCAAAAGAATTCAGTGATATGTCATCAATTTTGAATTCATTTTCAAATGCAAAAAGAATCCTTTTTCTGAGAAGAATTCTTGTTGCATTTGAAAATGAGCTCAGAATTTATGACATTTGATTGAATTCTTTTTTTTTAATTCTTTTGAACTCTCTGTGCTATTCGGGAAGTGTTTCCAGTATTTAAAAAAAAGGAAATATACGGGACGTGAAAGACTCAGGGTGCGGTCCACTTAACGCTACAAATGTTTCGAAGCTTTTGATTGACCAAGCGAAAGAAAGAATTTTATTAATTGCTCAATCAAAAAATATTTCGAAGCTTTTGTAGTATCAAGTGGACCGTAGCCTCAATCATATGTACTAGAGATTAAAATAAAAATATAACTGAAATTATTAATAACTAAAAAGAGTACTATTGAAACATTATTAGTTACCAGAAGAGTATTAGAATACTAAAATAGTATTAACCTCTTAACACTCTAAACGCGTCGCCACGCATTAACTTGGAGTGTGCGAATTTCTGTCAGCGGTTTACTTCTTAATTACGTATATCCGAAGAAGTATGTCTACCTCGTCTAATCGCGAACGAATTGTTGCTTATGTTGCAGATCCAATAAACTGAAGCCGATTTGGCAAGAACGAGGCATGAACGAGCGCTTCCCGGTCATGGAGTATCTCTCCTCTGCCCTTTTGTCTTCCGAATATGAACATGCGCTTGCTCGCGCTCTCGCGATGCCGGAATGCCCAGTGGTACCATTCTTCGGGGCTTTCCTGCGCGAGCTGCGGGAAGTTATCGCGTGCGATATAAAGGTAAACACGAAAAGCGCCACTACTATCGCTCATGCGATATCGTGTTTTTTTGTAGACTTTGAATTTCTAAGAAAATGTTTGCATGCGTAGAATTGATTGTTCCACGTTATTAAATAGAGATTAAATTGGCATTTCATTTATATTTCACCATGTAAACACTATTAAATATTACACGTCAGCGCCCGCTTCTTCGCCTTCCCTTCAACTTTCTGGAGCATTATCCCTGTCTACTATGAAGATCACTGTCAACGTCAGATAAGAGCCAAAATATGTACGTGCGTCGAGCAAAAGACTGGTTATTTAGATAGGATAATGTAACTTAACGTTTCGTCAAGTAAGTCTATCTCTCTAACTGATGTTTAAGTGTGTGGAACATGATACAACGAGAGAAAAGCTAAGTCGGAGAGAAAGCCCATAAGTAATTGAACGCTTTCGCGTTTTGGCAAACAGCCAAAAAAGTTCATCGGGGATATCCAACATGTCTCTCATGATCGCATCACGAAACAGGCTTGCCGAGAGTAATCGAGGGAAGGACGGTCAGTGACACGATAAATCTACTTTGTTCCTTCAACAACTGCATATTCAAAAGATAGCGAGAAGTTTGGCGTTGCGGCAAATTTATTTGAAGAAGGAAAACCTTAATAAGAAATTAGAGCAAATAAAAAAACTTATGTCAAAACTTAGAAATGCGCATCCAAGTTTACGAAAGTTTTACCCGAGAAGACTATCTTAAGATGATACTGAATGCCGGAGTAAAAACGCATTAAATCAGGAAAATTAAATCTTCCAAGTATATACATTCTTAACATAGATTTATTCATGGAAGTGTTTGTCAACTTCACACAAACTGTTACAATTGACGTGAGAAATCGGATTAATCCTTGAAAATTATAGAAGAGGAACAATTTGCGTTTTAAGTAGTATCATTTCGAGCGCAAACGCCGGGAACTGCGCATCGAAATTCTTCTATGAAGTTTCACGAAGAATAGCAGCGTAGCAGAAGAGTACCGAAGCGAAGTCTGCGCCGTAAAAGCGACAAGGAAAGGGGTTTCTATCGGCCTCCAGCAGCTACGATGGTTGTAGGCCGGCGGAAACTACTTGCTCTTGTCGCTAACGATCGTCATCGGGGAACAAAACGGCGTCTTCCTTGCTTTTTACAGTTTTTACAACGTCACGTTATTTGATGTTTAAGAGCATGTTCGAAAGACCGCAACGGAAATCAGTGCTTCTAAGAGCGGCTCTTTTGAAACTCAAATTGCACGACAAAATCCACAAAGTCGCTGGTCATTAAAACCAAGCACGTGATCAGCACCACGAATTTGTGATTAGACTCTCTCTCTCGGTTTATGTGGCATAGCATCACGAAGTCGCGACGTGAAGCGTTTATTTCGAGAAAGGGAAATAAGAATGTGTACGTGTGTGTGAATGAACTTTGTAACATTTATTAAAATAAAACTTACTGTTATAATATAATTTCTGTTAGAATTCAAGATAGAAATCTGTTTATAATTTGATGTACATATAATACGAAAAATATTTGATAAATTTAGACTAAGATATACATTAAAATAAGTATATACATGAAAATACATCAATCTGTGAATTCTAACGAGAATTATATTTGAAGATGGGTTAATGAATATAATATTTATTTTATTTATGTAATTTTTAATTAATTATATTAATTAATAATCTCATTATGTACGTTTAATGTTACGTTAGTAGATTTACGTACATTTAATGTTTAAGTTATATACATTTTAATATCTATTTTATATTTAAATTTTATCTATATTCGTAATCACTATGTTAGACAAATAAAACTGTAGTCAGAATAAAAACTATAGTATGCCATAAAAAGATATAATCTGCTTATTAATCTACTAATAACAAAATTGTTGATTATATGTTTTTCAAAATAAATGTGTATACATGAATATATAACGTAAATTCGAAGAAATTTTTCATAATTGTGCATCTCGTTGATAAAAAACATAGAATATTCAATTTCTAGAGCGTGAGATTAATCAGTGTGCGATATGATCATTCACGTCCCGAGCGTTCATATCTCCTGGGTGTCAATGGCTAATTACATTCAAATGAATTCGACATCAATTGACATTACGGGAGCAAAATAAATGATATGCTTTGCCTTGAGATTATCGAAGATGCGGCTTAGTAGGTATATCTCATTAACACTGTCCCTTTCCCTCGACCCTTCTCCCTCCCCCCCCCCTCTCTCTCTCTCTCTCTCTTCCTCTCTCTCTTTAGAAGGTATAATCCGTCAAACCAAATGTATCCACGATGCGGATGTCGCGGCTTGCAAATGGAATTCCAAATCAGTATCGGCACTAGCGCATTGGATATGCGACACTTAGCCTGCGATATGCGTCATTCTGTTATCCCGAGTGTTGCTAGTCGCCCCCTCATCGGCACGTATTTTCTTTAGGGTACATTTCCATGAAGGAGAAGGAGGAAGAGGAAGGATAACGAGGTTAAGCAATCGCAAAAGTTGCTTCGTTCCGGCATCACGTCTGCCACGGATGGTTCCAAGCTTTAAACTCCGAAAGACCAAATATTACTGTCGCTCTCTACGTTATCGTATTTCCTGTGTCTACATCATTACTTCTACACCGTTACTTCAAATTAGAACATTTTAATTAAATCTGAGACTTGATTAAAAGTATAAAAATATTTAGAATGTATATTAGAATGTATATGCAAGTTAAATAACTAATAAATGGGAGAGAACAACTTTCATCCGTTTTTAAATATAAAGAATTAACCTGAATAAACCTACTTACTTTTAACTTGAAGAGTTTTTTTTTTTATAAAAAGATAATTTTTATAAAAAATAATGTCCTATTTTATAACAAGCAAGGACTAAATTAACATCTTTCTCCTTTAAAATGAATCTTACTTAAAGTAAAATTTTTATGAGTTATATTTCCCAAGATATCTTCGACCCTTCTTCAACTGTTAATTCTCTCGTCTTGTTTGCTTTGCCCGTTTGCCGACAGTTCGAGTTAAAAGTGATATCGTATTCCATCATGTAATAAATTGATGTCACCGACTTCACGAGAGCGTTAAATTAATGTCTGAACATAATTTATTTTCCACGAATAGCTCAATCAAGATATATCCAAATTTTTCTGCCGACAACATGTTCGTAAACGCGTATTTCAGCACGTTTTGCAATTTGGATAGCACGACTTAGCAGCTTTAGAATGCCGTCTGACGGTGGGTCGATCGGCGTGTAACACGGCGCGATAAAATGAAACAGCGCTACCTTATGACGCTGCATCGTGGAACGACCGCTCAATATATATCCATGCGATAGATTAAGGTTATCGGATAACAGTTAATTATAAGCCGCATTAAAGTTCTTGCTACTAGCGTACCTCTAGCTTACGGATAGACGAGCTTTCGAGCGATTACTTGTATATATATTTTGCATTAACGCGACTTAAGAACTTTGCTATAAAAACTAAAGACGTAATTTTTTAATATTGTTAATTCTAATATATATAAATAATATCTCGAGTCGAAATTCTGCTCCTACTTTGAATCTTAATTTTAGGACGTATTTAGGACGTAGACTCTAGAGATTTATAATAAATTTCTAATCTAATGAATTGAGTCCTTACGTTGAGCTTGTAAATGGCAATTATTTCCTATTTTTAGGTTCAAAAGAAGTTTTCTAAATAAAAGCTGTAAATTAAGTAATATTAAAAGAGGCCCTATTTGATTGTTCAAGTATCAAAACAGGTTTATAAGGTTTGATTGAGATTGAAAGGAATTCAAAGTAGGACTAAAATTTCGGGATATTTTTATACGTACATTTCCGATAGTAATTATAGCCATAGTACACAAGAAAATGCTGTAAGCACAATTCGACTCATTTAATATACTATTTGATTCATTAATTAAATTACTTCACATCCCTACACTTTGTAGAAACGTAAAAATGTACTGACAAAGAAATTTCACGAGAAATTAAAAATGAGACCACGATTTTTCCACTTTCTTTGGTTCTACCAACCACTTATATTTACGAGACTGTCGAGGGATTTACACTAGCGAGAGAGCTCTTTATATGTTACTAGTCATTAACAGACTTAAAGGGCCATCCAATATTCCTGTTGATGAACACGGCAGAGTGTATTTCGAGGTTGCGTTTCGAAAGCAAGCCGTAAACTATTGATTCCCATTTCGAAAGCCAAGTTCCTCTTCGAGGAACAAAGGCAACTTCGTTACTCGGATTATCGAATCTACATCTTTGAAATTGAGCATCTTGTCACAAACAATGTATTCTTTCGAGGTGTACGCATGGAATAATGTAATATACTCGAAACAACAGTTGACAGTGTTTTATTTCTTCTGAATTTCCATGCTCTATCAATAATGTTACGTCGGAAATGGTACCAATTAATTTATACGCATTATACTCCGTATTATTTAAGATAATGTTTTATTTATATTATTTGTCATATATTTTGTGATCTCATAAAGTGTCTGTCTCGCATGCAAATCGCTTTAATAAGCAAATCGAATTATCGTGTTTCTCTTTTCATTCGTATTTTATTTGGTGTGTCGTTTTGTATTTAGTTTTACAATTCTAATTATGTATTTGTCAATGTTATGTTATATTATACGAAATTAAAGGCTAATTCCATTATTGTCACTTTGAACAAACCGTTAAAATTTCAAGGAATTTTTATTTTTCCTAAACTTCTTTTTGTTTTTATTTTCTCATAGTAAAATCACATAATAAAATAAATAAAAATGTGTACCTTTTTTTAAAATTGAATATTTGGAACAGAGTGACAATCAGGAAGTTTTTAAAACTAAATATTGTAAGTAAAACTTACAATTAGAGAGTGAGTAGAGTAAAACGAATTAAACACTTTTAAAAAAATACCTGCTAAATTGGTGGCTTTTTTTATAATATTTATTTTTACAAATTGTATATATTCCTTTTTCATGCTAATAAAAATAAAAAGTTATTTCAACAATAAAATATTTAATTCATTTTGCCCTGTCCGTGTTTATTATAAAATAACAGTTATTTAGCTTCAGCAATTTTCCATATATCTCTAAAAAAAATATATTATGAAAATGGAAACCATTTACTCTGAGTATATCACATTTTCATTAATACTTTATTTATTCTGAATTACATTGTATAATTATTGAATCACAGCATGAAGTAGATCGAAGCTTTTCCATAATACGGACAATCCCTTGTATAACAAACTTAACTACGATTCTTAAAGAATATCGTTGGCTCGATATGTTTTAGCCTCAGCCCGAGTTCAAGGAAAATCGCGAGTCACCACGTGTTAGCATTAAGGAGAGCGAACCTCAAGAACACGTGCCTTCCTCTGCGCCGGTCGCCAGGATCGCCGTCGAGAGTAACACAGAGACGCCATCGGGATGGAGTTCAAGGAGCGGTTCCTTAAACAAACCGGAGAACCCCATCGCACCAGTCCACGATACAAATTCCGTTCTCGACAAAGTCGCGCTCTTTCACAAGGTAAGACATATTCAATCAATGAGCGTCAACTATGTAAAGATCGAGCAATCTTAATGAATACTTTTAACGTCATTAACTATGCTTTACATAATACAAGCAAGAAAAGAAATAGATGTTTGAAATGTTTGTGCGAGTTTTAGAAACTAGTTTGTTTGCTTGAAATAATTAGTGTAAGCCTGCTTTAAATAATCTTCGCACCAGAATTCAATTTATAATTCTATACGCTGTATAATAAGAAAAATATTTAAAAAATTTAAATGCACATGCATAAAATATATGTATTGTATATAGAAATATACGACATACATATAAAATTATAAAATAGAATTCTGTTCTGCAATCTGACATGAGAGAATTATATTGAATTTATAGTTTTGTAAGCTATATAACAAGAAAAATATTTGAAAAATTTAAATACACATATATAACACACATATATGCATATAAAAATATACGACATATATGAAAGTATAATTAGAATTCTAATCTGCATGAATTCTAATCTATGAATATGAATTGTATTGTATTTATATAGAGAAGACTCTTGTCGACTATTGTCTACGGATGTTTCTTTCTTTCAATGTATCCTAAATATGTATCCTAAACAGTTGGATATGGTTTAATTTAACAAAGGATAATTTTTTTAAGCATCGACATGCTCGTGGCAGAGACGCGACTACTGATTCCCTTCATCGCACCCTGAGCGTTCACACGACTGCAATTGAGCAAACCTACATGGCGGAGGAATGCGACGAGAATGACTATCATCTTGATTTAGACTCCTACAAACCCGTGCAGCCGCTCAAGATCGACCATGGAGTCGCTTTGTTTCCCGTTGCCGCGCCACACACTGGCATGGATCTTCATCTTCTGCAGGTATGTTGCGCTACATTCTCTAGACAAATGTACGTCTCAGACGGAAATGTAGATATTGTATCGAAATGAGAATCTCGCGCCGTCAATTTTATGCAACAATGATGATATAAGCGACATTTTCACGAATTTGTATGTTTGATATGTACAGACTGGTACCACTATAATTTTTATTTAAAATAACAGATATGAACAATTTAAAAAGAATGACATAAGATAAACATTTTCCCCAAATAATCATTAAAAGTTCTCTTAAACTTCATTCAGCTGTTATTTGCCTCAAATGTTATCCTAAGAAAAAAAAAAAGTTCACAAAGTAAACAAATTCTTTTTTGTCATATATTTAATGAAAAAGGTAAAATTAAAAAATTCAAATTTTTGATGAAATTGAAAACAATAATCATAAAAAGATAATACTTGGTCACATGATCTGTTCAGAGTGCATGGAAAATGTCTGTGTTGAGATTTAATTAGCATAATTAGTAATATTGCGGAAGTTTACACAATATAATTTCCGTTCTATAATAATAATGCACAACGTTCACTCTCTATGTTGCATCCGGATTACTTTATTGCAACACACATACATAGAGATAGAGAGGTAGACAAATATAGATAAGGGAAGAAAGGAAGAGAGGGGGGGGGGAGAGAGAGAGAGAGAGAGAGAGAGAGAGAGAGAGAGAGAAAGATAAACACAGCATTCTGAGATCGTCGCGATGTTTTGGGATTGAGAGACATTGCATCACATAACGAAACTGCCAATTGTATACGTGACATCACGATGCTGCGCGTGGAGTGCATCGTAAATATTAGACTCACAGGATTTGTTGCACAATGCGACGCCAGGACGTTTTTGATCCTGATGTTATAGGCCACAGTGAAACAGAAATTAGAGATGTGTGATTTTCTGCTATCCATGCCACATGGCAATGAATGTTAATCAATAATACTAGCAATTACAAATATATAAATGGCATTGAATCTAATTCACAATACACTTTGTCAAAGAATATTATCACATAACGAATTACAGAAGAATTATTATATCGAAATAAGATGAATAGAAAAATATCTAATTGTAAATATTTTTCTAACATTAGTTTTAAGAGATATATTAAATTTAAAACTAATCATTAAAGTTCTTTTCTCCATTACTTTTGGATAGACATTGCTGTGTATTGAAATTCTCTAATTTTATATTTAACTTACAATTATCTCTCTTTATATAAAAACATTTAATAAATAATTTGAATTTTATTTCAAAGCAAAGTACTATAGGATTTAAATATTTTATGCAATGTCTTTTTAAACTGTCATTTTTCAGAGAAATAATGCAAAATAATTGTATAGAGTTTTTGTTGTATAATATATATGTATACATGGTAGTAAAAAAATATTTACACTGTTAAACTCACAATGTCAACTATATTCAATTTGAGTATTTTTAATCTCTATAAGTCATCATTGTTTCTATTCAATACATCGTTAATTTAATTAAAATAACAGTTAATTTAACTAAATAATTTAACTTAAGAAAATGTATTTTTTATTCAAATCTAGTTATCTCATTTACTAATACCTTAATATAAACGTTTACGTTGAAATTAATTAGAAATGGATTAATTTATATTTTGATACACATGAAAATTAAACATAACAAAATCATTTAATTTAAGGAATTGGGTTACCATTGTTTCTCTCTTTGATATATAGCACAATGCAAAATTTTAAATTTTTCTTGTATCAGTCAAAATGAATAATGGTTTTCCTCTATCAAATCGGTAAGTTTCAATATGAGAATTTAATGCATCATAATGGAAGAAACAACATCCGAAATGCTAAGGTTCAAGTAAGGTTCTGCGAAGCGAAAGACGATACCATATTCAAAAGAGTTCTTTCATCTCTTAAGAGTGGATGCGATTATTTAAACAGAACACTATAACATTTGTTATTCATAATTATGGCTAACGAGAAATTCAACTAAATTTATTTTAATATCTTTGTGTATTATAATTTTTAGTGTCACATTTAAATGAACGTCTAGAAATGCAAAAACTATTATTGTCAAAAATAATTATCTTGGATGTAAAATATTATGTAAATGAAAGATATACATTTCATTTAGGTATAATTAATGAAGATTGTTACGTATAAATCCTGTATATTAATCGATACTGAGAGCCAGGATTTTTAAACAAGTAAAAATGATTTAAGATATAATTCAAACTCCTCCCCCCCCCCCTCTCTCTCTCTCTCTCTCTCTCTCTCTCTCTGTTCGTAGTACCGTAATGTTCAAACAAACACGAGCAAGAAATTTCTATTTTGTTAAGGAATTCCACAGTTACTTTGAAATTTAAGTGAATACCTTCGCATTTTTTATTAGATATCGTAGCCAAAGAAAAAGAATAGAGATCCTTAGATCTGCAATTTCTTGTTGAAACTATAAATTACAAAAGAAATGTAGGAAAAATAATATTCGCCTCTCACGCGTTTGCTATTTTCGCAAATTTTGATATTTATCAAGATATAAAAAGATAGAAAAATTTCACATTTGTGTATAACTTTTAAATTGAAAATTTTCATTAACGACGTTTCCCTCATAGCGTTGCGACTGAAATAAAAGATACTGTCAACACGTAGCTTGCTATACATCAAAAAGATTTCAAAGGGAACTAGTCTTACTTCCACATCTCCGGCAAGCTTTGCGGAAATTAGAAAGAAAACAGAGAAATATGCGAAAAGATTAGGAGGGAAGGGAAAGAAAGCTCTCTCTCTCTCCCTCCCTCCCTCCCCCCATCCCTCTGTTTGTCTCTCTATGTCTTTGTCTCTCTCTGCGACAAACAAATCAAGGAGACTGACGAAAAAAACGTAACTCAGTACGTAAAACTAGGTCATCCTTTTGAATCGAGCCACCAATTGTCAGCGTTAATTGAGTGGCAAGAGAAAAAATGGGACACGACATATTTGTGGGAGAAATGGTTCATAACGAATAAAATTCGTTATCCTCCCATCATAAAATTCCGATACAATCGATATACCATGAATTTCTCTCTGCCACTACAGAACGTTCTCGGAGGATACATAACATGCGAATCTATTGACTGTATATCAAGTGAAAAATAGATATTTCGGAAAAATTTCGGGGAAAGCTACACAACTTCTTCCAGCTCAATGTTCTTGTGAATAACTTTCTCATATAACAGGTTCGGTACCAATAAATGTTCAGAGAATGCAAACATGTCAAATATTTACGCATATTGTTAGCATCAATAATACAAGTGTGATAATATTAACATTGCTAGTAATCCAAGAACTTTCGCCTATTTTTTAATTAAAATGATGTTCATCTTTATTTAACGAAAATTCGATCCTTGAAATTTCTTACAATTTTGAATATTAAACATACTTCTTTTCTAATTGTTTCTTCTGTTATTAATTTGAATTTTGTATTCTTCTATTAAACTAATAATAATATATAAATTAATGTTAATTAAAAAATAATATTTTATAAATTCAGAATGTCTTCATTTTTGTTAACAAAAATTTGACTTTAAATTTCTCTGTGAAAATAATCAAATACTTTTGAGGTATCCTTTATATTTAAAGAGTAGTTTCAATTTTAAAAATCGTAAAAATTAAACGACAGAAATTAAGCTTGAAAGTGTAGTGAAATTAGCACTTTTCTGATAAACCATCGTAAAATCTACAACTCTGTGATGTTAAATTACGGGTAGTATTTTTTAATGGAAAAGCATGCCGGACATGTAAACGTGAGAAGTTTCAAAGGTAATTTGAATGTGACTACAAAAATAAAAATGGATAGGAACGCTAACATTTCGTAAATTAATTAAATTAATTAATTAAATTCCTGCTCTTCGCGTGTTTGTTCATACTGATACCAGCAAATAATTGTAACTAATTAAAAGTGAATTGAAATTATGTTTCGACATTTGCACATAATTAACTTCTATTTCTATTTTCTATTCGCGACAATGCGATAATTGCACAAAAAGTATAATATAGTCTACACATTTGAAAAATTAAACGCGCCGGTATTTCAATATTCGATATATATATATATATATATATATATATATATATATATTTTTTTTTCCTTATTCACCTTTAGACTGTACATTATGTGATGGAAAATTTTGAATTTGAGTAACTGCCTACGTTATCGATAAATAACTCTAGCCAAATGCACAAATTTGCGCATATGCGAGCGTACGTGCAATAAATGTCCACCTGTATACCGTGCTTAGAAACGACCGCGTAAACGCCGTTATAAGTACATTACGAGCCCCATCAGTGTTATAAATGCACTCACGCCGTCTAATACTTTGTAGAAGCACGGAATATTTCGTGTGACGCAGTTGCGAGAACCTCGTAGTAGCGAGAAGTAAATGTCTTACGCGTGCACCCTGAATTAATATATTTATATTAACAGCAAAGTGCTTATTCTATTTTCTTTTTAAACATGACATTATCACAGTAATCCAGTAAAACGACAACTCCCAGATTATTACTGCATCTAAATTTAAATACTGGCAGAACAACGTTTCGAGCAAAATCAAATATAGACCATTTGTTACGTATTTACATTTTGTTTTATATTTTTGCATTTACGTTGTATTATTTCTGTCAATTGGCGACAAAATGTACAGAAATACAAAAGCTTTTACATACATATATTAGGTGTTGGAATTAATTCGTAGCGTTTTTTAATGAAAGAATGTTATTTATTTCACATGAGCATTAAAAAATACATTAATAAAAGTACTTCCCATCACTTATAAAACGCTACGAATTAATTCCAACACCTAATATATTCATCAGCTAAAAGGTGCAATACTTTTTTCAACAGGTTTTGGAACTCAGCCTTGTTTATAGAACGGTTGAACTTAAAGTTAGAGTCATAAGTAAGAATCAATCGCTCGACGAGCAGGCTGCATTCCGAAACCCATCGAAAAAAGTGTTGCAACCACTTAGTTGATGAATGTGTATACTACAGTCATAATATACAAAATGTCGATTATAAATATTAAATTAAATGTTTTCTTTGGAAACTCTTATGAAAAGGTAAGAGTTTCTATTTCAGAAATTTTTTATAGAAATTTAAGTTAGTTAAATTTATGAAATTTATTTAGATTTCCTTACTAATAATGATAATAATACAATGGTCAAGAAAGATAATTAAAAAATTGATAACAGGCAAAATGATGTGTCAAATATTATACAGTGACCAAATATTATTAAACATGTGCAAAAGATCAAGTTATTATCAAATATTTATAAAATTAAAAATAAAATTTCGGCAAAATTAAACAAAAATTTCTAGCCTTCGATTCATCCTTTTTTTCCATCTAAAATTTGAAATTTTTTAATTCCCTTTTCAAAGAACTTCGGTTTTAACTTAACCCTAGAACACTATATACGTATACATGCAAGTGAGCTATGCTTCAGCGATCAGCAGGGGTCCCAATCTATCTATTAAAAGCTGAAGCCAAATTGAGCACCATTCTAGTATCATCCATCAAAGCGTGAACAAGTTTTTAAAAATTCAGTCCGTTATATATCAATTTCAATCTCCTGGTAATCAATATTATAACAAAGAGCGTGATAAGCAATTTCAATTTTTAAACAGATTTATGTTATATATTGTATTTTATTGATAAGTGCTATGAGAAAACATTAGACTACATATATTCCATATCATTTTAAGATTGAATATATTATGCTTATTCTTTCTTTTTTTTTTAAGTTAATAATTAGATTATTTGTAACTATTATGCGTATATAATTATACTATAGTTTTTCGACAATAAAGGATTTTTATTTTCACACTAATAAGCGCGCAAAAAACTCTCATTAGCTCTTATTTGTTTTTATTTTTTTGACATTCTCGAGAGTTTGATTACTTGTTTTATTAGATTATTTGTGTTTAATAAAGTTTTAAATTACAAATATTTCGTTAAGGAAAGTATTATAAGAGTATTAAAATCTTGTGTTAATATATTAATTAAGAATACTCTATTTCATACGTAAAATTTACAGCATTGTATCAGAATATCAACAGCGTTCTAGGGTTAATATAAATTGATAGAAAATTGAAGAACCTTTTTCATCGATCTAAGAAATACATGCGGTTTTCTATATTCCTTAAAACTACATATCTCAGGTGTTACATCATGGCACGACTTTGGTGCATTGGGATTGTGAGGGTGGTACCTCGAGAACAGCATTGGTGTTCGCACGCGTCGATCGCGCTTGTGGCACTTTCGTGTGGGAAAAGCCACCCTGGAGTCCTTTAAAAACGGCGCAAGTTGGAGGTGCCGTTCTCACAGAGGTTTCGCTAACCACGAACCCGGAGGATGCGATACCAGCGGGCCTAGTCGGCAGGTACACGCAGCAGCAGGCTGACTGCGCTTCTGTCACTTTGGAGGAGGGATATCTCGACCTGGGATCGGTGAAAGAGATAATGATCGGCTGTTGCGATCGCGATCGAGAGGCTGATCTCAGGAGCATCTGCAAGAGATACGGCCTACCTGGCTCCGACTGCTGCATCGGCCTTATGTATGGCTCCAATCTTCCGGACAATCGACTGATCTTCCTACTTTGCCCTCCCGCTCTTAGCAAGTACGTATGAATTATTTCTCTAGTTTTGCGCGCATCGATTAGTTTTTGAATATTTCTTACTAATAATCCGGAGAAAGAAAAGGAGATTCAAAATCACCATATTTCGTATAATTTAATTTAAAAAATAAAAATATATTTATTTTTTATTAACGAAATTAAAGATGCTTAATTTTATGTTTTTTTTTTCAGAAAATTTTTTTTTTATTTATACGTTTGAGATTATTTCATGAATATTTTTTCTTAATTTAATTATTTTATGTGTTATTTATGTCACAAACTTGTTCGTAAAAAATTACCAAGTTAATTACTATGCCATTAATCCATCTTTTCACCAGAAGATTGAGTTTATTAATAGTATATTAATGATACGTTCATAATTCGATATAATTATTGATTAGTAGTGGGTTAATATCAAACATTTCTCTCTCTCTCTCTCTCTTTCTCTCGTACGTATTTTGAACGGGCCTAACAATTCCCTCTAATAATTTATTGTTAAATTGCGTATTGTCGAGCTACATAAATTATGTAATTTGCATGTTGCTTTCAGAATATGGTACATGGGATTATGCTGGATATTGCGAGGCCTCAAACGACAACAACAGTTAACAGATCGTAGATCGCGCTGGTTAAAAGAAAAATATCTTCAGTTATACTTTTCGTACTTGGAACAGCCGATAGAAGGCTTGGAGCAGCCGACGACAGCCGACGCTATTCGCATTTTTGGCGGTCGCGACTGGTCTATGACAGAAAGTGTTGGCACGCTGTCTCCAACGAGCAGCAGCACTTTACGCAGACGAAATGTTAAAGGCAAAAAGACAAAATCAATCGGCAACATTCATGCTTTGACCAAGGTTCGCACACAGGCTTATCTCGCATCTTTTACAATAAACGTAAATTAGATTACAGATCCAGATTACTCCAAATGCCATATTTCATTTTGTAAATAACTGTCTTCATCGAATTAAATAGTTTTGATTTAACGTAGGATCTGAGTATAAAACAGTACGACTCCTCGACCTCGGATGGAGGTCTGTGCGTTACACCTCTTCGTCATATCGCTGGAAGCAGAGAGTCTTTAACGAGGATCCTACCAGCGTCACCGAGAGCAAGCCGAGATCGAATCCCGCCACGTAGTCCACCCGGTTCCGCCGACCGTATTACTTCCAACTTGCCTTACTCCGCTTTTCAAAGGTACATCATCCTCTCATACATTTGATTTATCACATCAAATTCTCTTTATCTATCGATTTTGAGCAAAAGATTTATATAGGTCGGGAATTATATAGATCGGAATAGAAAATCTTACGACTTCGTGTTGAAACTTATTTGAACATAAATCTGAATTATGAATTTAAGAAAGTTTTCTCATCTAAAGTGATAAAAATGAACAACTTTTGCCATTTTCTTTTTTTTTTTAAGCAACAAATCTTTGCAGCTGTAGCATCTTATGTTTATTATGCATTAACAATATTTCAGAATTTTTTTTATTAATATAGAGGTAATAATATCTAAAAAAAAGAATTGTATGAATAACGTGATGAGAAAACAGTCTTTCGTGACAATACCTTTCGGACAATTTGAAAAAAAGTTATAAAATGTTTTAGATTCTTGCTTTTTTTTCAATTTTGCTCCTTTTAAATATAATAAACAGTTTTTTCGTTTGAACTTCTTGACTTTTAAGCCAAATAATTTCGCCAGTTTTAGATGTAAATAATTAGAATATTTTAGGAATATATTTTTAAGATGTAGAAAAAATATGCTCCTAAAATAAGAAAAATGTAGAAACAAAGAAAATTTTATAAATTTTATAAAAAAAAAACCTTTAAATTATTTATATTATACTCGACAAGTTTTCTTGTATACGTCGCAATAACGCGTGCATATTTTGTGCGTAGTTTGTTATGTGTCGCCAGAGAAAAGGACAAGAACGGATCTGGTGGTATATCAGGAGGCTTTGAGGCTCCTTGGCACATGAAAGGAACGCGCACTACCTCGATGATGTACGAGACACAATTAAACTTTGTGGAGTTCGTCGCACTTTTCCGATCGTTCAGCTTACGAGCCAGAAAAGATTTGCGTGATCTGTTCGGCCAATTAGCAATAACATGTCGTAGCCAGAGTGATGGATCGTTAAGGGACTTTAACATCCGCCCGGTAGTGCTCAGACAAACCAGTGATGCCACTCCACAAAGAATCGGTGAGCCGATATAATCATTAAATTTTATGTAAAAATTTAAAAGAAAAAGTAGAATATGATGCATAAAATAATTCTTATATTTAATCGTGATAATGGAAATGCAATAATAATTCTTAAATATAGATATGCGAGTTAACTTAATAATAATTTGCATGGAATAAATTAGATTCACACTATTAAGTTTTATTATAACCATCCTAATTGGCATAGCATATGTACGTTTATCGATATTTGTTAAAAATATCCACTTTTATCAAAAATGGTTACCATAATTACATTAGTTTCAATCTATGAATGATTACTTTTTAAAATATTTATTTATAATAAAAAATAATAAATTTGAGTACTAGTTTTTTAAATATTATTTCAAATGAAAAATCAACATTTTACCTGTGCCAGGTTTGTTGACGAGAAACAACTCTATTGACTGTCACGAATACAAGACGGGCAGCAACCTACAAAAAAAGCAAATCTTTGATGCTGTTGCGGCGGCTAGTATAATCAATAATTGCTCGGGCGTGGATACGTCGAAATCCCAAGTAATTACTCTAGCAACATTTACGAAATTTCTGGAATCTCGGCAGCAGGAAAAGTTGAGTGACGACGAAATCAAGACACTGATCAAGGTAAATGCTTATGGGGTCAGAAATTCACTCACGAAAGAATATTTACTGGACGGCCTCATTTTTCTCTGACAATTTTGTTTCGGATATACAGGAAAAATATCCCGTAATATTTTATACGTCAGACCACCGTTAAAGTGTTTTGCGAATAAACTGCTTTTATTGAAGACAATAAACGATCCTTCGTTTATTCTCTTATGGCGAAATTGTGATTTCAATTTTCCTTATCTGGAAATGGAAGACTTAACTTTTTCCCATCCTCATGCGACTGTCATGACATCATTACACGCGCGCGCTCACACCAATGTGATGTAACACAATCAAATGAGCTCGTTTATTCTCATTCAGAGGCACGAACCGGATCCAGTACTTCGCACACAGTGGTGTTTGTCTTTTGAGGGTTTTGCACGGTATATGATGGACAAGGACAATTATGCCTTCCCGAACGAGTATGCAACACCGTCCGAAACCGAAATGCAGCAGCCTCTGTCGCAATATTACATTGCAAGTTCCCACAACACATATTTAACCGGACATCAACTCAAAGGAGAGTCCTCCGTACAGTTATATTCGCAGGTACGCTGTGACTTTTAAAAATAAACTCGCGTAATAAACTTTATAGAAGTAAAATGAATTATTTTTATTAGAATATTAATTTCTTTTCATTATAACGAATTGCAAATTATGCATTATTATTTAATAATCATTATTCAGTAAAATATAAAATATATAAATAGGTAAAAAATTATTTATATATTTTGTAAATTCTTTGAAGTGGAATTTCAGTCTTGCAAAAGAATAATTCAGTTTTCAATCTGTAAAAATGAGATTCATTCTAAGTTTCAGAGAGTATATATATCCAAGAATTATGAAAAAATTTATTACGCCAATTAAAAATATGCATTCCTTTGAATCGTGTGAAATAAGTTATGCAAATTTCCATTCGAAGTAGTAATTAGCGCGTATAAAACTTATTGTTTGACAACAAAAATTTGTGCAGGTACTTTTAACCGGATGTCGCTGTGTAGAGCTCGATTGTTGGGACGGTGACGATGGATCACCATTGATTTATCATGGTCACACTTTCACTACAAAAATACCATTTCGCTCGGTTGTAGAAGCGATAGATCGAAGCGCCTTTGTCAGTTCCCCTTATCCCGTAATCCTTTCCATCGAAAATCACTGTTCGCCAAGTCAGCAAGCTCGTATGGCTCAAATATTTCAGGTATTCGATTGATTATCTAACAAATTGTATTTTCTTAGTAATTATCATCGCACCTTTTTTATCAAATTATGATAAAAAATATAATATCATTTCAGTCTGTTTTTGGCGAGAAATTGGTGACGAAATTTCTCTTCGAGTCCGACTTCAGTGACGATCCTCAACTGCCTTCGCCTTCGCAACTTCGTTACCGAATTTTGATAAAAAATAAGAAGCTGGTGATTGATCCTGCCGGCCCCTTATCGCACACACCCCTTAGTCATCGAGGAAAAATGCTTATGACGGATCGCGCATCTTCCATGAAGCAAATGCGGACTGATGTAAGCAGCACATCAGTTGTGGAATACTTTAGTGAGGATGAAGACGACGAAGAGGATGACGATGAGGATGACAACATCGATGGTAAAAATAATACATTATTAATACTTGGAAAATTTAACATTAATCAGATATATATTTTCTCAAAAAAGGATATTGAAATTCATTATAAATTTCTGTTCTTAAGAACCTTTCTAAGTTCAAATTTAATCTAAATATGTTGCAGTGGCTACTATTGTCACTGTATCCTATTTAATTATCCTTTTATCTTTGAGTTTAATATAAATCCAACCTTCTCTCTTCCTTGCTTTCGAGAAATATATTATAGTAATTGCAATCAATTAAAAATTCACTGAAACGAATCACTTGACGTGCAATTAATTACGTACAGATAATTCGATTTCGAGCTACGAGAGATATCTGGGTGGCGGCCAAGTGCCGCACGGTCGTTTAAAATCGGATCCAGGGATGGACGACAAGACGCAAAAGCAAAGTAGCCAGATAGCCAAGGAATTGTCGGATTTGGTAATTTATCTGCAGGCGATTAAATTTCGCGGACTAAATACCATGCCAGTCGGATCAGGAAAAATACGTCATCAATCGCATACAGGACCAGTTCAGAGGCATAGCATCGCCGGTATAGGACCTAGCAGTATAGCTTCCTCATCAGGATCGCCGCAATCACTTTCGACGTCTGCCTCGATCGCGAGCGGCGGTAGCAACATCGATAATATCTTCAGGTCAGTTTTTTATTGTAAAATATTTTCTCTATTCATTCCTATACTTATATATCACACATATTTATTTTATTATATTTTTTTTTTAGTTTATTCTTATTTTCTTGCGTCGTTTCGTATTTTCTTTTTCGGCATTATCACATCGGCATTAACAAATACTGATTTTGTAAATAAAAAAAACATAGTAGTATGTATGTTTCCGTTCTTATGTTATTAGATCCACTCGTGGAATGCCGGCTTGTTTCCAATGTTCATCTTTAAACGAAAGCTCAGCGAAAAAAATCTGTAGGAAACAACCGTTAGGCGTAGTCGCTCATGCTGAAACTCAACTCATTCGAACATATCCCGCAGGAATGCGTATTGATTCCACAAATTTCAACCCTGTAATATTTTGGGCTTTTGGAATCCAAATGGTTGCGTTGAATTATCAAACTGATGACGCGGGATTAAATTTGAACTCAGCCATGTTTGAGCAAAGCGGTCAATGCGGATATGTTAGAAAACCTTCAGTGATGTGGGATAAAGGACATATGATGTACAGGTAAATTCATATTCCGTTATATTTCTTATAAATTTTCTAGTTATGCAGCAATAATAATTATAAATTATGTAGCTATGTAGCATACAATCTTTAAGAAATCGATTAATTATAAATCATAAGCAAATAATTGTTTCTGATCACATTCTAAAAATTTATCTTTGCTATAATAGAACGTTTTTGTATGTTAAAAAAAAAAAGTTAAATAAAGAATTATTTCTGAACGCTTATATAAATCATTTTAAAAAATTTTTTTAAACAATTATAAATGTTTTTACAGACGATTCAACCCTTGGGACAAAGAATTCGACGGGCTGCATTCTGCACATTTAAGTCTATCAATAGTCTCAGGACAATACGTTTCGGTTACAAACTTCGTCACCAGCACATATGTTGAGGTCGAGTTGGTCGGTATACCGATCGATTGCGCGAAACACAAAACAAAGGTGATCCATAACAATGCCTTGAATCCCATCTGGAATGAAAAATTCTGCTTCCAAGTGATGTTCAAAGATCTCGCCTTCCTACGTTTCGGTGTTATCGAAGCAAGCTCTCATCACGTGATCGCGCAACGCGTAATACCGCTTAAATGTCTACGACCTGGCTATCGACACGTACGATTACGATCTTGTAAAAACAAGCCATTAGCCCTTTCTACGCTTTTTATCTATTCCCGCTTGGAGGAGGAGAGTTTGGACTATAACACCTGCTGCCGCGATCATAAAGAGTCATCTAAGCGTCTCTCGTCGAGCAAAGAACCTGAGAAACTGAGCACCGTTGATCCCGGATCCCTGGGTGGTGTCACCTTGAAGAGACGAATGTTCTTCCTGATGGTTTATCACGTGATACCAGACGAACCGTACACCATCCTGAAAGTGACCCAGGAGAGTACTACGCAAGAGGTGATGCTGCAGGCGTTACAGAAAGCAGGAATATCGCCGGATCATGTAGATGAGTACATTTTGGTAGAGGAAGTGTCTCGCGGATGGGAGAAAAGAGACAAGGAAGAGTTACCAACTCAACGTGTGCTGGACCCTACAGAACATCCCCTTCAAGCACAGGCCCTGTGGAAAGGGCAAGGCCGCTTCCTGTTGAAGCGAGTAGGCGACGATCCAAGCAGTAGAGCGTGGCTCGCCTCTATCAGGAGCACGGCCGGCCACTCGAAGCTCAACGATTCCAACACGAGGGACCAATCCACTCACATATGGGACGAGGCAGACACCTTTCTAGTCTGCATTTATAACGTCTCGCCGGAGATCCCTTATGCGATTCTACGTGTGCCGATAAGCAGCTCAGCTCAGGACGTGTTAGCGCAAGCTCTGATAAAGGCCAGAAGAATGGAGAACCCAACCAAGTTTGCTCTGGTCGAGGAGCTGGAATGGGGTGGTGCGGGCGCTGTCGGAAGTGGAAATCGTCAGTTAAGAGTATTGAGTGACGATGAAAATGTTTATACCACTCAAGCCTTTTGGAAAACTCTCGGCAGGTTTATCCTTAGAGAAAGAGAACAAGCCATTCCGAGACGGAACTTGTTGCCAGCGACCCTCGATAGACTCAGTAAGGGATTTTCCGTAGGCAGATCGGTGTCCCTGCCAGGATCCAGCAAAGAAAAGGTGCCTGTTTCGGAAGCACTGTCGGACCCCACTTCTAGAGGCCTGAGACATCGGTTAATGATGTCGGGACGTAGACGAGAAGTTCATTCTGATGGAGAAGATACGCGTGAATCTGACATACTGAATGTTGCTTTTCAACTGAAGAAGGTCTCGTTCAGAAAATTGATGAGCTGGAAATCATAGTGGCAGTCAAGGGCGTCGTCGATATCATCGATCTTCGCCGCTCGGAGAAGTCACCCGTAAGCTCGTAGTCTAATTACTATGATCAGAAACTAGTTCTGGTCTTGCGAAACATTTTTCATGCCGATGATCCTGTCGAGGTGCGATCTCAAACTAAAAGAAGAGCTTCAGAAAGCTGAAAGATTTCACTTTATCAAGAATTTATGTAATACAAGCGTCACGTGGACGATCGAAACAAGTTAGAATCTGTAAGTCGTTAAGCCGAATGATAGAACAAGTGGTACGATCAGAATACTTAATATCTATCGCGATATATAAAGAAATATCAAACAACGTGTTTCCATCACTAATTATGTGATAATATGCAAAAAAATTTTCTCCAATAGGAAAAGAAAAAAAAATCATTTCTTCGAGAAAGAGCAGAATAACTTTTTGGGAAATTTTAATGTCTGGAAAACAACGCGACATTGTTAAATTCGATTACCTCCACGATATTTGAGCGAAATATTGAATAATGAAATCGCCATCGCAGAAAATAACTTCGGCAAATCGAACTTTTCAAATAGAATCGAACGATACCGACATGAAGATTATTACGCCGCCATTTTCAAAGATTTTTCAAGAGTTTTAAAAAAGATATAGCATATATCTAAACTTACGACGTAGTACAATCATTAAGTGGCAAAGCGACGATTCTTAAATCCCTTAAATTCGCATGAAAGCCAAGCATCATATTGGATTTTGTTATGTAGCAGTAAATTTGTATCAGACGCGGATTGATGCTGCAGCTTCCGCGTTCGATAGAGACGCGCTGGCGCGTCAAAACAAAAAATTAAATATCACGCGTCACGCCTGATTTTATTATTTTTGTACAACGAAAGAAGGAGGGAGATCGCACCGGGCGATCTCTAAACATTTTTGCCAAACGACGATTCTAAGTGATTTCTAGATCCGTGACATATTCGTAATGTTTAGACATATTGGAAGTGCTTCCTTGTTCGAACGTGTTTCCGTTTGAAATATATCGGATTCGCCTTCGTCTAATCGATATATCGCATCTCCAAAGAAATTACGTAGCTTCATGTGACTTCTCGTCATAAGCATCATTTTTATCATTTACGTCGTACCTGAGGTTTTCCATTGATACGAGAGTTACGCTATCGCGTAAAAGCTCTATAATAAAGTTATATATCGCTGTTATCGCACTTTATTTGTTCGCTCTATTAATGTTAATAATTTCTTTCTGCGTCTAGTCAACCATGTGATAAGGAATTTGAGTGTAGAATCCGATGAGAATATCATAATGTATATTGGGAGTTGCTACTTAAAGAACGTATTTACTATACATATATTGTTAACGCTAGAGGGTAGATCGGTGTTGCATTCTCGATTACCGTCCCTCTCTCCTGACTGTTTTAGCGAGCGTATGTATACGTAGACTATAAATACGAGACCAAGGAGTGTCGATGGAAACCGCGTCCGAATGTGCTATTGCTCTATTCGATTATTTTTTCACGTGACAAGGCATTCGCGCGTCGACGATCTTCGTCGCACACTCGAAGCCGGTAGCCTAATTTTATGGAAAATAATTTCGCTAATAACGTTAATTAATTAACTAATGAGAAACAATATGGAATCTGACGTCGCAAACCAGTGAGGTCGCGAGATAGCCTTGCCCCGTCTTCCACGTCCGAATCGTCCCAAATATTTTATATTTTTTCGAGACGGCTCCGCAGACTGACTTTTTAGGCGAATCTGTACAGCTGTACGACACGAAAACACCAGGATTTTTTAATACTATGAGAAAAATATAGAAATATATACACTAGTCATATCTTTCTCCGAGAAATGCTTCGCGACGTCACTGGGGACTCTGTATATTTTTGGATACCACTTCCTTCCTTATCCTTCATATCTTTCCGAAAATATGTAATCATATCACGTATCCACATAAAAGACCAAATGTTGCGAAACAGATAAACAGAAAAAACGAGAAATAAACACACTGGGCAATTTTATTTGTACACATATCTTTGATTATGAATAAGTAAAACAAGTAAAATAAAAAGAACATTATTTGATAGATAAAAGAAATATCATTTGATAGAAGAGAATAGATCAGTACGACCCGAAAACAATTGTTTTATTTGCTAAGTGTGGAAAGAAAGATAAAAACAATCAGATTAGTCCGGTTTACAGATCAAATTACTGAAGACAAATGAGAAAAATAAATAAAAACAAACTGTATTTATAATACCGTTAGTTACTGCAATCGTTATAAAATACTTTCAGAAACATGCTAACCAGCATGTAATTTACTATCTACCGACTCATTTGACAATATTGCGAGTAGTCAGGTGATCATGTGTCTCATTTTTTCAAAATGTATTTTTCGTTGCTTGCAATGTTTTTGTATTTATGAAAGCATTTGACATATTTTCCGTTATAATTTTTCTTTTTCTTCTTCTAGAAAGATAAGAAGTTACAATATATTTTGTAAAAATCTAAAATATTTCTCTTTTTAATGAATAAGAATAACTGACTATTTGTTTCTAAAAAACGTTTTAAAATTTGTTTTTAAAAATTAAATAGATGTGATTATAAATAGATGTGATTGCACTTTTCGATTATAGTGCAAATCGAGATAATCTTGCTCATCACTCCTGTTCTCAAGACAAAGAAAATAATCGATTAATTATTTGAATAATCGATTATACCTATTCCTATCTCTTTTCCTCTTTTTAGTTTTTTTGTTTACTGATCACCTTATACACGCAAATAGCTACGATGCATTAAAATTTCTCAAATGTTAACATCAGAAGTCTAATAAATCATGAAATCGCGCAATAATTTGGCAAGCGCAACAAACGCACATATACTTTCATCATTACGTGTAATTTATACTAAATACTGTGAAATCAAAGTACATCCCGGTATACCACAACAGTATTTACCTAATACGTAGCATCCTCAAGGAACATTATGTATATAGCAGCAATGAACAATGGCTACTAATAACATTAATTAATTACTATAATTAATATTCGACGCTCCTTGGACCTCCGACTAAACCCCCGTATCAAGATCATCGATTGTAAAAGGACCGTATCTATCAAGCGTTGCATCTCGATTGCAATCGTTGTAACCATTCGTCGCTGTGCCGCCGCCGAATGTCACAACAATGTGCGTGCAAGCTGTTAGCAGACAACATTGTCCATTGTAAAATCACAATTTAAAATTTTATATTTTTCCTCAATAAAACCAATTACTTAATTCACTCGTAACTTTGATTTCAGTTTAATATAAAATTCGACAAAATGCACTTCGATGTTCTGTTATGAATTATGAAAATTATGTTACATGAATTATATGTAAAATTAAATTATCTCTACTTTATTCAAATGATAACGATACGTTATTCACTGCAGACTATTTAATTTACTCACTCCATTAATAGCTATCATCGACACGCACAAAACATTTATTACTTGTTATTTAATTATTATTTATTATTCAGTATTGAATAGAATTTATTTATTGAGATAATAAATAAAACGTTTTACTTTTCCTTACGATATATAAAACGCAATATTGTTTTCATTATACGACATGTTCAACGATCTGTATTCGATGATATTTTCAATTTTTATCTTTTTTTATCTCGTTTTCGAGGCTGACATTAAAGAAATCGATGAGCGTATTTAAAAGATGATTGTATTAAGAGCGGTGCGCACACACGAAACGATTACTTCTTAATATTTTTGGGACCACTCTGATTAAGGAAACTACCGAAGGAGCTCCCAGGAGCCGATCCTAAATATAAACGGTACCAGTATTAAGGCTCCTCGTTTTCCTCGTCAGTCAAAAGTGCGGACCGCACGAGGAAAGTAGGAGAAAGGAAGAAGACAAAGAATGAGAGATGGGCAGAACGACAGAAATCGAACGGAAGATTATCCTCAAAGAGATGAAGCAAAAGGCCGAATGAATAGATGCTGAAGCACACTTTAAACGATCTATAATTCGCGTCAAAATTCAGGATAAACTTTTACTTATAGTCTTAAGTAAAATTTCACTTAATGCTTGATGCTAGATTTCAAATGATTATTATACTTCAATGTCAGCGTCAATATATAAAATTATAAAGAAAAAAATTCTACTCTAAAATCTGATGCAAATTATATATCATTCAAAATGAGGTTGATGCATCGAACGGGCATATCTCTAATTGTACATATCCGTGATTTTTTGGTAGCTGTTATGTTGATATAAAAAAAAAACACGCGTAATATATATAAATATGATCGTATATTCATACGTATTCTCGAAGGGCCGTCGAGCGGCATTTTTGCGTAACATAATTCAAAGTCAAAGAAAGAGAATAATAGCAGAATTATACTTAATCTTGATGAAAGATGCGATAGTTAGTAAGATAGAATGATTAAAAAAAGACAGATGAATTGATTAATTAATTAACATTTACAATTGATATTTACAATTCAATTAAGAGACGTATTCTCGTCGCGCGCAATCGGGCTGGCACCGACTTTGCACGGTGTGTCTCTGATCGAAATATGATCAAATGCGACATGAGATGTCTCAAATTGCGTATTTATGAATTTTATCATATTCGTAACGCATTTATCTTGCAAGCGGTCGCTGCCCGCGTCTCTTGTCGATGGCTTTCTCCGGCTCATCGTCAACAAGTATTGCTATGACCGTCGAAAGAAAATTATATATACGAGTTAACGAACTATGCAGCAATTAGTTAAATCGCCGAATAATAATGACTATATATAGTTATCAGAGGGAAGGGAATCAGGTTGATCGTTTTTTGCCTATTTCTCTAAAAAAAAAAAAACTTCATCTCAATGATTTTTAGCGTTTAATTTACAACTATTTACAATAATTTATTTATCGTCTTGGAAACGGTATGAAAAATACAGAAAAAAGCGTTCTGCCGTTCGATGTACTTTTTGAACATATATTGTGAATTCTTATTAAAAATTTTAACCTTAATCCGTTTAATCCAGTATTATTTTGTCACCACCTGTTGTAAACTTTTATGTTTAACCGCCAGTTAGTGTACAAATTTTCGAAAATGTTATTGTTGTACGTGCATAATAAAATTATACTTTTCGTAAAAATATGCAGATATAGATTGGTCAAAAAATAAAAAAAATTTTGTGAACTTTATTGTGAGATATTATTATCTAGTAACGAGCCATCATATTTCATGCATTACAATCGCTATTAAACCGCGATGCTTGAAGAATAAGATGGACGACGAAAGATTTGTAAGACAAAACAAAAAAAAATGTTACCGCTAAAGCAGAAAACTTCTTTCCTAGTACGCGTACAGTATGTCGTAGGATTTCGTCACATTTAAACAATTATTACAAAATAAAAAAGAACGAGCATTATACGAGTAGCCGCTAACATTAATAGAATTCTCTTTGGCGTTATTATGTAAACACTCGAGTAGCCTCTGTTCTCGTTTCGAAGAACAAAGAGAAGCATGTAATATCCGTTAAATAAAAAAAAGTATGCGATCATCTTGAAAACTTATAGCGAATTTACCATTACAATAATATATTAATACTATTGACATTGTTGAGAAAAAGGATCTACATGTAAATATATAAGCATAAAGAGCATTTTTATAAATAAGTAGGTATTGTTATTTTTAAGCGTGAAATTTCCTTCCCTCTTTCCATTTTTTCTTTCATATACCCAATTTTAAATATAAGAAAGATTTTTATATAATTTTAAGATAATTGAACAGATGTTTGTCTTCATTGATTACAATCAAATTTAATACATTTCTTGAATTACGCGAAATTTATGTTGAGACTAGCCACAAGCGCGCGCTACGCGCGCGTTGACCTCAAGCAACCTCATTTTATATTAATTTTTACAAATTGACCTATACAATAGTTTATATTAAATATAATAATAATATTAATTATAGAAGTAATAAGTAATAAATATAATTATATATAATAATATAACAATAGAAGTCGTGTGGCCCTGAAACAGAGGGATGACATATTTTCTAATCTCAATAGTTGTACATTTTAATGTTTAATATCTTGGTTTGCGGGACTAGGCACAACATTTTACTAGATTCTTTCGTTTCATGCAAAAACGCGTTGAATATAATTTCATTAAAATTGAAGATGATCGAGGGACGTCTCTAAGTAATATAATTAGGAAAATAGCATTAGAAACTGGCGAAAGCCATTTTACCAGGCAGATAGCATTTGGTTAATCAAAAGTTATTTTCCTGAAATAACCAATTGCCTATGATATATACAACAAAATACATTTAAAAAATATTAATTTTTACACTTTCGCTTTTTTGAGCAACAACCACAAAGTATATTTCAATTTATCATATAAAAATTTTTTCCTAACTTTTAATTTCCTATAGTTGATATGGTGATCCAGACCAACCAGAAAAGCCGTGTACGTATTCCTCATGAAAAACTGAGTCGAAAATATTAATAGCAAAATGTTGAGGTGTCAATAATTTTGAATGGTGAGCGTTTGAAACCGTCCAACCACGGCGTGTAAAGTTCGCGGCGTCAGGCGCGACGCAACCAAGTGGTTTGACGAATATTGCTAAATGTCACGATGCTGAATGAGTATTAAAAAGGTTCCGTAAAATCTCTATTAACGTCTACTGCTGTATTCTTAAATTAAGCACAATTTAATTAACGAGAAGTAATTTAAATTGCAAATTAAATAAAACATTAAAAAGTGTGTGTCTTTGAAATACGCGTTTTAAATAATAAACAAATTATCGAAATTAGATGCTCGAGTATTATTATCGCGATATCAATAACAGCTGATCAGCATTTTACTCTCAAGCATTTTATTGGTCGACGTGTTATCGCTCGAGATTGTGAGGCTC
This sequence comes from Acromyrmex echinatior, assembly GCF_024713525.1. Classification (NCBI taxonomy): domain Eukaryota; kingdom Metazoa; phylum Arthropoda; class Insecta; order Hymenoptera; family Formicidae; genus Acromyrmex; species Acromyrmex echinatior. The sequence continues at coordinate 7,121,246 of NC_141854.1, forward strand.
AGAATTCTCAACAACAGAATAATGAAAAGCATTCACATCGGTCAGTCAGTCAGTCACTCGATATCTCGGAGTTAATTTGGTATTAAGTATCACTTAACTATTCATAATCGATATTCGAATTGAAATTGCATTCTTAATGTTTTCTTATGCCGATTTCATCGGCTTATATGATCAAGAAGTCCGCGTTTCCGAACTGTGTACATGTTTTATTGCGTAAAATACGTATATACATTCAACTCTTGTATCTTCAAAAGTTTCTTCAAAAAAGTTTCTGAAATCATTTTCTTCGTGTTTTCCTCAACCAGCGGTCTCTTTAGTTGCGAACGAAATAACAAGAAAATTTTCTGTATAATTTTAAAATAATCAAATAATAAAATTTGTTCTTTAAATTAATATAATCAAAAATACATTTCTTGAATTATATAAAATTTATGTCACGATATAATTAGGCTAAAAAAATACAATAATTGATTTTTTTAATTAAAGATATAAATAAGAAATACGTAGTTACTTTCATAAATAAATTTGTTTATGTATTGCAAATCTTCTTTATTCTAATTCTCTTTTATTCTCTACAAATTTTATTAATTTTCTATAACAATAAGAAAATTGTAGAGATTCCAAAATAATTTAGATATTGAATTATCTCGACAATTCCAAAATAGTGAGATATATTTCTAAAACGTTTTAATTTAACTGAATTCTTAGATTTCTTAGATTTTTGATATATTTTGTTCATGAAACGTATATGTAGCGTTTTACGAGATAATGTTTATCTGACATAACAATATTTTTTTGATAAGATGCTATTTATCTTTTTATTATCTTTTATTAAAAAAATAGAACTTAAAATCTAAAAATTTAAATTAAAAAATAAAGTTGCTATTGTGTTACGGTTAATTAATTATATGTCATGATCAAAGTCAACTTCATTAATTCTTGTATTTGTACTATATTCCTTTTGTATATAAATATTATCAATTATTCAATCTTATATATACCAAAATACATAAAAAAATTACATTTTTGCAATAATTATAGAGCATATTTCAATTTGTCTAATAAATTTAATTTTCTAAGTTTTAATGCTTCTATCATTGGCATATACACATTTTGTTTTGCAAACAAAATCTTATCAACACTTGACGGGAAAATGTACATTTATAGGCTGCTGTTTAATTCTCTTTGCATCACTGTTCTTGTAAGGTATTATGTAACCATCGCACTGACAACACAATGTCTGTAAGTATATGGCATACACGATATTTATTGCACAAATATAGACAATAATCAAATAAATATTTAAACAAACACAATCTTCATTCTTTTATCATTGCACATTGCGTATATAATTATAAAAAGTAAAAAAACACATATAATTTGAAAAATACGATCAACATAATTATTGAGCTATACATTAAACTATAAAAGATCGATTGTGCTGTTATCATGTAAAATTTTGAATTAAATTTTGAATAAAGCTAAAGAATCATACTATATTCCGAAAAATATTCAATCATATCGCTTTAAAAGTAAATACTAATCACTATCTCTATTAAAAACAGTATCAATTACAAAAAAATAAAAAAAATTTTTAGTATACATATAATGTATTTTATGTATGTGTTTTTGTCTTTTGTTTTTTTGTAAAGTTGATAGTATTTAACTAAAAAATTATTGAAAACCAATATTTAACGATTTTTAGTAATTAATATCTCATTAACTATTGCGAAAATTGTAAAATGTGTGATAGAGAACTTTTCGACTCAGTTTAGTCTACTTTATCTACACACAAACGCTTTGTCAAAACTTACTAGACACCCTGTATATAAGGGTGATCGATTTAACTTGACCATCTGAAATATCTCATTTATTTTTGATAATTAAAAATATGTTTCAAATGAAAGTGAAATGGTTTCGAAGGAAACGTATTTTGGTTATGTTTTTTCTAGGTGGAGGCGTCAAATAGATATGAAAATCACCTCCACTTTTTTAAATGGAATTGTATGATTTTTTTTACACAATATGATTCCTCTAATTATTCTGCATATAAAAGTATAAAGGTAGTGATATAAAAAAACCAATAGTTTACGAGATATTTTACACTTTATTCTGGCACATATTGATATAAAGTGTTAAATAACTTGTAAATTATTAATTTTTTGATAACCGTACCTTAATACTTTTATGAACAGAATAATGAGATGAATCAGTTGGTGCAAAGAAAATACATGCTTTAAAAAGATATGCAAAATGGAATTTTTTAAATAAGCAACTATGTATTTTCTTTCCATCAACTGATTCATCTCATTATTTTATTCATAAAAGTATTATCAAAAAATTAATAGTTTACAAGTTATTTTATATTTTATGTGAATATGTGCCAGAATAAAGTATAAAATATCTCATAAACTATTGGTTTTTTATATCACTACCTTTATACTTTTATATGCAGAATAATTAGAGGAAACATATTGTGTAAAAAAAATCATACAATTTCATTTAAAAAAGTTGAAGTGATTTGAATAATATCTATTTGATGCCTCCACTTAGAAAAAACAATATGACCAAAATATGACCATCTCCTTCGAAACCGTTTCACTTTCATTTGAAACATCTTTTTATATTATCAAAAATAATAGAAATATTTCAGATGATCAATTTAAGTGGACCACCCTGTACACACACACAAGAAATAATATACATGTACACAATAAAATAATGATATATGCATATATAAAAACAATTTATATAATATATATAATATATATTATATTTATACATATTATATATATTATAAATATAATATTATATTTATATATATATTATATTTATATATTATATAATTTATTAAACATCTTAAATATAATAGTAAATAATAATAGATTGAATTTAAAATTGAATTGAAATATTAAAATTTCTAGTAAAATATTTTAAAATATCATATAAATATTTATTTCTAAAATATAAGTATTTATTTTTAAAATAAGAAATACGTATTATTATTTCCATAAAAAAATTTTTTCGCATATGGTTTATCTCTTTATTCTGATCATCTTTTATTTTCAATTTTCCATAAGAAAAAAATGAGAATTATAGAATAATTTCAAAATAAAAAAATAACTTAATTTCGACAATTTCAGAATAGAGAGATTTACTATACTTTTTTTATTTCAAAACTATTGTTACTTCCAAAAGTAAAAAAAAAATTTAAATTCCAATTTCAAGATGTTACTGCGCTTTCTTTGATAAATGTTTATTAAACAAAAAATAAAAGTTTATCCGAAAAGTTGTGATGTAATTTCTTTACATGTAGAGAATACGTTATTCACTGCGAATACTGAAAATCTATATTTTACGTTATGTATATTATATTAAATTTTCTGTATTTGTAGTAAATACCGCAACTATGCACAATCTATATTATTCAAATAAGGAATAAAACAGGTACATTCAAATCAAATTAATCTTTTCAAAAAGGAATCTATTTGCATATGTTTGCGATATATCATGCGTTTAATTAGAGTTAAATAAAATAAAATACAAATTTCTTATAGTATTATAGATATAAAAATTTATATTTTATGATTTTGTAGCGATTGTCATACACCTACAGAGGTCTTATTGCTCCAGTATTAACTCCTTTTACTATCAATGAGTAATTAAAATTGAATCATAAATTCTATAAATAATAACTAAAATTAAAGTGAAATAAACTTAAACTGAGTAATGATGATTGGTATTTATTTAGATCACTTAATTTGGAAGTCATATCAAAATATGCAACGCATCTATCAAAGAAAGGAATTAAAGGTATACTTGGTAAGTTACTTCTAAAATTAATTTTAATTATATTTTATATACTAATATTTAATATATTAAATTTTAGTCAAAAAATATTTTGCATAAAAATCATTTTAAAAAAGAACAGGTATATATAATATTATATAATAATTATTTAAAATCAGAATAATAACTTTTTTTATGTTTCTTATTGCAGTTAATGGAACAAATGGTGAAGGAATGTCAATGTCTGTTGCCGAAAGGAAACTTGTTGTCGAAACTTGGGTAAAGGCAGTGGAAGAAACAAAGCAACATCTGATGGTTCAAGTAGGAGGTGCACCTCTTCCCGATGTTATCGAACTTGTATGTATAATTATTATCATACGCATAGAATAGCGTACTATCTCCTGCGATTAATCAACATAATGGAAATAATATACAGGCAAAACATGCAAGCAGTCTGCCCGTAAATTCTATACTCTGCTTACCAGAACTGTACTTCAAGCCTACCACCCCTAAACAACTAATTGAATACTTGGAAAAAGTTGGTGAGGCGGCACCAAAGACACCGTTATTATATTATCATTTTCCTGTGATGACTAATGTTAATAGTAAGCGATCTTTCGATATTTTAGTACATACTAGAAATAATCAACTGACATTATTGACAAGAGTTTCATTATATACACATATTTCACAATAAATATCATTATCGTATATCTGTAAATTTATATATTTTGTAGTACACATGGGACGATTTCTTGAATCAATTGGTGATAAAATACCTTCGTTTGTGGGTATAAAATTCACTAGCTCCAACTTAGAAGAAGGAGTGCAAGCGTTACGTGCCGATAACAGAAAATTTAGTATTTTCCTTGGCAATAATCAGGTAATAAAATAAAAATTAGTTTAGATCAAGATTTAGGCGGTTTATAAATAAAAAATAAACTAAAAGTAGTTAATAATTGGTCAGTAAGTAGATTCTCGATGAGTGTCCTTTACTCACTGAGTAACCGATGGATGATTGCAAAAATAAACCTAGAATAGGAGAATTTTCTTACTAATTACTGATTATACTTATTAGCTATATTCTATAAGCTTATTTTTATTTAGGTTTGTATTTTTTATTGCAAATTAATGAAAATATATTTAATCTGGTCTGATTCTTTAGTTAGTGCCCGCTGCGTATGCAATGGGAATGGATTCCTTTATACTAAACAGTTTAAATATGTTTCCCGAACTTGTATTGGATCTTTTTACTGTTTGCAAGAATGGAGATATGATAAAAGCTAATGATATGCAAGAGAAGCTTTCAAGTGCTGTAATTGCTATAATGAAACATGGTAGGTACCATTTTTATATCTGATAATGCATTATTATTCAAAATCGGTTCTTTATTGCAGATAATCGAATACAGGCTGTAAAAATAGCAATGGCTCTTCTTACTGACATTGATGCAGGGCCATCTCGTGCATCACCTAAATCTATTTCTTCTGAAATTGTAGCAACTGTGATAAAAGATTTAACGAATTTAGGATATCAACCAAATATTAAATATTATTCATAATATTTTATTAGGTGTTGGAATTAATTCGTAGCGTTTTTTTAATGAAAAAATGTTATTTATTTCACATGAGCATTAAAAAATACATTAATGAAAGTACTTCCCATCACTTTCTACTACTTTTGACCATCTTTCGGGCAGTGAATGAATACCGCGTCGGAAGAACTGTTCATCTTTAGATGAAATCCAGGAATCGAACCATTTTGTACAATCTTCGTAAGATGTGAACTTCTGCTCGCACAAGCTATGAGCTAATGATCGAAACAAGTGGTAGTCGCTAGGTGCAATATCAGGAGAATACGGTGCGGTAGCACTTCCCATTTAAGTGTTTCCAGGTATGTTTTTACCGGTTTTGCAACGTGTGGGCGAGCATTGTCGTGCAGCAAGATGACTTTATCGTGTCTTTCGAAGTATTCCGACCGTTTTTGCTTCAATGCACGGCTCAAGCGCATCAGTTGCCGTCGGTAGAGATCTCCAGTAACGGTTTCATGCGGTTTTAGCAGTTCGTAGTATATGACACCCTTCTGATCCCACCAAATACAGAGCAGGAGCTTTGAGCCATGGATATTGGGCTTTGCCACTGATGTTGATGGTTCGCCGGGCTTAACCCATGACTTTCTGCGCTTTGGATTGTCATAATGGATCCACTTTTCGTCACCGGTAACAATCCGATGCAAAAAACCTTTTCTTTTCTGCCGTTGAAGCAGCAGTTCGCACGTGAGAAAACGTCTCTCAATATCCCTTGGTTTCAATTCATATGGGACCCAATATCCTTCCTTCTGGATCATGCCCAAACTTTTAAGATGTTTTCCTATTGTTGAGAAGTCAACTTCCAATGACGTAGATAATTCTTTAAGTGTTTGACATGAGTTTTCATTGAGCAGTGCCTGCAAATCGTTATCTTCAAATTTTTTCGGCTGACCAGGTCGCTCCTTGTCATCCAAGTCGAAATCACCAGCTTTAAAACGTGCAAACCACTTCCTATACGTTTGCTCAGCCAGAGCATGTTCACTATACACATCCACTAAAATACGATGAGCTTCAGCTGCACTTTTGTTCATATTAAAGTAATGAAGCAAAACTCCCCGCAAAAACACTTTATCTGGCACAAATTTTGACATATTCAATGAATTATACAGTATTGTTATTTATGATTTCAAGAAAGGTTATGTACGGCAAATGACGTCCTATGATAGATGTTTACAATGTATACAGAACTATAGGTAACAACGAAATAGTGTACTGCTTGTGCCATCTCTTGTAAAACGCTACGAATTAATTCCAACACCTAATACTTTTCTAGTTTATTCTATTTGTATATCTGTTATAATATTATATTATATACTATTTCTAATTCTTCAATAAATTATCTAATTATAAACGTAAATACTATTTTCTACCTGTTTCTTATCTATTTCTTTAAAAAATTTTATCTCGATTTTTAGCGTATAATGTACAACTATTTACACATACAAAGAATATTTTTATAAATAAGTACAGCTATTGTCATTTAAAGCAAGAAATTTTTCTTCATCTTTCCTCATGTATCCAATTTCAAATTTAAGAGATGTTTCTATATAATTTTAATGTAACTGAATAACGGAAAGTTCGTCTTTTAAATTGATTAAAGTTAAACTTAATACATATAACAAGCTATAACATTACATATAACAAGATATAACAAGTCTAATCTGTTTCTAAAATGTTTTTAATTTGAATAAATTTTTACATTTGAATTAATGAACAATATTTTTCATGAAATATATGGTCGGCGTCTTATTATCAGACAATCTTTATCTGATATATACAATGTTTTTCTGATAAGACATTAATGATACGTTTTATAAACAAACAGAACTGATAAGATCTAAAAATTCACTGATATTAAAACTTATATAAAATATGAAGATGGTTCAAATATAAAAAAAAATCTTTTTTTTAATACAAATCAATGTTGATAAACGTATTTACACTGAGTAATGAAGGTGTCTCATGCTTTATATACTTTTGATCTCGCGACAGCTGTTTTTGTCATTGTTGCGATATCCAACAATATTCAATGAAATCTGGCTTATTTTTATTTAGATTTGTGTTTTTTTAATGTAATAAAAATATATTTAATCTGAAATAAAAACCCACGCTGATATCGATGCGTACGATAAATTTATTGGTTCAATTATATAACAAAAATAAACGTAGATCTTTAGGAGATGCTGGAATAATCAAATTGTCGGAACATTGCAGATCGATGTAAATCTTTGAATTTACTGAATGGAATGAAAAATCCTTTTACAGATTAAAACAAACCAAAATTGGGAGGTGCCGCAGTCTTTATGCTAAAATCGAAAAAAAAGTTAAAAACTTACATTTTTTTAACTCGTTTAACGTTACTCTGACATAAATGTTTCCTTAATATAAAAGTTTTATAAATCATATGAACAAAACGACATTTAGCACCCAGCGTTTTACGTACACAAACAACACTGAGTTTATGAAACTAAGATGAAAGGCTTAAAAAGAAAGATTTATATCGATCTGCAAATTACGTGTATACGAATGCTGAGCGAAGATTCGAAATGGTAAACAAAGCAATTGTGTCTAAGTAAGTATTCGATCTTGCAAGAGATGGCGTTGCAATATATTAAATAAGGATAGATGTATGCGTTTGAGTGAGACAGAATGATAATATAAGAAATGAATTAAAGATGTCACTATAGACTTTTTTTTATTTGAAATTTTAAAAATCTGTACAGTTGACATCGATCAAGTTAGAGCGTCATTCCAGCATCCCCTTAAGTGCTTAAATAATTCGATGTAAATTTATATACTACGGCTGTGTTCCAAAATTCATTATTAGTGTTAAAAGTCTTATAACGCACGTAAACTAAAGATTTTCAGCGCCGGCAGTAAATTTAGAACACAGTTTGCATGTGTAATCATTCAAATTGCACGTCGAAATGATTTTTCGATCTTGAAATGCAAATCCGATTGAACTATATAATAGTAATAATCACAAATTAAATTGACTATTATAATTAATAACAATTTAAAAATTTGATGCTTAGAGGCATCTTAAAAGATCTAATAATATTAAATAATATATTAAAATCTGTAAATAATTTTATTGCAAAAATACCTTGGTCAAAGATCGAACTCATATCTTTTGCATTCTATGCAAACATCCTTACTAAACCACTGAGGCTTTGTCAAAGTAATATTTTTCGCAATAAAATTATTTACAGATTTTAATATGTTATTCAGCACAGTTTAAATTAAATGACTACATATATAAATTAACTAAATTATTTAAATTACTTAAGATCTAACTTGATCTTAACACATTAATGTTTTATTCCCCCCACTTGTAATCACATTTACAGCCTTAAGAAATTTTTTATTTAAACATATAGACGTTTCGATCATGGTCTTTATTGGTAAACAAATTAAACATGAAAAATAATATATATATTAAATGTTAATCATTTGAAATATGTGTTGTCATTATCGCAATTAAATTTTGTTTAAAAAGATCAATAAGTCACGATTTATTAACAATCGCCGCATATGTAATAAGAATAAATTGCTTTATATTAAGTAGCATAAATATGTATCCGAAATCTATATTATCTCCTTGCTATTTGCCAGAATGAAGATAAAGCTGTGCAAAAAAATCTTTCAAATACTATAATTGTCAAGAAAATAAAATATTATCATAACAATAGATTATAAGTATTACTAAGCAAACAGATTTGGAAAGAAATAGGGAATGAAAATAGGTGGGGGAATAGAAATAGGACTAAGAAGGAAAAATAAAGAAGAAAGGGAACTAATAATATTTTTCATTGACAGAATTAGTATGCCCTCAGTGCACATTAAAGCTGTTGTACACTATTCTAATCGAAATGTAAAAGTGAGATATCTCAATTGATAATATACCCAATGTGCATTTTATCAAATAGCACAATAAAATGTATTAAATATATTTTGCAGTTTAATTTGTTGCTATATTTTTATTAAACATACTTTTTACGATTCGATTTTTGTACAATGGCTTCAAAATGTAAGTGCGCACTAATTCTGCCAATAAAAAATGCTATAAGAAGAAGAGAGGGATTGATTTGAAGTTACGATTCTAGCAAAGATTCAGTATCAAATTGTCTATTTAGATCCTGTTTTTGTTTTTTTATGTAAACTGTCTAAGATATTAGTCTCTTATTATAAAAGAATTCGTTGTCTAAAATTATTATATCATTCCAATTAAAATTGTGATTATAATTCGTACGATAGTCAGATGAAGAACCTATTTTTTTTTTAATATTCGAGATATGTTACCGTATAACGTAGTTTTTAGATACATTTTAGTTTGAACAAACATAACTGATTTCACAATTTTTGCAAAAAATCTTATAAATACATTTTGATTGGGCAAAAAAACAAGTAATTATTCAGTTTATGAAAAACAAGTAATTATTCAGCTTATGAAAAACAAGTTTTTTATGTTTCCATTATAATATTAGGTGTTGGAATTAATTCGTAGCGTTTTTAATGAAAGAATGTTATTTATTTCACATGAGCATTAAAAAATACAAAGTACTTCCCATCACTTGTAAAACGCTACGAATTAATTCCAACACCTAATAATTATCAATTAACATTTTACATTAATTATGCCTCGCTATCGTGTGTCGAATGTTGAAGTTCTAAAATAAAATAATTAATTTTTATCTTCTTAAATTTTATGACTTAAGATTTACAGTCAATAACAACTGCTTATAATTTTTGTTTGCATCATAAATAGTGATGAAATAAAAGTGGTACAAACATTTGCGTTCTGGAAAAGAACAACGGTTTCTTATAATTTGATGTGCTCTAAAATAATACTAGCGTGCTTCATCAAGAGAAATATATTTTTGAGAAATATGTAAATTAAAATCTCCTAAAAACGTTTTTTGCATCTTTAAAAATTCATAACTGATAATCTAAGGTTCCACTAAATGTCCGCAACGTTCGTGAGTATAATTCCATCCTTGTTGTTATCAAATGTTAAACAAGGATAAAATTCATACCAGAGAGAATTGAGGGAGAGTGGAGCGGATCCGGAAACCGCCATTTGTAGTGTACCGTTGAAATGAGTAGAAGGTATAGTAGGAGCGTGATGGAACGTATGATGCTTCACACACTAATATTGTACCGCACTAGTATTGTGTGTATGACATATGTGTACATACACACACACACACACACACACACACACACACACACACACACATACATGCACACATTTGCGAAAGTGCATTATAAATGCGGAACCAATCAGAGAAGAGAAGCACTCTCCGTTCCACTCTCCCTTGATTCTCAATGATTTATACGAGTATTGCAAACGTTAAGTGGAACGCACCCCTACAGATTAAAAAAAACTTAAACCTTAAACATTGTACTTTAAAATAAAAGTATTAAATCTTCAACCGCAAGCATACAAATCATTGAACCTCTAATGTGCTTTATTTTAAAGACAAGTATAGAACGTACAAGTATAGAATGACATAGAATCGCATTTAGACTCAAAACTAACCATTACATATAACAAAAGTGTCAACTAAATATTTAATACTTAATATTTAATATGAAAAAAAAACATAATGGTTTGCTATGAATAAATATAAATGTAATCTAATGTCATTCTATATAAACTTATCCTTAAAACATATGAAAGTTCGACGATGCTTGTAATGAAAGATTCAATATTTTTAATTAAAAAACCAATGTACGATTTTAATTAGAGCCCCTTTTTAAATATCTAGCACATTGGATTTACCTATGAATTTTCAAAAATAGTAAAAAAGCTTTTGGAAAGTTTTAACTTTTTTAAGTATTTTTCTCAAAAATCTGACATTAAAAATTCTAAAAAACAATTTTGTTTTCAAATTACAACAAAAAAGCAATAATTTGTATTAGAATAGCAAATAAAATATAGCGAATAAAAAATTCAGATATTTAAAATAACTAAAACTTAACATGTTAATAATCACCATGGTTAACAAGACTTCCAATGTGAAACCAGACGACAGATGTTTTGTTTATAAAATTCTTCAAACTCGGATTGAATTCACTCGTAAACAGCTCCTACATTACTGCATCTAACTGGAAATTTCCCGCCGTTCAGATTTTTCTTCAAAATAGCAACACAGTTTCGGTGAAAAATATTAAACATTATTATAGAATACCTGGCCTACAGCCCAGATTCGCCATGCAATCTGTACATCTTTTTAAAGACCTGACGAAGAATCTGAAAAATAGGAAATTTACGTCGGACACAACAATAGAGAAAGTTGACTACAAGTGGGTTCGATCTCAACCCAAAGAATTTTATAAATAGAATATCCGTTATTTGGTTCATAATGGAAGAAGTTACTAACTGATAATAGTGATTATCAGTTGATCAACATATTAGTTGATTTCAACGTCTGAATTTTTCATTCGCTACGTTTAATTTGACTGTTTCAATATAATTATTGAACTCTATATAATTTATTCTATATATAATTAAATTTATCAAGGAAAATACTTGCTCATATAAAAGCGACATAAATATTGAAAGTATACAATAGAAAGAAGATAAATAAAACAAAATGTCTCAAAATTAAAAAATTTTATATAACATGGATATGTAAGATAATATTTTAAATTTAGAAAATATAATACTTTAAACTCATTTATTTAAAACTACATAAACAATTTTTAATTGTTTATGTAGTTTTAAATAGAACACTAAAATTTTCTCTAATATTCATAAAAATATGAGCTTTTATTTAGTATCTCTTTTCCATATCTCATATTTTCCTTATAGAAATAACATGATTCGTGTAATTTCAATTTAATAATAAATTACAAGAAATCATTATCTATTATTGTTATTCAACAATCAACAAACATGTATATTCAATTTTAGAATAGCTATAGCAGGATAAATTAACTTTTTTTTTAACTAACAATAAGTTAAATTAAAATTAATAACCTTAAAAATTTAACTTAATTAAAATACAAATTAATACATAATAAAATTAATTGAATTAAAAAGTTAAGTTAATAAAAAAAGTAATTAAAAAGTTAAAAGTTAAATTTGAAAACGACCAAAAAACAAAAAAAAATTTGACTATTTTACATAATTTTTTGTATTTTTCCTTTCTCACAGCTTATTTATTGAAAAATCTGATTATTTTTGTTCACACGTAACGATTGTACAATATAAAATTAACAATATTAAAAATCTTTATTTTAGACCGCATATGTGAGAAACACAATCAATACTAGAAATTTAAAATGCCTATTACGGTCGAAGCTGGATCTTCATTGCTTTAAATAATTCAATCTTGAATTACTAATACATTATACATTATATATGTACTTGCATATATACCATATTATAGTCTTTTCGAACTGCGCGCCGAATTGTTTTTCCGGACTATAAACGCAAAAACTAGTAATCATGAATTAAATTGAGCAAACAATTTTTTTTTAATAATTTTTTTAATGCTACTATCAAGCATTATATTATAAAGATGTTAATATATTAAAACTGATAATAAATAGTAATAAGTATATACATTAGTAATTCAAGATTGAATTACTTAAAGCAATGAAGATCCAGCTTCGACCATAATAGGCATTTTAAATTTATAGTTTAAAATTACTTTAGTATAAAATTATATACTCATTAGCCTCTTGCATTGTATCTAAGGATTAACTTCAAAAAACTCAAATTAAAAGTTAAGTTATCGATAAAATGTAACTAAATTAAATTAAAAAGTTAAGAATCTAAAATGTAACTAAATTAAATTAAAATTAATTAACTTTTTAACTTTTTAACTCAACTTTTATCTTTTTAACTTAGCACTACCCAATCCTGAGCTATAGTATTCAAATCTATTATGTGACAAGCTATTAGCGATATTCAATAACAATATTGACTACGACCTTATGCAATTTACTGCACTGGTTTTAAAGTTTCACAAACAAAATTTATCTTATCAGCACTCGACAAGGAAGGCTATATTTAGAGAGAAGAAGATGATATTCATAGTTCGTTCTTATTTCAAAACCTTATGTAATATTTCAAGAAGTTAATACGGTTCTGTGATTGGTCTTTTAATATCTTAAAAGACTGGACATACAACGATCTTGAATATAAGAAGGAATTGTGAACATCAGTCTTAGTTGTTACTTAGTTCTCTTCGCATCAGTACTTTCATAAAATTGTGTACATTAGTGTCACGCTTATAACACAATGTCCGTAAGTATATGACATTCACGGAAATATTTATCACACAAATATAATCGAATTATAAAAAAATATATATAAATATTTAATGTAATTGTCATTCTGTAATAATCATTATATACGATGTATATAATTAATACAAATATAAAATAAAAAAGATACGTATCTCTACTAAAAAATACGCTTAATTGGAGTTATTAATTTATATATTGCTCTTATAAATATTGATCCTGCTAAAATCATATGTCATATAAATTCTCAAAGTCACTGCCATACATTATTCCAGAAGATATCTCATATCACATAATATCAGATAATCATATCACATTAAAATGCCAGTCATGCGTAAAAACGATATACAAAAAGATTTCTAACAAGAAATATCAAAATTTATATTGTAATATTTATTTCCCAATATAAGAAAAATACATATTGCGATTTAGATCTTTCCTAGCAGATCTTGTTTATATTATGATCTACGTACATAATTTCTCAAAAGAATAAAAATTATAAAAGGATTCTAAAATAAAAAAATAATTTAGTCCTGATAGTATACATAAATCTAAATTAGAGATATCTACATTTCATTTCAAAATTCTTGTTTTTTTAATGAATAAAACATTCGAAAATTAAAGAAATTTAAATTTTTTAATATTTAGATAATTTTGTTGCAGTTTCTTAAAAATTTTTAAACAAGAAATAAAAATTTACCTCAAAAGCAACATGTAACTTTTTTTTACATCTAATTTGTTTTTATTATTTAAGTTGGTTCTTGAATAAAGTGCCGAAAATTTGGTGTGCCTCACCAGGGCCCATCCAAAATTATAAATATCTGCATAATTTGGATAAAATATTAAAACGTGTATATTAATGTATGTGTATATTAATGTGTATTTTAATGAAATAATATGAGATATACGATGGTAAATGTCAAGAGCTGGATCTTCATCGAACGAAAACAAGATGAGATTATATTTATTTTTCAAGATTAAATTGATATGCACAAGTTTATTCACGTAAATATCTTTCCAAAATGGAAACGTTGATCTATTACTTTTTTGTGATCATTAAAATCATAATTTTTTAAACTATTGTAATCTCATTTTTTAGAAAAGTCTATGGTAAGATTTATGTGCAGTCAAAGAAGCGTCTGCAAGCCTATCTGTCACTAAGTTATACGTGTAAAGTTACATTTTCAACACTTTTTTCTCTCTTATTTCATCGTTAACCTACTATAGAATTTTGCACATGTTATTTTCAGTACTTTAAAATCATTATAAAAAAAAATTAGACATTTCTATGGTAACTCGATTTACTAAAGAATCATTTTAAATAGAAAATAAAATAAATATATAAAGCAAATTAATAGAGAAAGAATTGTATAAATATTTATAAAACATATACCGCTAATATCAAATTAAATAAAATAAATTACAAAATGTTTTTATAGTACTAAATTAATTTTATGATTGCAGCGATTATCGTATACCTACAGAGGTCTTATTGTTCCCGTATTTACTTCTTTCAATAATGATGGGTAATTATATAATTTGTGTTCTCATAAAATTTAACAATCTAAAATATTAAACTAAATTATTATACCTAATACTTATTTAACAGATCTCTCAATTTGGATATTATACCGCAATACGCAAAATACTTGGCAAAAAAAGGGGTCAAAGGTTTACTTGGTAAATTATCTTTAAGATCAATTTTTTTTTAATTATTAAAATATATACACAAGATGCTTTTTCTATATCTTAAAAAGTATGACTATAATCGATCGCCATACTTTTTAAGATATTTCCTATAGGTTGACAATAAAATGTGTTTAACAAAAGTTGTTTGGCTCTAATAAAGAATTAATTACGTAAAAAGTTTCAAATTGGTTTTTTTTCCTTTTTTTTTTTTAGAAAAAGTCAAAGTCAAATTGAATATTTTTTAAATGAAACTATATATTTTTCTTTCTGTTTTGCATAGTCAATGGCACTAGTGGCGAAGGAATATCAATGTCTGTTGCCGAAAGGAAACTTGTTACCGAAGCCTGGGTAAAGGCAGTAAAAGAAACAAAGCAGCACCTAATGATTCAAGTAGGAGGCGCACCTCTTCCCGATGTTATCGAACTTGTAAGTATATTTGTTGATATACGGATACAGCGAATAATAACATTCATCCCACTTTTAACTGAGTAATAAAACAAAAATAATTTATAGGCGAAACACGCAAGTAATCTGCACGTGGATTCTATTCTCTGCTTACCAGAATTGTACTTCAAACCTAGCACCCCTAAAGAACTGATTGAATACTTGGAAATAGTTGGCAAGGCAGCGCCAAAAACACCGTTATTGTACTATCACATTCCTATGCTGACTAATGTTAACAGTAAGCGATCATTGCACATTTTCAATATATGTATGATATAATCAATGACATAATTTATAAAATTGATATTTTATTGTACACATACATGTATATGTATCACGTCATAAATATCATGTATAAATGTACATTTTGTAGTACACATGGGACAATTCCTTGAATCTATTGGTGACAAAATATCGTCATTCGTCGGTATAAAATTCACCAGTAACAATTTAGAGGAAGGTGCACAAGCATTACATGCCGATAATGGAAAATTTGTTATTTTCCTCGGTAATGATCAGGTATTGAAAAAAAAGTTATTTTAATTAAATGACAATGAACTAATTAAATGAACTAGCGCTTCTTGAACAGAAAATAAGCCAGAAAGCTTATAGTAACTAGCTTATAGTAACTAGCCAGTTACAATGAGTGCAAAAAGTATTTGTACAAGAAAAAATTTTTATAAACAAGTTTCATTTGCAGAAAATAAACATTAATTAATAATTTTATACAATGAATACGTTTTGTTCTAATATAAACGAGCTTCAAATGTGATTTTAAATTTTTTGATTTTAGAAACTAATTCCTCGATTGTAGAAATGCTTTTTGTTCAAATAATATCATTTTTAATTTTGCTTATTTTTAAGATAATATTTTATTAATTACACATCTTTATTTTATTTAATTACACATATTTTTGACACAAAAATGTTAAGATACAGTCTATTTTGTTCTTTATGTATAAATTGCTAATTATCCAGTAAGAAATGACTATTAATCATACATTGACGTTGAATTGGTGTCGAAATCATCTCATCAATATTTATTCAATATTAATTTATGAATTATTCCTTACTGGATAATGTTTACTTTTTAAAAACAAAATTTTTTAAAATTTTCTCTGCATGTACAAATACTTTTTACACTCACTGTAAATGCTAAACTCGATGTCATGCAGTTATTGACTATACTGTTTTATTTTCTATCCAGTTTGCGCGTTCTCCAGTATAATGAAAATATATTTAATTTATTCTGATTCTGTAGTTAATGAACGCTGCGTCTGTATTGGGATTTGATTCCTTCATAGTAACTACCATAAACATATTTCCGGAACATATACAGCAGCTTCTTGCTGTTTACAAGAATGGAGATATATTAAAAGCCAAAGATATACAAGAGAAGCTCACAAGCGCTGTGATTGCTATAATGAAACATGGTAAGTATATTTTTCATCTTATAAAGTGCAGATTGATTGTTATAAAAAAATCAATTATTTGTAGGTAATTGGGTACAGTCTATGAAAGAAGCAATGGTTCTTCTTACCGACATTAATATAGGTCTACCTCGTCTACCACTTAAACCTATTTCTTCTGATGCTGTAGCAATTATGACGAAGGAATTAACAAACTTAGGATATCAGCCAAAAGTTAAACATTATTGAGAATATCTTAATTCTTTCTTCAATTTATCACGTTTGTGTGCTTTATGTGCACCATATTATAATATAGTGTCATAAGGCATCACATTTCAGATTTTCTAATGAATTGTTACTAATCATGAGCATAAATATTATAATGTAGTGTCTTTCAAAAATGTATTATACAGCAATTAAAAAGATTAACTTATATATAATAGTGTACAAAATGAATGAAAGTTGTGATTGTTATATATATTGCGTTATATATATTTTGTATATTAATTGTGTGTAAAATATAAATAATTATATAATTTATGCAGTATAAGTTTTTGCAAGTACGTATACTCCAAGCGAAAAGTTTTAAAACATTTTTTTAAAATTAACATTTTTAGAAATATTTACAAAAATATTTGTTAATATGTTTTTTAACAATAATTCTTCAGATCTAATAAAATAATAATTATTGTATCTAAAGAATTATTGTTAAAAAAAAATAAATTCTTATAAATATTTGAATAAGTAATCCTAAAAAAGTTAATCAATATTTAAAAGTGTTTCCAAACTTTTTATTTGAGGTGTAGTGTTTCAATTTATTTTTTCATATATTCTTATAGTAACATTAGGTTTAATAATTATCGTAATAAGTGAATAATGATAAATTTTACTCAGCACGTATATAAAAATAAGATTTATTTTTGTATTTGTCAAATATTTGTAAAGTTATTAATTTTCATAGAAATTGTTTATGTTTAATTTATTCTTTGTCGTATTAGTTTTTATTTTATTCATTCTGAAGAGAAAAATATAATGAGCCAAAACATAAAAGAAAGTTTAACATTTTGTAATGAAAGTTAGAGATTGAAACGAGAATTTTAACTCGAGAATCATCGAAATAATCAAAACAGAATGAAAATACACAAAATATTTATATATCTACAAACACATACACATACGTGTGGAACAGAATGCTGATAATTAAATGAAATTTAATTAAATGAAATTAATTTAAAATTTTACTCAATTTTTAGTTTCTCCTTTTCAATTATCAAATAGATATATACATACAATGCCATATATCTCTATCAACTATATTATACACTTTATTAGTAGATTTATTATGTAATTATTATATCTTTTAATTATAAATTATTAATTTTTAACTTAATTATTAGTTTTTTAATTAACCGATCGCGAAATTTTATTCAAGCGTCATTTAATTTGTGTGTGTGTGTGTGTGTGTGTGTGTGTGTGTGTGTGTGTGTGTGTGTGTGTGTGTGTGTGTGTGTGTGTGTGTGTGTGTGTGTGTGTGTGTGTGTGTGTGTGTGTGTGTGTGTGTGTGTGTGTGTGTGTGTGTGTGTGTGTGTGTGTGTGTGTATTAGAGCCTATAATCAGAGTGGTCATACGAGAAATGACGTCATATTTTAGCGAAATTCTGCGAGAGAGAAAGAGATATACGGTCTCAGTCTATCCAACAGACTGTCAGTTTTAGGGTTAGGTGCAGCAGCATTGAACGACATAGATATGTAAAGGTACATTGATAAAAATAAAATTATCGAAATGATTTTAGAAATATGGTTGGATGTACAATACCGTTTTGTAACAATTCATTAAAAAAAGGGTATGTAATGAAAATAATTCCAAAAGACACAGAACGCCGAATGAATTCGTTAAAGAGTATAAATGGCAAATATAAAAATTAGACACTGTCAAAAAATTCATCTGTATGTGAGGTAAAGTAATTTATTCTTTATAAATAATGTATTTAAAATATTAAAATAAAAATGTAACATAAAATATACACAGATTAATTATAATATCTGAAGACACGACAGTGTCTTGGCACTAAGTATATGTATAGTCATTACATTGGTTACGAATTTAATTCTTCTCTTTTTGTCGTAATCTTTTCAATTATATATCATTGCATTGTGAGTCTAAATTAAATAATATGATAATTACGATATTTAATATATAATATTTTATGAAATGGTATATACATATATAATATTTTTCTGAATTTTTGATTTCTTTTATATTATTACTGCATTTTGCTCCTAAAATGTAAGAACAGAGAATGGATAATAAACTAGCGCATTTAATAGCGCAAATAATGTGCAATAAATAATGTTTTGTATAAAGTAATGTGTTCAATATTACAAAATATACAATATTGCAATAGTACAAAATAAATGAAATTTTATAATAAATAATATAAAAAATGTAAAAGTTTTATTATTTTATATGCAATATTTATTTATTATCATTTTTTAATTTGTCACAATTTTTGAGCATGAATTCAAAATTTAGAATATAATGCGTTTAAAAAACTGGAGGGAACGGCTATAACATGGCGAACCAATCACAAGTAATACCTTTAGGTGTCACTCTGATTGTAGGCTCTCTAGTCGTATCCAATTCAAGAATTAACTTTAACGTGTATTTTTGCTATAATATATGTAACGTAAGCTATAGTTTAGTGTTATCTGGGCATAATTCCTGAACGCAGCCCAGTGCAATAAACATTAAGGCTGGTATTCACAATCGATTCTTATTTCCCAGACGGAATTACATATTTTAAAAAATTATTTTTATTAATCCCAAATATTTAAATAAAGTATTTAATATTTCAAATGTTCGATCAAGATATTTGAACTAGTGGCGTAACATGAAAATAAATAAATATAAAAATTTATCAATCATTGATCTGAAATAAAGAATATTACGTTGACAAAATGCAATTTAAAAAAATATAAAAACGAGTAGATTTTAATTTAAAAAATTCTCTTATCATCCCTTCCATTTCAACTTGCAATGAATCTCGTTCGAACTTGATCGTGTGTGTGCGCGTGACCCGTGTAACTTTCCAACCTAAAAAAATGGAAGCCACGAGTGTGGAGTGTAACGATTTTTTAGAATTTCAGGTATTTTCGATAGCGGGGCTTAACATAACACTCGTGCATTTGCACACCGCATTATACGAGTATATCAAACATACATATATTTAACAATGCTTAAGTTAATTTAAAATAAAATATTAAAATTTTTTTTAATTGATGCCGGTGGTTATTATCTTACATATTTATATGATACAAAAGAATTATGCTGTGCTACAAAGAAAGATTACTTAAAAATTAATGATACGTAGAATCTCAATGTTATTGTCAAAGTTACGTCTTTTTCTAGACGTATTTGTATATGGGCAACTTTAATGAGAGGTTAGGAACGTGTTTGTACGTGAAATTAGCTAACAATAAGTGCAACAGAAATATGTATATTTAAGTTCAAATATATAATGTAATCATTCATTCACATTTCTACGTATACCTTCATGTACCTTCTCATTTTTTAAAAATATCAATACATAATTGTATTCAGATTATATGTATAATTACATGATAAATATACAAGTAAAATAAAAACATGCAATATGTATTTCAGGATACGTTAAAAAAGATGCGACAAATAGATGATAAAATAATTTACATGCTGAACACTACAATTCCTACTGAATCCTTCAAAGGTCAAGTGGATCCTACCACGCAGTGTAAAGACTTGTTCCAGCAAATAGAATCTGAGCACAAACAGAGGACACAAGCGATTACAAGATGCGTGGACATTACTAAGCAAAGAGTAATGCAGTTAAAAAATTTGAGAGAGAATGGTGATGAAAATCCGACGTTAATAAAAAATTTGAGAAATGAACAGACCAAATTAAGACTGTTATGGTCTGAGCTTAATATAGAGGAAGTTATAAAAAAACGTACAATACAAGTGTATTACGAGAGGTGCCGTGGATTCTACAAACCATTACACGTAGACACATAGAATTTCCGAATAATCTGAAGATTGACACATGATTATTTGAATGCTATTATTGAATTGTTACAATATAATTATATATATAGTAATTTTGTAAACTGACTGAAGTTCGTCTCTTAAATCATTGTTATTTTGTGATGATGTACAATATATATTGATTCTCTTGTAAGAATTTATTGTAATTGTTCATTATATACAAGGATAATTACACAGATTACAGATTATATATTTAAATATTATAGCAATCAGAATGCTTACTAAATTTAATGAGAATCGGACATTTCATTACATACATATATCAACGATCTAAATGTAAATAAAATACATAATTTTACAATAGATACTTGTACATACATAGAATGTATTTTATTACCGCTTTGTTACTACGAAAGATTTGGAAGAACAGCCTTATATATTACAAATACAAATTATTAGAACGATCAAAAATTAAATGTTTGTTATATAATATCTTTATTATTGTTAAAAAATATCATGTGGAAATCTCATTTTTAAATAATAACTAATCGAGATTTATAATATCCATCTGTGCTTCCCAGAAAATTTATTCTAAAGATTAAATCCTAAAGATTTCTATATTTTCCTAATATTTACAATCTATGTCTTTTTATTTTCTGTGATGATTTCTTCGAGCCACTTTTCTCTTTGTTTAAACAAACTTTCTCCTCTTTTAGCATCTCGTTTTCCAAGTAATACAGCGCCTATACAACCAATTATGGTAAAAACTATCATATAATTACATGTCTTGATTCGTGCTTTACTTCTTGCACCAAGTATACAGTCCACTCTGTTTAAGAAAACATTTACTTATTAGATGATATAAAATAAGTTAATCACAAAAAAGCTTATTACATATGAAAAATGTTATAAATATATTTCTTAAATCCAAAATTTACTTCAACAATAATATTATGAGTTATATTTCTTACAATTTTGTGATTGTCATTGTTAAAAGGTTCCACTAAAGATAAATCAATTTCAAATATATCGAAATTTATGTTTTTGTATTAAATTTCTATTTTTTGTTAAATGATTTCATATGGTATAAAAATAGATGCAACACATACGTAACATCCTTAGGAACATCTGCAATACTCGGATATCGTTTTACCCAAACAAGTATTTTCTTGTCAAAATTAGTTACCCGATGCATGCGTGTACCTATAAAATGTGTACATATAGAAATTACATTTTTATTTTATATATTGCACATCTTTTAGAATTAAATCGTAAATTAAGTAGGAATTTGTAAATTACTAATAATAAACTTTTAAGTAATAGTTCTTGAAAATAAATTTAACTACAAACAAGATTCTATTAATCAATTTTATTATTAAGCATTAATTTGTATATAGAAAGTATTATATTTATCTTATCCTTACCTATGACACTTTCCTTTGTAGGTTCATTGCTTGTTTGTGCAGGAATTTTATCTACTTTATTAATTTCTCCTAAAATACTGCTACGAGTAAAATATCGTGTTATACGTAACTGAATATTACGAATAAATTGTCCTGACAGCATTCTATAAACAAAAATAATTGGTATATTAATATAGAATAAAATTAATAGGTATCTGAACTTCTTTTCTAGTTTTTATATAAAATTATTTTACAGAGTATTTTCGAGATAATCTTTCGAAATTTAAAGTGTCAATGTTATTTTTATAAAAATTTCTTTACCAAATTACAGAAAAATTTTACATATGGAAAAATAAAAATTTATGCAAAAAATATTCAAGAACTTATATAAAAGAAAGAATATATTAATATTAGAGAATATTGACTTATTTCAGATAATTTTATCT
Source organism: Acromyrmex echinatior (assembly GCF_024713525.1). Classification (NCBI taxonomy): domain Eukaryota; kingdom Metazoa; phylum Arthropoda; class Insecta; order Hymenoptera; family Formicidae; genus Acromyrmex; species Acromyrmex echinatior. Next base: position 7,144,293 of record NC_141854.1, read on the forward strand.
GAATACACAATTTTATTTTCAAAAAGCAATGTTATAAAGTAACAAACGTTTAATTTTAATCATTAGACTGTTTTATAAAACAATGCTGAAAAGAAATCTCTTTAGTTCTTTTAAAAGAGCTTTTCTTTTATTTCAACATAAAAAAAAATTTAAAATTTCTTTTTTAATTCTTTTATCCAGATTTTAAAAAATTTAATGCTATATTCAAAAAGTGCAGCATTAATAACCAATTTATAATCTCGTTGAAAAATTATCGAAAGTCAAAATTTTGATGTTTAAAATTGTTGCTAAAATACCATTAGTAAATAGCTGAAATCCCTTGTCTTTAAAATTATGCATCTCTAATTAATTTAATTAAATGTATGTAAAATGCAACCGAATATCATAAAATCACATATGTATACATAATAAATTCAAATAAAAGAAGTGATTATATAAAAATTGAGTTCACTGATTAGGCAATTATTAAATCTTTGCATAATAATAAAAATTCATAATCTGACATAATACAAAATCTCATTATACAGATTAAAAAGCAAGTGCTTTGTGAAAAAAACTACTTAATAAAAATTGGAATCGACATATTGCATCTTACGGCAATGTGGAAATCAATGCTAAGATATGATATCTACACAGTCTCTGCAAAATATAAAATATAGTACAGTTATTGTAGTTATTGTAATAATAATTGAGTATTTTATAATTATTAGGGCACTAATACACGATTATTTTAATTATTACAACAGAAAATATATTTTTTAAAATAAATAAAAATGATTAACGTTTCGCAATATAATTACACAATACTTCACACATTACGATAACAAATTTTGTTTTTATAATTATAATACTATTTTTATTTCCTCTCTTTTTCTTCTTTAATCAGAAGTTTTAATCAAATATCTCACTATAATGCAGAGAATATAAGCAATAAACAAAATGTTATAGAATTCTATGATAAATTAACTAAAAATTACATTTGCAATTCTGTTGATTTGTCAGTATAAAGTCTATTAATATAATCTAATATCTTGTACCAACAGAAAGAGATCTCAAGCTCTTAAAATCTGTTATTTTAAAATAAAATTAATATTAATATTATTTTTAAATAAAATAAATGTATTATCATTTTGTTATCGTTTTGTGTATTCTTAGCAGAATCTATTGTTTGCTGGCATTCTGCTGATAAAAATTTGAATAATTTGCAAAATTTAAGTTTTTCAACAAATTTAACTATTTGTGATATGGTGTAGGATAAAGAAAAAATTTAATGTGAGATTTAATTTAGTAATTATCATTGTGCTATTTTTAGGTTATGTTGTGTCTATTAATAAAAAAATTTAATTTCTGCAAAGTTACGGCGTAGTGAGCTATTAATTACTCTGCAAGAAATATTACGTTTTATGTTTTCTCTCCTATGATACATTTAATATCATTATTCATTTATTTAGGAATCAATTGCAAATTAAAGTCTTGCCCAGCTGTTCGAGAGTCATTCGTCACATAATCATACAAAGTTTCTTAATATGCATGATATATTATAAAGTTCTATGTGAATAATACGCACTTTTTTTTTTAAATAATTACTGTGTGCTCAGAAATAGTTTGTAGTACAAACAAGAACCATTCCACTGCTCTTTACGTACTAATTTATGCATTTACTGATCTGTCTTCTGTACTAAACTACACTAGACTAGCACTTTCTTTTTCACTTTCAACAAATATCAAACATATACCTATCTTACGTCAAGTTCCAAAAATGTACACTACTTCAGCCACAGAAAACAGACCTTGTGCCTACCTGTCTGGTCTGATTATGTCTCCGACACACCAGCAATGTTTGTCGCGCGCGATACGCAATATCCAATGAGTGTATAGCTTTATTGATGTTTTCATTCTAAAGATATACTCTCATTGGATATCGCGTCTCGCGCGCGACGAACATCGTGTTGATGTGCCAGAGCCATTAGATGGGTTAGACCTTGGCATTGACACTCGAGTTACTAACGAGATATTATTAAAGACCGACATTCTTACGGGAATTAGCGTTCTTGTTAAAATTTAATTAAGAATAGGAAACTAATAATATAGTACTAATTTTATGATTATTAGTTTTGTAAAATACATACACACACAAAACTATTTAATGCCTAGTTATATTTTGGTCTTAAACGGAGAGCACAGACTCTTGCATAACGCATAACACATAAGACATAAGAAATTCAATCAGAGTTCTTTATTTCATGGAAAGGAAGAAAACGAAGAACTTTGATTAGTACATTTTCTCATGCATTACGTGTTATGCGTTATGCAAGAGTTTGTGCTTCCCACTTTAAAATTCAGCCAATGGAATAGATTTCATTTAGGACTAACAGCTCTATTTGATCTAGTTGAATTTTAGGATTTTAGGGTTGACCCAAAGCATAAATCGTTAATATAAATATTTGGTTAATATATTATCAAATTTATGATCTTTTATTACGTAATGCTCCGTAAATATGTACTTGTAATGCTATATCTTTATATACTGCCGCATCATTTTTTTTATAGTTATTATCTCTTTTGATAATTAATTTCGGACGATAACAGTTAAATCGTCGATCGCAGTTTTAAATAAAAATTCGAATATTTGAATTATGTCTGTCAGCAAATTTATATCAATTATCATTAATGTCAACGTTCAATTACCTACGAGCCCTCAGGATCCATTTTGTGAGGACAAAAATTGCCCAGGGTAGATGACCTATAAATTCAAATGAGGTACAATTATTAAAAATATATCTTTATGTATATTATTATATATTTATTTTTCTTTAAGTAACTTTCCTGTGATAATAAAAACAAGATTATATAATCTACTTTTCTTTACAACTTAAAATTAATTCTGTTGAATATATACACATGTCTTAAACACTAATTTCGTATTTCTATATATCATATAATGAAGATATTTTTTTTTATAACTTAAAAATAATTTTATTATATATATATATATATATATATATATATATATATATATATATATACACACACACACACGCGTACGCGTGCGCACGCACGCACACATGCACGCACACATGCACGCACACATACATACACATACACATACACATGTATATTTAAATGGAATACTATATTTTCGTATTTTTATTATACAAAATGAAAATTAATCTGCGCGTATAGATTATATTGATTTAAAAATGAAAAAATCAACAGAATAACAGAAATCATCATGAGAAGCAATAATAAATAAAAAAGAGAATTCTCTTGTCTGTGTTATGCAAGTTGTTCGAATATATGTGTGGTTATGCAATTATTTCTCCTTGCAATTATATTGTCTTATAGTTTGTTGTATAATACATTACGTTATATCACATTATGCGTTCAATTTTTGTTAAATTAATTTTATAATACATATATTTATTTTGCGTAATTTCTCCTTTTCATTCACTGTAATGTTTTAACTTCATTTTGTACCATGGATAATTTGTTTCTATGTAAAAAAAAAACAACATCTTTTCAAACCAGATTAAAATACGTTTCTGCAAATTGGACAGGTAGATTTTTGACTTGTACTGAACCACTTGTACTGAAATAAAAAATATATATATATATAATATATAGAAAGATATTACGACATATTTGATATATATATAAGTTATAGTAATATATAATATTATATATAGATATATAGATATATAGATATATATAGATATATATAGATTATAGTAATATATAATATTAAAAATAATAAATGTTAATAAATAATATATGCTCACCAAGCAGCGAGTATGAAACTTCTTACGACAAGTATGACATGACAATTTTGGTACTTGATATGTACTGATATGGAAAATGCTAAAGCATATATAACACTCTTCGACACCGGCAAATTTCTTGTCCAAATTACGTTTCCACATTAAAAGACCGTCCCAAACAGAGCCATTCTATAAAAAATATATATATTTGGAACATATATTTCTTAATATATACATATAAACATATTGCGACTTACTTGATGTGTGAGAAGTTTAGACAGTTGCATATGACAATTTTTCCATTTTGCCATACCATCTATCTGTTGACCAGATTCTACTTTCACTCTACCTAAAGGATAGTTTGGTGGTAGCACTATGCTTAATTCTAATTTTGTATCTTCCATTTGATACACAGCTACTACTTCCCTTGCTGTTGAATGTACTTTTACCTATAACAACACAAAGCACACGATATTAAATTTGACAATAAACAGAAATTTTAAAATACAACTTATTGAAATAATGGCTTAAATAAATCTTTAATCTCAAAATTTGTATATGGACGAAGCAGAATTTGCGAGAGAAAAAAACGTACCTGCATATTTTCAACATTAGCCAATTGTAATCTGCTATAAAGAAGCTCATCTTCACATAACATAGGACTAACATAATGACTTGTAATCTTATCTACTGTTGCACTGACTCTGCTATCAACTGTACTTAGCCATTGTCTAACTAATACTGGTAGAAGCCGCAAACAATTTGTATATAACCAACATACAATATGGTCTAATCTCTCTTCCGTCCAACTTTCTATAATATACATATATTGCAATGTAATAAAACAATATATAATAAATCAAATTTTATGTAAATGTAATATTAATTTTAATAGTACCTTTGAAACAAAAAACTGGAGCAGTGGTAAATAGTTCTAACAGTTTTACAGTTTTATTTTTATTATCTTGTAGCGCTTCCATAGGTATTAACTTGAAGATATTATCCAACAGATAAGGGAAAAGTTTAATTCTAAAATTTATAGTAAATGATAATTAATAAAAAATATAATAAATAAATTTTAAATGTTATAAGTAATAGGACATATTACTTATAGGAGAAATGAAAAAAAATCACAGAAATGTTGCATTATAATACTTAAAATATTTACTTCAATATTTCAGCATATTGATATCGTAAATTACTATGAGACTTTTCGCAGATATCTAATACAATTGCCCATGTTAATAGATATCCTAACGTATATGTGTAAGAATCTGTAAACGGTTGGATTGTGCAGGTAACTGTATCACATAATCTAAAAAAAGACAATATTACAATAAATGATTAAAAAAATATGATTCAATTAAAATTTAATATAAAGCAGAGACTCACTTGAATTCCATAAGCATTGTATTTATAATAGTCTGTATATTTGATAGTACTTCTTCGAATTTTTTAATATTGAGATTGCTCGCCTCGAAGTTATCAGATTCAACAAGAATTTTATCATGTTGTACAAGTTCCGGTACCATATATTTCAATGCGTAATAGGCACCCAATTGAATGCTAGGAACAGGAGATTGTAGTAATTTCAGAGATAGCATTAACATCTTGTTGAAATCAATCGTTTCGGTTTGTTCATCATAATTTTTGAATAATATGCTACTGTCAAATGCACAAATTGCCTCTCCCAAATAATTCAATGGTATAATAGATTTTATAATATCCGTACTTTGATTGCATAAATCTGCATAAAATATCCAAGTTTGAATAATGCCATTATATATATTGCCAGCAATTACATTTTTCCATTCATCCAAGAGTGTTGAAGGTAATTCTGGTATTGGCTTCAATTTATGTTTGTTCATCAGAGTTTCAACTGCATAATACAATTGACTAAATGCTATTATCAACATTGTTATTTTAATGTCACTATAATTATGTTTGGCGTTGTTATATAACTGTTGCCACTTTGTGAGAAATATCAAGATAACATCCCAATATTCTTGTTTCAACTTCTGCGGAATATGTTGGACAACTGTCTCAAACAATCTTATAACTTCTAGCTGCAAAAACAATTTATCCCATGAAATAATAGAAATATCATGATCCAAAACTGCAGAAAGTTCATTAAAATGTAATGTAATTATATGATCTATAATAGGATCATATAGTGAAGGAGGTTGATCTTTGGGAATGTCAGATATCATAGTTCTTGTGGCAATTATTGAATATATTTCGCCGTGTGTTAATATTTGCGAAACATTTTGTGGCCAATTTAAGATTTGTAATATTTGAATATTTGTTTCATCATCATATTCTCCTACAATTTCATTACTGCTGTAATTTTCAAAATATTTCATGATATTCTCAAGTTGATCATTCGAGAAAAATTCATTGTAATGTGTGTAAATTATATATGGTAGCATACATCCATAACTTTTCTGATTTGTTTGTATACGTGATAATATATCATCATGGATATTCTTTGTAAAATATTTATGCAAATTAACAAAACTTTTTTTTAATAAATTACGAAGTTTTTTAACATCATTATAATATTTAGTGGATTTATAATGTTTACTGTATATGTTTACTATGCTAACTACGTATATAATATCTATTAATATTTCCGTGATTCCTGGTAAATTTAAATCGTTTAATTCAAAATTTTCTTCTTCTGAAACTATAGCATTTTCTGAATCAATGTCTTTTAGTCTCTCATACAGATTATTAAGCAAATCTGTGATAAATAAAGCCCATGATAAGCAACTTATTGTATTATCCGAAGAGATATCGTTTATTATATTGATAGATGTAGGTTGCTGTAAAATTTGTATTTTCTTCTCAACATTTGACATATATAAATAGCCTGTTAACATTTCACCATATATTGCAATAACGGTTATCTCTTCAATCCACAACTTTATGTCAGATGCCGTTAGGAATGACAGAATAGTTTCTTCAACGCAATCAAATTTTGTTATGTCAATATTATTAATTATAACTTCTAAAACATCCGTTGCCAAATTAACTAATGTACTCTTAGTAGGATTTGCATGTATATTATATATTTTACTCCAGATAATAATACCGTATCTTTTAATAAGATTATTAAATTCAAAAATAGACAATATTTGACTACTTTCTACGAATCCTTCTTTCCAACAATTACGTATAGTATCAGCAGTTAAAGCATCATGTTCTCGAGTGCATAATTCAAAAAGTGTTTCCAATATTTGTACAGCACTTAATATCGCTCGATTATGTTTCCACATTAAAGTCATCAATTTCGTAATAAATGCAACAAATTGCATGGAACAAGTATCATCTCTTCCATTTAATGAATCACATAGAATCGATACAATTTCACTTGTCCCTTCATTATTTATTAATAAATCTCTAATTTCCGGAATTTCAAAAGCTGATAAAATCAAATTTTGATTTTTTTCGAAATCATACTGTTCATCACTGCATGAAGCAATTTCTTTGGTCATATCAACTAATAGTTTAGGTATATTAGCTTGTGTATACCATTTTTTAATTACGCTATCATTTCTGTTATGTTCAGATAAACAGCAATATACGACATTTCTTATTATTGCAATATCATTTAATTCGATTAATGATTTTAGAACTGTATTCTTTTCTGCGTCATTTATATATGTAATAAAATAGAATAATAGTTCAAGAACTTGTTCAGCCATTTTTGATTTTTGCATCAATAAAGGTTTCAAGCTCTTATCGTAAAACTCAAAGAAGTTCTCATCAAATTTAAATGATTTTGAAAATGCAATGAATAATTCCTTACTTGCAAAATGTTTTATAAGTTTATTCAGCTGTTCGATATATTCTATGTTTTGATGATTATTTATTGATACGTTTATCGAATTAAAGTAAATTGTACAAAGTCCATTTACAAACTTGCAAAGTTCCGCATTAAAAACAGTATCCGCATAAACATCGACAACTTTTATCTTTGGTTCGCTCACAGTAACTGAATCACTTGGATCGGAAAATTTTACTTTTAACTTCTTACGAGTGCGATCTGGTACATCTTTCAAATTTAACAAGAATTCGATATGAAAATCTTTTCCATCTGTATATGCGATCCCCTTTGACATATTCATATATCTTTCGAACAATAATGGCAATTCAATCCAGAACTGTTTCATTAAAGAAATGTATGATTTATATTTCTCATTATTACGATTTTTACTCCAATATCTTATTAGATGCGTAATCTCGATAAAACAATATTGTTTCATAAAAATACTATCCGTCATGCAAGCTTCTATAACAGGCATAAGCTGTTCCTTAAGGAGCCGAACGCATAAATCTACATTTTCGGCGTTTATGAGGATCGAATAACGCAAACATTCAATGAAAGATGTTGTTACAGCAAGCGTTTCTGAACGGCTCATTTGCACACTTTTGACAGAAAATCCTTGACGCATATTGTTAAAGAAATTCGTATACAGATTAGTGAGATCAATATTAAACTTTGGAAATTGACTGACAAAGGGTAGCAGATTTGGGTAAACAGTGCTAGCACAACACTGGCCACCGGATCGTAAAGTGTGCCATAATTTTGGGAGTACGAGTTTATTAATATTTACTACAAGATGCCAATCATCAATTTTCGTTGTAGCTATGAGCATTGATTCCCATACAACTGATAAAATTACAGGTTCAGATTCATCAAGACTATTCATGATAGTGGTCACTGTCCTTTTCTTTTCATTTTCTAATAATTTTCCCACGTTTTCCATTATCGATGTCAATACATTGAAAAAAGCTGTTTTTATTGGCAAAGCATCGTGTTTAGCCAGTTTCCAAAATCTTGAACTACTTAAAATTTTATTGTGAATCTCCAAGGTTTTATCGATTTCATCAAGCGGTACTTTCTTGAAGTAACAATTATATCCTTGGAGATTTGCTACCAGTACTCTTTCATATTTAGCTTCCATTTCTTCATTAGTAAGAGACTTCTGCGTCGATAACGTTTGAGCCGTGTGCACAATTACATTGTTGCTAATGTATAATAAAATTTCGCACTGGCAATGAATAATCGCATTAACTATTTTCCAAGGTGGAAATGTGCTGTTAAAAGAGTTGGTAGCAGCTGATGCCGCCGGAGGATATGTGTCATATTGAGAGGTAAACCAAGCACCAGCCAATTGTTTCAAATACATTGCAATACCTTTGCCTACACGCTTGACAAGAGCTGCATGTGCCAACTGTGCAGCTTCTCTCACTCTGTGATCTATATCAATAGACAGAGCACAATAAAATCTTGGCCAAAACGGTAACGTACCTTCTACCGCTGAGAATTCTGCATCTTGACATAGAGTTGCAAATTCTTGTAATGCCTGCACATACATACATTAGTTTACAAAATCTGTAAATTGATCAATGACTAAACAAACTAATTACCTTAAATTTTGTCGTAGCATCTTTCTTGCTCATCTTTTTTAATATAACTTGAAAATTAGAATCTATATTGTTCATCTCAATCTCGTTTAGGGAACATAAGGATAATCCAGGCAGAACAGGAACATATCCTCCGTCCTTAACTGCCGAGAATCCAACAAAATTAGGCATTGCGGTTCCCAAAAGTTCTGCACTACGGCTACTATTTGATGGCTAAAAAAATGTTAAAAAATTGTACAATTAAATATTAAGAAAATATCATTAAGAGTACGAAATAATATGAATTATTATATTTACAAGGAGAGGACACAGTGCATTTATCATGGATTGTGATTTCTTTCAATATAGTGAATCTATATAAAAAAATAAATATAGTATCATGTGAGTTATATTTAAGCGTTTTGAATAAGCCTTGTAAATAATAGTTTTTAACGTATGAAAGGACTAGTTATATAGAAAATTTAATCCCGATGAAATGAATTAGTTTTTACTTATTTCACATATAATATGAACAAAAGATGTCACAAGATTTAATAATAATAATTTAATAATAATTTAATAAATAGTTTTTGAGCTATGGCATATCTGTGCTTGAGTTTTACACTTTTACAAGTTTTACATCTTTGATACACGATGGTTCAAAAACTATCCATTTGAACTATTATTGAGTCATTCAACAAAATCCTTGGACATCGCATAATTTATTTTTAATGTAGGTTCATCATGTTGAAGGAAATCAGAATTCGTGACGAATCCACTGTGTTCTCTCCTTGTTAATAAGCAAAATATTAGCAATTTATTAATAGATTCGAATATTGCAGAATATTGCAATCAGACTGATATTACCTAAGTTTGTATTAAGCTAATATTCTGCATAGTCAACATGATCTGAAATTCCAGCAAAAACCAAACAAATACCAAAGAGACTGTTATTTCATAACCATTTAAACAGAATATATCATTTAAATAGTTACGAAATAGCAAATTCTACTTTCAGTTTCTATACACAATTCAATCATCATTTCTGTTAACAGATTTTATTATTGAATTTCTGCTGGCACTTCGTAAAAATAAAATTTCTAACAGACACTTTGTAAAATCTGTTTTTGACTTATAACAAGCAAATTATCTGTTCGTAATGATAAGTATGGGTGATAAGCTGGGTGACGACATATATTATAGATTTGTTAGTAGATTTGTTCTTTGTAGCTGAATCTTTTATACATTTTATTTTCTCCTCTGTCTCTGCAACGTTGATATATCTATCATATCTATTTCATTTTGAGGCAAAATACAGAATGCAACTACAAGGAACAGATCCAATAAACGTGATAGGTTATATTATAAAATTATTATTGCACGCGTAATTTATAATCAAGTGATTACGTATAATTGATATTTACTCGGGCATTATTCTTGGTACGTTGTGCCTGCTTATTTTTACCCATGGTGACACTCTTAGGATGAGGTAAGAGCGTTTAACGATTAACGAAAATTTCGAGCCACCTCCGTGCTGGACGTGACGTTCATGTCAGCTGACAACATAACCTTAAATGAGTATCCATGATCCATCCCGGGTTCGATCCCAGGTACTCCACATATCGCGATTTTTCCGCGCTGTTTATTAACAAAATTTAATTGTGTCGTATTGTTGAAAGGCTCGAGACTGTTATGAAAAAGTTGAAAGGCCTAAGGCTATTGCGAATTGTACGAGAAGTTTAGAATTATTATATAATAAGAAAAAAGTGACTCTGTTTACAAGTTTGATTGACAGTATTATGAATTTGGTACAGTGTCTTTGCGTTATATTATACAAAGGATAAGGCAGAAGACGCCTAATTTCCCTCACCCGAGGAAAAATTTACAAAATAAATCTATAAGCGTGTGAGTTGACCGTACAGAACATTTATAAAGGTTTGCCGGTACAGAACGCTGAAAAAACAGACTATAATCCTTCGGTAGAAATCTATAATTACGGCCAAATGAGCGTCAGCACCAAAACTGAGCAGAGACTACTATTGTCTTATTGCTCCTTTACCTGCATCTACCTTTCTGGAATCCTGACGCTGGTGAATTTTAATGACAATTTGTACAATGTTGGCAAGTACAAATTCCTACCCGTGTTGATGATATTAACATTCGCCGAGGTGATAAAGCTGCTGTTTCCTATGCTGCAAGCGGAGGCACCTACTATAATCAAGATCGAACAACGAGCCTATCCGAAGGCCAAGACATTCTGGGCGAAGAATCTGAGAGATATCATCAAGTTCTTGTTCAATGCATTTTGTCTGTCGATATTTTATTACTTAACAATCGTGCTGTTTGGCGCACCTATTTTAACTGATCACGAGGAGACAACAATGCTAGTCATTACCCTGATCACATTGACTTACGTATCTACCAGTTTACACCTGGGACAGGATCATACGGTGGATATCTTGACAGGGGTTTATTCCTTGAAGAGCACTATCCTCTCGAACGCTTTAAAACTCAACATACAGATGACAATATTAGGCACTTGGCTAGGTGCTATTGTTATCCCTTTAGACTGGGATCGCCCTTGGCAAGCTTGGCCGATTCCTTGTGTTATAGGTGCATTACTTGGCTACTTGATCGGCCACTTCATCACTCTCGTCAAGATGCTTCCCTCATTGAAATTATATAGGAAAGTCCATCGATAATTGTGGATATTTGAGAAGACAGATATTCCAATTTCTCAAATAATATCATTTTATTAAATAAACGATATGCTGATTGTCATGTTGCATTTTGATGAATGTTGTATATACTAGGCCATATAAAAGTAGTTCAGCATATTAATATATAACTGTCCATCCTGATTCATATAAATTTATTATATTATCTGTGATGTAGATATATATGTATGAGTTGAGATAATAATCTAATAATCGTACGAGAGAATCATTTTTTATATAAATTATAATAATATTTATATAATAATATTTATAATTCTATAAATTCTACTTCGGGCGATTTATTTTACTACTCATTCATATTTTATTTGATATAGCAATTTCCTGACATCTCATCTTACACATCCTTTCCTCTTACGTTCTTTATAATTATCTAACTTGTCACAAGTTAATCTTATATATATGTAATGAAATTATCACTATTAAAAAAAAATTATTATAAATGTCAAAAGTTTGCAGCAAACAAAAAGTTGGGTGAATTATGCCCGCTTTCACTAATGATAGTTTAACTTTAATCTCAGTTTAACTTACTCTTCATTTTGTTCTAGTTCTAACAAAAGAATTAGAAAAAGATGAAAAGTAAATTAAACCGAAATTAAATTTAACATCAATATTAAATTTAATTACATTTAAGCATTATAATTATCAAAGTCATCCTTAATATTGGAATTTGAGTATATAAATTTTGCAAGTAATGGTAGTTTAAAAAAAGCAAATTGCATCAGTACACATTATCAAACATTGATAATTTACTTATGTAATAATATACTTTCTTACGTCAGGTTAGGCCTTTCACCCTTTATATCTGATCTGCAAAAACAAGAATAAAGTACAAATATAAATGCTATATTTTGTGCTTAAAAGCTAATTAAATGATCTATAATTCGTTAGATTCAGAACAGTATTCTACTCATAATAATTTGATATGCATGTTATACAAAAAAATGACTGAAGAATTAAAATATATAAAACGTGTATAAAATGTATATTAAAAATATATGTAGATCTATCAAAATACATTGCATCATAGATAGATAAGAAAAACACGTCAAATTTCTATAATTCGTTTATCTCGATCGTTACATCTAATGATTTATTTTCAATATTTAATAATCAACTTTGTATGCTATTAAAAGAAAAATTAACAAATCTGAAGTGAATATGATAGTAGAAATTCAAGTGAAATTCCAATGGGGAGGGGGATACTTTCATTCTAATTAATCGCTTAAAATTTGACATAACAGAGATTTAGTATTGTTCGTGAGTGTCATGAGAAGTAACTTAATCGAAAAAGTGCTTAAATTAGATTTAAGCACTAACAATCAGAGAAAAAAAACTCATAAATGACTTCGTATTTTCTTGTCATCTGCTGGGATCTGAATAACCAATGAATGGGATTTTCCATACTCGCGCAGTCGCAACTGTCTCCACCAGAACGAATTGAAGCATAGCTGCTGACATTGAGGTTTCTCGTTACGATCAGTTAAGATTCGTTTCCTCATTTGTCGGATCGACTCCGAATTAATTCCAACAAGACAGTGCCTAACTACTTCAGAAGGAATGTCGGACACAGCTGGAAAGGTATACCGATTACCATTTGTTTCTGCGAATTTGCACATTCTAAACTTATTCATTTTTCTTCTTTTTCTACGTCGTTAATTACTATTGGCCGACTCTCACTGATCGTCATTTAATATGTTATCTGTTTCCTTTTATTGAAATATTTTGTTACATTAAAATAATATTCCTGTTAGAAATATATTGTATAAATGAGAATAATCTTCTGCCGAAAAGAGGCGTTACATAAGTATAAATTATCTTCTTGACTTGTTATCTTTGAAAATGGATTTGATTCTAATAATACAAGTACAAAAAGATGAGATAGGACAGTACAGATTTGATAATATGAAATAATTTAATTTACATCATCTGTGACATAACTACTTGTTTACTTGATGTGTCAGTAAATTTGAAAAAAAGATAATAAAATAAATATATAAGATAATTTCTGTAAAATTAATAAAACTATCATTATTAGTTAATATATGTATATTAGATAATTTCTTAATTAAACTCTATCGAATAACTATGTATTTTTTTATATTTACTGTAACTAACAATATCTACCGATTTAATTTGTTTAAAAAACATTAAGAGAAGAATTGATAATGAATTGAAAGATTTAAAATAATCATGAAGGAAATTTGGACAGCAAATAATATTTAGTAGGTCTAATTCATTTAGTTGATGACTGAACAGTTATAATTTATATATTACATTTGTATATATTTATTAAATTTATTATTGCTATTTTTAGGTTATCAAATGCAAGGCTGCGGTAGCATGGAAGCAAAAGGAGCCTTTATCTTTAGAAGAAATCGAGGTAGCACCACCTAAAGCACATGAAGTCCGAATCAAAGTAGTAGCTGTGGCACTTTGTCATACAGATGCTTATACTCTAGATGGATTGGATCCAGAAGGAGCATTTCCTTGTATACTTGGTCATGAAGGCAGTGGTATCGTAGAAAGTGTCGGAGAGGGTGTCACCGAGTTTCAGCCTGGTAGGCTGATCAGATTATATTTATAAAAATTCTTTTGAATTATATCAGTTAAATTTCAATAATGTTTTTTAGCTGATTTACATCATATTTTGTTAACCTATTATTGTTTACATAAATAATTGTAGGTGATCATGTTGTACCACTTTACATTCCTCAATGTGGAGATTGTAAATTCTGTAAATCACCGAAAACAAATTTATGCAGCAAAATCCGTGAAACTCAGGGTAAGGGTTTAATGCCCGATGGTACGTCTCGTTTTACGTGTAAGGGACAAACACTCGCACACTTTATGGGTTGCTCCACCTTCTCTGAATATACAGTTGTAGCTGATATTTCTCTCGCAAAGGTATTTCTATATTTTTATAATCACTAGAGTTTTTATAACTTTTATATAATTATTATAAATTATTGTTACAGATTAATCCTAAAGCACCATTGGACAAGGTATGCTTGTTAGGTTGTGGAATATCTACAGGTTATGGCGCAGCTTTAAATACTGCCAAAGTAGAATCAGGAAGCACTTGTGCTGTATGGGGTTTAGGAGCTGTTGGTCTTGCAGCAATCTTCGGTTGCAAGAAATCTGGTGCATCTCGTATTATTGGGATAGATGTCAATCCGGCCAAATTTGAGCAAGGTAAATTATGTAATTAGATTGTGTGCGACACAAAATTAATTTTTTATAGAAATAAATAATGAAAAGAACCTTTTTTTCTTCGTAGATTTTCTTATTGTGATAAAATTTTATAAATATTTTTATACTTATTTACAGCTAAAACTTTTGGCTGCACAGAATTTGTTAATCCCAAGGATTATGATAAACCCATTCAGCAGGTATTAATTGAAATGACTGATGGTGGATTAGATTATACTTTCGAATGCGTTGGTAATGTAAATACTATGGTACGTGTTTTATTTTCTTATTTTGTTTGCGGAAAAAGAATTTTGTCTTATAAAGATTATTTTTCAGAGAGCTGCATTAGAATCCTGTCACAAAGGATGGGGTACATCAGTAATAATAGGAGTAGCCGCAGCTGGCCAAGAAATCAATACTAGACCATTCCAGTTGGTCACAGGACGAGTATGGAAAGGGACAGCGTTTGGTGGATGGAAATCAAAGCAAAGCGTGCCGAAATTGGTGGAGCAGTATCTGTCAAAAGAATTGATTCTCGATGAATTTATTACACATAATCTTCCATTTGAAAAAATTAACGAAGGTTTTAATATATTGCATTCAGGAAACTGGTAAGTCCCTAGGAAAATTTTATTGTGAATATGTAACATGAATGTGTTGACTAAAAAAAATGCACAAAATTATATTACGATTATTAGGATTTTGTAAAGATGACGTTTCTGTTGCAGTTTGAGAGCCGTCCTTAAATACTAAAAACGTTTTTTATCTTGTACTGCAAAAATACCTACTGAGAACTAGTGTCTTTCACAATTTATTAAAAAGTGCTTTATAAGATGTACATGCCCATATAAATATCATACTACCCCATTTCTATTTGTTACAAATTTGTATTGAATCTCTGGAAATGAAAGATGGTAAATAAACTTTATATTTATCATGCTCTCAACAAGAACATCTCCCCGATTTCTACAACAATCTTTATTCATAAAGAATTCTTACAGCCACATGTACAATACCGATTAAGTAAGATATTTACGGTAGCTCTTGAATGAAGTAAAAATTCTTTACGCTTTGATCAAGTGCATACCTTACAAAAATCATCATGGTATGAAGATCACTGACGATGATTTTCATTGTATATAATCATATATATACAATATGCAAGACTCGATAAAACTATTTTACGTTCGCTTGTAGTTATATTAATTAGTCTAGGTCGACAGTACAATAAGTCAGGCGGAATGCAAATTGCGCTCGATGCAGGAAGGAATATGCGTTAGCTCATTGCGGACGATGTCATTTATCAGTTAAATATGTAGATATATTTTTTAAAGTGTCATCTACATACTTTAATGCGCAAGTTTAACACGCCATGTCCATTAAGGCAAGACATTATGGGTGAATTAACAAAATGATATTAAGTCATTGTTTGAATAAAAATAAAATATAAAAATGCACAATTTGTTATAAAACTTAATATAGTCGATGAAATCACAAAGATTGCCGTGCAATCACGAGCTATCGAAATAAAACGCAGATAGAAAAAAAAAGATAAAAATGTACATTCTGTTTGACATGTTTAAAAATCTCAGTACATATAGTGTTGTCTTTGATCAATATACATAACGAGTATTATTTTCCCTGAATACTTCGTAGAAGGAATGCATGTCGAAGTGTGTGAAACGCGTTAGGCTTGCAAAATGAATTATCACTTTCATTCTAAATGAGACACGTGTAGCATCGACTATTTCTACGTAAATTGCCTTCTAACGCTAAGGGCATATTCACATAGTCACACTGATCTTTTTTTTTTCTTTTTTTCTACGGATTACATGTTACTCTAATATCTACGGTGTACCACACACTCTTTAAGTAAAAGTTGTAAGTAAAAATGCTTATAATTACAGTAAATGCAGACGAATCACGACGTCGAACATTTTCTAGCTTCGTAGAAAACAACTCAGCATTGCACGAATGTCGTTCCGATTGCGGACGTAAAGAATCCTAATGCTCTGCGCGAATTGAATCACGCAATGTATAATAGAGACATAATAATATTTCACGTTATTTTCTAAGCGATCTCGCACTTTTCTTAACAACCAGCTCGACGTCCTATGATCGTGATTGAACTGCGTAGTATGAAATAGGACATTAACGAGTACGAAAT
Source organism: Acromyrmex echinatior (assembly GCF_024713525.1). Lineage (NCBI taxonomy): Eukaryota > Metazoa > Arthropoda > Insecta > Hymenoptera > Formicidae > Acromyrmex > Acromyrmex echinatior. Next base: position 7,161,557 of record NC_141854.1, read on the forward strand.
AGGTCGTTCTTTTATTCTGTATGTCTTATACTAATTTTATATAACGTAAAATGGCTGAGAGAAAGAAGAATAATTTAAAGAATTCTAAGCTTGCCCGAGAGAATGTAATAAATAAGCGAAATAACGGTGAGATTTTCTATACCGTTTCGGCGAAACACAGCCGAAAGTGAAGGAGTAAGAGCTACGAAAATCTATTTGCTTCGAGTGATTCAACTAAGTTTCAACGTGTGCAAGTGTGACAGTAGCAGAATGACTTCACACATCCGCCCGCCTCTTCTCTCCGCTCTCGTATCTTTTTCTCAACCAGTTTGATTTTGTTCGGTTGATGCATTGTTATCTTGTAATTCGTATTATTCATAATTAACATTATGTTTCAATATTATAATTGTTAATCTAGCAATTAGAAATCATACGCTTATAGGGTTTTTCACTTACAGTTTTCCGTTAAATGCAATTTGTGTCACGACGCGTGACTTCTGGTCAATACGACGAAATTATTTCGTCCTATTCGGCCTTTCTTCCTTATTTCATGAATATCTTTCTTTTTCGTTTTATGTATGCATAAATGATACGTAATTATATTATTTATACTTTTAATTGTGCGTGGAGATACCTCGACAGGCACGGAGGTAATCCAACGATTGGTGTTCGGCTCGCAGCGGAATTTTCTCCCCTTCTCACTCCGTCACCAGCAATTCTCACACACGTACATACACTTTCGGCCATATCTGCGTACTCTCTACACGAACTCTATTGGATATTGCACGGTATTATGATTACACAGGATCTACGATTGCGTAGAATGGGCTGTAGACGCCGCTTACCGCTGGACATACGCGATTATTGCACGACATGGCAAGACACTCGCTACTTTAAATGTCGATCGGAGCTTCCTAACTGGGACGAAGGACGCGACTAAGGTCGTTACGATGATTCGACAACGATCTTTTCCGGTTCCACGCAGCGCGATTCGCTACGAATCCGACCTCCTCATAACTAATGATCGTCGTGCTTATTCGTTGCTCTCGGAACTCATTTAGGCTCACGTTTCGTTTCGTCACGCGTGGACCTCGACAGGTTCGACAGGCGGCCCGACGATGACATAGAACACCTCTGATCACAACTCGGCGGTATTCCTAAAGCTGGCGAACGCGCGCACCTTCTCTCACTTTTCTCCAACCGTACAGTCGGTTCTCTGCTCTTAAAGATGCTCGGTTAAAGATGCTGCGCTTCCGTTGCTAGCCGCCGCCTTTAATATGTCTAGAAATCTAGAGGTTGATCGGCTGAGCCTTCGAGATCCTGAGAGGAGTCGGTACCACCGTCCTCATCATCATCAAGGTCCACACTGTTGGTTTTGAGCCCACCGTTGCTGATCTTATTCACAATCGCGTCTGTAAAGCAGTCAATTTAAGAATATGATTGTGTACTTCGCAAGAAGAATATATGATACTGGGCCTGTTCTTTTTAGTTAAACTCCTTGTACGGTTCATCTTTTCTCTTTTTCTCTCCAAAGTGAAAAGAAAAGGAAGAAAAATGACGTGCAATCACTTTAACTGAAAAGAACAGACCTACTTACACATTCAATTATCTAATGTCCTCCTAATTCTATTACTAGAGATAGCATGGAAAATAATGATGATATTGCTTATCAAAAATTAATATAATTGTTTAGCAAGATAAATAGAGAACTAATTTTTAAACTGCGATTCATTTTGACTAATTACAGTTTAGAAATGAAAAAATCTTTTATTTTTTATTTAAATTTAAGATAAGATTTATTTCAAAAAACTTTAAATTTAATCATGTGTTATTAAGATATTCAATTTTGAAAATTGTAGAAAAATAGGTCCAATCTGAATAAAAAAAATTCGATAAAAAAAATCCAATCTCGATAAAAAAAAGAAATTACTTTAGTTCAAGATATTTTTATTATCTATTTTCATATCGATCTAGAGTTGTCGGACATCACATTTAAATCTAAATACACGACGAAATATTAAATCTGCATATGACTCCAAATAAAGACTTGTTACTAATTCCCTCGTAATTTTACACGCACTGATGCATTGAAATTATTTATTATTTTATTATTGTATATCATTAATTCCAGTGTTTTAAATATTTATTATAATTTTAAATATTTGTTATCCAAGCGATATAAAACATACCGCAATCAGGCTTTGCACCGCGCGTTCTGGTACCAGCAAACTCGACGCCATGAGGATCGACGCACCAACAGAGACCAAGGCCCCGATGACATTGAGTACTGCGGTAATATCCTCGCGAATCGCAAGCAGGTGCAGAATCCGGTGATGATCGTCTACGCACAGCGGCACACGGACGTTCAGCTTTAGAGAAGCATCCGCACCATTCAGGACCGCTCACAAAAATGTCGCTGAAAATATAATGCCAAAAATATAACTTTATGTATGTCTCTCATTTTTCTATCGATTTTTAAAAGTTTTATTTTATGAGGCGTCGAGTAGCTTGCTGCTCGATGCGATTGATTCGCGTTTAAGGAACCGAAAAAAAATCTATCTGGTGATTATAAAAGCCATGACACACAAAAAAACTTAAGCAATAAAACGTAAGCAATAAACGTAAGTAAGTGAATTAGTCAATCACAGTAAAAACCGTAAGACCATAACGTAAACAATAACCATTCCAACATGTTGATTTCCTTATTGCTTACGTCTTAAGGAAATCAACACTGGATATTGCTTTATGTTATGGTCTCTTACGATCTCTATTGTAATTGACTAATTCGCTTACTGCTTACGTTTTCTGTTTAAGTTTTTTTGTGTGCCATGATTCTAAAACACCTTTGATCATCAGCGCCATTCAGATTCGGCGTTAAATTGTAGGTCTCATATATAGTATACAAAGTGATTTTAACATATTTCACCCATTATGAATAGATAGAGTGAATCGAACTGAATCGAAAAGTCATGTACTATTTTGCAATTTATGCAATACTTAACGAGATATTAATTACTAAAAATTGCCAAATATCTTGAATAATTTTTTACTCAAATACTATTAACTTTGTAGAAAAATTGCAAGAATTATTTATTTTCTTCTCATAGAACTCCAAAAATTTTTTCAGAATTTTTTATCAACTTTTTAGTACTGCATTTTTTTATTTTTAACAACATGAGAAAATATGGTATTAAAAAATTCTGAAAAATTTCTCAGAACTTTATGAGAAGAAAATAAATTATTTTTATCTCTTGCAGCTTTTCTATAAAGTTAATAGTATTTGAGTAAAAAATTATTCAAGACAATATTTGGCAATTTTTAGTAATTAATATCTTGTTAATAACTATTGCGAAAATTGCAAAATGGTAGAAGATTTTTCGATTCACTTTATCTGCTCATGTCGGGTGAAATATGTTAAAATCATCCTGTAGATATACGCATCGGATGGATCTTAAGATACACGATTTAACGTTTAGATTATTATTGCATTAAATATATAATGTTTAATATTATATAACATTGATAAAGAACAGCAATTACATAAGTGAAAACAATAATGTAAAATTTTTATAATATGAAATTTCAAGAATAATATGAATATAACAAATTAGTGTTATTAAAAATGTGCAGAATAATGAAATATATATAATACACAGAGAACGTATAAAATATTACGCAATAGCAATAAAATACAAAATAATGAAGAATTGTTGATACATGCATTTAAAAAAATTGTATCTATTTCAGTAGTTAATAAACGCATGGGTTCAGACACAGTAGTAATATCACGCGTTTGATCAGACCAAGCTGTATTTGGTGTCTCTATATTAACAGACACTTTATTGTATTTCAAATCCATTATATTTCCATGTGTTTTATCATCTTTCTAAAAATATCATCAATCCAATTAGATCTATAAATTTTTATTTTCTATTTCTCTAAATTGAGGACAACTTTATAATTTCAAATATAACTCTTATAATTTCAAAAGATTTGAAAGAATACGCGTTCAGAGATATATAGACTGTATACCTCTGAACGCGTATTTTGAACTTATCGATCTCACCCGCTATTCGTCCATTATTGAGATAAAAACACAATAGAAATGCCAAGTGTAAATCTTAGATGCATTTACGATCGCGAAAAGTCTCTCCTCACGTGCGGCGGGACAGGAATTCGTAGATGACTCTTACCTGTCGGTATCACAACTATCCAGGAAAGGTTTTAAGCACGGTTCATTTTGATCGTGTTCCAGACCATACAGCTCGGAGAGTGAGAGTCGGCCATCACTGTCGCTGTCCAAATGTCCGAACATCCACCTGACCTCGCTCTGACAACCGATTGGGAAGTGACCTGAAATCATCGATACATATACATTATGTATAGATTCTTTTATATATATATATATATATATATATATATATATATATATATATATTATGGCACACTTAAAGCTTGTTTTAGACAATGTATAATTCGAATTAAATTAAGATAGAATTTTATTTATAATTTTATGTATTGTATTTTAATATAAAATACATACTTTTCTTCAAAAGTGATACAACTAAAAAAATTAAGTTTCCCAGAAAAAAGGAAAACTATTTTTCAATTTTTAACAGAAAATTAATTATTAATCGAATAATATAAAAAAATACATTTTTAATATGATAAAATGTCATTTTTATCGTTTTTGTTTCAACACTTTTTAAATTATGAATTACTTTTTTTAAATTATTAGTATGACTATACTTTGGCAATTTTTTAAATGAAGTTATTTCATTTTTTATGATTGATAGAGTAATGTTCATTTAATTCATTCATGGTAATAATTCAAAAATCATTTTTTAGCTGTATCACTTTTGAAGTAGAAGATATATTATATATGTGTTTTAATATATATTTCATGTGTGCGTGTATTTCGATTCGTCAAATACTATTTATACTAAATTCGTTCAAAATGAAATTCTGTTTATGTGTCACGGCATAAATAAAATTCCATCCTAAATTCCGACGAATTATAAATCGGGATTTTATAAAAGGGTCGATAAGTATATACGTGTGGATAAATTAGCGATTGGCCAATATCTTCACGTTATCGAAAACAAAGATATTTGGCGTTACAAAAACACAAAATACACGCTAATATAATTTTAAAGTGAAGATATTCCTGCAAAGACTCTATTTTATTCGGCTGCAAATTTATCTAAAAATTAAATTTTTAACATAAAAAACTCTCGATGTGATAAAAACTCAACCAAAAAGGCAAAATTTTATTTATTTCCGTATTCAGTAATTTTATAGGAGGATTATTTAATTTAGCGCAAATAGCATAATCTTAAATAAATTAAGATTTTGCTATTTTACTTTTCATTACTGTTTATCTCTTTTTACAATACAAAAAATAAGGTAAAAAATTATAATTCGTTCAGAACGAAAAGACGATCAGTCCTTGAGCTAGACCCGATCACTCGGGTCCAACACAATCACAGGACTATTCTCCCGTTTGTGGTCAGAGGATGGTTAGTCAAACCATCCTCTCGATTCAGCTGGGATCGTAGCTACGTGCATAGTACACTTTGTTTTGCCCCGAGCGACTGTAATACCGTAAGATCAACATGGGAACTGGGAGGACAATATCGACAGATAGTACCGCCCAAAGTAATCGCGACGTATCCGAGGCGGGAAACGATTCATTGTACCAGGACAATTTCGAACTGGGTACGAAACTGATTGTCTCCAAGTCGAATGGCGTGCAGTGTCGGTACTTCGGCAACTACCACGAGTAGCGTCCCGTACGTCCCGGTGACCGTCCACTCCTACAGGAACAATTAGTCTTCCCTGTAGGACCCCCTCGGTATCCCGTGGGAAACGTTTCAATGCGCTCAAAGCGCATTCCGCGGTTGTACGCGACGTCAGACGGCTGCTTAATGAGACTTTCGTAGACCGACGGGATGTGCACCGTGAAAAGCAAAATATTTAATAAATGCATAACCAAGTTGTGCTTGAAAATTTAAGTAATCAGTAGCAGGTGTCGACATAATTTCTGATAAACAAGGAACATCAAAATTTATTAACAAATCTATATATATACATATATATAGATACGTCAGTTAGAATGATCCGATTAATTGTATTTCTTTTGTAAACAGCCGCATTAAAATTTTTATCGTATATTTCTTTACCTTTAGGTTTAGGATGCTGACGGCGATGCTTAGAGTCCGCCATCACGACGGAGAACCAATCTAGGAGACGGTTGGCCATTGCGGGCTTGGACGACGACGGGCAATCCGTATTTCTGGATGGTAACTGCACGTTGTACATAGCCTTCGACGGTGACTGAGTCTTGTCCGTGACTTCATTGTTCATCAGATGCTTGTCGTCGTATCTGTTCACGTTAGTGAGTCCCTGTAACATGGAACATATATATTGCAGATGTGTATACGCAACACACATACATTTATATGTATATATATATATATATATATATATATACATACATATACCTATTATCATATATTATAGTATCACATTACTATACATTATTATAATATCACATTGCTATATATTATAATATCATATTATTATATGATATATATACACGATATGTTATATGACAAATAATATCTTTATATGTGTATGTGTTATCAAAATCTGAAAAATAAGAATGAGCATTTCTATGTGTTGGCGCCGATTATTACATAAAATGTACATAGGAATGGGGAAGGGAGATAAGTAAGGGAATGAACCTGATAAAATATATAGTCGATACATATTTTATACAACTCGCAATTGCCCTTCGGTAACATCATGTTTCATTACGCTTTTCCATCTCATAAATTTTCCATCAAAACGTGACGATAATTACATTCGTTATCGTAATTCCGATAATTAACCAAAATACAAGCCTCGCTTTTTCGCGGTGAGTATGACCAATTGAATTATTATTTACCTCGAATGGTTAATATTTTTGATATTTTATTGTTCAACGAGTTAATTACATTCTCGGATAAAATGTTTAAATAGAAATATTATGACATTTGAAATAATTTGGAAACATTTTGTTACATTTTTGCAAATATGTTCGTATGCAAAACTCAAGTTACTCACTCAATAAAACTAAAAGTACTACAATAAAACTTCTAGTAATTGGAAACTTCTTGTTACCTTAAATAAATTAGTAACTATTTAGATTATATATTTTTCACGTCATAAAATTTACTTTTTTAGTCATGCTATAAAATAGCTTTAAATAAATCAGTAATAAATAAATTATAAAATACCTTAAATAAATTAATAATATTTGGATTATATTTTCCACGTCATAAAATTTGCTTTTTTAGTCACGTAAAAAGGTGCTACAAAATTATCATACTCTCATAAAATTAATAATTTAATAACTTTTACACGATGGACATTTATATGAACGAAAACATATTTGCGAATCATTATTTCAAAGTTTACGAAGTGCTTTATATTTCTTTGATTCGAATGTTGGTAATTTCTCAATCAACAATATAATAACAGTATAAATCCATTTCTTGATTGCTTTGAAAATAACTTCCCCCATTGTTATAAATTCAATAATATAATAATAACAATAAACGTAATATACACAATAAATTCCTAACATTTTCTAAATAAAGGACGCATATTAAATTTATTTTTAGTTAATTAGTTTAATTAATTAGTTTGATCAATCAGTTGAATTTAATTTTACTCAATCAGTTTAATGAATTGGTTAAAATTAAATTTAAAAGATTCACTTTTTCTTTGAATAATTTAATTGATTAAAATTAAATTAAAATAATTTAATCACATGAGAGAGTGAAAGACAGAACTGATACATTCACCGAGTGACTTGTCTTTGCGTTTATTATTTAATTTGATAATTACAATGAAAATATGCTTGGACATTACAATTTCCTCACATTTACATTACAAAACACGGCTACATATCGCAGAATTCGTTATCCTATTTCGATTTGTTTTAACATATTATCTAATTGTATTCTAATGAATGTTGTGCGATATCGAGAAGGATCCGCATTAGAATCGAAACGACTATTAATATATTGAATAAATTCATTATACGCGTACATCCTGTGTTCGGCTCTCACAAGCATTATCACTCTTTCATTTAAAATAATTTACTTATACAGAGTTATATATATAAATTCACATTGCGAAATATTATTAAGCACCAATATCTAGCTCAACATTTTTCTACTTTTGTTGTGTTATTTACAATATCGTCACATTATTATTATATTACTCAATAACTTAATTTAATTCTTTCTTAATTTAATGTTACTTTAATTCTCTAACGTCATTTTATTGTTATTTAATAATTTAATTTGATTCTGTTTAAGATTTCATTTTCTGCTTTTTCGACTGACAACGAGTATATAGTCGATATCTATATATATGTAAGCGGATACCAGTTTACTATAATTGGCAATACACATCTTAAAATTTTAATCCATATGGATCTAATCTCCTCCTATGCTTACTAATTGAGTAATTTAACGTCAACAAAGTTTATGTATTTGTCTATTTAACTATCTATTACACGTTATAATTATTCAAGCAATTAAAATTAGATTCTCCATGAAATGATACGAATTTCAAATTAGATTTGTTGAATAAATGTTTAAAAAATTAGTAACAACGTGTGCGCAGTGTTTGATTAGAGCTATTCGCGGAATTTCTAGCGACGCGCGGACTAGCGCAGATAATAATTAATTACGTTAGCTGCAATCAGTTCGTTAATCAACGCTCTCTACTGTCATTCCCGTCCGACCGCGCCTCCTGACGGCGGGAACTGTTGAATGATCTCTCGATTGCCAATTCGTTTAATCATATCGCCTCTCACTCGCGCACGTGCATTAAACCTCAATGACTAGGTTCGATTAATTATGATCAGACTGACGTTGACGTGTGACGTGTGGATGAATAATCCAGACACGGTCATTTCGCATAAATTGTAAATCGAAAAAATTCTCAGTTCTGCTCAAGAAATTGCAGTGTCTCGTATTATATGTATAATAAATTCTTTCGTACAAGTTACATACTGCTACTTATTTTTGATTTTATATGATTTTGAAATTTTTTCAACAAACTATTTGTAGAGATCAGTTTTTAAATTATAATAATATTTTTTCCATACGAAAAATCGAAAATATGTAACTGAATAATAAAATTATATTTCCTTTACTTAATTTTACATAAAATTTAATTCTCGATAATATTAAACAATCCTCTCGTACAAAAATTATGTATTGATATACAACTTCTATGTTTAAATATTTTTTTTTCGTTAAACTATACAGACTTCTTCAATTAAAATATCAGTAGTTTTTAGACTATAAACAATTCAAAAAGAAAATATTCTTCACATATCAAATATATGAAAATTAAATAATAAGATAAAAAGTAAGACACTGAATAATATAAACATGTACTTCCATTACTTAATTTCACGTGAGTTTCATTTCTTCGGCGTTTTAATTAACGATATTATAATAAATGATAATGAACTAAAATATACGTAAATTTACGTAAAACTAACTCAAATAGAATCAGAATTCAAGAAATTTTTTATTAAAATAAAAATTGACAATTCTGGGACACTTCGTATTCCAAAATAGCTTTTTTTTTATATGAGATGTATCGGAGCAAGAAGACATTTTGGACAAGGTTGACTGTGCATTATAGAGTGAGGAAAGTTATATACGGATAGTTTAGAATAACAATATTACGATAGACGACGAAAGTATGCGGGATTTCAGCGAGGCGATGACGCGTTACACCAAGACAAGGCGGTGTAATTTTATTGAACCCGGTTTAATTACGCGCCGGATGCAACTCAAAGTTTCGCGTTAACTTGTCATAAAGAGCTGATATACGACACCAGGTGTAATTAATAATTAGGTAGCAGCTTGTGGGGAGAGCGGCTTCCAGTTGAATTCCATTTTTAAACTGCATTTCACAGCGCATGGAATATATATATCTCTCGTTGCGTTTGTGGTTCGTTCATTTTGCAGTTTGTGTCATAAAAACACTAATTCCTCTCCATGGAAAGGCAATGTCAAGCGCCTTTGAGATATCTAGAAATTTCGTACATGTTTGCGTGATTCCCGTCTCGGATTCAAACGATTTTAATCTCTTTAAGATTTCTATGACATACGGAGTATCTCAAAGCTAATCGTTATTATTTTATGAATTATAGAATCGATTTGTCTCTAATAAAAATTTCGTTGGCCAATATTTTTTGAACATAATTGTTATAATATATAATTTTGTTGAGAGACTTTTAATAAGTATAGTTAAAATTAAATTATTTTTATAATTAAATAAATAATAACATTGTATTAATATAAGTAACAGGATTTATTTTATGAATAGTAGTAAAATAAATTCACAATTTAAAGAAATAAGTAATTCCTGGATATCCCATATATGTGCACTTTCAAGTTCCACTTTCTCATCAAATAGGATAGCCGGCAGAGCAAGACTAGTTGAGCCAAGCGGCAAGTTGAGAGTTGAGACATGCATATCTCATTGTCAGTAACTGAAACATATATGGATATGTCTATGTTTGCGCAAGACAGCGCAGAGAAGACTACTGCTGAATACGATAATCTGTGCCAAGGTGTCAACGTATACGCGGCCTTGTATGTTTTCGTGCATAAAAAATAAAATTAACAATGATTAAGAGAGACAGAGAAGAAAAAGAAGGAAGATTTTGAATGGAACTCTTTTTAATATTTAACAAATTAAAAAAGAATGTATGGGGAAATAGGAGTTATCGCGGTACTTAGTGCGCAATGATTACTTTGATATTTTAACAATTATATGCGTTTCGATTAAAATAAATTAAAAATAAAATTATTACGTGAGTGTTCTTTTTGGCCTATGTAGTATAATTAAAGTGATCTTATAAAAATCGGATATGTTTTACATGAATTATTCGTGTATTTTTTATATTTTTTAAAATTCACGTTGCTATTTTATTTATAATTTTTTAAATTATAAAGTCAATTTTTAGCTGACAATGGTATGAGGCTAATTGGATCAAGTGTCCCAAACTAATGTCGCTTATAAGCTAAGGTGTTTAAATAATAAATCTGTCTTTATGATTTTTATTGCTTTGTTTATTAATGTAAATATAAAATATAATTTCGAAAGTCAAATTTTTTAAGTAATCTTCTAAACCAATTCTCATTATTCTATAAGTGTAAGATTTATAATAGTTTAAATAAAAAGTTGCACAATTAGTCGTTTTATTTTAAATGTTTTTGTAAGTACCGTATTATTTTTCGTGAAAATAACGTTAGTTCTAAAGTAATGGACAATGATTCACTAAAGCAATACAATACAAGATTATTTTTTACATTCGTTTCAGAATCTGTACAAACAGATATATTGTAAAATATTTTTTAAATAACAATATCACGATAAAAGTTTCAAATAATATAGAATTGATTAAAATTTCACGAAAAACACGTTCAAATATTCTTTAATCTTGCGTCAACAAAAGCTAGGTATATATAAATAAATATTTTTATATTAGAGAATTGTAAAAAATATTTCGAATAAATAAATTAAAAATTCCAAACTAAAAAGAATATCAACTAAGAATTAGTGAAAACATAAGAAACAGTTAATATAATGTAAAATTAATTTTTCTGAGAAAATTTTAAGTGAACAATTAACGGAGTTTTAATTGAAAATTTCGTCATCACTGCATAAAATTTAGAAAAGAGCGAAAACGAGTGGAAAGCAATTAAATTTTTGCCGAGGCAAAGTCGGTCATGAATTTACCAAAGAATTATACGTAGCAGTGTCCGGAGAACGTACGCGACTTTTGACAAAGTCTATTACATCTGAATATTCTTCTCTTGCTTTGTGCGAGTGTTAATTTCCTGAGACATACTTTTCAAGAAGTGTAATATCTTACGCTAGCTTAACACGATTGTATTTCTCTTGCTGTTAATACATGTACTCTCGAATTCAATAAGCATAATAAGAGTAATGACGCAAAAAAATGTGCGTTGTTTAAGATATCATCAAATTAAATATTTAAACATATCACACTTTCCAAAACTCATGTTAAAGTTCATTTCTCTAATTACTTATTAAATTTGGACTTAGTGACTGATACAATATTTTGTTTCGGACAATTACTTCTCAGACTTTACTTCTTCTCGCCATTAAACGAAGAATCGATTCGATCTTACATGAACATTTCTCAACGTACGGTTTCTTTTTCATAGACATATTTGAAAAAGATGCAGTCTTCCATCTTTAATTTATATTTATATTAGCGTTCCAATTGTAATCTTTCGTTTAATTTAGTTTCCATGTATTAGCGTTCCAATTGTGACTTTTCGCTTAATTTAGTTTCCATGTAGCTATTTCTTTGTAATTTATGCAATTTTCCATTATTTAATGTTTGTAGCTAAAGAGGATTAAATGAAAGTTCCATTCGAAACGTTCCATAAATGAATGTTCCATTTCGAAACGTTCCATAATTTTATTATTTATATTAAGTAAAATCTATTAATTATGTGATGGTCGTTAATATATTGCATGACCTTTCTATTATTATTTTAATTGATTCGCATATCTAACACGAACCATTCCTAATATTAATAGTTTTAAACGACCTATTATTCATACGAGAATTCAAGATTCAAAATTAAAATTCTATTTATAGTTTTACACGTACCGTTCAATACGAGACATTTGAAAAAAAAAAAAATAAAAAAATACGCATATACGTAAAACATATTAAAATACACAAAAGTTAGTAAAAATAAATAGCTATTATTTTGTAACAACTGAACAGAATTTCTACAATATAGTATTTAATTAATTTCATTTTGTTTACTTACAAAATAACAGCTATTTAGTTCCAACAACTTAGTTCCAGCTTCTCGGTATCCTCTACAACTGTATATAATCAATACACGACGTTGATTGAATTATAAATAGGATTCCTCTCTTTGACCGGATGCGATTATATAGATTGCCTAAGGTAGACTTAATGGAGTATCTCTCGCATTTTCTATCCTAACTCTTATCTTTTGATCTCTTATCGGGAAATCCCACGAAATGAGTTGGAATTATAACTGAGCTTAGACATCACGTTCGCACGGATATGGCAAGATGTAAACGAAAATCTCAGCAAATCGACGCTTCTAAAATCGCGTGCGACGAGAAAGATAGAGGGAATTGACGCGCAGCGCTAGCAGGATCACATTCAACTCTCAAAAGCGCATCCCTAAGATCAATATGCCAAGGGAGTGGATCTTGAAACACGGTTATCTTTGAGAGCCGCGGCAATCCCAGAATCTCTTATTAGCTCAAGGGCCTACAATAAGGATTGATTCTGATCTATCCTCTTTTCTCATCCCGTAAAAGTGGAGAAATCTAAATGTTGGCCTCTTTACGACCTGGACGAATATCCCTCGAGCGCACGACTCGCGTCTCATTGGTCGGACTATAACCCCCGTGGCGGTGGCTTTCTCATTCTCTCTCTCATTCTCTTTTTCTCTCTCTCTCTCTCTCTCTCTCTCTCTCTCTCTCTCTCTCTCTCTCTCGTATTTTCGAGCAGCCCAGACGAAGCGTCTTTCCATCGATCGAGGGAGAGAGCGTCGCCAAACGAGGAACTATAATAACGTTACCTTGCGCGAACGCGACGCAAGACTCGCCCGAGTAGATACGTCACGGCATCCACGATGACGTACTTACGAGTCTAAGTCGATCCGCGATCGAATCTAATGAGGGTTGAGATCTGATAAATATTTCAAAGCTCGCGACGATAATTTCGTCGTTGGACGGGGTCGTTATAGTTGCGATCGCATGAACGAACGCTTTGCCGTTAAGAAATGTTAGATTTAGATTTCCGTATTAGTTTCTCATGAAAATTATATTTTTGTGGCTTCGCGTTATATTCATACTTTCTTCATCGTTAAATCTGTAGTATTAAATTTAATTTAAATCGCCACTGCTCGTATATAGTGTCAAATTTATTCAATATTTTAGTATAAAATAACGATATATTGAGTAGAAACAGTGGTAACTTTAATTAGATTAAATCTGACACTATAGATTTAACAGTGTTGGCGATATTAAAAAGCAAAACGTATTTCATTTGCAAAATACACTGCCTATTAATTAAACCGTATAATTTGAAATTCGTAATTCTCTAAAACTTTCCAGCGGGCATATTACAACGGAAAGAGTAGGAATAATTAAAGCATGTTATAATAATAATAAATTTAAAAAAGTTGAAAAAGCTCTTAATTACCAAAGAATAAAGAAGACTGAACAATGCAGTAATAATGTTTTAAAAAAAAAGCCTGTGCAAAGTGAACATTAGTCTACACGTCTAATAATAATAAATATGTGTGCTTGTATAATAAATCTTGTGAACAGTTGGCTCAAATAATACACTATGATTCTGTAATTACGTAATTAAAGATAAAAATCTTAATTATATTATTATATATTAAAATGTATGTATAAAAAAAAACCAAACGATTTAAATAAGACAGAATTACGGAGACGCTATAAAATAACGAGGCCTGTACATTTCCCGAGCACTTCATTGCGCTGAAACCGTATTTGGAGTCAATATTACGAGCGTAGAAGTTACGTCGTATGTTACACAACGTGAGCCAAGGAAAGGTCGACCGGCGGTATCGCTATCTTCGAACCCCGTGTATACGTTGACGGCATGCCCGTCTAAGCTAATTTATCGTGGCGTAACGAAGCTTTAATCCGATATTCACGGCTGAGCAAATGTTACAAAGCGCGAGAGATGTAACTGATACAGTCTGGAGTATCTTATGAACTTGCAAAGTTAATTCTCCCTGGGTCAGAGAACGTCATAATATTATGAATCATCACTTTGTCTTTCGAACTCACATATCACCTATCACAGAAATGCATGATTGTGAGATCATCCGACCGTGATGTCGATATACGATTCCGCCAATATACAAACCGATTCGATCTACCTAAAGAAATTTTTAGATTTGATATCCACAAATAAAGGTGCGAGATAATTGACGAAGAATCGAGAAGACAAAATTATATTAGATATACTGAAAGAAGTCTATAAATTGTTTCATTATCGATTATTACACATCATTTTAACGAGGTACTACGAGATATAAAATTATAAAAACATCGCTCTAAAAATACCTCTTGCTCTTGCACGTGTTTTATAAGAAAATATAGATCGTGGGATAAAAAAATTATAAAAACTAAATAAAAAAGTGCCTTTTTTAGTAAAAAGAAATATACTACACGGAATATATTAAAATTCATACAACTATAAAAAAACATATCGATAAAATAATAATCATGTGAATAATGAAGTTGAATAAAGAAACTATTAAATTTTCATATTTTAAAAACGATATTTACTTTTCTTTTTATTTTCCGTCATTCTTAACGCAATGCTATAAAACATATAGAATTATAAAAAAAAATATTGCTCTGTCAACATCTTTCATGTTTGTATTCGATAAAACCAGTCACAAAAATATTTATAGATTGCGGTATGAGAAAACTAAAAAAAGTTATTAGGTGTTGGAATTAATTCGTAGCGTTTTACAAGTGATGGGAAGTACTTTCATTAATGTATTTTTTAATGCTCATGTGAAATAAATAACATTCTTTCATTAAAAAACGCTACGAATTAATTCCAACACCTAATATATGTCAAGATTCACATCATAGTTCAATTGTTAATAAAATATAAAATACTATTTCAAATTTCAATATGTAAAAAAAATATAATATATCGCATAGGAATATTATATAAAATATAGAATTTATGTAACCATAGAAAAAAAGTAATAGTGATAGCAAGACATATGAATAATAAAGTTGAAAAAAATTTTCATAGTATGTATCTATCAAAGATGACTCCAAAGATAATATTTGACTCCCTTATATTTAACTCCTTTACTATTTTCTGCTCTTTTTAACCGTCATAACAGGGATATGCAAAGTTTGTAAAAGATTGTCCAATGTACTGTAAGTCAATTTGCAGTTCGCATATCGCAAATTAACTTTTAAATTTTTACAAAAAGTTGATTCGATGATGAATGTTAACCCCCGATTAGACAGTCGTCCTCAAATTGTCACAGCTGCAAATTGGTAATAGCTTCCATCTTACTTGGCAAACGTAAACGGCCATGGAGCGGCTAATCCGGATTATAAGCGCAATAATTAACGCATTCGATAATACCTCGAGCTTCATTTCGTAATCTCACGAAATTCCCAGTCGGAGGTTGGCTCCATGATCAATTAGTTGGTTTGCGTAAAATTTCGGTTTCAAGCGAAGGGAATTAACACGATATATGGCGTTGTCCTACATATGGTTTCTTCTAATACGATCGAATTGAATAAATTAAATAGCTATATTCGCCCAAATGGGTGTGAAATGTGCGCGCGTATGGACGCGTCAATACAGAAATATAACATATCGAATTACATTTTGTAAAATCTTATAATTTGTGAAATTAATTTGTGAAATACAATAAACTTAATAGGCGCGCACAATAAAGTACTACATTGATATTCCATTAAATTTAATAAATAATGCCCATAATGACATTGATCTATATACAACAAATATAATCTGAATATTCGTTTTAAAAGCTATTATTTCGAAAATTGACAATAACATATTGAGAGAGAAGTGCTATTCTATTAAAACGGCACCTTGTTATAAAGATAATGACGTTGCATACCGTTATATTTTCAGATAATCGTGAGAACAGGAACACCATGCAGGAGCACCATGCGAGGCGTTTGCTGTAAGCTTTATTAGCAGAAAGGCAGCTACTGTAAATACGGTAATCAATAATGTTGGCAAAATTTTGGCAAAAGCGGATAAACAAGATCCACTATAATATATAACAAAAATAACGTAATAACCACGGTATTTTTAATAGCAAATTGATGGGAAAAATCGCGTAAATTTATTATGTCGTTATTAGATAAAAATTGTATATTAAACTACTATTATTATTTATAACTTTATTACATTTTTATAGCGTCTAGAAAATATCGTTGTTAATATATTAATACCCTCAAGAGCTTGTTGGCAATCGCATTCAGATTTCGTAGAAATACAAGATACGGTTATCACGCTACAGAGGCTGCTGATGATAATGCGGTGACCGGACGCGCGTTATCGTCAACATTAAAGTTTCGATTAGCATGCCCTGCAAATCAGGATAAAGCCATAACGAAGCTCTGCACGTTTTATCAAAGAATGATCGCGAAAGTGGTACGCGCACGTCTAAAGCAGAATAATATTTTTACAAGCACGCGCGCGGTCAGAAGAAGTCCTGTCCAAATATTTAGACTCGCTTCGGTCAGATAATTCGGAAGAGTCTTTTGTTGAGCGAGACGATGGTGAACTCGGGAGGATTTTTCTACTTCGCGCAATGTGCCCCCTTCTCTTAGAACAAAGGATATTTTATTTGGCGCGTCGCAGCTCTAACTTTTACCGCCAACAAAACTTCCAAAATGAGGGATGACGCCGGAAGTAAATGTGCATTCTTCGCGGTGCCACGATGTTTTTATGCAGGCCGCACGTAATGCATAAGCATTGTAGAAACACTTATGGAGCAGCATAACGCAAATATATCGCACTACGCGTAATGTAATCGCGATTAATTGAGAGAGATCTAACGAGGAAGTTAATTCGAGAGTGAGTTAATTCGCGATTTCCATTAGCCGCCGGCTATTGAAGCGGAGCAGATTTACGGTCTCTCCTTTCGGCATCCTTTATTTTTCTTCCATTAGGCGCTATCCTCCACTGAATGTTTTCGCTGCTATTTGAGGTGGCGGATGTTTCCGATTATCGTTGGCGAATATTTTTTCATAAAATCATATGTAGCTTGCATTTATTTCAGACATATCTTTATAGATGCAAGTCACGTATGAATTTATGAATATATATACATGATATCCCGAAATTTGCGAATTAAAATACTATAGCAAAAAAGTTTTCGAATGATTCAGTAAAATAGTTACATGTAAGATTTTTAGCAAATTATTAACCGAATATAAAAATGTCTGCTATTTATAGTAAATGTTTTTATTTACTAGACAATGTATACATTTGCTACAACATACTATAGTAAAAGCATATTGCAAATCGTCAAAATAAAAATATGTGATACAAATAATATAATATAAATAAATAACGCTCGAAGTTTGTATAGCAAAACAATTCAGATATCAATGATCAAATAAACGAATAATACAAGATATTTTATTGAAATCTTAAAATTAATTTAACACACTATTAATATGAATATAACAATAGACGTTTCGACTCACAGAGTCTTCCTCAATATAATTAAATAAACCTATCTATTTCGCTTAACAATATTGCAAATTGAGAATAATTTTTCCATGTCAGTTGATGATTATTGATGGTGAACCAAGTCAATTTTTAAATTATGGGCATCAATTTAAGAATTGACTTGGTTTACCATAAATAATCATCAACTGACGTGGAAAATGTCAGTCTCGATTTGCAATATTGTTAAGTGAAATAGATAAGTTTATTTAATTATATTGAGGAAGACTGTGAGTCGAAACATCTAGTGTTATATTCATATTGATATATTAAATTAATTTTAAGATTTTAATAAAGAATATGTATTTTAGTAAATATATACGATAATTATTTAATTTCGCCATTATAAAAAATGAAATGATGAAATTACTTATTTGATGCGTTTTTGTCTGAAACAAACAAATTTGAAAAAAAAAAATTGTTTTATCCCGCAAACCGAAATATTAATAGAAATTTGCCACTATTGAGGTTACGAAACACATTGATATAATGGAACTCCTCTCTCTCTCTTTCTCTCTCTCTCTCTCTCTCTCTCTCTCTCTGTCCGCCCTTTATAGTAATAACTTCTAATTGAGAAAAAAAAACATTGAGGAATTAGATTAAAACGCACTGTGATTTAAAAAAATATGAATGAATGTTTATTACTGACAATAATATATACACGGAGAAAAATATGTGATTGAGTTAACTGAAATCTTAATGGAAAATAAACGATCCAGAATTCTGGTTAAATCTACTAGATTTATTAGAATTCTATAATTGAGATAACCAACATTCAGAATTTCTTTGATTAAATCTTATTAATTAACTAATTAACTAAATTAGAATTCTAGTAGATTTTTAAGCAGAAGTAGACTTAACCAGAATTCTGGATCATATTTATTTTCCATCAGTTAATTCAATCAATATTTTTCTTCGTGTTATATGTTATAACTCTGTTTGTGTTACATAATACGTTCTATCTTACATAGGAGTCTGTCTAACCCTTTCGGTTTTCATTCTTTTTACAAAAGAAAGAAAAGATTGATTGCTGCAGCAAATTAGATGATAAAATACAGTACAGCACTTTTAATTGGCAACAGCCAATTTTTAGTTGCAGTAGCCAATTTTTGCATTAGCCTATGTCTGCAATGTCAGTATAGAATTTCGATAGGCTAACGCAACCAAAAATTGGCTGCTGCAAACAATTTAAAATGCTATTCCATATTCAGCCAATCTTTTCTTTGTAGTGTAGTATATTATAGACTCATCTATTTAGTAAGGCAAAGATTTAATAAAATATATGTGCATGTGATTACAGAGTATGCACTTGTAACCCCAGCGTGCGGTGTACACATTTGCTAGTAAAAGTATTCATTTAAATTGATGTATTTTTATTTATGCGTATTTTTGTTAAATCAAATATGAAAATATTATTAGTAAAAAGTTTAAATTTCATTGCTTATGAATACATTTATTTATCAAATTAGTGTATATATATATATATATATATATATATATATATATATATACATTGACTATAGTAAGTGTATACATTTGCTAGTAAAAGTATTCATTTAAATTGATGCATTTTTACTTGTGCATACTTTTACTAAATCAAGTATGCTTTTACTAGTAAAAGTTTAAATTTCATTGCTTGTGAATACATTTACTTATTAAATTAGTATAGGACATTGATTTAGCAAGTGTATACGTTTACTAAATTAACACTTTGACCATGACATACATATTCATATATATTCAGAGAGAGAGGGAGAGAAAAAAGAGAGAAAATAACATTCTGAAAATATCCTACGTCATTAATATCAGAAACGAACGAATCTCCGGGGAATCGGAAGGCGAAATTCATTGGAGGGCCCGTGGCAAAAGTTGCACGACTCGATCGGGTACGCGGATGAAATTAGATTTGAAACTGTATTACTCGTCGAATGGGCGAATTCCGGTGAAGTTTCCATCTCTCAATAATAGCGCAGCGCACGGACATCTGTGAGTAAAAAATTCCGGAAAATCGCATGGCTCCTCCTGACAAATAAAACAGACAAAGGGAACAATTTGCGAAAGGTCACGTATAAATAACTCTTTTCAAAGCCACCATTAGTTGTGGGTAATTCAGAGAGAGGGGGAGGAAGGGAGGGGGAGGGGGAGGGGACGTAGAGGAAACGCTCAGCGCGCCATGGTCCATGTTTATTTGCAAACGAGAGTTTAAAATTGTGTTTCCCGTGGCGGAGTAAATGGCCGAGGTTAACGGCTATCCGAAATTTAATTCACGAGATCGCCGTATCCCCGGGCGGATATACCCGGGCGTTCGATTTCGTATATCGTCGCGCATTTGCATCGGCGTGTAGCGATAATTGAGGAGGGGCGTGCGGGGCACGCGGGTTCAAATAAATTAGAGCGGCTTCCACGCGCTCGCCGATTCACTCTGTGCACGACTATAACGCAGACCGCCATTAAAATAATGTGCCAATCAATCGGATCGCGTTCGATCTGATCGATTTGTCACGGGCTTTTGGAAAATTCTCGCGCCCCACGTTTCGCACGATTCCGCCTCCACATGACGTTGATACCCGACAAAACATGGAAATCGTTTTAGAAAACGTCACGGGATCATATTTGTCCCATCGAAACGCAAATTCAGCGTCGCCAAATATATATATAATACTATCTACTATTATAGTATATAAATCTCATGTCTTTCTGAAAGAAACGTCGGAACTGTGGAATTCAATTTAATGCAAAAATCGCGTGGCTCCTTAAAATTTTATCGAGACGAGACACTGGTTTTGAAATAGCAATTGTTTAAAACTATCCAAATTGAATATTTTATCATTAAACATCACAAAAATTGATGATTGCTGTTTATCAAAAAGCAATAACTCTAAACTCCTTATCGTTATGATTTTAATGAAATTCTTAAATATTGCATGTTTATGATTTTTTCAACATTTTAGAAATATTAAGAAAATTATAGAAAATGATGGTTCTTTTATACTACATTATTCAAACAAACTACAGCTCAATTAATGGCTTGTGTAAAATTATATATACGTAGTTAAAAATTTATTTAAAAGAACACAATTTTCGGCAATTTTCTTTTTTGATATATACAAGAGTATATACTAGAATTTTCCTCGTTGTATGTCCTGCACACAGAGCTTAAACTTATGTTTAAGATACATCCTGTATTTATTGTTGAACGGGATAGAAACGGTAATGCACGGGTAACAGGATGAAGGATACAACACGAGCTGCAGGCGATGGAAGCTACAATATTGAACGTTGCTTTTTAGCGCAAGCGGCCGCGTTTATAAATTCCCCCAGGGAGATCATAAGATCTCCGAGAATGGGAAGCGCGTAAAGAAGGTGAATAATACTAAATGTGACATGCATAAGTGTTTCTCACCGAGCGAAAGAAAAGTGTTCTGTACCAAAAACAACTTGTTAAGTAATTGTACGTTCTAACGTCAATAAAAAACGAGTCTCGTGTATCGGAAAGTTCTCTTCAAATGTATGTATACCAGCGATGTGGAAAGTTGCACTTTTATGTGCCGATATCAATAAACGCGCCGACCAAAAAATTTTGAATAAAACGAATCAATTTTGAAGCAACAATATTGCAGCAATAGTATGCAGTTTTGTGTTAGCTTCTATAAAATGCAGGAACAAAGCAAGGAAACGAAACAAAAGAAAATCGAAAACAAATTTAGGTTTATTCTTTTTTATTTATAAACGGGAAAAGTATGCAACACAAAAAAAATTCGATTCCTGACGCGACATTAGTGTATTTTATAAAAAAATATAAAAAGAGAAAATAAATAAATTGTTCAAAAAATTTTAGCATAGTTTTATAATTGAGAACTCAAATGTCAAACTATGTTAAAAGAATGTAGAGAAATGGACGAAACAAAGGATTTTTCAGGAAAAAGTTTTTCAGAAAGGAGGGTAAATAAAATTATCGGATTTTGGCCTAAATTAATTTTTCTTATGCGTATATATTTTCTCGTATTTTTTTATATTCTGAATCATTTGCAAACGTTTATTTCAAACTGATCTGAATGTTGAAACATGTTGAAAATCGCATTAAAAGTAGCATAATTTTGAAATCTCATCTTTGATTGATGCAATTTTCGATATTTTTCCATCAGTTTAACTTGAAATTAATATTTGCAAATGATTCAGCACATCAAAAAATATGAAAAAAAAACTTAAAAAAAGTTTCATTGCTTAAATTAAAATTGGTTATTTTACTAAATATCCTGAACAATGAATAAAATAGGTCAATTTTGATCAAAGAAATAGAATCTTTCTAGCGCATGTTTTTTTTATTTTCTTTAATATGCTGAATTATTTGCAAATGTTAATTTCAAGCTAAATTGATCGGAAAATATTGAAAATTGCACTCAAATATCAGATTTTGACGAAATTATGCTACTTTTAATCCAATTTTTATGCTTCCATCAGATCAGTTCGAAATAAAAGTTTGCAAATGATTCAGCACATCAAAAAATGCAAGAAAACGTAAGAGAGAGATTTCATGGTTTAGACTTTAAACCAAAATCCGGCAATGTTACCTCTTTTATTTTTTTGGAAACTATTTACGAAATGTATAATCAAACCTTATCTTCTTTAAAAGTATATGTATATTTTTATTTAGTTATAATATTTTCTACATTTTTTGTTTTAATTTGTTTGAACACAATGGCAACAGAATTGTTTTTACAAACATTGCAATGTACGTAACTTTTTACTTTTAAATTAAAAAAGTTTGATTGCATCGTAAAACTCTCCAAAAATCTTGAAAGAATTCCTACGAAAAATTTCTGTTTTTAGTCTACTTATGTACGTACGTACATACTGCCCCTTAATTCTTTTAGAAAAAAATTAGAATTTATTATTTAATCTTTTTTTTAAGAGACCTGTGAGCGCAAAGCAAAAGTTAAATTATCTTTGTAACACAGAGCGTGATTTTTTACGCTTTTAGATGCAAAGTATCTTCAACTTGATTGTAATTTTTTTCTCGAGTTAACGTGAAGTGGAAGTTAACGTGAAGTGGAATTCGAGTGCTATGACAAATGACCAATTGAATCTGTAATTGCCAATTTTCGGAATTCTCTTCTATCGGTAAGAACAGTCTCATCGAACGAATTCTTGCTTAATACATCCCGCGACCTTGTAATTTTGCACGTCGAAAGTAGTACTTTCTTGAGACCGAATCGATATAATCGCCGACGAGTGAGAGGGTATATTGTGAAGGCGCGACCTAGGAAAACGCAGCTCCACGTGATTTATACAGAGGGAGGATCTCGCCTCGTTTTACTACCGTAAACGTGATATGTAGACTCTTTGTTCTTAACGCGAACAAAAATACAGCGAGTACATCTGTATCCTCTTCTGTCTACTCTGTGCTATGGAGGGTGGAATCAACCCATTCCGTTCTCTCCAAAATTCTTTAGTAAATAAATGTATACAAATCCAGAAGTCAGACGTAAATTTCAGTCAACCCATAAATTTCAGCTAGCTAAATTTAATTAACACTTTCTAATTCCAACATATTCTAACGATTTACTAGAGATAAAACAATTTTGCAAAATAATGTCGCCTACTGTGACAGCGTAGGAAATATGTGTGTATAAAAAAAATTTAAAAGAGCTGCAGTAATACTACGAGAGACCTACTTTACAAATCTGTAAAGAGTTAAAAGTAATGAACAAACCACGAAGCTATAAAGTACGAACTCATGTTTCTTCTGAAATAGCGCTTTTGCCGTAATCCATTTTTATGGGGTTCTACAGCGAAGCAAATACCTTCGTATTGCCTGGTTGAAAATTGCAATCTTGCGCATAAATCACAGCTTACATAACAAATAATCTGCCTATATAATAAATATGTAATCTTACGGAAAGTAGAATTGTTTCTTCTTCAATTATTGAAAAATATCACTTCAACATTCTTTATTATTTGATTATTTCTAGTAATTTAATTTCTACATCAAATTTTCCTACAAAATATACTGAACGTTAAAAATATACTGAACAAATTTTAAACGATATTTGATTACTCATAAAATAATCACAGACAAATGTATACACGTTTACACAGTTGTTTAAATATTGTAATTACAATTACGTAATTACAATTTATTTCTTATTTTTAGTAGAGCAACTGATCAATTTATAATCGATTATTGCTTTCTAAATTAAAGAGAAAGTAGCTTTACATTAGCATTCGAAATGTTAGATTAGAACATCGTTATGATTCAACGTTCAATTCGGCTCAATTAATATCTAAAAAAATAAAATTTGTTTACTTTTTTGCGTATATAAATTTTACATTAGAATTTAAAATTAATAAAAGTTCATTTACATGATTAAATAATAAATTAATTAATACTATATAGAATAGGTAAAAATTAAGAATAGTGTCATGCAATAGAGAATATAATAATCATATACAGAGAAGCTGACGAATTGAAATAATTATTATTTTAATGAGTAGATAGAATGAAATAAATTAAATATCACATTGTTATTCAATCACTTAAATTATTCATTCTTTTATATAATTTATTTTTAAAAATACATGAATATATATATATATATATTCTTTCTGCGCTAATAAAAATGACGCATTTTTTTGCAGATTATTCTGATGCATTATACGACACATTATGCGTTGTACGTATATATTACGTATACGCAAGAAAATATATGTATAATGTGACAAGAGGAGGAACGCATTTCCATCTGAAAACTCAATTTCGATGTAAGGACACCGCGCAATATTTTCCCCGTCGTTTGCAGCGGAAATGCAGCGTAAGAAGCAAATATGACTTACCTTGCCACGTTTCGTGTACTTAAGATACTGGTAGTGATGATTATCGTAATTGAAGTCGCGAGGCGTGAGGGTGATGTCGTGGTTACGTCCCATCTTGCCCATGAGCATCTTCTTCCTTTGCATCTGCGTCTTCTTCGAGTACATTCGCAGATCAGCAACTGCAAAATTCACCTCTGATTAATGTACTCTTCTCGCGGCACACGCTGATTGCAAGTCGCGGCGAAATTACATTTTGTCCCGGCGGCGCAACGCGTCGAAAATACTTGGTTCGTTAGCCCGAATCAACTCGAGCGTGACTACCGACAAATTGCACGTCAGAAATCGAAAGGCCGACTGCGCTTTTTAACGGCAGGGCACTTTTCGCCCATCCACGACG
This sequence comes from Acromyrmex echinatior, assembly GCF_024713525.1. Lineage (NCBI taxonomy): Eukaryota > Metazoa > Arthropoda > Insecta > Hymenoptera > Formicidae > Acromyrmex > Acromyrmex echinatior. The sequence continues at coordinate 7,187,143 of NC_141854.1, forward strand.
GCGGGAATGATTTTTCCGCGCGATGTGCGCGCAGAAGTCCCTGGGTTTCTCGTCGAATACGGCACGAACGAGACGTGAGAGAAGAGACTTCGAGTGGAGAACGTCAATAATTCTTTCGCCAGAAAAACAGGAAAATTTTTATGGCGCGGAGCCCGAGTGTTTAAGGATCTGATTTAAAAGCGGGACGTACATATAGCGGCAAAAAATAAAAAGATACAACTAAAATTAACGACGGAAGAAAATACATGCAAAAAGTGTCATTTTTCCTGAAGCATTTGCCGTATTCCATTTTCACACTTGATACTCATTTTTAAGTCATTCTTTATTTATTTCTTATCTTTGCAGGATAGGTTACTTGTCGAAATTGTGCATCATATTCATCAAATATTTTATGTGTCAACTGAGAACTTCGTGATTGATCTCTGCATAAACATTTTATCTCGCGCAGCGGCATGTCATTTTTCATCAAGCTTACTGAATCTCCAGTGGATTATTCGACCGCAAACATGATAGTCCTAACGTCACCACACCTGATAATCGATATTCTGCACGTATGTTGTAAACCGCTCGATCGTGAACGCGATAACATTTTTATTGCTTCATTTTAATGTTTAAAACATGAAAGCAATATGCGCGACGTTACGAAACGGCTGATAAAAATGCAACCGCCTTTGGAATCAGTCGTATTTACGAATCAATCGTCACTCATTAACCATAGCCAAATAAACCATTCGAAATTAGCACGTGTACTCAATCACGATCGTTATGATTTTCCCGGTAAAACACGAGCGACACCGATACAACTTCATAAAATTCAATTACCACTCGTACATCAATCGATAAATTTAGATGATTGGAACTTCGCTCGTTGGTATTCATTAATATCAACGAGCATTGAGTAAAATTTCCAGGTTTTTTCCTCTTCGCTATACATTAGCGTTACAAGCTAAAGATTACGGTCTACATTGCTTTAAATCTTCCACGAAACAAATTTTCTACAAAATAAGTACTCCAGTTTGTTACGTTAAAATATTTACGTTAAAGTATATTTAATATTTTCTAAAACGTGTTTTATAAAACACGTTAAAATATATTTAATATTTTTTAAAATATTAAACGACTTTAAATCTTAAAAGTAGACATTTTCACTTGTATTATTCATTAATATTCATTGTTAATATTCAAATATTCGTTACAAATATTTTAGTGGTGTTTCTTCACATTTTTATATTTAAAGAATTTCCTCATGAAATAACAACTGCATCAAAATTGTCTGTACGTGTCAGCTATAAATATATATTTATTCCTTAAATAATATGTGTCTACTTTTAAAACGGTATGTCGCAATTACTAAATTCAATTTTATAAATATTAAAGAATTGATTTAAATTTTCAATAAAGAAAACACTACTTCAAAATACATACGTATATTTTCGTTATTAATATTCTTGTCTTTTCTATAATTTAAAATATGCTGATACTCTTGTATATATGTAGATATACATGCAGTAGCAAGCAAAAAGCGCAATTTGAATTTTTCATTATCTAAAGTAAAGATTTAAGTAGATATGCTGTTTTTAAAATATATTTAAAATATATGCATACTAAGAATATTTATCGTAAGAAAATAAAATCGCAAATAACATGAAATAAAAGAAATTATTACAAAAACAGGATTTTTGAAAAATAGTGAGTATATTTTGTTAACTTTTTGTTTATGTCAGATAAAGTTTATATCTGTCAGAAATTTAAATCAATAGAAAAGCAATTACCTATAATATAATAATACAATATTATTATTTAATTGTACGACCACAAGTTTTAATTAGTGTTATATCTATACTGCATAATATTAATTATTGAAAAATAATCAAACTTTGAAAATATAGTCTAACTTCACATTATGAAAATTGTTTTAAAACATTTTCAATCTATAATCTACACACTACATAATAAATCGTAAAAATCTATTACCATTAAACAATAACGGATAACAATTATGTGGACAAAATAAAGTCATGCATCTTCTTTGCTTGTTATAGTACCGTATATAGTGTACACATGTTAAAAGCATATGACGAATCACCGATTCGCAAATTCAATCGGTTCTGATCTTGTCTGTTCTCCAATTCCACGACGATTCACGATTCGCTCAACGTTTGCTCCGGTACATCGCGTTGTATGCCCAACAGCGGCACTATTGTTCTAACCGCCAATTATGAATATTCATGGAAGGTCCACGTGTCGTTGAGGTGCAGAACGCGATGCAAACGCGGCACACCATTGTGAAACTTACAATACATACGTATATTCCAACATGAATATGCTTACAAATTGATCTTGCGCGTTAAATCTCGCAGAGAGATTCGCTTTTTACAAATCATCACCGACGTGCTCTCACTTCCATGATTAATGATTCAGTTAGATTCTCTGTATGTCATTGTAAAAATTGACACGTAACAAAATTTCTATAATACGCTCTCGCTTTCTAAAGACCATCCAACTGCATGCAATTATGTTTAAATATTAATTTTATTTCGATGGAATAGAACGAAACTTTATTAGTCTACATTATTTCTGGATGTAAACTGTTTTTTAAATGTAACTATTTTTTAATTGTAAACTCAATTAGATCCCCTAATTAGGTATATCTACGTGTAACAAAATAATTATTTAGATAGTTGTTATTACAAGTGACTTCCATCATTAATTTAACGCACCGACAATTTAAAAAAAAAAAGCATTAAAATTTCGGATACTTGACACAGAATTTACAATTTTTTGTGTAACATGATTGTGTTAAAAAAATCTAGAATGTATTATGAATAAATGGAGAGATAACGATTTAGTTGGAGATGGTTCAAAAGACAGAATTCAATAAATTTTAGCTACAATTTTGCAATGATACAAGCGGTAATATGCATATACCATTTGATACTTACAGTCTGTCAAGTAAGAGCGTGGTCAAGTTAATTTATTAAAAAATGCATTAAATAAAATTTTTAAATACTTATATTCATTTCACTCGATCAAAACAAAAATACAATCACTTTAGTAATACATCCAGTCAGCACTGGCGTCAATAATTTCGACTGAATTGAAGGCGTATTCTAACGGTAAAGCTTTCTAAATCCGATGAATCTCGAGATAGCTGCTTTAAAGTGGAAATGCGTTTTCCACGAAGCTTGTGCTTCTAATGTATGCCCACGCATTTCGATTGGATTTCCATCGAACGATTGCGACGGTCAATTCAGTATAACTATGCCTGATTGCTCCTTCCACTCGGAACAGAGCTTGCTGCAATCCTCCCAGAATCTAGTCTTCATTTTTGTCGATGAACCAACGTTTTGGCAGACAGTAACAAAACCTTTTTCTAGATTCCGAGCATTTTCTCGACATTCAGGTTGCCAGTAAATATAAGTACAAAGTATCGAATCTCTGCTTTGAGAAGCAGCCCTAAAGATGCACTTTTATTCCATGTTTAACAGTTCGCTCGACAATTTTATTGGTGGAAGTTGATCAGGTTCGCGTGAAGGTGCCCATATAGGACACTCGTCAGTGAAAATTACGTTGCTAAAATCTCGATCAATGTTCTCGTGCGCCCCCTCAAGCGAATCGCTTCATCACATGGTTTTTCAGTCAACAGAGGTTTCTTCACTATATTGCGCAATTTTACGTTATAAGTACGAAGATGGGTTCGGATAGTTTCGTATGATATATCTAAACCTTTTTGCTTCAATTTTGTTTGTCCTTGCGATGCAGTGTTAAGCTAGGATTCCGCAAGAACAGATACACTATTTTTTTATCGTTTTTTTTATCCACTTTGTCTATCAAGCCACGTTCTGGAAAATCATCGACATTTTTTGCTACATTATATCGCTGCACCCACTTCTGTACGAATGCTTTAGACTTTCTCATATATTTAGCAGCCGCTGATTGCGACATTTTCGGATTTTTCAAGTCGATCAAAGGAACACAGCCTCTTAGCGTGATGCATATCCGACACTTATGGCGCTTAACGTGTTTCTCTTATAAAAATTTAACAACAACTGAATCTTTCTTGACAGTGCATCAAGAAGGTTCTCTCTATCGACTTATGAAAAATTCAAGGCGATACCTTCTACCAGCTATGAGTAAAGCCGACCACACTCTTATTTGACAGACTGTAAGAGGTTTGACTCTTTAACTGTAACGAAGATTGGCACTATTTTATAATTTATTATAAAGTATTTTTTAATTGTTGAAATATTGAAAATGATCTAATAAAGATCGAACTGTGTATAATTATCAATATCTCTACCATAATTCTCTTGACTCAGAATAATGTCATAAATTTATTCATTTAATATTGTTTTGAAAGAGAATTCCGGTAAGCACATAAATAGAAATTGAAAACAAATTAAAATTTCATAATAATGAATAGTTTCCTTTTCCTTCTTTATATTATACTTTCTTCTATATTTCTCTCTCTCTCTCTCTCTCTCTCTCTCTCTCTCTCTCTCTCTCTCTCCCTGTTTTTCTCCACCCATTAATATTTTAAAAATTTCGTGATGAACAAATACACTTTAAGTACATTTTTATCACATTACATTTTCCATGAAATGCATTTCATATGAAAGAGTTTTTATCAACTTTTTTATGACTAACATCACACAAATATGGTTCGTAGAAAAGATCATTGAAAAACATTAAAATTCCCCGACCAAACGAATATAATCCTGTAAAACTTCCCCCCCCCCCTCTCTCTCTCTATCTCTCTCTCTCTGCGCAAGAATGTAAATTATATAAATTACAGAAACCAGTAATTAATTCGTATTAAAAATATTACTTCTTTCTTACCAACCATAAATATGTAAAATTTAGACAAAGATTTCATTAGAAATACAAAGATATATTTGTCTCGCTATATAAAATAATTAATAATATACAATATATTATAAAAAATTAGAAAAATTAAAAATAATGTACTAAAAGAAAGATATTAAAAAGTGTAAGGAAAAAAGAGAAATCGTATAAATGTTTATATCCTATAGAATAGCCTATGTCAATGATACGCAATTTTAAAATTATTTAAACTCATTAGAGTTCTCTTTTGTCTTTAAGGATCTATATCACTCGTATAATTTCTGCAAAAGGTATAAAATTGAAATTATATTTATATTTATATTTTCCACGTAAAAATAAATCAAAACTCGTATGTGTATGTGTGCATGCGTGTGTATGTGTATGTGTATGAAAGAGTTGTGTGTGAATAAGATTATTTTTATAATTTATTCACTATTTGCTATTATGTTTTTATTGTTATAATATTTCAACTTCAAAAATAATGACAAAATTTCATTATTTTTTTAAATTTAAGTATTCATTATACTGCAAAGATTTGTTATTTTATAAATACAATCTATTTATTTATTTACAGTAAATAAAAATGTATTAAAAATGTAATAAAAATAAATAAATGACATTCTTTACACAATTATTTCATATATATAGTTTTATCTATATTAATATTCATTTTTGTATAGAAAGTATAAATGTTAATATTAATTTTGTATAGAAAGCATAAGTAATAATATTTCCAATATTATACTTTTACGCCGACTATATACGAGTGATGCATCTTTGAATATGTTTCATTTGGCGCTCACAGTGCTCGCAAGCATTTTTATCTTTGCTTAATATTTAACAAATAATAATAAGAATAAAATGATTCCATGAGCGTTGCGAGAATTAAGTGGAGCACACCCTTTAAACAGTGTCTGAGATTGAATCAGTGTTTCGATTTAAACCCGATTTGCACGTAGACAAACGTATCTCTTACCTTTGCATGGACAAAAACCTTTACAGGCGATGTGGACGGAGGTATGATGAATGCAGTTGTGGTACTCGAGTCGGCATGGCGAGCTGTACGTGCGATTGTCGTTTCCGCAGAGGAATGTAGGCTTCACCACAGGACATTCCTGGCACCTGTAACACAGGAAAAACACCGACGGTGGCTTTAAACTAGACGCTTGGCTGTCGACACGCGTGTTTCTCGAGAGATCGGTTTGGCAAGTGAGAGACAAAGGACGGGACTCTGCTCGGGCTGCTCGAGCGCGAGAGAATATCGATATTCGATGCTCTTTCACCGTGCACCGTGCGCGCCGCTTGTGAATTTTGTTAAACGACGTGTCACTGGATATCGAGAACGGCGAAAACGAGATGACGTAGGCCCCCGTACTCGCGTATGTGATATGAAGCTCATAAAACTTTTCATAAAAATTTATGAATCCTCCGTGGGAGGTGAATCCGGCGTGCGCTGAGCTTTACAAGCTTCAGTCATTCTGGCTGAGCCACCTTGACGACACGTCGTTACAAATTGTCAACTATCTGTTTGCGAACAAAGGATCGTACAAATATTGAAGAGAAAGACAGAATTAGTTGTGCCACGATTAACGGATGATGAAAAGCCAAGAACATATAGTAGCGAATGATAGTTCAGTGAAGTAAAGATCAAAGGCATCGCTTCGCGCAGAAAAGTACTAATCGGCAGAACGACGCTCTTGGAAGTTGACGAGAGGCTGGAAAAGTCTCTGACTCCTTCAACACGAGACTGAATAATGAAAAGCCAAGGATGTGCTGGGAAGTCAATTACAGATATGGCCGGGTTTAATCTCCAGAATTGCTTGCCTGCTGCCGTCTAAGCGCACCATTGTATGTATTATTCTCGACGTGCTCTCGCTTCGATTGGCGTTTCACGGCCGCGTGCATTCGCCTCGTCTCTTTTGTTCCCCCGTTAATTCCGATACTGCAAGAGAATCTTCCGATTTCCTCGTAAAAATCTCGCCGTCGACGCGGCGAAAATCTACCGAATTTCTACCGAGAGAAAATGGGATGTTTTGAAGAATTCTAGAAATAAAGGGAGAATAATACTATAGAGAAAACATTTTGGCTGATTGTGCACTTTTAAAGATTGTATAATCCACGAATATTGTATTCGCGATTATGTGTTCAAATGTTGATCAAATCTTATGTTTATTCCTGCACTATAAAAATCAAATCTATCCACATCAGAATCTTCCTTGTCTCTGGTTCATCAAGATTTGTTTGTAAGACACATGCTGAATGTGGACAAAGAAAATTGCGTTAATTGTGAAGCTCTTGCGTAAAATTAGTGGAAGTTTTTCGCACAAGGCTACTCGCTTGTAAACCGAGATGCGTAATATGACGAAGCGGATAAACTGGGAAAACCGCAGGGACAACCAAGATACGAGACTATAACATAGACAGTGCCGTCCGCTTCACCTTGTGATAAAGGAGTTAAATCGGCTTAATTACCACGTTACTTGCTTTAAACTAATTACGCGTTTGCGCACGACCACAAATTCTCGAAGGAGAACGTACCTACTGACGCTATTGTGGTCGAATCCACCTTGTCTTGCGGGGAGGACGGGGAGCCCCGCGCAATCTTCGTCGAAGGGTGGAGCTTCCACATTATGAACCACGTTATAACGTGTCGATATTAATTGTTCCATAATTCAACAGCAATTTTCGACGTGCTGTCGTGGTCGCAACAATTGTCGAGCGGCCGAGTTTTGCGGAAACGGAAATTCGGCTCGTGTCGAATTAATTGTGAGGTTTATGCATGCTCGGAGCATGCATCGGTGCGTACAGTCATTGGCGATCTGTGCTTAAATTTCATATTTCACAAGCATATTGTGTGAGGGAATATGAGAGAGGCAGACGTGACATGTATTCAACAGGAAAAGAGCGAATAGATCTAAAAGATTAATGACGAAAGAAGAATATATAAAGAGAAAAAGAAATAAAAGTTCAACGAGTACTATAGATACACTTTTTCCTGAATAAAATACTATTTTTTCGTGTGCGATAATAATATTGAAAAATATGTGAATTCCCACGATTCAGTTCGCAATATTAGAGATGTAAATAAATTTCAGTGAAAGCATATATACGTAGTATTGTATATATACGTGAATACCACGAATCAAATGGCTATGGAAACTTTTGAAAGAGATATTCAGGACAGGATCGCGAACGTCTTTGCAACCAAAAATAGAAGTATTGAAATTTAGTTTACTTAGCTCAGTAAACGTCTAATCATGCCTGGTACTGCACTACTTGCACTGATTGATAAACCGCTATTTATTGATCGTTAAAAGGCAGGGCGTTCGCTTCTCCTGAGAAAAAGTTTTCAGTTAAGCTTCAATTGCGCTTGATTCAATGAGACGTCGATGGTCCTCTTCTCGTGGTAGGATATTCAGCGAGGGAACAAATCGTATAACTGGAAAAGCGGGAAGGCGTGGCAGGTGGTAATGCACATGCCAATCCACCTTTAATCCACCCTTCTATATTGGGAAACCCGGCCGCCTGAGCGAAGCCGCCTGTGAGAAGCTCGAAACTTTCGTCAGGTGGCACTTGAACTTTATCGTGTCTACTTTGGATGTTCAGGATAAACCATTACCTTCCTCTCAACGATACTTCCGCCAGTACCTAAATCCAACAATCGAAACAAGATCGCAGTGCTGCAGCAGACACAAAAAAGTTATTTTGAAAACGGGAACGGATGTCCCACAAACGAATTTGTAGACTATATAAAGCTTGACAAATTGGATGCCAGAGAATAGCATTACCTACTTTTGTATGACGAGTTGCAGCTATTACGATGTGTAATTAAAAATTCATTGAAAATTAATATCGCAAGGCAGTATTTAATTAATCGCCTGGGAAAGTTCCTCCCATATAATTCATCGTCGACGAAATGAAAACGTAGAGTGCACTTCACTCCGAGAAGTGCAGCAAGATATAATTAACCGACGCTGATTATACTGATATTAATTAAATTGGATTCTCGTTTGGGATTCAAATCAATTAAATGTACGGATTATTAATACGGGTTATTTACCAATGTTGAATTATCTTGAAGCATGAGAGTGACTGTTTGTTTTACAAATATAATTGTTTTACGAATACAATTAATAATTATGGTACTGTGATAAACTTAGAAATTACTTCTCTTCAATGAATAAAGAAATAATACATTTACCAAAATACATTGCTAAAAAAAGATATATTATTTCCTAAAAAGATATATTATTTTAGTGAAAGATATAAATATTTTAGTGAAAGATATTTTAGTCAAAAATAATTTAATACATTATAAATAATTTAATACATTATAAAGTAAAGCCCATTTTAGATAGATTTTATAATCTGTATCAGAATTAAGGATAGTAAACAATTTATAGAAAAATGCACCTATTATGAGATACCGAATTCATTTTAGGAAAATGCTAGAAATCTATGGGCAGAATTTAAAAAAATATAATAATAAGTCATTTTGAAGGGAATTTAGTTTTTTATTAAGATAATGTTATGTAAAATTTAATTCAAATTTTATTTTTTTTATAAATTAAGAAATGTAAAAAGTGAGTAAATCGCAAAGTCAAAACATTGTGCTCCTAATATGAGATGCCTCGAGAAATCGATAATAAAATGCAAAGTACATTAGTATTGCAATTAAAAAACTTTATTTAAAACTTTATTGTTTCTAAAATATAAATAAATACAGTGCGCGTGTAAAATGAGTATGCGATGCATTGTACCTAGCTGACTCGTCTTCAGGTAGTTGGAACCAAGCATCGCAGAAACAGGCACTCGATATTTATTCCAATTATCCTTTTTATTGTACAATAACATTTATACTTAACGATTTTCCCTATGACAAGCATAGGTTATTTCATATTAGAAATACTGGTATCTCATATTACGATTTTACGATCATCAAATCTAACTTCTGTAATTAAGCAATTCAATATATCACGTATTTTTCTATTAGTACGATTTTACTCTATCACCACATGAAGAATTTGTTGTCAAATATTCACTTATTAATAATTAATAATAAACAAGGTTTAAAAACTTATCTCAAAGAAACTTGAAGACATCCAAATTCTAAAATCTTTTTTTATGACTATGACATGATCTAATAATGAATTTTCCACTAAATAATTTTCAATTCAAAAACAATAAATTCATGGTGGAATCAATAGATAGCGTTTTTAATTTAATGGAAACGCTGCTATCTCATATTAGGCGCCTATCTCATAATAGGCGGCTTTCCTTTATAATAAAATTTGTATAACATAAAAAATATTTAAAAAATGTATGATTATATAAAATATGCATATTAATATATACATAAGCACATATCAAAATTAAAATGTAAAATTACAAATAGAATTTTATCCTGAAATTCCAAATGCAAATTATAAATCGTTTAAAATAAGTTTAATGTACTGAAATAAAATAAAAAAAAGTACACAAACGATATGTGTAACTTATAAAATATAATATGTATTATAACAGCAATAAACAATTATAAAAATAAAAATAGTCAATTATAAATTATAAACTTCTAAATATATGCTAGAAACTTGAAATAATTAATCTTAAAATTATTTTTAAGCAATTTTCCTTTGAATTGAAAAATTCAAGCGCATAATTTTACTTATTATCTTGAAATATCTTTTCGTGTATATTAAAGAGCAAAAACTTTTAACTCAAAATAAAATTTCCAAATGAATGAAATGTAAATATAATCGGCGAATTAAAATAAAACGATCCTTTCTCGATCTTCAGAAAGAATACATTAGCTTTTAGTAGAATAATACATATTACATTAATAAAAATATTATTTTATAATCAACGAATATTTCTAACAAATAAACGTTTTGAAAATTTTCAGTACAATTAAAGATAAGATAGAAAACTTTCACGCCATTTCTCATAGCCGGCGCTATCGGCAAGTTAAGAACTTAAATCCCAGAGGAACAAATAAAACTCCCCTATCTGTCTCGAATCTGAAATGTGTTCGTCGGCGATACATATAGCGTGAGTACACGTCGTCCACTGTTATCACACCATTGTCGCCATTCACGATTTCCCCCCCGCGCATTCTAACTGTCACAGTGATATTGCAGAGAAAACGGGACTGGGGCACGTGATGATGCGTAAGCAATACGGAGTGGGAAACAATCGCGGATCTTTCTTCGGTCTCGGTTCCGCTCGCGCATTTTCACCGCACACCGTTCCGTTCTGTTCCGTTCTGTTCCGTTCCCCGTCGCTGCGCTTATATACGCCCCCGAACTTTTGATTTACGTGGCCTCGATGGAATTCCATGAATGCGAAATGTAATCCCCTACACAACCCCTCCCGCTCTCATCCCTTTTCTCGGCCAGTTACCTCGGGCCATCCCACCATATCACCATCCCACGTCCAATGTGAAACTTTGCGTTTCAATCGTGCCCTCGAAGTAACAAACGACGGCAGCTGCCTACGGGAAATATATTTTCAGCGAAAGGATGGGCGATTTATTTAGAGAGGAAGCGACTGGACACGAACGGCAGCACGGGAGAATCAGAATCTATGAGAATCCCTCGGTCTCTCTGGCGGAAAATCCGTGGAGTTACTATAAAATGAAAGAAGAACTGTTTATTACCCTCCAGACGCTAACGACCTGCGAGCGTCAATAAGAACTTTGAAAAATATTCTTCGTAAGATACGCAATATCGTTCAGTGTAAAATCTTGAGGCCAGTCCTTCTAAGGTGTACTGAAATGATATTAAAATAAATTACACCCTTTGCAATCCTATATTGAGTTAAACTCTTAACGTAATGTTAGTAATCTTTTACATATAACTCTTTAATCATTTAAAATAAATGTATATATATATATACATATATTCACACACACACACACACACACACACACACACACACACACACACACACACACACACACACACACACACACACACACATATATATCTTTGATTTATATTAGAATCGCCAATTAAAACACAAACAAACTAATGAACTAACCTTTCATCTTTTTCTAGTTTTAAGAATAAGAAAAAGATGAAGTTGAACCGAGATTAAAATTAATCTACATTGATAGAAACAGGCATTATTTTCACTCATTTGCGAGAAATGATTTGATATGTAAAGATACCTACTCTCTGTAGAATATCTCGTAATTTTATCGTTGACTTGTTATGACAATAAGAATGTAAATTATTTGTTATAAAAAAATAAAATCGACTAGAAAATAATAAAATAAATAGAGATATTTTTATATAAATAACAATCAAACCGACCTCGGTGAAATGCATACTCCTTTTGTCAACCTGCGGATGACAGTCAGGAGTAAAAATACGTTTTTTTAAATAAATAATATATACTCTTATAATTCTCTATAAATAATCTTTTGCAAAATAAATAAAATAATTTATTTAATGCAGTATATCTGATATTATTGGTGTTTATTTACTCGAATTATTTTATTAAGTTTTAAAATTGTATCAGTTGTATCTAAAACATATATTTGTCGAGTGTTCCTTACTTAAGACATCATTAATAGACATTATTATTCTTTCAAGAATATTGCACCTTAGACTCGCATGTGTATTTATTATTTTTATGCAGTCATTTATTCATCATATAAAAAAAGATTTAAATTTATATTGCAACATGATAAAAAATCAACCTCAATATTTTTATAAAATTTCCTGCAAGGAAGAGTATTAGTTTAAATTTTATTTTTAATAAAATAACTTCAAAATTTTTTATAATAAATTGTTCTTCGAAGAAAAATGACAAAAGAAGCCTTTACAGTTTCCGATAGTCAGCATAAAACTTCTATATAACAATACCCATTACATAACAAAAATGTTGTGCAACACGCTTTCGCAGTCACGTGTTTCGTGATTCGAAGCCATTTACATTTTTAAATGTATCAGTCTCAATAAATTGTTTGATATTGACACTCGAATTGCCTTTCTATAACAATATATCTCTCCCGTACATATCAATTGTTACGCAACGCGCAATTAAAAAAGTGTGGCTAACATCAATATATTGCGATATATATCAAAATGTCCAAGTATCAAAAGCTGCCATATAAAATGTTTCATAAAATATATTTAAATTTAAAATTCAGATTTCTCATCAATTACAATACATTTTCATAAAGCGTAACGTATTCTTTCTATTCAAACTTTTAGTTATTAAATATCTCAAAAAAAATTTAATTTATTAAAATGATTGAAAAAAGTTTATTTTTAACAAATAGCAATAAAACGTCTAGTTGTATATTAGTATAGTTAAATAAAAAAGATTTTATATATATATTTATATTATTATATAAAATATCATAGCAGATCAAGACAATGATGGAAACGGAGATATTTCTATACATAATATATTTACATATTTATTTGGATAAATATATCGTTTATATTTTATATCGTATCTATCAAACGGTAATAATAATAATAATAATAATAATAATAATAATAATAATAATAATAATAATAATAATAATAAAAGTCAGCGAACAGAGATCATATCAACTTTTCCGCTAGGGAAATATCGACGTAAATTGGCAGAGTCTCAAACTGAGAGTTAAACTTCCATCTGACAACGAGTCTGTACATCGACTTTAAAACTCCCTTCGCAGGACTGGCTCTTTGACGAAGACAAAGCATCGGCTCGCGGCGCAACGTGGGAAAAGCTGACTCGCAAAAAGAATCCCGACGGGCGTTCGGGCTGTCTTTGTCAGTGCACAACGATTTTTCTTGACGATCGACAGGAGGAGTCGCTGCTATTAACGACCCTGTGAACATCGCACACCGGAGATTGAAGCTCGTAATGAACGAGCCGACGCGACATTGCGACGACGACGGTGACGATGCTTATAGAATCCATTGTGCATTTCCCGTTTTAATTGCAAGATCGTACTAGCACTGTTTGCTTATAATTAACGGTACGCTAAAACACTTTACGAATTAAAACTTTTACCATCGTCCTCTTTCTCGCTGTTTCTCGTCTCACGTCTGTTTCTCGCTCTCTTCTTTTTCACGGATTTCGATTCACTTAACGTACCTTTATTCTCCACTCTCTCGCGCTTCTCAGTCGCGTAATCACTTCTCGATACCATACGCGGATCCGAGAGCGCGCGTACAGCAGAATCTATTTTTCAATTATTGGATATTCCCATGGATCGAATCGAGAGAACGGAGAGAAAGAAAGCGGTGACAATGAAATTCTTGTCAGAATTAATCGATTCCCATCCAGAAAGCAATGTAAAATTCAATCGTTTCTCTCAAACGTGAATCTCATCGCGGTCCAATGACGGGTTCAACAATCCTTGTAAACATTTGTTTAGCTGTTCTATTCATCAAAATCGTATATTTCATATAAATTCTATTATATAAATTCTATCATCTAAATTCCTTTACTCACATTTCACGATATTTAAACGATTATACAACGTCATTTTTAATTCAGACGTAAAAAAAAAAGAATATCGGCAAAATATAAATTTATTAAAACGCCATTCAAAATTTTTATTAATTTATGGGATTTATTGATAATAGCAGCGGAATATGATTGTAAAATTAAGTGCATTAAATTTATATTAAGGAGTTATAGAAGTTGTAGGATCCTTTCGCACAGAAAGACATTTTCAGTAAAATATTCACTGATCATTCAACTAAAGATACCATACATAGAAAACCTTTCTATAAACGCAATCTTTAGAAATTTTATTAGAAAATGATGTATAAAAAGTTACAAAAAATAATTTTATCAAAAATTATAAATAATTTTTTTTAATGTTATTTTTTTATTCACAATTTGGCAAAAATTAAACCAAGATTTTTTTTAATTTCAAGGATATTTTTTTCATAAATAGTAAACTCCTCGATTACTTGGTATAAATGGTATTTCCACGATGAACTTTTAACATAAATTAAAAAACTTTTCTTGGAAATATCAACAAAGAACCAAATTTTTTTCAGAAAAAAACGTAACATTAATTCAATTAATTTATTAATTCTCAAACTCAAAAAAAATTTTTTTTTAGAACCTTCATAAATATGTACATATCTTTAAAGTGCGTTTGAAAAAAACTTATTGATATTTATTTTCGTTTATGAGATATCGTGGCAAAATCAACGTTTTTTAAATTATTTGTACAATACTCTAAAAAAATATAGATGCAAATTTAACATCATGTGGTGTTTATATAATTCTCACCATATTGTTATTGATACCAACATCAACATGTGGATTTAAAAGCCATATTGGGTAGTGTTAAATCCTACTAGATAATATCAACAACGATAAAAGTTATCATAAACGCTGCAAAATGTTCAATCCATACCTATATTTTTTTAGAGTATTTAAAAGTTATATTTTTAATAAAATTTCTTTTTTGCAACTTTTTATGCATTATTCCCTCACAAAATCTCTAACGAATTTATAAAAAGTTTTTTATATATTCTTTTAGTCCTCAATTAACGGTAAGTATTTTACTGGAAGTATTTTTTTTGTATGCAAAGGTCCTATAATCCCTTAAGCTGATGTGGACTTCGTTTTAATAAAGAAAGATTACAAGTTTTGGTTTACCACAAGTTATATGTATATGTACGAGAAATTTGGGTACTTTGCTTATCTTAGCAAATACGAAAACATTCTAGAATAGAAAAGTTCCCATCGAAAGATGACTTGGATTCACGCTTGAAGTTACAAATCGAAATCGCTCAGAAATCTTTGCCTTTTGGACAATCACACGACAATAGAAAGAAGAAAGAACAGGAAGATCCCACGAAGAACAGATGGAACGAATGTGGCATACGTACGAAGGAGAGAAAAAGGAGAAGAACACGAACTTAGTCAGACGGGAATCGTCAAAACATATCAACTGCGCGACCAACGTCCAAATTTTGAATTAAACATGAGAAAGCAGCGGTTGCACAGTAATAGAACGGAACACACGGTGGGACGCCCGAGGCAAATGGGACGCGCATTCCTACTTCATGTAAAATTCCGTCCTTGGTTACCGTGGTTGCAAACCAAACCCGATCCCATCGTCCGTAACGGCTATCGATAACGGCTTATGCAGACTCAAGAATCGACGTAAGTGTCGATGGCTTGTTCATCCTCCGGAGAAGCTTTCGGAAGAAACGGAAGAACTACCGCTCCAAATGTCGTGGCCCATCGTCAAAATAGTAAGATGATACTCGATTTAAATAGAAATTCATGATTGAATTAATTTGATTGATGCAAAAAAGGTGATCGGAGGATTAATGAATAATTATTCATTAAACAAAAGTCACTCATTCGAAGAACACCCCCTTACTCGTCTTACTAATTACGACAAAGGCAAACGAGCGACAGCAGCTGAGGTTCTCGTTGCAAACAGAGCAAATGGCCTCCGTATCTTTGAATGCGCTCTGCAAATTGCAGCCATCGAGTCGCACGCTTCTTACGGAAGGAAAGAAGACTACTATGGTGCAATCCGATTTCCAGCTAGATTGAAGCCGACAACGTTATATGAGTTGTACTGAAAGCCCTCAATCTTAATGACAGCTTCTTTAACCAATTCGTTGTCGACTTTTTCTTACCTGAAACACCGAGATACCAATAGTCTCTGTGTTAGAACTAATTGAAAACAGAAAGCTTTTTGTGAACGCTGAGAGATACAATTAAATCTATTGTTCGCCGCAAAATTTCATTGTTCTCTCTGAATGAAATTTAATTATTTTTTAAAAGGAATTTCATTCTGAGATTTAATAATTTGAAAGTTTCATAACAATATGAAAAAATGATTTTGCTAACATACATGGAGAAAATTTTGTTTTAAAATTTACTTACCCCAAAAATATGGTAATTGTGATACAATATAATATTTTAAAGATTTTTACCGTGCACTTCAGTAATTAATCAAACTTATTTAATCCTTTATTGTAGCTTTATTAATGAATGAGAAAGATTAATATTAAAATTCTTGGAAATACAATGTTGTCCTATGATTATCATATTTTCAGAATAAACTCTAAAAAAAATTCTTTCCATGTATCTAAAAATTTTATAGGGAAAAAAAATTTTTTTAGTGAAAATTATTGGTTCATATTATCATAATCATTCATATTAATTGGTAATATTATCATATCTTCAGTGAAATGAAATGATTTTTGAATGAGAAAAAGAATCATTTTTCGATTTTATTTTTAATTATAAATTCTTTAAATAAATTTTTGAATAAATTTTTGTAGGAAAAAGGACTTCGAGAGAAGTCTTTATAATTTCTATTTTATAATTTTCAGTTCACAGAAAAAATAATGTTGCTGAAGTATTTAAAAATTTAGCTGTATATTGGATCTATATCTAGCTTTTAGATATTTTAATAAAACCGTTCTTTTCGTAATTAAAAATGAAAATTATAAAATGTATATAAATAAAATTATATATAAAGACTTATATGGAAGACTCGAAAAAAATCGAATTTTTTCCATTTTTCAATAGACTTTTTCGGTTCTTTTCCCAAAGGTAGAAAAATTAATTGGAAAAATTCATATTGTTTGTAAAATTTCCCACATTTGCTTCTCTTTCCATTACGTCAAAATAATTGTATATTTAACTAAAGTTAAATAAAGTTAATATGTTATATCTCAGACAGCACAAAAGTTCAAAAGACATCAAAATAATAAATAAAAATATTCCTAAATCTTTTAGACATCGTTTGGGTGTTTTTACATCTTTCAGACTTTTTGTGCTGTCAGAGATATTAAGAAAAAATATTCAAAAAATTATAATGAATATATTATGGATAAATAAATAATAATATTATCAAAATATCTCATTGAAAAAGTGACTTTGACAAAACATTTCAAAATTTTATATAGGCTTATTATATTTATTGCTGTCACAGGAACCGTGATTTATTATTAGATCACGATTTTTCGTAACAACAGTAAATATACGTTATAAAATTAAAAATTGAAAAGCATGTTGTATGTAATCATGGTGTTCTCACCAGATTAAATCACCTTATTTTACAGTATAAATTAGAATAATATTAGAATAATAGAGATAATGTGTTAAGAGTAAGAAAAATAAAAAGCAAACAAAAATGAATAAAAAATAAAATTTATTTATTCAAATAATATAAAACGTATGCATGTGTCTTGATAATTATTAATAAGCAAAATTCTTAAGAAAAAAACTTAATAAATATATTAACTTAAATTAATTTTTAGATTGATAGTTAGGATTGCATTTGTTTAATAATAAATAATCCTCTCCTCAAATGAATATCCCAAATGAAAACATAAAAAATTGCTCAATATTAATTCCAACTAATATGAGGTGTCTTATTTCAATAATACTATAAAATGCAAGAGTTGCTCGTGAGCTTATATCTAATTTAAATAAAAAGCTTATACATTTTGTAACGAGTATTAAAACGAATCATATAAGGTCTTTAGAATGAAAAGAATTAGAAATTTTTTAAAAGCTTATCTTGACTCGCAGTTCTATTGTAAGAACTAATGACTCTTTAACACATACATTAATTTTTAATCTCCTTCCTCTTTTAAGCTACTCTCAGAGTTCCAATCAGAATAATCGCAATTACTATTATCACGGTTATCCGAAACTGACAACAATAAAGTGTTATCTTCATTTAAATATTACATCTAAGGATATAGATTTTATATCATTAATGTAATACAATTTCCATTTCGACTAGGCATTTCTTTGTGTTTGCGAAGAAAGTCATGCAAGAGTGATAAATTGCTACAAACAAATACTAATTTTTCCATTCTCTTAGAGTGGTCGAAACGATTTCTTTTCTTGGAATAAAGAAATCAATCTGATCTTTCGCATGTATTATACATATGAAGTTGAATGTAATTGTAGTAAACGAAGAGCAATTGGCGTAATAGAAACTCTGGATCATATTAATATGAGGGAGGACATTAAAAATTAGGTAACATAACAAAAATAGCAATTTTTTTTACAAAAAAAAGGATTTTTTCTGATTGGTTGCCAACAATGTAAAAAAAGGGTATTTTTTTAAATTGCTATAAAAAGATTTCTCTTAATCTTAATGAAAAATTTACTTCGAGAATTTAAATAACTATATAATTAAAAAATAATTCTACTCAGACATTATTATTTCATTTTTTCTAATGAAAATATAATAACAAATTATTAATGTCCATTAAAAATCAATTTTCCCAACAAATAATTTATTTCGCAATTTTCAAAAAAAAATACACTATTAAAAATAAGATAAAAATTAATTTCATAGAAGATACGATAATGAACCAATTGTTTTTATGAAAAATACAAAGTTGTTATCGCATTTCTCTAAAATATTTTTTTAAAGATTACCATATTTGATGAATGATCTCGTTATTACATCAACGCAAATAGATGTAAATAGTAACAAAATAAAAAGTATTAATTTTCCGTACTTGGATAGTAAAAAAAAAATTGCATATATTTTTATCTGTTTTTCAGAAAAATTCCCCGCTTGAAACACGGTCTTTTATTTGACCATTTCATTTTTTAAAAACCAAGTTTCAAATGAAATTGCATGATAATATAGAGTTAAAGTCAAATCGCAACTGTAGTAATATAATTGGGAAACCGTACAATGACACGGAAGAGTTCGTTAGAGAGTTACAGGTTAACGACTGCTTCTTGTCAATAGTGTTCCCACGCAATTTCTCACAAGATACTCGCAAAGTTGTTCGTAAAGTTATGGCGAGAACTTACAAGAGGCGTCCTCCTGCAATTCGCGAGAAATAAATTTTGATTTCGCAGCTTCTTCGAACGCGATAAACACGCGGTGACCTCGTGCGAACAGACTAAATAGACCGAAGACATACAAGAATTATCGGAAACATTTTAAGATGCAAGCTCGCGAGCGAATAACATTACTAAGACTGCGTTTCCACGATAGTATGCAAATATTATGCGAAGACATAATTTCGGGAAATTAATGTTAATACTATTTCGCAAACTGCTCGCCGCGATCTAAAATGCTAAGCGACGAACGTCTTTTCGACGTCGACGAAGTGACTTCAGATAATAGAAATTTTATAATATGAAAAAAGAAAATGCCGATATTTTTTTGCAAAGCTGTACCCCAGTCAAAATATTTCAATACGTCGCGAAGTACGATA
The DNA here is from genome assembly GCF_024713525.1 of Acromyrmex echinatior. Lineage (NCBI taxonomy): Eukaryota > Metazoa > Arthropoda > Insecta > Hymenoptera > Formicidae > Acromyrmex > Acromyrmex echinatior. The sequence goes on from NC_141854.1 coordinate 7,207,182, forward strand.
ACATTTTCGGATAATTGAAATCGGTATCTATTTTCCCGAATAAGTTTCGCTGAGATTTCCGCGCGCGAGTCATTTCGCGTAAAATGCATCCAAGAAAGTATTGCATATTAAGAAAGTATTGCGCTGAAAAGTTTCTTTATCGAAAAAAAAAAAAACGAACTATCTAACTTTATTGAGAGTATAAAACTTGAAAGCAAAAATCCTTTTCCTATAACATTTTTAATCGTCTTTAATATGTTTTTAAATATAATTATATAAAGTAACTGTACCGCTGCAAAACATACTGTATATTTCATGGATAGAAAATGCACTGCGTAATATTTTATGCATGCTCTCGCTGGGACTCTTTGATCCCAAAATTTAATACGTCGTTGTTCTATCTTATTTTATCCAATTGTATTATACTAGGTTACGCTTATCCTACATTACGGTAACACGAAAATAATACAGAAAGGAGGCTTCCGTAAAATAGAATGTAAATGTAATGTTGAAGAAAAACACTGTACTAGGCTAGACAAGAAATACTGAGCGAGTAAGATTGCTGAGAACAGTAATTTTGCGAAATTGCGTAACATTCTCATTCTTTGTATCGGACATAATCTTTTATTATGCGTGACGAATTTCCAGGGGGGCACGACCGAGCCAAAAAAAAAGGTAGACGGGACGTTCCTGCTAGTAGCTTCTGCAAATTTAAACAGGAAGAAACCTTCCATCAAGTTTCGACTCGTTGTGACTTATACATATATATATATATATATATATATAACTATTTCTTTCTCTGTCTCTTCCTCTTCTTCCCTTTTAGAGTTTTTATTCCTTAGAGAGAAGTATTAGACGTCTGCAGAGTTCTTACACGTGTCGTTAACTTCAATTTGACGTCTGACGTGTCAAAAGCGAAAATCAAATACACCATCTTCGACAGAGTTATTGCCAAAATAAAATTTTTCATAGGATTACACAAAATTATGTATTTGTCTGATAAAATTGAAGGCGGCAAATGTTATTCTTGTAATATGTTTAATACTACTATAATATTATCCATAATAGTATTTAATTAATATAATACTATTATAAAATTCTCAAATATTTTTCAAATTTTTGCTATTAATTGATCCGTTCCATTATAAACAGTTAAACGCTTTTGTGTCAAAAACATATTTCAGTATATTGGATACACATCGATGTAAGTCAAAATCATATATTCAGAATAAATTTCGTTTTGCAAAATAGATTCGAGTAGTTTAATATAAAGTTGCAAAAATTCAAGCAAAGATTCAAATGATTTCTTCGTCAGTTGATGCCGCCTGTGCAATCCAGAAAAATGAATATGTAAAAGTCATAAAAAAAAATTTTTTTTTCAAAGCCAGCAATACTTTATTTTCACAAGAGTGTAGTATTTTATATACCAACATACATACAACTCTACTGATGATTAATCCATTACGACGGACAATAGAAAAAATATCAGTTGTAAATTGTTCTAAAGCAACAACGATTCGACCGCAAAAAATCGCTAATATTACAATCATTACAATCATATTCTTAACATCCAACACAATTAGCTTTGTATAATATACAATATCCAATATAGGCTAATAAATCAGCTATTAATTCTCTCGTAACAATAGAGATGCAATTCGACGGGCACATATCTTAGGTACATATTTTGAAGAGATTTGCGCTTGCAAATTTATGGATTAGTAGTGAATTAAGCGTATATTAATAATCGCCATTTGAAAGTGTAAAGGCACGCGTCTTTGAAAATGTGATGACGGCGACAGTGTTTTCAATTTCGCGCTCGAGTGACTTTATTCTCGAGGGAAAAGTGTTCGATCTCGCCCACCTCCAAAGCGAACCTGCGAGGTCCATTTGACGCATCGTTTGACAAAGGGATAGAAAGAGTTCTCCCAGTTTCTATAGAAACGATGCTACCGTTGTAATTAATTATTTGCCTGGCTATCTGAACGCAGACCTCAGTAAATCCAAAGTCGATGAGCTTCTCTTTGGCCGGATAAGATTAACGCGAATTTCCTCCCATCCACGCGCGCGATTTTTAAGCCCTTGATCTCTAATCGAGACGAGCGCACAACGGAGATAACGTTTTCCTAAAACTTTGCAAAATAAACTGTCGAAACGGAAGAGAAGTTACGTACCCGTTTCTTTTGCCATTTCTTTCGATACGCGTTGAATCCGCACAAATCCAAATGGAAGATCGAATTTCGAGCGAGAATTGTTCGATACGATAATCCTACCTCCTATTACAATTCTATTGCGACGCACGATTCGGGAAAAATTCTCTCCCGTTTCACCGTCTATACTATATATATATCGCAAAAGGATTACATTGCAAAATGAAATTCTCAATTCCGCTTGGGGAATTTTCTTTTCACGGAGAAGCCACGTTTAAAAGTTCGTGGGGCTTTTGCACGAACTGATAATGCCCGTTTGACGTGGCTTGCGAAATATAAACATGCTGCGGCGCGTTTCCCGAGCGCGCAATGTTACCTCCGGAACTAATTTTTCCTGAAACTTTACTCGTCGTATTAAACAGAGGCGCGCGCGCAATGCGGCTTTTCCAAATGAAGTTTCGGAAACTATTCAAGAAACCGTTTACAATCCGCATAAGAATCATGTCTTATTCTTACCGCTCGACTTCACGCTAATATTAATAATTTTGCGTTTCTATGGCGTCTATTCAGAATACCATCCATAAGAACGTTGTTAAAGTTTTGATCATTCTTAAAGCAAAAGTTTAAAAATTGTATTATTCAGCAAGTTTATAGAAAAATCTATATATATATATATATATAAGGGTAAATATTACGCATTCTAAAAGATTTCAAGGAGTAATTTTTCACAAAGACGAAAACTTGATGTGTATTCGAAGTGCAAAATTTCGAATTATTTTCACGAAACTTTATATGTTTAAAGTTTGATCAAAATAACTTTTCGGAAAAAACAAATTTTCCTTTCAACTTTGATACCTTATATCTTTGAAACAAAGCCATTTTGCCACGATAAAATGGTAAGATTATAAAAAATCAGTAAATAAATTTGAAAAAAATAAATTTTTTTTAATATTGCAATTCCAAAATTTAAAAAATTCTTTTTAAAAAAGACTTTGTGTAAAATTTGTAATGACTTCAAGGCGAACAAATGTGTGTTCGTGTTTCAAGAAATTTTTGCATTTTACTCGAGTGTTTAAAAACAACGAATCTGTGCAACGTGGATTAAACGGATAATGAAGTCCGTTGTCACTTACTTTGACTCGTCCTGATCATCGTCGTCGTCCTCGGAATCAAAGAAGGCGTCGTCGTCATCCGAATCGACTGAAGTTTCAGTCCTCATTCGTCGTTGTTGAACTGCACGAGACTTTGGAATTACAATATCTCTGAAAATGCATTGTAATATAATTTATATTATTAATTTATATTATTGTAATTAGTACTGCATTAATTATTGGTTTAATGTTAGAAATGTAAAGAAATTAATTAGCTTCAAATGGGCAACTCCGCTTTATTGGTTACTGGAACTCATCTGTTTTGCAACACTTCATTATGCTATTTTGTATTAAGAAAAAAAAATAATGACTTTATTCTATGAAAGTTTTTAAGATATAGTTTTAACCTTATAAAAATATAATTGTTGAATATAAGAAAAACGTAAAAATTCCTTTTGTAAAACTATATCGTGAATAACTAATAACACAGTACTGCAAATCCAAATGTGTAATAGATGGCTTTAACATATATGTGTTATTTAGTTTTTAATTTAAAAATTGCACTATACTATACAAGTTTAAATGCATAATTTGTATTTATATGCAGTATAGTATATTATTTTTGCACTAATTACACACATACATTGAAATTATAATACTTTTTACACACTTAAAATGAGGACTGCATGATTTTGCGGTTTGGAAAATAACAAGAGATTTCTTTGTAAATTGAATTCAAATAAGAATGTTTTATTACGCCAAGTTTACGAGAAAAATAAAGTTAAAATTTCCTAAAAATGCGTTTTAAAGCGTTTTTAAAATTTTGTAATTAATAAAACCGATGTTCTATAGACTTTGAAAAAGGTTCAAATTAATGCTTGAACATTGTACTCTAATATAAAAATATTAAATCTTTTACCGACGGCATCATCAAATCTCTCGTACGCTTTGTTTTTAGAAGTGGATGTAGTCACACAGTGTCAAGTAGAACGATTGCTCCATACAATCCCAATACAAAACCATTGCAAATAAAACATGAAAGTGAAAATTTTAATAGTGGATTTTATGTGTGAGAATAGAAGATTACAATTCGCGTAAAAAAATCTTTTTTTAAATATAATCAGTTTTTTAAATGTGATTGATTAATGAGTTTTTTAAATGTGTAAATGTCTTTTATTGCCATATATCACTAAAATTTTTACTATCTGTGATCTATAGGACGATCGTTTTACTTGACACTGCGACTACATCCATCTTTAAGAATATATAGATCACATTTCAAAACATTAAAAATATAAAAATTTCATAGTTACATCTAAATATAGGTATATGTAAAATTTGAGCACAATTCTCTCATTAGTTTAAAAATTATTTAATTTTTTTTATTAGTTTTGATTCTTATATAAAATCGCATTCTGTTATACTTGCAAATTCTGTAATATTTGCAAATTTGATGAAAAAGTAATAATTAAATAAAATTTTACACATACTGATTAAACAATAAATGTTCGTGCAAAAGTTTGTTTGGATCCATATATTCATTTCATTATATTCGTTTAAAAGTTATTGATCTAAAATTGCAAAAAAAAGGTTATTTTGCTGTATATATAAAACCATTATGAGCTAAATTATTTATTTTGTTTTTTGCAATTGATTTCAGAGCATATTCACAGGTTAATCTCGTTAAAATTTTTTAATGATATTGACTGATTGTTTAACTGATACTCTTAGCTGATATTGTATAAGCAAAACATCCTTAAACCCACTCATTGCGACTACATTTACCCTAAAATCCATCCACTGCGACTACATCTCTTAAAAATAAAGCGTAGAGATTCGATAATGCCGGTCAGTAAAAGATATATATTCAATATTTTTATATTAAAATATAACACAGAAGTTTGCAATTAGCAATGTTACCGCAATATTGCTGGAACACTGTAATATTGTTGCAATATTTCTGAAATGATTTGTACTGTACGGGAATGTTCAAGCATTAATTTGAGTCTTTTTCGAAATTTTTCGCTTATCGGATTCATCAACAATCTATAAATATTCAAAAAAAATGTTTTAATTAGAAACGCATTTTGGAATGTTTCAACTACATTTTTCTTATAAACTTGATCCGATAGAGTATTTCTCCTTACAGATTTGGATTCGACGCAAAAAAACTATAAAAAACTACTTTTTTTCCAAACTGTAGAAAAAAATGTTACAGATCTGTGCAATGTTCTTATTTTATCTCTCGTCCCATATAAAGTTTTAATAATTAATAAACAATACAACAAGTTTTTTTGCGTAAGAAGTAAAACACAAGCTCGACGGGCCAACTTCAAATTCTAATTGTCCTATTTCGGGCTTTGGAAACTTTTGCAAGAGCAATTCAGACGCGCGCGATTTGCATAGAACCTACTTTATTCGATGAATTAATGCTCGTTATGAAGTTTCGTGTCCTACAACCCTGCCGAGGCACTGGAGATACCACGCCCTAGGAATTACAGACGCGAAGCGTGAATTAGCTTTACGCGGGGCAAAAATTAAACGGCCATTATTCGAACTACGTTACACCAAGCTAAACTCCTGGTATTTAAACGTGCGCCATTCTAAATCCCGAGTTTCACCGACGTTCGTTAGGTTGATATAGCATCTCGTTTTAGCACAATCAAATGAAATACATCCGGGAATTTAGTGCTTTTCTGTTCTTGATTCGTTGCTGAAGAGATTGCGTCAACTTGGTAGATACAGTTTCTTGTTTCATCGTCGTATTATTACTTTATCTGCCCGCGGCTGCGAAACGATGTAATTGCATTTACGATGGCGAGTCTGCTTTATCAAAAGCAATTTTTCGTGATTATTTAACGTGGAGATCACTATACATTTACACCTCAAAAAAAAATCATGGTAAAAAGTTATGATGCTTTCATTGGAAAGGAAAATTCAGCGACGTCGAATATAAAATAGTTTCCGAGATGAGATAACGTTTAATCGACATAACAATATTTATCTAAATGTAAGTATTTATTTTAGATGTTATTTAAGAAATTGTTAATTTAATGTTCATTCACATCATTTAGTTAAATTTTTTTAAATATATTTTTAAAAATATATTTCGTACATACAAAATTGGAAAGCTATTTCATTTTATTATCTAATTTTCACGTTTGCGTATGGATGTTCACTTTCCACGAGGTAAAGCTTACAATAAAACTTATTTCCGTTAAATTAACTAGTGCAATTTAAAAATCCTTATTAATTATTTTATTATAACATGCTTTTTCTCTAAATCAGTGGATGTATTCACTGATTACCCTGTGGTATACTTGCATAATCAATATAAAGTTCAACTAAAAAAAGAAACAAAGTTTGAACATTATATAACTAAAATACTGATATTTGCACGTTAATTTCAATCTTCCAATACCATATTCGTTGAATTTATGCACTAAAACAAGGTTAATTAAATCACGTAATAAAGGTTAGCTAAGTTAGGGATCTCACATTTCATTCACTGATTACCAGTGGCATACTTGGCACTGATATCAGTGATTATCCACTGATTCAGATTTAGAGAATTTTTTAACAATGTTCTTTGCCGATATATTAGCATATTATTAAAAAATTGTTTACTTATTTCATTGCATCCATATTACTCTCTAAATTCTTTGGAGTGGAATCTCACCCTAAAGAGTGAAAATTGAATCAATTTTAAAAAAGGTTTTTCATTTTCTGGTTAACTTATGATTAGGCTTAACCTAATTGTTTTATCCAATGCACTTCATCTATGATGATGTCATGGGTGAAGTTCTTTTATTAGATGAAACATCAGGTTAAACTTAACAAGTTAACCAGATGATGAAATATTAAATGTAAGAATGAAATTTCACTCTAAAAAAAAGAGTATAAATCGCTTCGAATTACATATAAATCGTTCAAAATTAAAATCTTCGGAATATATTGAGAATTTGACCGAACATGGAAGCAAGATCGATAGGCGTAAGTAAAATTCGATCCCTACGATCACCATAGCGTGTGCAAAATTAATCTCGAACAGGGGTATCGATTTATCAAGGCAAACCCATCGGGCTGCTTAGCCGTTAATGACGCATTAAGGTCATTTAATGTCGTACGGGGTGCTTCAAGATGAATATCGTCGATCAAGGTATCCGTATGCGGGATATGTATGCGCGCATACATCGTCCATGTAAATGTCCAATTACAGTTAATTGGCAATAAGCACCGCACAGGGAATCAATGATCACCGGGACGGCTTCAGTCGATCGGCGGTTTAATGCCGTTTTGCGGCGATACGATATCGTCATTAATATCGGTGCTGCTTAGTGCCGACGTCAGAGGAGTACAAATATCGAGAATTTCGATTATTCCCGCGAAAATTGACGTGCTATGAAATTGGCAGTGAATGGAGAAAGTTAGAGAGGGTGTTTCGGAAGATCGCTATTTAGCCGCGAATAACACCTCGAACGACGATATGCGCGTTATCGTTGTTTGCGGCAAGTTAATTTGGCCCAGAGCACTACGCAAGCTCTTTCTTCCGAGAGATTGGCTATTGTTGCTGGTGCCAAGTAAAAATCGAAGATTTAGATAGACTTCAGTTTAACGTAAGGTAACGATGCGATAAATACATAAGCTTAGAAATCCTGGACAATATATGGGACATTGAATACACTATTAGCAATATATTCAAATGTAGTGTACAATAATTTTCATAGCAACAGAGTGTTAAATTTATCTTTGTTAAATTGTAACGTGTTACACATCCTTACTAAAATATTTGCTTTCACAATAAATACAACATTATATAAAAAAATATTTCTGATATATAAAAATTAAATCAATAATAATTCCTTAACCTTGATGATCTGTTCAAATTCACTACACGATTATGTCATTTGGGTTATTCATTTGGGGCACAATTAAAAAGTTCTAAAAAGAAAAGAAAAAAATTTTCATAAAAAAGATTTTATAGTAACTAAGTCATCAAATACTAGAAAAAAAATGTTAATAAAAAATTAATAAAAAATTAATAAAAAATAAATTACAATTTGAGTCAGATTAGCAGGATTAAATAATCCTCTGAAATGCATACCTTGTGTTTGTATAATACAATGTTAATTCTTTGCATTCATTTTCATTAGGAATTTTCAAGAATTTTATATCATTAGGAATTTTCAAGAATTGTCTTCTTTACTTCCAAGCGATATTATACATTAAAATTTTTATCCTTAATCATTATATGTATATATAATATTTATTTTTTCGTGCAAAAATATTAATAGTTAATTAAATTCAAGTTCTCAATAAAGAATACTCAACAACGTTAATTTAACTTAACATAAGGATATTTTATCTTAAAATATCCTTCCATTCAAAACTATGAGAATACTCGAATTCGATATTTACCCTGATTTGTGAAGCTCTTTCTTCGAAACGCAAACGGCCGTAAACGTGTCCTCTAAAAGGCAAAGTTCCTTCTTCTTGCAGTTGAGTGGACGACAAAGCTCGCCTGAAACAAACAAAAATCGACTTTATATTCTGACATTATGAATAAAAGTACATTTTATCTTCTATCATTGATTATTTTATAGAAATAAAACAGAATCAGATTTACATACTAGAGATTTACATCCGACATCTACACATATAAAATGTTTTATATAGCAATTATTTGAAAATTTAGAGAGACAATATAAGCTTCTCTCATTTTTATTATCCTCTATGTTGCGCCAATCTAACAGTAAATCTTAATAAGCTATAAAATTAAAATTTAAAAACGCTGAGCTAAGAAGTGAACCTATTTTAACGTGCTGACAGAAGTAATCGTTTCGTGATAGAATCCATGTTTTATCTGATCTTAATTTTGTAGGACAATTCTTTCTCTTCAAAACGTAAGATCTCTTTTATTTTATTTTCATTCGTCACTCTTTTTTTAAGCTTTTATTATTCATGAAGAACCGACTGACTGAACAATGCAAATGGTTAAATAAATTTAACGCTTGAATAATCTTTTAAGATCTTGCATTGTTTATTTTTTATGATATTCTTTCAGTATCTTCAAATATATTTTATTTTTTCTATAGATAATTTTTGAACAACTTTATCTTTTAACAATATTCAAACTAAAATAATTAAAATAATTCCTCTTGCATTTAAGTTTTTGCAAAATCAATCACTATCTATTCAAAAGTTATATCGATGATTGTTGACCATCTTGCGGTGATAAACTAAGAATGTTTTAGATATTTCAAAGAAAAAAGAATAAATAAGAATCGACGCGTCACTATTCATTCTTTTCAAATCAAACGAACGCAATAATAATTCGTTATTGCAGTTATTTGACAATAAAGGAAGGCCATAATAATTATGAAATCGACCAATATCGCTGCTTAATCGGACAAATTTTCTGCGAACCGAAATAATATGCGTGAACCCACCGTGGATTATATCGGACATTCGCCATGCACGCCCTGAGCATTTCCATTCGTCTGGAAATCGCCGACAAGCGATATTGGTTCGAGGGAACACATTTCTATATATCTACTGTGCCCAACCACCGAATCGGATTTCCCTTTTCTCCATTAACCGGCCCGGAACCAAGTACATCGTCGATGTCTTCTCTTGCTGTCCTCACAATCAATAAAATGGTACCCCAATTCAACCTGCAGCTTTTTAACGTATGGCGATCGAAAAACGAGTACGCTAACATAGAATCACAGCTTGCGGGATCTTGTATACTACACTTGATAATGTATTCTCTATCTTGAAGAGATTTAACGTCCTTTTAAGAAAGTATTACATATCCTAATAATTTTATTCACACAAACTTTTTGTCGCAGGCTTGAATAAACTTTGAATATATTTATGTAACTATAATATCAAATATATATTATTATTTAATCACTTCATATTTCTAAAATTTTTGTATTCATTTCAAATTCAAATAGTCGGACTAGTCGTGTTGTAATAAATTCACAACTATGTGATATTTACAATAAACATAATTATTTCTTAATTGTAAATTATTTCAAGCTGGACAGACAAAGTAAAATTAGTCAACATTAGAAATTATTAAAATTATATTAAAATAAAATAATAAAAATGCTCTGCTTATGCAATTACGTAATTATTTCTTATTTAGATTTAAACATTTAGACATTTTTATACGCATATTATTTGCGGATGCATAAGAAAATCATTACAATTTAGAAAATGCGCAATAATGGAAATAAGAAGTGAATGAGCATTTGACGACAAGAACGAGTTTTCGCGTTAAACATAAAACTGGCTAATGTCCAACCAAAGTTGCAAACTTTTTTGTACTGCACTATAATACAATATTGTAAAGAATTGTAGAGAGAGAATTTCATGAAAGAGAGTGACATTGTAATGAGTTTGTGAAAACCAAGTATGTAACATATATTATATTGTAAATTCTGACGTTTAAATTAACTATTTTGCAAGAAGTATAATTTTTTTTTTAAATAAAGAATAATAAACTCTATATTTACGTAAATTATATTTTTAGTTAAAAATAATATTTTTTAAAAATTTAATTAATTTATTAGTAACAAATTAGTATATCAAGTATAATAATTAATTAACATATGATATATGCCATAGTGAAATTTTGGTAGAAATATGATAATTGTAATTTAGGTGAGGCACTGGATAGAATAGTTTCATTATCATTATTGCTAAAATAATCGCGCGATTCAAACTAACCACTATATGCGCATGCATGGTTATCTAATGGAAATAACTCTTTGGCACAATCAGTTTACTCACTTTGCTTTTATGTAATTAATTATAAGTTCATTTGCAAGCTTATTATTATATAACTTATGTATATTATTACAGTACAGTGACGTAAACAACATAAATCAATATTATTGCATACAAACTCATTAAAGTTCGTTTGTAATATTCACTTCCGTGCACAATTATCAACATCTAGAAAGATCACTCATAATCTTCAAAAATTTATTTAAAAATTATTTATTGTTCTCAGATGTAAAATATACTATATGATAAATATTTTTATAAAATTGAAAATTTGATTATCTTTTATTTTAAGAAGATATCACGCTCCAAATTATATTTTAAAAAATTGATGTACATAATTTATATAAAAATATTGGAAAATATAAACCGCATATAGTAAATATAGTCATAAAAATTCAAGTTCAATACTTTATAGGATAGGCATCTAGGAATACTAGCGTGCCAATGTCGCGTAAAATCGTTCAATGTTCCTTCTCACCGATCTAGCATGCGGCATCTGTGGTATAAAACAACCTGCACGCCGAGAGAGAAGGCGGTTTTCCCTTTAGTGAGTAGATAAAAGGGAAGCCCCATTCCGCATGTTACAGATTTCAAAATATCCAATTAAAAGTTTCTCTCATGACGCGAAGCTTATCTCCCGACGCGATAGAAGTAATATCGCACACAAATAAAAGATTCCGTCGGGTCGGAATTAAAGTCGACCGTACATGAATTAAGAAGACCTGGACTGTCTCTTGACGGCTTAATTTCGTGGGATTTCATGAAAAGAGTAAAGGTTTTCTGTGCGTGTATAGGTATGTGTATATATATTATATATATATATATATATATATATATAAAACTATGTATGTATAGGATATATAAAACCCATCACATTTCTATTCGTCGCATATAACTGAAAACTTTCTCGCAGGTCGAGGAAGATACCATGTCTTTTGCAGTCACGTTCCTCAAACACTTTGGAACAAGCGATCCGCGATAAGACTCGCTACAAAAATGCATCTGCGAATTAAATTGACAAGAAAAAGAACGGTTACAAACGATCATATATAGCAAGCTTTCTTCATTGCATTGCTATAAGAAACCGAATGAACATCGATGTAAATCGTGCTTGTTGGCACTCAATGAAGCAAGCTGTTCACTCGTATTTGTTCACGCTCGTTTGATTAGACTAAATCCAACTTCTTGGCAAAAATAGTATGTAATATTTAACCTTTCGTCTGTAATGTAAGATTTTTGGCACAAGTAAAATTTCACTGTTTAAAATTTCTTCAAAGTGAAGGAGGACATAGTTCGATTCCTCCTCCTGAAATATCTTGTTAAAAAATTATTCAGTAACGTAATAGATATTAAAAAATAATCCTGAATTTTTCTACATTTTTTGAATGCCTGAAAAATTAAAAAAAAAGCAGATTGCAAACAGAATAAAGGGATAAAAATATGCAGGCGCAAGAATAATAAAAGAAATTTGCTTAAAACGTTGAGTAAATGTTTTACTGAGCTTTAAAACATTTATTGTATTATGAAATAGAAATTTAAGCATTGAATTGACTATGAAACGTTTACGAATGAAGTGTTTACTTGATGTTTAACGATATAATCTCAAACATTATAGTTTTCTAAAGTATTTATAAAATATTATCATCATGCAGAAGAAATCTCACTAAGTGTTTGCAATGTGCTTTTAAACAGTATGATATCAATAAAAATCTTCATACATAGTGTAATCATTCACAAAATTCTCATAAACAGATATAAATACAATCTCTCACTGTCTCTCAAAAATGTCGCCAGGGTTTAGGATTATCGCGATCCCGTCTAACAGACTGAATGTTACGCATCGCAATCCTCTCACGTGAGAAAAACACGCTGTCGAGAAACGCGACTCGGTAGCATTTTCACGCGAGATTCCAAGCCGAGAAGCGGATACACGTCACACTCGAAGAGGCATTCGACAAGAGAATCAGACATAGGAAAATGTTCAGTATAAGCATTTGCTGGCCGTATTCGGGCGGTTCTTCTGAGCTGGATCGAACCAATCCGCCGAGCGTAACTCTGGATTTCGCAGCAGTAAAGTCGAGAGTTTCGTAGCGAGCGGCTTTTTAGCCGGCTGAGGAAAATATTTAAGGTACTCCGAAATGGAGCGATGGCTGTATCTTCTGCTAAAAGATTGCGCGGTTACAAAGATTTCTTGAATTCGCAAGCGTAAATTTTGACGTTTACCATAAATTTTTACATTACGTTACTAAAATTGAAAATTATTGCAAAAGAGGATATAACCGTAAATCTTGAAAAAAAAAAAATTAAAAAACGTAGTCGCGTAAAATTCAGAGAATATGAATATCATATTTAAAATAGCAAATATATTTTGTGTACTATGTAAAGCAAAATTTCAGCAAAATCTGCCGAGCCGCAATTTTATTGAAATGTAAATCTTTTCAATTATATGTAATATGCATACGTATAAAATAAAAAAAAATCGTGCATATATTTAACGATCAATTATTAAATTATGAAATATTCTACAAGTATATATTAGATTTCCAGTAACATGCCTGAATGTTAGCCGTGTAATTAGGTACGTTGAAAAAGTGCTCGCAAAAATATTTAAAAAGTTTTATTGAAGAAAAGTTAAACAATGCCCAACATTATTTTTTCTGTCAATGCAAACTGATAGATGTTTTATTTCATAAAAAAGGATACCTTCAAGTGTCTTTGAAAGAAGATTGAAATCAGAAACATCTTTTCTTACACTACATTTCCCATATACATTAAAAAATGTAATAAAAAGCAAGATAAAAAGTCACAAAAGCGAAATTCTATTAAAAAACAGAATCATCGTGAGACATAAAAGAATTCACATAAATGAAAATAGTAAAGTTTTAGTAGTAAAGGCGTTAAGGAGGTAACACGATCTCACATTGTCCTCTGTTTGTTATGCTCGACAAAATGATAAAGTTCTCAAATAGTTAGAAAAAGTTGTCTGGCAAAAGAAAATACGGGATAACCGAGAATCGTCTCAAGTAACAGACACGACGGTTTCACGTGTAACAGAAGTTGTGTAGAATTGGAGACGTTGTTCGTTTCCTAGGCTACTGTTGATTACACGGTAAAGCGAGAAAGTGGGCAGAGTGTAAAGAGGAAAAAGAGCAAGATCTCCTCGACGGTAGTATGATGAACGTCAGGTGGTACGAGAACGGAATATATTATAATTGTAGAAAGGACCGGATCTCAAGACTCTTTGACTCGCTCGCTCGCTCGACGAGCGCGCTAATTTACTCGGAGTTATTCCCTCTGGTCACCGCTGCGGTGTGGTCCATTTTTGTTTCAAAAGTTCATAAAAGATGGTTGGAAATCCACTTTGCTGTGGCGGCCAGCATTGTCGCGTTAGCGGTTAACTTTTGCTATTACCGTATCGTAATCGCTGATACAGTTAATTCGGCTATGCCGAGGAAGAAAGAAGAAACGAAGGAGTTCTTTGCGTCTCCAATTCTTCGTTTACCTTCTTCCTTAGATGAATAACCAGAGTCTCCTAAATTACCTTGAGACCGCCGCGGGAGTTCTTTCTATGCCTCGAGCACGATTTACGAGGACGTTCGACGGTCGTCGTGGGGAAAGAGGGAAACAGAGGGAGGGAAGGAGGAGAGAAAGAGAGAGACGACTGATCCTCTCACCATCCATTACTGGCACCGTCGCCACGAGGGATCCACGGATACCATAAATCGCGTATCTATCGTACGGTGCCGAGGGTGGCGGCGCCCGCGACTCGGCGATATTACTACGTGAATTATACGGCGTACATTACAATACGATTGCGATTACGCGACACAATGCTCTCGGAACTAGCGGCGACGATGGCACGGACAGATCGAATCGGACATCTCGGCCTGGGATCGATCGATCGATGGCACTCGCGTATTTCGGGAACGGAGTATAATGATCGGCTAACGCTAATAGCATTGGCGGCTCAATAGCGTGGAGGACAACGAAACGGCTACACGATAACGGCCGTACGACGCGTCGCGACGCGATAATACCGCAGGTTGCTCGCATTTGGCGCACCGTGGCGGATGCAATCGCGCGTGCGATGTCCTGAGACACATCGGGGTAGAAACACCCCCATCGGCGTCGTCGATGGCACGCGTGCGAACGCGAATTTGCATGCGCTCCGATGACTGTGTTCTGGGCGACAATGATACATGCATATCATCGCACGACGATTAAAGCGGCGCGACGCGTGCCGCGATGGGGAAATTGATTCGTCGCGCGCTGATGTTGCAGCAACTCGCTCGGAATTTCGTAATAAGCGTACCTCGTAAATCCCCCGAGGGCCTCTCAAAAGAAACGCCTGGAACGGCAGACGAGCGTTTTTGTAAATTTCCCCTTAACGACGCGACATTATAATTGCGCCCTTCGTAGGCACACTTCAACGAGTAAGCCTCTTTTGCGATACTAATTACTTAATTCATGTCAACGTGTGCCACTGAAAATTTGGTAATAACTTATAACCAAATATTGAGCATAATAATTTCGATCGAACGTTCGGTTAATGTAGAAATAATTTTACTTTTCTAAATATTGAGTAATTATTACCAATCGATTGATTACATTATTGTATTTAATAGTACATAATAAATTGTATTTAGAAAAATAAGATTATTTTCAGTTATATTATTTTAGTTATACATTAATCAAAAGTTGGAATGAAATTATTTATTAAATAATGCCCGCATCGATTTTTCTTAATAATAATACTCATGTACCTATTGTCGAAACTCCACAATTGTCTTTCTAGAAATTATTCATTCGAAAGCAATCCTTCATTTTTTTAAGCTCAACATTTGCTAGCTGTTACCAGATTTTTTCCAGTGGTTTACACGATGTCAATACGATTCTTCACGAGAGAAATACGTTGCTTTTTATGTTGCGTTAAAAAAAGAAATAAAGGATTGCTCTAGAGCAAGCAATCTGGATATACAACTGTAGTGGATTCGATAGTATTCGACAGTACATGAGTTTGTGTTAAGATAAATTGATTCAGGCATTATCCGATAACTATTCTATACCCTTCCTTCGCTCTATGATACACATTATCAGATAATAATTAGGTGTTTGCGGTACACGCATTATCGTGTAAGATCGTTATTATTACAGTCAAGTCCAATTACATGCAATCGCATGTTAAAACACCAATTTGTACCTGCCTTCGCACGATCATCATGAACAGCCATTTCATCGAGCTCACATTATAAACACATAATTAAGACGTATAAATAACGCATAATCACGTGTAGCGCCGCTTGATATAATTTATCGCAATTTGTACATGGCAAAGCCAAACTGTTTCTTTTTTCCTCTTGTAGAATAATTTCACTATCGTTTCTATCGCAAGACTTAAAATAATTTAAAATTCATTTCCATACACTTAACATTAAATATTAAAGAATAGAATAATGTCCTGTTTTAAAAGTTTTCTTAATGAAAACTTCAATATAAATTTATTAACAAACTTGTTATTTGAAATTAAAATTAAACATTCTATGAAGATTACAAATATGTTTTATACATGAATGTAATCTTTTCAATTTTATTATTCAATCTTTAATTTCAAAAGATACACAAAAAACTTTTGTGGATTCATGATTGAAATTATTCTTTTAAAAAAGCTAAGCCAATGTAGTAATTTATTCATTAAAAAATGTTATAAATACTCACTAATTATTAATTCGTAATTTTTATATGTCACTTGGATTATCTAAAATTTTAAAGGAATTTTGTGTCATTAATATTATAATATAACACAAACATTGTATAATAATTTTTCAACATTAAATTTATTGTGCAGCAAATTGATAACAAATAGTACATATTATGATACAAAAACATCGCCTATACGAAATTCCGGAGAATGACGTCTCGATAACAAAAGAAAATTGTGCTATTCTTAAAGAAAACGATCACGTGTTGCCGATGGAACATCGATCAACTCTTAAGAATTAAAGATGCAACGTGTACTACCTGCTTCGTCGCCCGAAGGAAAACGGCGATCAACTCGGATAACATCACAAAATCGAGCGTGAGAGAGGATTCCGTGGAAAGGGGTATTAAATACGTGACCCGACTCGTTTTATCCTTTCCGTCGTTCAGCTTCCGCCGAACCTTAAACTATTTCACGTTAAGAGGTGTGAAATGAAACCTATCGTCGTTACTACGACCTTCATAGCACGACTTTACTTGAGAATTTGCTATAACGCACGTGTGCTAGTATAGTCCGGAGAAAGAAAATTGGAAGAAATGGAGGTGCACATCAAGTTTAAGGTATCCTCATCATCGTGCTATTAAACGGCTATAACTCTTGAAAATTTCCTCACCCAATCGCCAACGTTCGCATAAAAAATTATTAAGAAGCGATGACTTTACTCGAAGCGTCGATGGTGTAAATATCATCACTGTCATCGAAACTGCCTCGTAACTACTTATTTTACTTTCTTCTTTCTAAGGATCTTTTTTCACACGGCGAATTTGGCGAACTCTATAGTACTAAAATATGCATGTAAAGGTACACAAAATCTTTAAGACGAATGACCCGAAAATTATTTTTTATGAAATAAAAATCATTGCTAAATAACATCCTATGACAAACGCTTTATCATACATGCGTGCACTTTGATCGGATAACTCTAGGAATTTTTATTTTTATTTTTAATATCTAACTGTCGAAATAATGGCATTCTGCCAAATACTATTGGCGGTTGATGATTTTTATTGTTGGACTTTCATATAGACTTTAAACATGCGACATATTTCTATCATTGTTCTGTACCGTTGTGTTCTACTATTAAGCGCTTTGATTGTACTTTTTCATTGTACTGCAATGCTCTCTAATTAATTTGTAAATCTTTTGGCTTTACACTGAAGAGGACCCAAATTGGGGTCGAAACGTTTGTCATTTTGTCATTTATTATTATTTAATTATATAATTATTACACACTATTACATTACTCTGTGTCAAGTTACATTGGCTTATATAATATTTTATTATTTCTTGATATCTTTAAAGCCTTAATATCTTGCACATTGTATTTTATAAAATAACTTTGATTTTATATGCCTTCAAATTTAAAATAAATATATTTTTCGAAGCAAATATATTTTCAACAACATGGTTTGCAATCTTGTTAGATCATCATGATTAGATTGCAGGATAACATTCATGTTTTGGCATTCATACAATATTCGCCCATTATTAATTATGATAAACAGAATTATTCACTTGATTATGACAAGCATTGGTGATTGTATCGATAGTTTCACGTCATGTTGTGCATAGCATGTACTTTATATATTGTATAGTATAATATCAATTATAATTATGTACATATTAATAAATATGCATAATGCAACATTTACACGAACTCTAAACGAATTTTTAAATAAAGAAATATGCAAAATTAATTTACAGAGAGCTCATCGTATAATATACTATTACTTAAAAGTTTAAAGCATTTAAACTTATTTATATAATATAATTTTCATAAAACATAATTCTTTACAGACATAATTATTTTGAAAATATTATTTAAATATTATTTTTATTTAAACGGACATTACTGAAATAAAATATCTGATTAAAATAAAATGAATTTTCACACATTGAAAAAAAAATTAACATTTACAATGTTAATAAATCAAGTTGATTAAACCTTCTTTCAAAATTATTTAGAGATGCTCCAAATTTTTGAGCAGTAGTGTATGTCGCTTCATCCAACGCTTCTTTTCAGAAAAAAAAGCTATAAAGTTCCTAATAAGCATTGAGATGAATTTTGATAATTGAGTGTAAATAAATATAAGATATCTAATTATATGTTTCCTTTATAAAATTAATCAATAACTATATCAAAATTCTGAAACTGAAATGCTAGCTTCACTGATTGTGAAAACTTTATAACGGATCAATTTGGATTGATTAGAGATAATTATAATTAAAAACATGCAAGTAGGAATATGTATAATTGCCTGGTGCAAATTATGAAACATATACAAGGGAATTAAAAAGAATAACGTTTATGAATTAAAAAGAATTACAAGCGTCCGAGTGATACATGATGAGCGTCACAACCGATTTAAAAAGAGTTGAAGGAAAAAGAAAAATAAAAGGAAAATGTAAAGAAATATTGTAGCAAAAACTGGAATAAACTGCATCCAACTGCGTGCATCCTCTATACATTTAGCCTCCATTTTTCTCGGTATATATCTGCATTACAATAGGATTATATTTTTTATTAATAAATTCGTCCTGCTATTCCTACTAACAGCGCACCATATAATGTTTTCTATACACAAATCTTTAACGGAATGATTTCAACAATGTTTTAAACGACGGCACTATTTAAACTGGAAACGTTTAAAAAGACGACATGTAAATACCATCTTTTTTACTATTGGCATTAAATCCGTTCGGCGCAATTCTCTTTCATTTACTCATCAATAGATTTCAATGTCTGTATGTAAATTACTGTTATTCGCGATTTTGAATTCGTGAACGTCATCTAATTTGATTATTTTCTATTACAACTTTTTCAAACTACAATCTATGTATTCACTTTTTTAAAGTATATTTAATGTTAATAAATAGAAAATAAAAAAATTCTCAATTATTATTTTCCATCACAATTTCGTATGTAAATATTATAATAACACATTTAATGCATATCTAGAACAAATAATATTCTTGAAACATTAAACTGAATAATTCTACCTTGAAATTCTATGCAATATTTATAAAAAAAAAATGGAATAAATAATATCTATTCATGTACATCGTTCGCATTGCGTGATATTCTTATCGGGAATGTTCACGTCATTTTCACGACCGTCTGTCGTTCTGGCTTTTACTTGAGATTTTCACGATATATTCGACTGCGCGCAACGTGCGTTCATGAAGTATATATATTTGGAATTTTCTGGGGAATTTAGCGGCAACGCTCGTGATAAATATCACATTTCGCCGAGTGAACCAGCCAACGGGCGCGGGCGAAGAGATTCCATTCAAATTCATACCGGTCGTACGTACATCCGGCTTTACGATCCTCTCAACGCGAAAAGTTCGTGAGCGTGCATCAACCGGTGGGGATGAAAAATCGTGAAGCATTCGAAAGGCGGGCGATGACATCCCACCCGATAATTCGTACTCGAGGGAATACATACCGCGTGAAATTCATTTGACACGCTATAACACAATTCGATCGATGAATCAGCGACAATGCCAATTATCCATGCGTACATCGCACGATACGATGAACATAGCCCGTTAAATGTTTCACTTACCCGTCACACACGATTGAAATAGACAAAACGAAATCTGATCAGCAAAACTTTCGTATCGAATATACCAGAAGAATTTGTTAAAAAGAAGAATTACGCCTAATTTTTGATTATCCATATTTTGATATTTTTAAAAAAGTCTCAACTCTTTCGTATCTCTGGCTTTCCCAGAAGAAATGTGTTTATTTATATGGGGAAGGTTTTATAAGTTTTTGGGGGTGCTGATTTCAAATTAAAAAGAAATTATCAACATTTAATTTAAAAATGATGGATTCAAAATGATGGCCGTGGAAAGTTGAAATATCGTATATTTAACATATGACTGTGTGTTAAAGTTCTTTCCTGATTACTAATTACGAATCAAAAGTTAAATTTAAAATGACTATGAAAAACTGATATCGACAATATATTTAAAATATATGATGTGAGCTTGAATGTTTTTTTCTGAATACAAATTGTAAATCGAATGTAAAAATTTTCAATCAATATAACACATCTCAAAGAGCTATTACAAACACAGGGCTCTCAGTTTTCAGACGAGCAACATAAATAGTACGAATGATGGAAGAAAATGGCCTAATGAGAGAGGATTACGGTGACAAGACAAATTGTCGGTAAAATTTATATACATAACTATATTTGATTGAAAATAGTACATTTCAAAGTGTGCGATTCTTTTTACATAAAGCTTGAATCTTTTTTTTTAAAACAAAGTAGAATAGAAATCGATAAGAGTATTTGTTTAAAAATTATAACTTTTTTTGTAAGTGGAACATATATATCCTAGAGATACGAAAGGATGAAATTATTTTATATAAAATATCACGTAAATGGTTTAAAAATATTTGCTCTTATTATTAGTCTACTACTAAATAACTATAATTATTAAATAACATGAAAATAAGATAAGAAGCTTATTTCTAGCTATAAAAAAATAATTTAAAAATTCTGCAAATTACCTAGTAATTAAAGACGTCCATTAAAATCTAAAAATATTTATATAAGCTTTTAAAAATTATAAAGCATGCATTCAAGACTCAAGCAGATATTTTCGACAGCATATCACTTACTATTCGGGTCGTGTATCCAACGTTTCTTGTCTCCAACTTTCATTATGCGAGGATCATCCTGAAAATAAGAAAATTGACTTGTTAGGAAAGATCAATTTTATTCACTTTATACGGCGAAACCTTATTTTGGTATATAATGGGGCATATAAGCATATAGACTCGTTATACAGATTCGTTGAAGGCCATTATTTTCACATCGTCACGGAATCAAGGGTAAGTGGCGTTTTGCGCCAAAATGCAGTTCGATTGATTCGGTAGGAAAGCTGTCGGTACGTATACGTCGTAAGCACGTGAACGGAGAATATGACGAACGATCGCTCGTCACGTGCACGAAATTCAGGGTTGCCTGGTAAAATAAGAACGCGTAATCTGTATTCTCGAAGTTCAGGCCGAGGTCAAAGATAAAAAGAGAACGGGGTTCGAAGGGGCACGTTGGGACTAGAAGGACGAAAACGAGCTTGCGGAGAGAGCTCGCGTGATAGTTCACGTGCCAGTTTGCAATACATACATATACAAAATTCGCAGATAATATCTAAAATACCAATGGGAAAATACATGAAATGTAGGTTGCTGACCACATTTTAAACACCGATCGTAAATTACTGAGGTTACATAAAATGACGCAGTCAAATTATAAGAAAAATACATCCATTGAAATATTGAACGCTTCAATTTTGTAAATTTATGATATTTATTGACCGATATCGGCACTGTAAATCGATTGTAGCATCATCAGATGCATCGAATTAATGAAGACGCAGAATAAATAAATAAACATATGTAATTGTATATGTATATAAAATTTAAATATTTATATAAAACATATGTATATAAACAATTTACATACATTTATATACATACACAAATTTATAAGAGAAACTCATATATCTCATAAGATATATAAAATTATATACGAGTATCTTGTGTGTTAATTAGTTATATATATGTTTTATCCTAAAATTTAAATTTTAAATTGTTTAAAAAAACTTTTATAATTTTTTTAAACAAAATATATATGAGATCGAAATAAAAAAGTACAAGTTACATCGTAATTGTACTCGGCACTGTTAGATATCAAAAGAGCAATGGTGCAACTCAATCTCTTGAGTTAAATAATAACATTTTGTTGTTTCACTCAATAACATTTTGTTAATTTTAACTTCCATATGTGTCAAAGTATAAATCAATCCATTTCTGTAGTTAGTTTCAAACTAAACAATGTCTGTATTAACGTATGCATTTAATAAATAATAACTAAATTTTCATCAAATTTAATATATTTTCTTGAGTTAAGTTGTTTAACTTCATTGTTTTAGTTAAATTAAGAATATATATTGAATAAGAACAATGGTAACTTATAGAAACAGTTAAAAATAACTCTTGGTATTCGTAATTTCACATATAAATTTAACAGATTATAATAAATTCTGTAGTTCTGTTATTTGATACAACACATATTTTATTTTAATAAATTTCTTTTCATTATTATTCATGATATTAATTTATGCATTAATTAACATGCATTTTATAATTTTTCATCATTCTTTTTTTTTAATTTAGCTTTCTTATTATTTTTGCATGGCAAACCGTCCAGCGAAACACTGAAATATGTAGTAACTTTATATTTTTATGCTGTTATTATTAGATATAAAAAATTATAATATACTTCTCTCTAAGAAACATTTTTCTATTTATATTTTTTATATGTGTCGACAAAAGACTGAGCATAAGAATAGCACACAGAAAATATATTATGCATTACATAAATATCCATTTTGATTTATACTAATTGGTTTCTTTTAATCCTTTAGGGAGGCAGGTTAATTTTTTTGAATACATGTTACATATAATACGTACAGTGAGTGTGAAAAGTATTCGTACAGAGAAAATATTTTTTAAAAATTTATTTTTAAAAAGTAAATATTATCCAGCGAGAAATGAGTTATCGAATTGATGTCGAATCAATATCGATATGATGATTTTAACATCAATTTGACGTCGATCGGCATTTAATTGACGATCATTTCTTGCTAGATAATTAACAATTTATTCATAAAGAATAAAATAGACTGTATGTTTTTTAAAATTATGTCTCCCAAAAAAATATATATTAATTATAAAAAATATATCATTTGAAAAATAAGCGAAAATTTAAAAAATTCTATTGTTTGAATGCTCAAAAAGTATTCGTCCAATCGAGAAATTTAGCTTCTAAAATCAGGAATGCATGTGAAGCTCGTTTATTTATGTTAAAACAGAATATATTCATTGTATAAAATTGCTAATTAATGTTTATTTTTTACGAATAAAACTTTTTTTATAAAAAATTTCCTTGTACGAATACTTTTTGCTCTCACTGTATGTATGCATGCAATCTCTCTCTCTCTTTCTCTCTTTCTCTCTTTCTCTCTCTCTCTCTCTCTCTCTCTCTCTCTCTCCAATGTAATTTGTATATTTTATAATAAACAAATGAAAAAATGTACGCGGTTTAAAATCGCTGCCTTTGAAGGACTGGGAGGTAATTTTCAAAATAAATTTTCGACGAAACAAACTTTTTTTACACGCATAACAAAGATAAATTATAAAAGTTCGAGTCGAACGGATCAAAAGAAAATTGCGCATAGGTGCAAAATAGATCGGGCGCAATCACAAAATATTGCTGCTTTTCTCTAATTGTACGACGTCTATTCTGCGGAATTACCGGAGTGGAGCCGTTACAGGAAGTGCGGCGAGCCGCGCTTCGCGAAAATAAATGGCACGTATAACACGCGCCGAACGTTACCCCGAACAAATGGCCGCTGTAAACAGCTGTACGGTTCGCGCGAGGCGTTGGCGACGAGAAATGAAAATACAAAGCGCGGCGACGCGTTATTTCGCAGCCAGTGCAAAAATGATCGCGCGAGATAGGAGAGCCTTCCGCTGGACGACGAGAGGGAAGGAGGGAGGTGAAGAGTCCGGTAAAAAAAGTCCTGCAAAAATAAAAACCGGCGCGGCGTTGTTATGAAATTACGAGTTCTATGAAAAATAAGATTGAGTATCGGGCGGTACTCTCGTTATGTCGCGTTTTACGGTTGCAATGGGGCGAGAGAGCGAAATTAATGATGTTTCATGATAATTAAAAAATAACGTTAAAAATTTGCGTTCAACAGAGAAAATTAATCAGTTAACGCTTAGTGAAAGAATTAAAGGACCAATCATATTAAAGAATCACTAAGTGCTATTGACTAGTTTCTCTGCTGAACGCAATCATTGATAGGAACGATGGTTGTCACCGACGACCGCAATGAATAGAGAAAGACGTGGAAGAATTATGTCCGATTTGGAGAAAATCGGACACCAATGTAATTTTTCTGAATTTTCAGCGGCTGTCGAGAAGCCGGTGCGAAGAATCGAGATACGTTTCTCTCAGTCGACGAACGTACGACCTAACGCCCTACTTTATCCCTGCGGACCACATCTGACAAATAGTCCACTGCTTTAGGAAGCTGTCGTCTGGTCCCTTCATTGCGCTGTTTTATTGGATCTGACGCGAAATGTTTAACAGAGTGAAATGTGTTAAAAATCGCGATTCAGCGCAATTCACACAATTTCGTCGACAATCGCCTTCATTTTATTTAAATCGTCGAATCTTTATTGTTTTATATTAATTTATATTTGCTTTTAGTAATTAATTATTAAATTATAGCATGAAAATATATAATTTTAATTATATATTATATATAATCTTTTTTTTATTATATTCTAATTTATAATCACAAAGAATCACTGTGATTATAAATTAGATAATTTATCTATCTTAGTTACAAGTAAAAAATATAAAATTATTCAAAAAGAAAAGAGAAAATTGTATATATTAAAATAAATTACTTATTATAGTAATATTAATATTATAATAATATTAACTTAGAGGTGATCACAAATTACTTATTTCAAGTTCTCTACAAGTAATACAGATATTAATTTTGTTACATTATGTTATACTCCTAAAAATTATTCCCATTTTAATTTATGTTTTTTTCATTGTGTTATTTTTCTTTAGAAAATATTGAAATTCAACTTATATCTTTCTTCATTTTTTTAAACTTCATTTTTCTTGATTGAAGGCTGATGTATTTCACACATGTAGAACACAATCTTTGGGTCACGAATTTCAAAAAATTTCGACTTATGTCACTTTTTTACGAAAATGCGATATTATGTGTATATTCAATATTGAATGGTAATGAATATTACATTAAAATCAATCTAATTGTAAGATATACAATCCCGTTCCAACATGAAAACTTTTCTTTGTCATTGTTTTCGAAAAAAAATGCGAATTACGTAATTTTTACGTCATATTTTAATCTTATAATAAATAACAAATTTATTTTATTCTAACTACGTTAATTTGTTAACAGAATATCATCTAGTCTCACAAATACTTTATTATCTAATTTGAGGTACAATAAAAGGATATTTACTAGATAGAGAATCTACCTAGTAAATAAAACATACACCAGGCCGGTTGCGTGGAAACCGGGTGAATTTGCCGACAAATAGGAAAACTGCGGCGAATTCCGGCTTTTACCGTTGTTAAATTTATCGAGTTGCCGGATAAAACTGAAAAACGGGCGGAAAATGCCGAAAAAAGAGTGCGAGAAAGAGGTGCGACCCGAAAAGTCGCCTTACCGCGGACTAGTCGCGCAGAAAATAGAACTCATACTCACCGTGGGAGAGAATATCGTTGTCGTAAACAGTTTTATAACGCGTTAAAAGTTTATTGACCCTCGTCTCAAAGGATGTCGCCGTAAAAACCGCGATCGTTTCTACGAACGAAACCCTTAGAGAAGATTTATCCATTTGGAGAAAATAAAAAAGATCGCGCGCATTGCACGTGTCATATCAGCCTCCATATACAAGTACATGCCTCTATGTACTTGTACATGCCTCGTACACTATTCATTACAAATATTTATTTATTTATTTAAACAATACGTATGATTAATCGCACTATTTATGAGTCCAATATATCCAGTTTATATTTCTATCTAGTGAAATACACATGTATCGATACACGCCACCTTGCCCGTAATTTTCGCTATTTGTGTATCTAATAAATTGCTGTAGTAAATACACCGTGGGATACAACCTACATATTTATTCTAGAAATGCGACGGGCTTTAACGAACTGTTTTTATACGGGTTGCACCACACTGAATGAGACAGAGATAAATACGCAATGTTGCAACGAGCGAAAAGATTAATGCTATAAAATAACGAGAAATACAAACTATTATTTTTTTCCAATTATAAACACAACACACAAACATGAAGCTTCTCTTAAACTTCTTATAACGTATGAATATGTTATTAACGTCGAATCTCATAGGCATGCATAAAATTTGTAAAACCTCGGTACCACTTATGCGTCCATCGGACACCATCAGAGACCTCCACTCTTTGCAGGTAATACTATATTACCTCGCGTTGCGCGCGATAAACGTTACCGCGATGAGCGTAGATACGATACGCGAGCGAAATAAATGTCCGACTCGTATCTAGCTTGCCAAGTGCAACGAGGCTGGCTGCATCAGCTTCCCGCGCACCACGTTCATTAACAAAATGTAGGCGTCTACTGACATTCGCATCTCTCTCTCACACGGGCGGAACCGGCAACCGCATACATCTGCGCGAATGCATAACTACTCGCTTTGTAATTCTGTTACTCTCCAACCGGAATAATTCGCCACTTTTCCTTGCACATGGCTACATATGAATTATTAGCGGCTACCGAAACGGCCTTTGAAGTTTGCGAGGTTGCTCTTGGACAGCAGCAGCTTAAACCGTGAGACGAATAAAATTTAATCAATTCCAACCAAACGAACTTTTCACCTCGGTATCATTGTCTCGAGTTCCAGCTAAATCACGATATACATCGTATAGACGTACATATTTTATACAATTATGTAAAATTGAAGACCTGCCTTTGCCTGCCTAACTCATTCGAAGCTACGCCACACGGTGAGCTATCAGTTTCCGCCAGAAAATTGCCAATAGCACCGCAATCAATCGCAGAACGATTGTGTACAGCCCACGGCGCATTTGATTGTTCCGGACCAACTAGACATTAATAAATCGCATTTATCGTCTGGCACATATTGTCGTGTAACATTAAATAATATTCTATATAAACCACGTTAAAAACAAAAACTGGATGATATGTAATTTAATAAATCAACAAAAAAAGTGTTAGTATGTATATAATTTTAGAAACCTTTTAGTTAATAATTTTAAAAAAGAAAAGTGAAGAATAAATGATTGGAAACAGAAAATCAATATATCACTCCTTAAATATATTAATTAATATTTAAACATTGTTTTTGTCTTCGTAAACACAAAATAAATGCTATGTTTGTAATTAATTGTGTTGACTATAATTTATTAGGTGTTGGAATTAATTCGTAGCGTTTTTAATGAAAGAATGTTATTTATTTCACATGAGCATTAAAAAATACATTAATGAAAGTACTTCCCATCACTTGTAAAACGCTACGAATTAATTCCAACACCTAATATCATTATCAAATTTTGCATTATCAAATCATTCCACGTAGAGTAAATTGCACAATTAATTTATAGTTGCATTTATTGTTACATTCTACACTTTAAAAAATTCAGGACAGAAATTTATTTATAATTTCATATACCATGTATTTCAATGTATGTATGTGTGCATTTTAGAATATTTCATATATATATGCATAATTCTGACATTTGAAACTTTTTGCTATGCAACACATAAAATTATAAATAGAATTCTATTCTGACGTAAATTATAAATTGTCTAAAGTGAGTTTCAGATTTTAAACATAGGTACAACAAAATTAAATTAATAAATATGTGATACGTCTCAGACCAAAGCAAATAATAAAAATTGCATCAAGTTTCTGTGGTATATGAAGAATAGTGTCCCATCTCATACTGCCTCCAAGGCACACAATTATGTATTTTACTCTATTTTATTTATCTGCGCTTTGTGTTTGTATAAAGAATAAGATAAATAGAAACTGTTTATCGATCGGTCGTGTACTATTCGTCGACATTGCGGACTCGATTCGCTCAATCGGTGAGTTAATCTATTTTAAAAATACTGACTCGCGCAAAAGAAGTTGGACGAACTTTTCCATTCCGGCCGAATGAATAATTTGGTTTTTTCCTTCATGCGCCGTGTATATATCGTTTGGTTCGGACCCCGAGAAACGCAAAAGCACTACAATGAGAAAAAGAGAACACTGACGTTCATGAAACTTTAGTAATTAACCGCTCTTATACTCAGTCTTTCTTCTTCCTTTGTTGTTGAACTTGTTGTGCACAAAAATTCAATAATCTTTACAGTCTTTGTTTCTAAAGTAATCACTAAAGCACATTTAATTTGAATCTTAAGTATCTCTATTGAAAAGACTTAAAAAAAAGATTATGATAACTGCGACAAACTCATGTAGCTAAATTAATGAATTTATACAATTGTACACTTTCAATGATTCAAATATGAAAATTATATTCACAAAGACCTAAGTATTAAATTATTACCCTAAAAACCTGTTATCATACGTAAGTTTGATATACAAGGGGATGAGATCGCTGAGCGCTATAAACCGTTTAATTTAAGTGATTAGCAGAGGTCAGTTTAATAACAAAGAACGTGATGAGTGATTTCAATTTTTAAGCAGTTATATATATGTATATATATATATATATATATATATATATATATATAATTATTATTATTGATAAATACACATCACATTTAAGATCTTTTTTCATGCTTCTTACTTTGTCAAATCTCGTGCTTCTGTCTCTTTCACTGCAGTCAAATATTACAATTCTTTACCTTCTAATGTATTATCTTTCTCTTCTCTTTTCTCTTTTCGTTTCGCTGGTTCTTAGTATATTTTATTTCATTTTTCGTAAATCTATTGTGTTTGTCCTTAATTAATAATATTTGTTCATACTTTGAATTTTTTTGGTTAGGCCTTGTATTAACCGTATCGCTGTCGTCTCAATTGCTAGTACTTGTTTTATTATTATTATCTAGTAATTTTATACATCACTTAAATTAATTTATAAGTACATGCAATAAAGTTATTATTATGTATCTGTAAGTTATTACTTTTATAATGAGTAATTATTGCGATCAATGTACTGAATATGGACTAATAGATCTCTCAAACATTTATGATCATAATATATGTATTGTATATATAAGCAAATTTGAATATAATTTTCACAAAAAACCTTGCATAGAGAGAAAGAGAGAGAGAGAGAGAGAGAGAAGCTCGTATGCTCCTTGTTTATTTGATATTATTTTTTTTATTCAAATATTTGATTTTCTATTTATAAATATAATTATAACAATAAATACATATAATTTCAAGAATTTCATTGAATTTGATAATGTACTTATTCTTTCTTTCTTTTTAAGTTAATCATTAAGTTATTTATGGTTATACATAACGTTGAGATTACAAATATTTTATCATTAAACATGAAATGTATTAAAACTTTGTATTACATTAATTAAAATTGTCTTATTTAAAATTTACGTATCAATAGCAATACTGTATGTCACCGAATATCGATAGCGCTCTAAAAGCATTATCGTTATAATAAATTCTAACAATGTAATTATGTTGCTAACATTAATCAGATATCGCTTTCTGATTTGAAATATGAGTTTCTGAATTACGCTATATAGGTATCTTATAAGTATTACTAACTATTCTGATCACGTTTTCACAATCGCACGATGTCGACGTGATAATTTTCAATAAAGCGCTC
Organism: Acromyrmex echinatior; assembly: GCF_024713525.1. NCBI lineage: Eukaryota > Metazoa > Arthropoda > Insecta > Hymenoptera > Formicidae > Acromyrmex > Acromyrmex echinatior. The sequence continues at coordinate 7,237,413 of NC_141854.1, forward strand.
GTATTATTAGCGGACACGAAGCTTCACACGAGTTTGCCTTACAAGCTGATTGCTCCCGCGAGATAGAAGAAAATCGTTCCTCGTGCCACGCCCATTATCAGTTTCTTTCGATCGGGTGAGCGCGGAAACGCGAATCTCGCTTTCCCATCGCGGCTCGCGTGAATTGCAAAAAGGATGGCAGGGATTTAGGTTAATCGGCTGCGGGTCCTCGACTGCAACGGCCCTTGAGGGCTTTGAAACGCAGCCAAGAGCACGAAATCGCTCATTCGCTCGCTTGCAATCGCGCGGACGCTACGTACGACCGCGTGGTCGCGGAAATTTCTCTATCCGATTAACGTGACAACCACTTAAGACTTTTCAAAGGTTGCGCGAGTTTATTCGCACTGCCAAGCGCGACGCGAATCTGCTCGGTTCGTTTCGTTGCGCCGCGTCGCGCTGCGCTGCGCTACCGGGAACCTCGTGGAATTATACGAATCCATAAATATTACTTCTGCGATATCCCAAAATGCAAATTTCGATAACGGGGATGTTAAAAAATCAGCCGAAGCGAAGAAGAAATCGTCCAGAAAAAAATTCCATTCGGATGTTATGGAAAGATAGCTTAACAGCTCGAATGATTTGTTTCCGCGAAAAGCAATTATTGCGGCACGTTTTATTCTAAGATTCATGTTAGATGATCTATACGCTCGTAGAATTCAGAACGGAATTCTATTTATAGTTTTATTGCATGAAATCATTTAAAGAATATGTACGTATATTAAATATGTATTATAAAACTCGTTTGAGTAAATCACAATTCTCATTGTACATAAAATATTAAAAGACGTACATCAAAAGACGTAGCATAAAAAATTAGATAGGATAGAAATCTGACTATTTATAATATACAATACATTACATATTATATGTATATTTTGATTAATATGTCCGATGAAAATAAAAAATTCGTAATTGAATATAAATTTTATTCATTAAAAATGTTCACATTTAAAAAATATTGATACTTATTTAAAACATTGTTCGTTTTTAAAAATATTTATTCATAAATAATTATTTTACGAGTATTTATATTTATTCAAACAAAATATGAACTAAAAAAGAAAACTCCTAATAAGCAATCCTTTTTTCTAAACCTTAAATAGTGATCTGTAGTAAATATTCAGATACACTTTTGTAGGGTATCATTATTTTACTACTTTCATACTAACCTTTCTATCTTTTTAGTTTTATCTTTTTACTTTTTGAATGTGGATATTGTATAAGCATATATATATATATATATATATATATATATATATATATACCTATAGTTATACATAATCGTATATCTTTGGTTAAAAGTATTAGGTACTTATTAACCATTATAGAACAATTTAGCTCAAAAATTGGTTATAGTATTTGTTATGAATTATCTTTTGTTTTAATTAAGAATCCTTTAAAAACTTTAAACTTATATACAATATCGGTAATCTGGCTAGCACAACATTCCATTTACTTATATGTAATACATACAAGATCACAAAGACGCTTACTTTACTATTGTAAGGTCATCGGAAACTATCTGTCAGCTTCTTCAGCTTATTCAGGTATAAGCGTACCTATAGAACGACGTGTTTTCTTACAATCTTGACTTACTTGTAAGCAAGTTTAATCGCTCAACTGCTAATATAGCCTGTAAAATATTCTGCTTTTGAGCTTGATTAAAGTTTGGTTAAAGAAACATTAATACCGAGGAGAAAATAAAAGCTATTTTGCTTTTGTTAAGGAATATATTAAATAATGTAGTTATGGTCAAGTGGGAGTAAATGCGAAATCGAAAAAATTGTGTATACACACACACACACACACACACACAAAATTATTTTATATATATATGTGTATATATATATATATATAAAATCGTATATTTACAAATATATTTATTCAAATTAAATAAAAAGTATTTCCCATAAATACAACAAAAATGTTTTTACTCTCGTATTCATATTCATTCATTTATTTATTTTATAATATTATTCATCGGACACACTAATTTTAATATATATATTTTAATATATGTATAATATATAATATTAATATATAATAATTTTATACATACATATATGAATTTGTTTCGATTTTTCAATCGCAAATAAAATTATAAATAAAATATTATTTCGGATTTGATCATACATTACATTATAAAACGTCTAAAGTGAGTTTAATTATGATGTAATTCGAAATACGTAAAATACATAGGTACATATTATATCTATTATATACTGGGTAGAAACTACTCTAAAAGATTTTAAGGGGTGATTCCTCACACAAATTCAAGACGAAAACTTCGTATGACCATATGTCCGAAACGACTTAGTTTCAACGATATAGAGTATCAAAGTTGAAGGAAAAATTTCGTTTTTTTTTTCAAAAAAATTTCAAAAACTACTCGAGTTATTTTGATGAAACTTTGTATGTTTAAAGTTTCATCACTAACTCGAATGGATTTCGAAATTTTTGGAACGAAATTTTTCCTTCAACTTTGACATCCTGTATCTTTGTACCTAATAATAAACCGTTTCGGACATATAGTCGTACAAAGTTTTCGTCTTGAATTTGTATTAGAAATCATCCCTTAAAATCTATCAGAGTACTTAATATCCATGCTGTATACATTTTACAATTTAAAATATATTAAAATACATTTAAAATTGTAAATACAATTGTATCCCTACGCGAATTATAGATCGTTTAAATTTAATTATATAAAAATTACATTCACTTTAATGCGTACATTTCACAAAATACTGTGCCCTTATTAAATCTGAATAATAAATCTTGGAAACAATAAATGTTTCTCTTAAAGACATTTTGAGAAAGAACGGATTAAATTTGAGATTTAGGGAAAGATCAGATTTAATCAACGAATACAAGGAATAGAATGGAAATAAATAAATGAAATAAATATTGCAAGATGTAAAAGTTTTACGTGTATCCTCTAAAGATGAGAATTCATGTAAAGATTAGCACTATTACAGTGATATCGCAGTCCAAAATCCTTAGCTTATAGCAATCTTATTCGACTGTTGGTGTAAACTTGCAATAGTATTGTTATATTATAGTGCAGAAACTTAGTTATATTATAGTGCAAGCTCCAAACTCCAGCGATATTACCGCGCGCCATGTTGGAGCGAGGTAGCAGTCAACTAGGAAATATCATTTGAATATTTTCATTTAATAAACCAAGATATTTCGGCAGAGAATGCTCCTTTCAGTAGAGAAATATGTCGGATGGAAATTTGAGTGCGAGATAAATGTCACATGTTACATTCGAGAAAGAAACCTGGTATGCTTATTATAATGACAATAATCTTTTATGTAAATGATACACATAAAATGCAGATGTTAAAAATTTGACGATTATTAAATAGCGTAACACAAAAAATACTAAATCGAATGTAAAAAGTATTTTGCATGTTACCCACGTTCATAATTATTTTTTACTAAAGGAAATATTTATTTTAATATAATCAAGATGGTAAATATATGCGTGAATAACTGCAGTCAAATGGATAATACTAAACCATTTCAAAATTTACTCCAAATTGCAAAACTTAATTTACATTTACCATCTACTGCTATAAGCAGAGTTTATTATAAAATATTTCTCTGCCGTGTATCAAATTTTTTTAAACATACAGTTTTTACATTCTTTCATAAATGGAAGTGCAGCGTTGTCGTTTTATTTATCGTTCCGTTGTTTTTAGCAAAATTGTTCTAGCTACGGGCGTTTTTCATTTACATTGTTGAAGCACGATACCGTTGAAGCACTGAATGTTATTCCGCGACACGCTGACAGATTTGTAATTGCCCTTTACTGAGTCATTACTCGGTATTTTTTTCGCTAGCATTTTGTAATTTTTATATTTATAGGCAGATTTTAAATTTTTTACTGCAATTCCGACATTTTTATGTTGACAAAATGGACATCACCGGATGATGAAACGCGCAGCGGAATTAAAACAGCAATTACGATTCGTAATATTAGTTGTCGTATTTTCACGAGATATTCCATCCGCGTTCCATCACCTAAAAATGAAATTGTATTTCCTCGATTGCTAGATACTCTCGCGCCAACTGAGAATGTTGAGAATGTGTTTCGCGAACATGTTTCGCTACATTCCTCAAAATTTCGGATTTATAGGTTCTAATAAGAATCGTAAATTATTGTAGTCGATATCGACTACAACAGCATTGTTTGTTGACGACAGTGCTGGAGATGCGCGGACTTTACTCGCACCCACGAAAGACGATGATCGTGGCGAAGCCACGAGCAACTGCGCTTAACCGAAATGCTAGGATGAGAGGTCATCGGGGGTGGCTCTCCGCGGAGACCGAATTGCAACGGAATGTTGCAGGATCCCACTATAAAATGCATTACCTCCGGGACACGTTCGCCGTCGCGCTACGACCGGCTATATTCCTTGCTGGCGAACGTTTCTACATCGCGCGCACGGTCGTCGATCGTAAATCAGCTTATCGATACCACCGAACCGCGTTACTCTTCCCTTCTACCCTCCATCCCTCGTCTCGCAACAAACCCCGCCTCTTGTGTCCACTCTCTTTATTCTCTCCGTACGAAAAATCGCGTTGTGTCATTTGGCGCGACAAACCGACGCGTCGCTCGTAAAGCTGCACGATACACGATGTAAATCCACGGTGATTTATATAATTAGTGTACGTAACATATATCATCGTATATAATCTCGGCAAGTTCGTGTATCTCAGCAATTCGTAAAGGTCATTTGAGCAACAAAGATGTGAATATTGCTCTCATTCATTTCTGTTTCTTGGAAAATTATAAAGCTTACATACACGATCTGTAATTCGCGCCAGAATTCAGGATGGAATTTATATATACGTGTACATGAAGTTCTTATGCCATGTAATAATAGAAAAAAAAATAAAAGATTTATCGAACATACATACATACGTTGAAAAAATATATACGTATACTTAAAAATATGCAATATATAAAACGAATGGAATTTTATCACTATTCTGAACATACGAATTGTAGATCATTGCGCTTTATGTTATGTTCGATTTTAAATTGAAAGTGGAAACTTAAATATTTTCGTAGTAAATATTGTAACTATTAATATTGCAATACGTACACCTGTTATGTGCAAGTAAATTTGAAATTTTCACAGTTTTAACAAAATTGAGAATTTTCTAGGTAGAATATTTTCATCAATAGAAGTTTTTAAAAATATTCTTACAAAAATCCACATGAAAATCTTTTATCTAAATGAAACTTTTAAGATTTATTTTTGGATCGATAAATCGATCTATGCAGACAAAGTAAAATATATAGAATAAAAATTAAAAATAATTTCAAAAAGTCCAATTCATAATAGATAATACTCGTATATAATTCTCAGATATAATCAAAGCATTTCTATCAAATGCGACTTGTTTTATCCTTCAATGATTTTTATGTCTAACAATTTATTGCTGCTTTTAATTATTATGTTATCATGTATTAATACTATATAATACTATATAACATTTTAAATTTATATTTTATCATATTTCCGCATTAAGGGAATTCTAAAGTCGTCTGTTTTACCGAGTAAACGCAATAATTTTTATAGAACGATATCACATATAAGTATTATTTTTACAAATTTGGAAATCCTCCAAAATTAAAATGTACATATTAATATATGTGTCTATAGCTTGGAATTTACACCGAGAACGACAAAAATTTTTTGATATTGTACCTTTATTATTTCTTAGTTCAAAATGACGTTTAAAATTGTCAAATCGTGGCAACAAAATCTGCTTGATACAAAAACTCTGCAATTTATATACTTACGAAATTGAACATTATAAATTAGTAGATTATATGAAGAAACAATGTTCGGATTCTTGAAATTATAGACTTAGACGTCCAATTAAAACAATATCGTTCTACGAAAATTTACGTATGTGTACGACATTGAAAGTAATAAAGTATATAAAGATGTGTCGCATATTATCGATAAAATACAGCTATCCCATCTGGGCTTCTCTTTATGATCCCTTTAAATTCAAGCGATTCATAAATTCACGCAAAACAAATGTTACTTTATTAGAGATTTATTAGTGATATATACATACATATATTCTGCTCACTACGATCGCAAATCTATCATAGATGTCGCGAAAGTAAAATTCTGAAAGAAATGATGACGAGCGTATAAGTGTTCAAGCAAGCCATCAAAATATGGTATTTTCAAAGCCAACTACTTTCTCTCCGTTAACATTTCAAAGAAAACTTGCCTTTCTCGCATTTTTAAATGTCTGGATCTTTTTTTAAAGAGTTTCTCTTCCGAGTAAATCCTCAAAGGATAACGGAGAACAGTAAAGACTTTTTTTTCACCTTGTTACATCAGCTCCATTTTCCTGTCGATATTTATCTCAAAACCCATTAAAAAAATTAACACAAGAGATCAATTCTGTTAATTACTTTTTCCAACTCGAGAAAAATCCAACTTTATTCTCCATTATCTTATCTACAGAATTGTAATTGTTGATTATGAAATAAATCTAATTATAGAAAATGGATCTTTAGAAGAATCTTAAAAATAAAACTAATCGACTAATATTATATCTACCGCTTATAAAGTATCGGCAAAGTTTATTCATAGATAGTATCCTGGTTCAGCGGCATGACAAAGCGAATTGACATAAAAATATCCATACTTGCTATTGTAAACACGTACATCTCGATCGCTACATATTTTACTTTATAGCTTCTTACAACGTGCACGTTTAGGCAATAAAATATCCTGCATGTGAGTAATATGTGACTTACAAATTTATTCCACCACGTACAAAGTAAAATTGAGCATGTATTAAAAAACAGATGGAATACATTCCCATACATAAAAGATAAATTCATCTCTTTGAAACTATGATCAAATTAGCAAAGTAGATGGCAGAAACATTCCTCTTTTCGTGGATACGCTGCGATGAAGTAAAAAATAAATGACGAGACAAAGAAAAAAGAAACTAGCACACAATCACAAGTGAGAATAGGTTGAAGACAGAGGAAAAAAAAATCGATGGATGAAAAGTTAATCTACGAGAGACCTGAGGGAAGAAACTGAGGGTGCTTATCTCGGGACAAGCAACGAGCGACTCTAAAATTCGTGAATTAAAAAAAAAATGAATTGCAACAGATGTGCATAAGCCATAGTTCACGCTTAATAATATCGCGCTTTACATGCCACCAGTGGAGAGACTGTAGCGATATGTAAACGGCTGCATATAATTTTCAACCTACCACGCCTCGAAAGATCATAGTTATTTATAGTTGCGCGATAGAGCTCGCCGCATTGCAAATAAGCCCGCCCCCACGCCGAGCGCGACACGACATTGTTGTCGACGTTGGTGCGATTAACCCTTTCTCCCAAGAGGCTTCGAAATGATATATTCGTTCCCACCTTCGATCATCGCATTTTTCTCACCGCACCGCGAAAGTGCGTGACATTAAGAAAATCGCTATTAGCATAACGCGCGAATCCCACTCGACACTCCGATGGGAATTAACCTTTGCAATTTGCAAGAATAATAGGAACTTTGAGATTTTTCCAATTCGCGGAGGCGAATCAATCCGATTACCAATTAAGATCGAGACTTAATCTACGGGAGATCTAGGAACCGTTTCTAGTCAGAATGAACCTGCATTTCACTATGAATGCCCGGAGTGATGGCACCTTCGCGATTTCCTTCTCCCAAAACCAGCGCATTCGAATCACGGAATCACGAAAGAAAGATCGCTCGCCGATAAAGGCGATAAGAGTCGTTTTATCGAAATTATTCCCAGGAGACCGCAAACTTTCGGGAATATCGTACGTCGTGCGAGCTAAATGTACTTCATCCTTTGTTCGTCGCAAAACAGAGAAACGAAAAATTGCAGAGCAGAAGTAACTCTATTTGCGGCATACATTTGCAAAGAAAATACTTTTTACATAACTCATACAGAAATTCTTTGGACAATCTCATTTTGTGATGAACCATAGCAGTGTTTTTTTTTTTGTAAAACTTTAAGTTGTTAATATTACGAAAATTTACTTCAAAATTTTAGTTATTTCAAAGAAATTATTGTAACAAAAAACACTATAAAAAATGTTCTTTAGTTATTACAGATTAAAGGAATAGTATATGAAGTAAATAAAACACACGTACATAAATCATAAAGTTTATACAAAATTTTAACATTTGGCGCATGTAACGCATTACTATTTTATGTTGTTTTCTACTTTAATTAATTCTAGAACACAAGAAAAAAGTATACATGAATACAAGAAGAAAATACATAGATAAAGATTATATTGCTAATAATTATATTAGGTGTTGGAATTAATTCGTAGCGTTTTACAAGTGATGGGAAGTACTTTCATTAATGTATTTTTTAATGCTCATGTGAAATAAATAACATTCTTTCATTAAAAACGCTACGAATTAATTCCAACACCTAATATATATGTATATTTGTATATATACATTCTATATTAATAGTTTTGTGTATAAAAATTCACAAGATTATGAGTTATAGACATATTTAGAATTAACAACGTTCATCAAAGAATAAGACACACAAAATCCATTAAGCAAAATTTCACCATATGTAACAAATTTACTTTACAAATAAAAAATGATGCAATCTATTTCGACATATATAAAACATTTTGTTTGAATTCCAGATTTAATATTTAAATATCGCCGATAATCGCTAACTAATGACATGATGTTGATATGCTTCGATATACATATAAAATGCAAATAATCAGTGTAATATATTATATATACCATATTATACAAAATGGAGAAATTAGATGAACATTATAGATATATATATATAATGATGATAAATAAATATTTATTTGCTACAACATTGTAATATTTGGCTAAAGTTTATATTTGTATAAAGTTTATATTTGTATAAAGTTTATATTTGTATAAAGTTTATATTTGTATAAAGTTAATCGAATTACGCAATATTCAACACTCTGAGAGAAATATCAAAAAGAAAACTTACATATGTACTTACGTGTCTATAATTGTGTATTTCGAAATAATTAAAAAAAATTGTATTATTTTTAATTATTTCAAATTTGTAAAGTAAATTTGACATATGTATAAATGCATTAATTTTATGTATCAATACATTTTATACAAATTTTATGTACATCTTATGTAATATATATATATATATATGTATATTACATAAAAAATATATATATATATATATATGTATATAAAATCCATTATTTCAAATTATTCATTATAAATTGATTTTACTTTAATATTTAGATGCTAATGTCCGTTTCTGCCAATGTAGATTAACTTTAATCTCGGTTCGACTTTTTCCTAGAAAAACTCATCAATTCTTTTTCCAATTCTTAAAACTAGAAAAAGATAAAGAACAAGTTGAACCGAGATTCAAGTTAATCTACATTAAAGCAAACGGGCATAAATTCATGAAAAAAATAAAAGAAATAACGTCAACGTATGCAAGATATCGCTGACAGTTGCGACAGCTCGCCTGAAAGGAACGTTACAAGGCGAATGCTACATAATATCACGAGATCAGCACGCAGAAAAAACACCTTCGTATGTACGTACCATACACGTATACAGGTAAATACGTATATATATATATATATATATATATATATATATATATATATGTAGCCGCTCCGGAACATATTTTCGCGCATCCATATTTACCACTCATGCGTACGTGTGCATGCGTCATCGCGAAAGCAGAGAAAGGAAACGTGCGATGTGTAAGTGACACAATCGCATACGAGGTGAAAACGTGTAAGTACCTGAAGGTGCCGGAGGTTAATAATACGAAGGGGGTACGCGCACTCCGAACCACGTTATTGCATGCATCTCGTCAGTGGTGTGGCGACGACCGAATGCGCAAGACGCGTGTCGGTACGGAGAACACGAAATTTTATAGTCTACTACGCGATGTTACGCCATAGCGTACTGGAGCACGTGATTCCATCTAAAATATTACATCGCTTCCGAAGGAAACTTACGATCAGCTAAAAAATAACCATCCTGCATATACAGATTTCTTCGTATACAGATAAATGTCACGAGCCGAGATGAGATTCATTTCGAAATTGATAATGATTATCAGCGACTTTCAATTAAATTAGTTTCTTAGCAAGAAGATCGTATTCATAAATAAAATTTTCGCAAAAATATTACATACAATACGATCTTGTATTTGTATTTAAGAAAAAAAATAATTCTTCGAAGAATTTTTATAAGTAATAACTTCAGCAAATAACAATGCAAAATTACGTTTAAAAAAATACATTTTAATAATATAATAAATAATAATAATAACAATAAATCTGAATACATCTAAATCTATGTATCTCTAGAATTCTCTTCATGATGCCAAATACTTTGCGATCTATTTTACTGATTGATGTAGTATTTTAAAGTGCATCAGTATCATTTAAAATGAAGTCTCCTGATAATTGTGAAGTCTTCATGACAGCATATTGTTTGTACAATATAAAATAACAGTTGCTTGCCTTGTTACCGATAAGTCGAAATGTCCAAGACTATATCGGAAAAAACTTGACGAAGTATAGATCGAGAGGAGGCCGAAATTGTCGAGTTACTACTGAAATAAGGGATAGAGGAAGAGCATTTTTCGACCATATCGCGAGAGTTTGACGGTCGAAAATGCTGCAATGCCTCGAAATGTATAACGTGTTTCTGCAACGGTAGCGCGCATATGTATTCGTATTCCGTTAACACATACACGTGCATACGTGTACCAGGCTGCATTCACACAACACGCCATGTACCGAAACAATATGCATAAAACATAAACCACATACGCGTAGATGACGACATCGATTCATCGCGGATAGCGGACGATCGAGCGGATTTGTTCATTTCCTTGATATTTTACACGTTCTAAAACAAAAAGAAATTGGAAAGCAGACGCTCGATCGGATTTTGTTCGTATTCCTTGCAATTTTACACATCCTAAGCCAAAGAAAAATTGGAAAGTGGAGAAAACGTGAGAACATTTTATGCAAATGATGCGACGATTACGCGGTTAATTAGAGTGTAAATGCGATTTTTCGTAATGTTATGTAATAAAGATAAAAGCTTTTATCCGCTCTCAATTAACGTCTTGCATACTAATCGAAATAATTAAACTTGCTGGATAGAATAACAATATATATATGCATAATAATAATACTTTGATAATGATACTTAATACTTAATATTCAAAGCAAATAATCTTGACGCAGAAATCAGTAAAAATTTAATTGTCTTTTTAAATAAAATTGATTATCTAGGTCTGGTAATTAGAAAATAAAACTAAATAACTATTATTTTGAAATGAGTGAACAGAACAAAGTAAATATTATACTATTAAAAAAAAACCTATAAAAGAAACCTGTCATTTTTATTAGTATGTACAAAAAGAATACAAATTTATATAAATATTATTAAAAGAATTAAAATAATTAAACTGATTGTTCAGCGATTTATGTTTTCAAAATAAAATATTAATAAAATATCTTGTATAATAATCAAATCATTTTGAAAACTACTTAAATATATTTTCTATTATTAATAACCATAACTTTGAAAAATTGCAGGTAAATTTCTTTCGTAGAAATGGTCTATGTAGAGATCTTTCAGAGAATATATATCACTGAGTCATGCAAGCAACCAATTTTTTCGACTTTTTTATGTTCATTTACAAATTCATGTATAAATGTACATGTTTTTGCATTATATGCTAATAAAAATTATAGGTTTCTTCTTCAGAGTATTTAGGTCATTTCGTTCTATCTATTCATTACAATAGCATCAATTTTTCGGATGTCATCCTGTATGTTGTGACCGTATTAAACAATGGAATAAATTTAAAAGTCTTTCGCATATTTGTCAACTTAATTGACTGAATATAAAAGAGACTTAAAAAAAGCTAGCTATTTTCATTACTATATAAATACGTTAAATACTAACTTATTTTTTTCGTTTAGGTAAGATATATCAACTCATATATATCCACGCGTATAATGCAATATGTGACCAATCCGGTTTATCCTTGGTGTACCCTTAGGTATTGCTTGCTTCATTATTCTCGCATTAAACGCATACAGGTTCCCTTATTTTCCGCCAGCAAATACCACCCGTTACGCCTTTATTTATGAACCGAGTCTCATGCAACTTACTGACGATAGGATCCACTTTGTCGTTCCTTTTCGATTCAACAGCAGTATCTAGTGGCTCTTACAGTTCTCGTTCAAATGAAAGTAACACAATTTCCTACAGAATCAGTTTACACTTTGACTTCCCACGTCAAAAATAACTAAACAAATGATAGTAAACAAATAAGAAACGAAAACATCGAAAAGAATTGCGAAATTGTTAGATAAAATTAGTGTTCACACATATAAAACTCTAGCTACATTTATGCAACTACCGTAGCAACTGAATTATATTTCGACGCGATTACTGAATAATAAAAAATATATTAAAATATACAATAATATAAATGTTCTGTTTAAATAGAAAAATATAGTATAAATATTCTGTTTAAAATGTATTAATATTGTAAACTAATATTTAGTAACTCAATTAATTATACATGTCGCTTAAAGCGATAGATTAATAAATAAAAGACATTACGTTACTATTTTATTAAAAATGATGTATACACACTATTGTTCATTGGAAATTCAGATACTCGCATAAATATTAAATGATCATGAAAAAATTATAGGCTATTATTAACAGTAACTGCGTTATTTTTTTATATATTTTTTAGCATTTATATACGTACTAATATCAATACAAAAATTTTATAAATTATTTTTAATTTTATATGATCAAATGTATGTATTACACCATTACCTATACATTATAGCACGCCTGTGTTCCGTGTTCTCTCTGAACAAATTTTTGAAATTATTGATTATACGGTCAATGTTCTACGAAACAAAGACTACATATTTTACCAGAAAAAAATAAAAAAAATGTATGAAGCTTTTGTAATTTTTGGTTAGTATGTATATAAGTACTCTAAATATATAAAAGAATAATACAACTGCTGTTTTATAATGTTCAAATTTTTTACACGATTATTCGATCAAATTTGTGGGGGTGTTCAAACTTTCCAAGAGCAGCAGTGTATATTTACTGTAATTTTTACCTTTTTTATGAGAATAATATTTAATATTTAAAATAAAAGAATAAAAGCGGTGTAAAAGTATAAGCTATAATTACAAAATTGCTATTAAAAACATCACCTTGGATAGAAAATTTCATAGTCTAATTTCCGAGACACTTGCGACAGTAAAGATTTAAAAATTATGAAGAACACAATGGTTTCCAATATAAAATATTTGCAAATGGAAAAGTCGGTCGCGCGAATTCATTCGAAGAACATACACCAAATATTGATTTTCCGCCCGAGACCGCCCTGCAGATGTAAGGATGATGAACCGAGCGCATCCGCCGAAAGTGCAGTACTGCTCGGAAGTAGTGGGTCGGCAGCAGAAATCGATGTATTTTCCAGCAACAAATAAATTGTTGATGACAGTGCCACGCCGGGGGTGCAACACACCCGGAAATGGAATATCATCGGTTCGTCGCTTTTCCGTGACGATTGCGCATCGGCAGATGGAAATATCTCCTAACTTCCCGTATTCATTTTCGTTCGCCTTGTGGAAGGTCAACTTCATGAAACCGCAAAACTATATATCTCTGTATCTTCATATAGAAAGACCGACTTTTCATTCTAGTTGGGAAATTGAAGAACTCGCGGAATATGGAAATCAAAATAAATCCGACGTCTATTTTTATCATTTGCTTGCAATTGAGTACGTCAAGGCTATCGTCAAGACTGATCGTTGAAATCTCAAAAGAGATTCGAATAACGGATCTGCAACGAAATGTTACGTGAATGTTGTGACACATTGACAGGTTTTCGCAAATGTTGCGAAACGTTCACGACAGGATATCGCAATGACGGATGAATAAGACCTCGTCGTTCCAGTTCGCAATAACATCTAAAGTTCGCGCGCGACTCTAGTCGATACGTCTTAAAGCCCCGTAAAGCTCCGAAAAATCGACTGACCGATGAGTTTTGGAATTGCTTTTGCCGCCGACCAATTCCCTTCGTAAAATGAGGAAAGTGTAGTAAGTTAAAGACAGCTTGCAAGCACGACACCAATGTATGTATGCACGACAAACGAGAAAAATGGTGGGATGAGATGAAAGCAGTTTACAAAGCGGCTACATTATCCGCAAGAATTTGAAAGACCGAAAGCAATTCCAGTCCCTCGTACACAAAGAAGGGATCTGCGCTTTATTGGCTCCGAAGCTCATCTTGTCCGTGCAACGAGACGACGGGGATGCGAAGCGTGTTTTCGTAAAACGCTGTGGAACATGTCCTAATCCTCGAAAATTGTATCAGGAAATGCCCGAATCAGTCAATCTGCAATGAGGCGAACGGTGCGTTGCACGCAACAAATTAAATTCCCTCTCGTCCACGATATCCTAGTTTGTTCAAAACCATTTTTTAGCAGTTGTACGTTTTTACGTATATAGAAATATCAGAGCGTTCTATGTATATCTATCAAATATTTTACAACTATTTCGAGGATCGATTGATTAAAAATTCAAATTTTGTTTTGTTGTATTAAGAGAAAAAATCTTATTTTGTGATGTTGCAATATGATAATCTATAGACTTAGAACAATCAGTGGATCAAACATAGTGTAACATAATGAATCATTACATCCTTGTTGTTTTTACATCCCATATTAAACAAGGATGAAACGTGTTACACAGTATCTGATTGTATCCTTGCTGAAAAACGTCCTGATTAGAATCTTTCCTTCGTATCGCGAAGAATAATTCTGGATACTTAAGAAAAATCTCAGAGCTTCATGAAATCAAAGTCATGTTTATACATAAAAATTATAATTAAAATAACATAATTTATTACAGAGCCAGGTTTATGTAAAATAATAAGAGAATCTCCTTTTTTATCGTAAAGAACATTTAATTTGCGTCCTAAATCTACATATAGACTTCCTTTCTTTTAATAGAAATAAAAAATGAGAACAAAAACGTAACAATGAATCAATAATATAAAACAGTATTGTCATTATCTAAATAAACGCAATGTATCTGTAACACAAATATTCGAACGCCAAGTATGTCGAGATATCAAAGATCGAGAAAATGTCTCGCTTTTCTAATGTACTTTCTATATTAATATCTATATTAATTTAAAAGAATTGTGCGTTTTTTCCGATTGTGTCCAAGTTCTTCATATCTCTGTTATTGTGTGTTAATTGTAAAACTGACAAACATTGCGACGATCAAGGCATCTATTTTACGAGACGAATTCACAGAGAAATGCACGCGCATATTTCGAGCGTCTGGATACGACGCGACGAACGATCCTGCCGAATCGGTTAATCGCGCGGGTCAAGATGTTCAATTTTCACAACACGAAGCAAACGGACGACTGATTCGACGATGTCCCGCAGGTAAAGCAAACAGAATGCGAATTCGAACGGATGATGATGTCAGGGACAAGGATATCCGGCCTGGGATACTCGGGAGCCGTTAGATTCCCGTCGGGTAGGACAAACAAACCTACCGACGCGACATAACTCTAAGGAACTGGAACTGAGGGAACGGACATAAATGGATTTGCCAGGACGAAATTGCGAAACGGCAGGAAGCGACGGCCGAAATTCACCACCACGCGCATCAGCTAAGTCTGTCGTCTCGATCGCGACGAGATCAATCGGCGCAGGTTGGAAGCAGAAGAATTGGAATCTAAAAATCGTTCAACTGAAATAAATTGCTATCTTGAGGTAAAACGAACATATATGACAGCTTTTTATATTCGATAAAGACTGCAATCGAAATAGGAATTTAATTAAGTGTTGCATCAAAGTAATGCTGTTTTTTGGAATATGAACATGAATAGTCATTTTCAATGTATTTTTGTCTGCTGAAAACGAATCGGTTCGCTAAATTTGGCTATCACATCACAATTTTAAGAATACCGAAAAATTTAAAAACAATGATTTTAAAGATTTTAAGACATTCTAACATCGATAACAATTTTTTTGCTAAACAATTTTTTTGTTAAATTGGTCACGTAAAAGTATCAACGTTTAGTTTTAAAATACATTTTATTTCCTTTCGATATAATTTTTTATTTTCCAGATGAGCAATTTAAAAATAGCTCTTTTTCCGTCACTTTGAAAAATATAGGTGTGGATTTAACAACGTGCGGTTTCTATGTAATTCTCACTATATTGGTGTTAATATTAACACCAACACGATGAGATTTATATAGAAATTATATGACGTTAAATCCATATTTTTTAGAGTGTAATACATGGAAAAGATTTTTTATTTTCAATTCTGCATTGTGTAAAAAGTAAGTGCTTTTATATTTACATAATACAATCGAATCATACTAAATTAAAAATTAATATGAAATTGACACAATACAATACCGTTTGAGAATTATAATCTTTAATGATTCAAAATTATAAACTTTCTGCTATATTATATTTTATTAATTTCATTGCTTTTTGATTCATTGATTTAGTATAATCCGATTATATTATGTAAGTACAAAAGCACTTACTTTCAACACAATATACAACTAAAATGGAATAAAATACTTTTTCCATGCATTACACGGGAGAAGAGCTATTTTCAAATGACTATATATCAAAAACAAAAAGTCATATTGAAATGAAACAAAACGCATTTTAAAGTTAAAAGTTTATATATAGTTTCACATGGCATAAAATTTAGAAAAAAAAATTTGTTCTCGCTATGTCATAAAAACCTTCAAAATCGTCGCCTTTTATTTTTTTGGTCTTTTTTTTTAAACTGTCACGTGATAATCAAATATTTGGCCAACGGATTCATATTCAGCAAATAAAAATACATCGGATATGGCTATTGACACTTGTGTTGAGAAATGGTTGGATAATGTAATCAATGATTATTTTAACATAAATTTAAAAAGCATATAAGTTAATTTCTATAATCTATTTTATAAAAATTTCTTAACTTTCTAAATGTGAAAAATAAATTTGGAACATAAACATAACGTACACATGGTATAACCAACTCGATATAAAATTTATTTTGGCATTTATTTTTTATATACAGTTATTTTAAGCTCCCATCCACTATATTACAAATCCACTTTCTGTGGATCAAAATCATAAAAAAAATTTATACACTGAAAGAAAAGATTGCCTGCTGCAGCAAATTAGATGATAAAATATGGCATAGCATTTTTAATTGGCTGCAGCAGCCAATTTTTTGTTGTAGCAGCCAATTAAAAATGCTATACCGTATTCAACCAATTTTTTTCTTTCAGTGTATCTATATAATGTATTGTATAATATTTATCACTTTAGATGCAAAATTGTTACAGCTTACTGATTCGTGAAAGAAGTCAAATAAAACCGATTTTATATTATTTATTTTCTATTTTTTGAACATACACGAATTGGGCAATCAATCGAGGACGGATGATTTCGTTGCAATTTCGGTCCGCCAATCACGTCTGAATCGCGAGAAAAATATAATAAAGAAACAAGAGGATAGCGAAGACAAGTGCGATGACAATTTGAACTACGATAGTTCTGCGGGCGATCGAGTTCCGAAAAAGAGCGAAGATGAGCGCGAAAATTCGATTGCATTTCGCTTGGCACTTGATAAGACCAAGTGAATTGTCAACCGATAAGAAAAATGAAGAACAAAGATGCGAAAAAAGAAGAAATCGAAAGAGATGATTATTAAAAAAATTTTTTTTTAATTATACACTAAAAGAAAAGATTGGCTGCTGCAGCAAATTAGATGGCAAAATATCGCATAGCATTTTTAGTTGGCTGCAGCAGCCAATTTTTGGTTGCGTTAGCCAATCGAAATCCTGTACTGATATTGCGAATAGGCTAACATAAAAATGTTGACTGTTGCAGCCAATTAAAAATGCTATGCCATATTTTATTATCTAATTTGCTGCAGCAGCCAATCTTTTCTTTCAGTGTATATCTTATCTTATTTGATCCACAAAACGTCGCGTGCGAATCAAACAGTGTTTCACGATCCATTAAAGATTAAAATTATAGCAACAATTAACGCCAAATGATTTGACTGCGCAAGGGATAACGCTCTCGCATTAATATTCACATGGCATAGATGAACGCAAAACATGACAGAAGCCCCAGGCAAAGACTTGACATTGATCAGTATACGACAATATAGATACCATCAAAAGCGATTACATCATACATGGACAGGATTTCCATTGCAGATAGGTGCATTACATCTGTGAACATAAATTACGTTTCCAATTTTTTTTGGAAGAATCAATGAAATGACAGATAATAATTAATGTAAACCTAAATTATCAAGAGAGAAATCTTACTGAAAAAATAAAAAATCCATGATAAAGAATTATTTCTCTCAAGAAATTAAAAAAATTAGATGTAAAATATCTTAAAACAAGATTATATTTTATATAGTAATGTATTAATATTATTTTTTAAAAAAATCATATTTTGTATTTATATAATTTTTTGTGTAGATTAAGAATGTGGTATACTTTTATATTTTTTAATTATATTTCTAATCTAATTTAAGAGAGAAAAGAAAGAAATAAAATATGTTATGTATGTCGTTATTCATATATTATATGCATAAAACATTTAATTTCTAATCTAATCGTAATGTGTGACATACATACGTAAATATATGTTTAATTTCGTTCAACATATATCCATTTAATTACTTAATTAATGCTGTATAATCATTTATTTATATTCCTGATATGGATAAATGTTTTATCAAAATTATTCGCAATCATTCGATTGGAAAACACCGATATGGAAATCATTAAAGTATTAATGACACAGTTAATACAAAATACAAATAAAATTGAATTGCGTTAAATAAAATACAAATGTAATGAAAATATCAGTGGACAATTTGAGAATATTTTATAACTTAATAGCCTACTGTTGTAACAGCATATTTTAAATACAATGTAAAAAAATCTAATTTAAATCGCCACTCAATATATTGTTATTTTATATAAAAACAATACTTAAATGTGACATTACATAGTGTCAAATTTAACCATTGTTTCAGTATAAAATAACGGCATAATGAGTTATAGGAGCAATGACGATATAAATTAGGTTAAATTTGACACTATAGATTTAACAGTGCAATTTTTCTTATTTCAACAGAGGGAAAAAACAAAAAGAAAGAACTTAACACACTTCATCTTCTCTCCGTATAATACCATTTACAGAGACCCGCGATTTCCGCACGAATGCGGATTCAGGAAGTGGAAGGCGTCGAGTAGCATCAGAAAACTTTATTGTCGGATTTAAATTACAATTCGCGGTATACATGTACATGGATGATGGCGATAGTGGAAGTAGCGGATCTTGTGGAGAGACGCGCGCTCGAGCTCGGGTCGCCAGCAAATTGTTTTCCCGATTATTCCGGAAAACCAGACCGCCGACTGGTTGGCAATCAGAAATCGTGCGAATCTGTATCCGCTTGGCCCTCAATGCAATCCGCGCGAATTCCGTGTCAGACGACGTCATTTGGTGGCATCCACCGTGTATAAAGCTGCACTCAACGAGCATATTACCAACAAGGTCGATCGAGCTACCATTGGACGTTGTACCTTCTTGCACTACAACTTCGAACCGTCCCTAAATACTCTAGCATTTCTAAATTTACCAACATATCATTGGCAAAATATAATTACAAATTCGTATCATCGAGTATTATCTAATCATATGTAGCATTAATTTTTCAATGAGTTCTGAGTAAATTCTTTGATTTTTTTAATGTAAAAATTCTATTTTATTTACAGCTTGAGAATTAATTTACAATTAACACTACATATACGTAGAATGTTAATATGCCAAATTTATAGCTATAAATTTAAATTATACTCTATAACTTATTCTGTTTATTCTTTCTTCCCTCTCCTCCCCCCCCCCTCCTCTCTCTCTCTCTTCGATTTATCTTCGCTAAGTCCTGTAATTTGCTATTAGCCTTCTTTAATATTTTTTTCGTTCAAATAGTATAATTATCATATTCTCGCGTCAGATCTCTAAATGTCGTAAAATCGCTCGTTGAATTTGCAACTCGGAATATAGTTAACGCGGTCCCGTAATCCGCTCTTGTTTTTACGCACTTTACGCAAATGCCCTACTATGCGCACCGTCATCGTACCGCTGTTGCTGCGGATTCACCGCGTCACGGAGAATTAGACGATCTTACGTCGGGATACACGTGTGCAAACGTGAGAGCATACACGTCAGTAAGGGATAAAAACGTCCCTCGAAAATGTTCCTCGAGCTGGTCAGTTACGTATAATTAGAGTGAACAAGTACTATTCTACCACGTCGGGAAAATCTGACCAGCGTTACTCGGGCAAACGAGATTTCCTTAGGCAGTGCCGCGAGATAAGAAGTGCGCGCCGACGAGAAGAAGCTACGGCGAGATTCTCACAAGAATTTTCCAGTTATATTATTTTACCATACGCTAATGGCAAGGAATGGAAGAGGATTTTAACGTCAAGGGTAGCTGCATATATATTTTTAATCTCTATATATGTATAATGGAAAATATATATATATATATATATATATATATATATATATATATATGTATAAGGTGTTTCACAACTATCGCATTTTCTCTTAAAGACACATTCTTGAGGTAATTTTGAGACGAAAATCCTAATATGAAAATGTCGAGACTACAATAATTTTCTGAATTATAAGCTAACTTTAAATACTTATAAGTAAAAAAAACTATTGTAGCTAAATTACCTCAAGAACGTTCTTAAGAAAAAATATGGTAGCTGTGAGATATCCTGTATATATACATATAAAGTACGCAAATATTAGAAAATGATGTGCTGCATATTAAAATATTGGATTATATAGATAATTATATATCTATGAAAAAATCTAAAAGAAGCATAAATAAGAGAATAATATTAATCTTTTTTGGTTCAAGCAAAAATCTTTTTTAATAATATATAGTGGAATGTTTATTCTCTGATACTCATTATTCGAACGTTAATTCTTTCTAACGTAGATATCCATATATATAAATAAAGTCATTTCTTGAATTATATTAATGTATTATACAGGATATCTGGAAATAACCGCCAAATATTTCATGGGCAGGTAAAGAGGACTAAACTGAATCGAAAAGTCCTCTACCATTTTGCAATTTTCGCAATAGTTAAGAAGGTATTAATTACTAAAAATTGCCAAATATTGGTCTTGAATAATTTTTTACTCAAATACAGGGTGGGCCATCTATTGGTACGTTTTTAAAAATGCGATCAAATGAGCATACATTGATATTTTTTATTAATTTTTTTTTTGTTGTGAAGCTAAAAGTATCCGCGTCAAGAATGAAAAACGATTTCGTTCATGTGGCTCCCTCTACTGGCCTTACAGTATGCCATTCGGTCACCCCAATTATTAATGACATTTTGGACTACCTCGGCGCCAATTTCACTCAAAACAGTCGTAATATAATGTCATCCACTAACATCCCTTTCTCACGAACTTTCCTCACCAATTTGCGTATAGCTCCTTCGGTGGGTGCTCTATCACGACCCATATTTCTTTTCAAAATTCGTACAGTTTCGGCGACACAGCACTGACTTTGAAAATAAGTTTTTAAAATTTCAAAACGCTCTTCAAGAGAAAACATGTTGTTTCGTGCCGCGGACGGTATGACTAATAAACTGTCAAAATTTCGGGTCTGTAGCTCGTTCGGTGTTGCCATACGACGAAATTCAAAAACGTACCAATAGATGGCCCACCCTGTACTATCAACTTTATAGAAAAGCTGCAAGAGACAAAAATCATTTATTTTCTTCTCATAAAGTTCTAAGAATTTTTTCAAAATTTTTTATCAGCTTTTTAGTACTGCATTTTCTCATTTTTACTAATAAAAATACGGTATTAAAAAATTCTGAAAAAATTCTATAAAAATTCTCAGAACTTTATAAGAAGAAAATAAATGATTTTTGTCTCTTGAAGCTTTTCTATAAAGTTGATAGTATTTGAATGAAAAATTATTCAAGACCAATATTTGGCAATTTTTAATAATTAATATCTTGTTAACTATTGCGAAAATTGCAAAATGATAGAGGACTTTTCGACTCAGTTTAGTCCTCTTTATCTGCCCATGAAATATTTGGCGATTATTTCCAGACACCCTGTATATCGGTATTATTTGTAGTACTTCAGATACATTCCTTTTCACCCGGAAGCTTTGTGCGAATGAATATACGAATGATAAAAGAAAGTAATAATAAATCCGTTGTTCATATTTATTTGAAATAGCATGAATCAAAAACAATTGCATAAAATAATAATGACTTGGCTAGTTTAATAATACAGTAAAGTCTCTACGCTGTTGATTCAACTGACTGCTTCGTATATAGAGAAACTTTGAAATATAAAGCTTCATGTTTAATAGCGCAAGGTATTCATACATCGTACGTTATATACTCCCAGTTTATGCTCTTTAAATCAAATGATTTTGCCCGTACCTTTTGCTAAAAGCATTTACCTTTGGTTATTATCCATATAACCCATTACGCCGACGAGAGTCGCTATGCATGTTGCGAAATGTAATAATTGGAGAATGTGTAAAGATAAAAGCATTTTGCCGCGTGATCGTTACGCGAGATTCCACCTATCGTAGGAAATTACTTCGGCTGCTACACTCCCTAATAATAGCCATAAAATCACTGCATATTACATTTTGTTTGTTAAATTGACAACTCTCTGCATAATAATTTCGCTATAATCTTTACGCTGACGTATATGAGCGTATAGTATGAGAGAGAGAGAGAGAGAGAGAGCTTCTCGGAAGTCGAATTATAAATCATTTGATTCACTTTTCATATAAATTTCTTTATTTATATTATTATAATTCAAAATTAAACCAAAATACTTAAATTAAATCAAAAGAATTCCTATTTTCGGTCAAAACGGATCTTTAGTGCTTAAATATTTTGATGTGAATTTATTATATATAAATTTATATATTGTATATATCCAATTCTGCAAACGACACGCCGAAATCTTTTTCAGTCTTGAAACGCTACCGTTTCTTAATTTTAGCATCGGAACATACTAATTTGGAATTTCATCGATTTTCTTACTTTCTGTTTAAAGACGATTAATCTAGCTTTGCCGCGCATTTTTCGTCCTGTAATGTTGTTAAACTATCAGTAATGCTGCTTATCGAAGGAGTTTTGTCAAGAACGCAAAAGCGGCCCTCGTGAAACAAGAAACACCGTGCAGGCATGGCGTCGCGACCGACTTTGCATCGCAAAAGTTGCGAAGAAGTTTTCATTCGGAAACTTTTCCATCGCGCCCGCCCTCGCACGCTCTCTTTCTGTATGTACGTGTTTCAACTCGATTATAAAATAACGTCGCGCCTCGCTGCTTCTCTCCGCCAATTGAAAAATGACGAGCACGTAACGCAGAAATATGCTTGCAGAGTGCAATCGCGTTCGATAACTCGTCCAACGCAGTCTGGCTTATACTTGTTTGTCATAAACACGATGTATTCTCGTCAGGGTTTTATTGAAAAAGTAAAAGAAAACATATAACAAAAATAAATCGATTTACATAGAGAAAGACAATGTTTCCATAATTATTATTCTAGTTCTGTAAGTTTCTATTTTACGACATAAAATTCTTTCATAAATATAAAAAATACAAATAGAAGATTAATGATGTAAGATATTTACCTTTTGAAGGGATTTCAGTAAATCCACTTGCACATACAATATATTATTTTAAAAAAATTGTTTGATTTTTCAAAACTATATCCTTCTTATTAATGAGACTATTTTCTAGTTAACATGTTAAACCGTAAAACAGATAAAAGAATTCATGTAAATTCATCATAAATAACAATAAAACCGAAGTGACTTGAAACTTGCATGGTATTATTGTTTAAAAAAGCCACTTTAATAAAACTAATCTAAATATAAATGATTAATCGATATTAATTTACAAACATATTCACTAGAGGGATGCTAGCAACTCAATATTTCACTCTAATTATAATTAAAGCGTAACGTATGTCGCACTATTGTCTAACAGTTCGTTAAGATTCCTATTGCGCCCACGACGGCTTTTCAATGTCAACTATAGGCATTCACCACATGTTCATACGGCAAGATAACGGGACAGCGACAGGAAGACAGGCGTGTTACGTACGTAAGAGAATAGCTGGAAAGGGAAATACGCTCAATTATAAACGAGGAGTGATATAGACCTGGCGGCATGTAGGCCCGCCCCTGGGATTACAATTTAGATGAGAGGATTTCACGGAGAACGAAGAACAGTGGAGACTCACAAATAATCGTACTGCTCGCTCCACATATTCCTTTCTTCCTGCCTGTATGGGCGATACGCGTGTCCGCCTAAAATTCTTCTGACACTGTCCTAGCCAATCAACTTCTCTTATATATCATGTCTCGCATCTCGCAAAAAAGATCTATTAGATCAACGCCGGACATTTCAAAAAGCTGAAGCCGAAGCGGAAAAAGGAACAATGTAAAGACAATATTATGTAATGCAATGAAAGTAACGTGAATCCAAAATGGATCGAAAGCAAAGACCTGCTGAGAATTTGAAACGTTTCGATCTTCACGTCCATCACGATTTTCGGATAATATATAAGCACGTATCCGTAAATTTTGTAACACATTGTGAGAGATTAACCCGAAATACTTTGCATATTTTTTGATTCAATATTATCTAAATTTTTCGATAAAGTACGGTCTCAAATTCTCATCACACTTCAACGTGGAATTCTTTTTTCAGTATCTTGATTGCACGTAGCTAACAGTCTACATTTCTGTAAAAATTTTCCCTTAAAGAATCTTAGAAATCCTCAAATTGAGAAAGGACGAGCAGTAGTAAACATAAATTCAACGAGCAAATAAAGTTTCACGCGCGATGCTTTCAGGCATAAAATAATAATTTTCTGTGAAAATGTTTAATAAAACAAAACGATATACTTGATTTCACGAGCCAAACCGCTCGAAAACGATAACGAACGTAAACCGTAATTAGATATAGAAGGCTCGCAATGCAAGCCTACCCGTAAATCACAATTAACGCAGAGAGTGACAACGCGAACCGAAGTCAACCAAGCAATCGGGCTACTACTCCATTAACGTACAATCAGGCACTCCGTTGCTTGGAAAATACGAGTGCTCTCACAATTCGACGAGAAACGGTAAAATCGATGTTCATTTGCTACTGCAGGATAAAACAGCAACATGGTTTTCTTTTAAGTACCTGTGTCTGTGTATTCTGTAATTTTTAACGACAGTATCAGTACTGGGTTATATTTCATTCCGCATGTGTGTGTGTGTGTGTATGTGTGTGTGTGTGTGTGAGATGTTAAAAAAGCAACAAAAAATATAACGATAACGAATTGAAGTTAAGAGTTATAAAATACAGACACAGGTACTGTGAAAGGAAGGACACTGAAAATGCAAATTAGGAAATACACTTGGAAATGATTAGTTTCCCATGGAAAAATAACACGCACATACAAATGTGGATTTACTAGTATAATATCTATCATTTTTACAAGAAAAAATTAAATAACACATATTGAAGTCATTCACACTTAGATTTGTAGTGAAATCACTCGATCGTTCGCTCCTTTCGCCAGAATTCCTATATGTTTTCTCACGCTCACAATCTAAACAAGAAACTAAATATTGCGACGTCAATCATACAATACCGGTATGATAAAATCACGCCGCCTTAGAAAAATTGCTGCTGACAAAACACTCAAGGTCTTTAAATTAGTCTTAAATCAAACAGACTTCTACGGTGATATTATCGCATTTGCATTCAATCGGATTTTATTCTCAATTGAGCGCGATACCGTTCTTATGTATATTGATGCAAATCAATGAATTAACGAAGATACGAAGATAAGACAGAATTGTGTAATAGCATACCGACGTATATGCATACGATGGCATAACGAGAGATGCTCGATGGGACGATTGAAAGCCTAGAAATTAACGAAACGACTAGCAAACTACGCGCGCGAATTTGTATTAACGAGATTAAATCCGCAAAGTACTCACGCCATTTATACGTATATCTCGTCATTCACACCGTTTTATCTCTCACTCGAATGGCAGACCGCATATGAAAAAAAGATATGTCCGGCGTGCCAATATTCTCGATATTTCATCGTATATATATGCATAATTTCGATGTTTTTTTAATCCCCGATGCATATTGGCGAGTTCTCGTAAATTCTCTCGGCAATCATTGAGAGCAGTAAAATGGAATGGTTAGGTATTTCATGAAATAATAAAACTTAGAGAAAAATTGCGTACACTTGAGCATAATCTTCAAAAATGCGAAGAATTCAATCGGATATACAGATCTTAATCAGTATTATCGCGATAAAAGGAAAAGTCGAAAAACTGTAGGTTAAAAATCCAGAGTTAAAAATCCAGATATATAGAACAAAGGGACACTTATACTACTTGATATCAAACCGGTAGAAGCGACGAACTATGGCTGCAGTCACTTTAAACCGATTCCTTTTGTCTCTTTATCTGGTTCTTTATCCCTCTTTTCTCTCGAAAATACGAATATCGCGGTAGAGCGAACGAGTACATTCTTAGTCTATGATAAAGGTACATTTCTTTTTTACGTAGCACGAGATATTTTTTTCTCGATATTTTTTTAATATTATATCATACATCATTTCTTAAATTATAATATGACATGAAATTTTCCATGCAATATAACGTGACGCCTGCTAACATATAATATTAATAGTCTATATAGTATGTAGAATTATTAGCATGTATGATGTGCTGTAGTATGTTATTAACGTGTTACGCGATATTAAACATTTATAATATGAGCACACAGGATGCTGTAAATGTTCATCAAACTGATAGTAATGCAACATTGAATTATATAAACGTGAATCTTATTATCCTTATATATCCTGTACAATTATGAATTTGTTGAGGAATTTAGAATGAGCGTTTCGTTTAAAATGTAAAACTTTCAAAATTATAAAGTTATCTAACGTTGGAAAAGTGAATTAAACTTTATGAATTGGAAGTTTAATTCAAAGAAACTTTAATTTCAGTTGATTTTAAACGAGCCTTATTTTAACTGAAACGTTTAATTTAATTGTTAATGTTGAAAATTCTCCCGTTAGATGCACATTTATACATATTTAACATAAAATATTTCATATAGTTCATGCATATTAACGTATTCAATAGCAATATATGTTTTATTACACATACGTAATATTACATGTAATGCACATGCGCGACGCAAAGCGTTTTAATATTAATCGAGTTTTTCTCGCGTATAACGAAGCTGAACTTCTTTATAATTTCATATCTGCCACCGATTTTCTAATGTTCCATTTACCGATATATAATATATAATAGTATGATGCAAAAAAATCGATTGCATTAAGAAAAAACGCTTCCGACCTTAAAAAAAGAAGGTCATTTCGAGATAAGGTAACTGTTTCGATAGCGCTTGCAATATTCGACGCACGTACAATATCGTGAGAAAAGTTGATTTTCGTAGATAATAGTATTTCTCATACCGTCGCTACAGTACGTTACACGTACAGGCTAAACACCATGTAACTCGCGGCCATAAATTACTAATCGGCTCGATGTTCTTTCAGCAAATCCTGGATGCCATTTCCTTTTACCATAGACACGTTTACATGATGTTTACATTCAAGTGTAATCTCATACTGAAGAGGATATATATATATATATATATATATATACGAATTTATATATATATATATATACATATATATATATATGAATTTTCTGATATTTCTCAATAATATGTTTTACTCATGTGAAAAGTCGAAAGAATGTCACTCTCAGAAAAACCCATTACTCCGGAAAATTTTGTGCTTCCATTCGGAAAGCACAAGCCTTTAATATTCCAATGATACTCGTGTTATCTGTCAAAATAATTATTTTAGCAAAGATATATTTTCACAACAGCTCTCTCTCTCTCATCTAGATATTTCACGTGATAAACTTTCACGAGCGTTATAATCGAGCTTCCATTTCCTCTCGCTGGACAATTTCAGGTAAAATCCAAATTCATCTGTCCTACATAAAGGTAGTCGGATTATAAACAAATAATCGCTCGGGAGGATGTCGAAAAGCTGGCAAATGGTTACACGTTCTAGCAATCGGTTTGTTAGAGGCGAAGTGGAGCGCACTTGGAAAATCGATTATCAACGAAATAGGTCATACCAAGCCACGTTCATCAATTCGTAATCAACGTATGCCGAAAATTCTGTCTCGCCGCATCGCGTCGCAGTCGCGCGTGAAAGAGTAATGCATCACGAGAATCATATAGAACGACTTTGTATAATTCCAATGACGTTGCGACAATTCATTGTCGCGGTTTCATCTTGAGTTTTGCCGCCGGAATTAGTAACGAATATCGATTACCTCCAATCGTTATGCACTTGGGCAATCACGCGGGGGAAAATATTCCTCTAACATCTCGTAATAGTACATGTTACAATGAGAAACGTGCATTTATGGTTTCATCGAAATTAATCCTGTATGCCGCGAGATAAATCTGTCGTATTTTCCGTTTTAACAAGCGGCGAATCGGTTTGAACCAAGTTATATCATACATCGTATATGCAATATCCATCATATTCTGGACTGTTACAGTTGTTTATATAAATATCTGTAGAGATTTTTATTTAAAATAAAAAGTTGGCTTGTGACGAATTAGAGTTGAATGTGTGTGTGTATGTGTGTGTGAGTATGTGTGTATTTTACATCAGGGAAAGTACATAAAAGTTATTGACTTCAATTTAGGATTAATTATTATAAAAAATGAGAAGATTATCAAATTATGTATAATTAAAATAATTATTATATACATATGATTTCAAATATTATATTAAAAGTTGAATTACATTTTCTCATTATAAAACGCGCTATTTTACGCGAATCTTGCAGCGCTTCTCTTCTACTATAAATTTTTATAATGCTTCTGGCCAAAAAAGATATTCAATTTAAATTAAAACATCGTACAGTAAAGGATGCGGCTCTATCCTTTACGGGTCAGATCTCATTTCAGCGAGCACTGACCCCAGGAAAATTCTCCACGAAATATTTTTACGAATATCCTCGAAGTTGATTTTGCAGAACCGAACTGGGCATTCTCGATATGCACTTCTCTTCAACGGAATTTCGTTCGCGCACAAAGCCAGAGCGTTTCTCTTTCTCCTCTGCCCTTGAAAGTAGGTTTTTATTCCATCCTTTTACACGCACGGTCTAGGAAGGGACGAGCTTTCCGATAAAGGATCGGTACACTCCGACGAGATTGCGTTCCATCGAATACGAGTATTACGAAACGCGCTTTATCGCGATCAAGAGCTGTATGTCGACTGAAACTAATTTACGCGAATAGGTACAACACGTTTCTCATACACGCGGCGGAAAAATCTAAATCCTCCTTAAATCGATATAAAATACAACCGATCATCGTATTCATAAAAAGTAAAAAAACAGGGAGAGAGAGAGAGAGAGAGAGAGAAATAAAAAATGTCGATAGTAACAGGGCGCCAGAATTCTGTTAAAATTTCGTTTTCACCTTCCAGTCGAGATTTGCTGAAGAGAGAAGTGACCTCCATTTCTACAGATCTCACATCTCACGTTTATGTGATCTGCTCTGATGTGCGTTTATGTTTGCACACATGCACACATGCACGCACACAATTCCACTCAAGCTATCGCGAGAGCGCACTGTTATACGTTCCAATAACGATACGACGGCCGTAATACATCCTCGTGATTGCGCTCGCGACAGGCATGCATTTTATGCGGCGCATGAGCTTCGAGCTATCATTTTTACGTCAGTCGTATATTTGCGCGCCCGCATTATCCGCCGGGCAAGTGGATGGAATAAAATTCCGTTCGGGCCCTGATCGCAATTTCCTCCTTTTTCCCCGGCAAATTCCACGAGGATATATTTCTTGGTGCGAACGGAGCGTTACGAACCGTCGCGCCTGACCTCGGCGAAAACTTCGGACTTGCCAACGATCATCTCGAACTGAAATCGACTTTCGGCGCTGCATACGAACACGATATAAAAGATACTGAGCAGCACGATCAACTTTACAATTGCGACTGGATCCCTTTTATCGGCTGCCCGTGTCGCTTATATTAAAGCACCTCTCGAAGTGCTCGCTATCGAAAAACGATATACGGAGAAAAAATATGAAATAAAAAAAGGTATCTCACAATTTCGTCATAATATCTTTTCCGATAGGTATTTGTGTCCACGCCCTCAGATCTTTCGTGTGTTCGTGAAGAATGACGGAGCATGAATGTTGATGCAATTAACGAACGCGAATCTTTTCATTTTCGGTACACTTGACGGAGATATGATCCCTTGATGGGAGGTATTGACAAACGCGGAATGACGAGGGATTAGGTAATCGATCAACGTCATCAACATGCTCGAATTCCGCTGGTTGGTGGCTTTTTAGCAATGAAGTTGCTCGGAGTGGCAGCGTGTGAATCGAGTTGTATATAAAGAATTTTTATAACGAGTGTATATTACAATAATTATATTATAAATTACAATAATTGTAGATACATAATTGCAAAAATATTTTATGTCGCAAGCTTCCAATGTTTTGTCGTGTAATAAATGTCTGTATAACTCAATTAAGCATCTTTCAGGCCATCTAAAATACCACTTAAAATAAAATCCATTTAAAGTCTAAGGTTTTACGAGGATTAATTCGTCAAGAGTTTTTAATTTCTCCATTAAATTTTAAAATTAAAAATACTTGTTATTATTTTATACATATAAGTATCGATCGGAGAAAAATCAACTTACATATTAAACGCGCACTCTTGAAAAATTTATCACATTTTATATATATATATATATATATATATATATATAATTTATAGAATATTTTATAAAACATTGAGAAAAGTCGTAAAGAATCATAAAAACATATATTTGCAGTATGTTAAAATAATAACGTATCAAAAGCAAATTCCTCAACTAGACCTGAATAAAGAGGTATCATTTAATAAAGCTATAATGATATTTGTAGTTGACGTATTGAAACTAGCAGAACCGATCGAATGTCCTATTCAAAGGGCTAATATCGTATATCAGCATGAACAAAGCTGCCGGGTCGCCATGTCAAATCACAGAGAATATTACGCCTTTCACGAGTGATGCGCATTCGTATTAGCGAATTAGAATGTTAGTTTGAAGTTGAGACTGATGTACCCGCGAATCTCAGCCTGGAAGTTTATACCGGCAAATTCCGACATAGTCGGATTGTAGTTTGACGTGTCTTATAATTGCATGAGTTCGTGCACTCTCAGTAATTAAAGTGTGACGTTAATGAACATTTAATAATGCACACAGCATAATATATTAATGCAAAAATTCTTAAAATATATGTTTAAAACAACCATGATATCATCCTAGAAAAAGTAATAAGTAAGTATTATAATATTAGAAAAAATGAAAAAGGACATTGATACCATTTTAAGCAATATAACAAATAATTAAAGAAAGAAAAGGAATGAAAATTTTATTTTTTTAAATATACGCTCATGTTGTAAAAAGTAACAACGAAATGTTATATAAAAATTATTCTATTCTTTTAATTTCCAATAAATAATTGAGAATAATAGAAAATATAACTAGTAACACAAGCAAATGCATTTTCCTTTTGAAATAAATTTATTTTAAAATATTATTATTACACAATATATCAGGTATTTAAAAGTGTAATTATTTAGCCTTTCACAACTGATGAATAAATAAAGGATAAATATCGATATGTTAAGTTGCAAGTATTAAGTATTAAACGTCAAGGACTACCAATTCCATTAAACAATCGAAGGTTTCTCTAACGCCCACCATTTTATAGATGCAACTCGTGCAACCCATTGCATGGATTATAAAGGAAATGAAACCACGTTTAATTTTGCATGACTTGACTCACGCTGGCCTTCCTACCGCGCTGTTGAAGGTAACCAACAAATGGACGCAGCCGTAACAAGATGAGGTCGTTTAGAGAACAGACATATACATATGTACTTGTATGTAACTAGCGAACTTGGAATACGTTAACGCTACGTATGATGTAGTCCATTTGAATAACAAACTTATCACACTCTTTAAATAAGTGTCTAAATAACTATTATAATATTTAAGCATTGTTTAATATATTATAGTATTTAATATAGTTATTATATATAGTATTTAAGCAATTGTTATATAATTGAGATCACATAATCGAAGCCAGCAGTTTCCAATAAAGAATCATAATATGTAATAGTTTTCTTAAGCCATATTCTGATCAAATCTTATATTTAAGACTTAAGTACAATCTTAATCAAGATATCATAAACTAATCAGACTGTATTAGTGATGTTCATAAAAGAAACATTTAATTTTAAGATATTAAAGTGTTTTATTCTTGTCTCCGTTTTTTA
Organism: Acromyrmex echinatior; assembly: GCF_024713525.1. Lineage (NCBI taxonomy): Eukaryota > Metazoa > Arthropoda > Insecta > Hymenoptera > Formicidae > Acromyrmex > Acromyrmex echinatior. The sequence continues at coordinate 7,270,126 of NC_141854.1, forward strand.
AGACACTATGTGTTTAGATTTAAAACATTAAAACGTTTGAAATTGAAATATCTTTTATTATTAAACGTTTGTTTCACAAAGATGTTTTAAATGTAAACATTTTAAACACTACATTTTTTACAATAAACTTAAGATATTACTTAAGACGATCTTAAAATAAAAATGAACTGAATACCGCTCTTAGTATCTTATCAATATATATCTTCAAAAAAAGTATTTTTCCACATACGATTGTCGTTGTAAACAAGGAGATGTGTTTATAAAATAACTAAATTATCAACAAGCCAATGATTATTGGACGATTAGCCAATCTCACACGTTGTAATTATTTATAAGGGAATGGGAAGCCAGACAATTCGCACGTGGCGCACTCACTCTAATTAGATCGGATTAAATCTAGCCCGATTATGTTCGTTAGTTACGGCGAAACCACAGTTAGGAGTCCAAACCGATACTGCTGTAAGCTGAAACGGGACCAATGATTCTTGGGACGCAGCCGGCGTCGTTTCTCATTAGCCGGCAAAGCTTGAAAGAAAAGAGAAGAAAAAGCGGAGATTGATTCTTTCAAGAAGGCTGAGTGCAGACCCTTTGCTTCGTTCATCGAATGGAGACCTCAGACCTGTGACTTGAACGCCAGCTCGTTGTGCAAGGATAAAAGAGGCCCTAGGAAGGGTGCGAGGGTTAAAAACGGCCTTTCAATACGAAAGGGAAGTAACTTAGGTGTCCATTCACACTATTCACTAGCGAGGAACTCTCGTGAAATATAAACCACGCAATAGATAATTATCTCTACACATTGAAAGCAGGTTAAACATCAATTTATTCCACCCAAATTTCGTTTGGATAAAAATGCATTCGAGTTATAAAAGTATAAAATTAATATTATTACTCAATTGATTTTATCAAAACGTCAAATTCATCCTTTTGGCACAAATACAACGATATTGTAATGTACAGAATATATCCATATTTAGAAGTGATCCAGTGTTCCACCAACACTTCGCTTTTCTAAATGCATATACTAAACCAAATCTTTATTATAATCTCTTATAATAACTCATCTTTGATGCTTCTTAATTACGCCTTTATAAGTTTACCATTTTAATTAAAGAGATGTGCAATATTCGAAAAAGTATTGTAAATACAATTTTACGAAAATCTCTAGATGGATTAATTAAATTAATATTATTAAATTAATAAATCATTTCCTTAAAAATTTAATTTTTTTTAATAACTTCTTCGTTATTAAACAATATATGTATTATTGTTACATAATATTATACATGTAATATTATACATATATAATATTATACATGTACATTCAGATTATTTTATAAACGTTAAATCCGGAAAAATTTATTCTTACGAATTCTTACGATTATTCTCTCTTCTATTCTGGTGACCGTTCACTTTTGCGCACTCGAATGGCTGCGCAAATATATTTCATATAGTGTATAGAAACAAAACGACATCGGTACAATTAAGAAATATGTTACAATGTAATATCTATTGCGTAAGACAAAAATAGAGTTTCATGCCTCGTGAAATAAATTTCCGTGCAGTGTGGCTTGTACGCCATGCACGTCGTGCCTTCTTGTGCCGTTACCTTCGTACGTGTCGAAGAAATCGTACAAAACCAATGATCTCAACTCCTTATGGATAGAGAAAACGACTTAACCAATATCTTCAAAGGATATCTTTATCACTATGATAGCATCTCATAAACGTTCAGACTAATGTCTCGATTATATAATGTATGCGAAAATCGAATTCAAGCGATCAATCGTGTCTTTCAATAAAATTAAATAATTATTATTAATTTAGAAATAGAACTAAAAAAGTTTAATAGCTGTATTTAATCTAAGACACTGAATGTATGTAAATATCGAAAAATCAACAAAAGAAATTCAAAGGAAATTCTACCAAACAAAAATGTTGTGGCCAACATAAAATTTATTATTTAATAGATAATTGAAAAATGATCAAAAACTGTAACTTTTCTAAATTTTCAAGAAACGATATATGTATCCAGAGTTAGAAAATTAATGACAGACAATGCAACCATAATTTATCTCGTTCGCGAGTTTAACATTATTTATTGTTGATGAAGCTTTATGCGTTTCGTATCCCTGTTCGCCAATAAACTTTGGTATCCTCGTCGCGCATTGGAGAAACGAGAAACGGAAGATAGTGGCAACGATGGCGACGACGGTAGTGGTTTTCCGTGGATCGATGACGGTGACCCGACAAGGAAGACTCCAGAGGAAAATGAAACGCTACGATAAGGGCGTAAGATCCGGAGAAAGGAGAAGCACAAGGCACGAATAAAGAATGTAAAGCGCTGCGTGTCAAGTCAACGTTTGCCATCTACGTGACGTTAGATCGAATCGCGAATGTATAGAATATTCGTAGATTTCCAACTTTTCTTTTTGTTCCTTATACGAACTTTTTGAACAATTCTGCACGAGTTATTCCCTACAGATTTTTGACAAAGTATAACTTTCTCGTTAAACTAACAGAAACGTGCAAATACAAAAGATATATGCGCTTTTCATAAAAATCAAATCTAACAAAAGAAAAAAAGAACAAATAGAAAGAGGAAGAAAATAATAAATATCTTCTTATATATCATAATGCGAAAAATAGTTCCAAGGATCGAATTATGAATATAATTTAATAATAAATTTTTCGCACGGATTTTATTTTTCTTGATTTGTAGGAAACGTATCGCACTCTTACAGCAACATATAGGTATAATACACATATAAAGCTATCTATTTAAAATTCTACAAATGTAAAATACATTTAATATTAAATAAAGAAAGCGTTTTTTTCGCTTAAATCCATTTGTATTCTTAATTATGTAAAACTTTGTTAACGTCTGTTTTATCTCTCGTGAGCCTTACAAATACCTCGATGTTTGCATAAAAGGGTCAGTCCTTGATTCGAAAAAATTCGTAATTGAGAAAGTGTGTACCTAGTTACGTTTTGCATATACATGCCAGCACGTATCGGGATATCGAGTGGGTCGACAGATAGATCCAGGTATACGAAAGGCATACGCGCGCGAGAAAACGTGTCTGCTCAAGGTCGACAGGATGATCTCGCTTCGTGAAAAAGGATCATTTCGAATTCCTAACACGCTGTCTCATATCCGTGGATTGTCGAAATTGCCATCCCGACGTCGCATCTCGTTCGTTTTACCCGTCTCTCCGGTAATTATAAATAGTATTTTAAATTGCTCGACATTAAGCTTCTATTGAAAATTTTGCTTCATTCATTCGCGTCATATTCACAACATGCAACATCAGTCTGCCCGATTTTCCCGCAATGTTTTAAAATGCCCCATTAATAATCGGTTGCAAGGGATGATCTGATATAATTCGATATATGGAAATATTCTATCATTACCCTTTTGATATTCGATATTTGCACCGAAACTTTTTTTGAAACCGAAAGTTTCTTTGAGTTTCCGTATCGTAACATATCGGATCTAAAACTGATATCAAATAATTCAATACAAAGGCTTTGTTTCCAAAATTCACTATCAGCTTATCAGCAGTCAGCACTGAAAGGCTACATTTGATATTACGTGCACTAAGCTTTTCAGCAGTGGCAGCGAATTTTGAAATATACAGCCAAAGAAGAAGTAGAAAAGCGACAACTAGAGATATGCGGAGGAGCACAGACTTTTGATATTTCGTATCGAATCATTTCCAATCAATATATCGCCGTATTGACATTGCATATCCATATCAATACGAAATATAGATATAAAATATCAAAATGTGCTCTTTCGCACATTTCTTGCAAATGATAACTATTTAAAACAAATATCAGTCTTATACGATACTATTTTAATACACATAATATACTTATATAAAGAGAATATTATAATTCATATAATAATCCCTGCTTTATATAGATATATGTATGTTACGTAACTTCCGAGTTATGACGTAATTTACATCGATAAGCCGAAAGAGAGAGAGAGAGAGAGAAAGAGAGAGAAGGCAGGAAAAAAGTAAAGAGAAAACGCTTTAAATTTTTCCCTCGATGTTCCAGCAAATAAACGAGTTCATTACAGCCAGTCTTATTAACTGCATGTACGAAGCGAGTAAATACCTGCAGGCAATAAATAAAACAAAGAAGAGCTTCTTCCAGAGAGGCCTCCGTGTAAGGGATTACCTCCATGGCAGGCGTGCACGTATGGCTGCAATTATCGTTACCCTTAATCGAATTCAGCACGTACCATTCTATGTCAATCGTATTGACAGCTCAGCTGCTCAGGAATACGACGAGAGTTTCTGCGGGAGGTACAAATACAATATGTATAACAACGACACAAATTCGAGCAAATTAATTACGCTTAGAAATACAAGAGACGAACGGGATAATGAACACACACTCGATAACTTATAATTATATATAGTGGTATAATTTCGAGTTTCTGGCGAAAGCGGCTTTCGCGGCGACTTAGGCTAATGCGGCACTTTTGGAGATTATTAAAATAAACTGCATGCGCTAAGAGCCAGAGAATCGACGGAAGAAGTTTTAATTAACCGCACAGTCCTGCGCTCGTATATGGAAGTAACTCATCCTTGAACTTGGAAGTATCTGTAACTTTTAATTTTCTACATGTTCAAAATTATTTAGCAAGTACGTGCAGAGGAAAAAATGCAAGGAAGATTTTCTGCATATTGCACATACACGAATACAGAATTTTTGTCTCTCTTTCACTTCCGCCTTCTCTAATAAATATGAAAGATCAATCATTTTTACTTTATCTTACTCCATATTATTAAATTATTTATTAAATATTTATTGAATCTTTTACATTGAGTGTTGCCAAGATATTATAGTATAGTTCAGTTTTGAGTAAAACTAGTAACATCTCAATTAAGCTTAAAATTACACATTAAAGTCACTTGAAATGTAACTTTAAACGTGTAATTTTAACATTTATTTAGTTTCTGAAACTCAATATATATCGGAACATTTAAAAATGTCAGTATCAATAATTGCTAAATCCTTTAATAAACATTGAAACAATCGATTCTCTCCTTTGTTTTGCTTTCCGTTATCTATTATTGAAAAAATTCTAGAGTAACCATCATTGTCTCGAAAAGAAATATAGAATTTCTAAGCATTATAACATCCTTAAAACTTAGAAATTCAAGCAAATGTAGCGAATGCTCATACGCAAACATGCTATATTTTCTCAAGACGCCTGGCACGTTTTGAACACACATTGCAGACGCGAGGATGCCTTTTCATTAAAGTGCATAATCTTCAGGCTGACAGACAGTCTCTAGAGATACAACCAGGCAACATGCAAAATCCGGCTTACATATCTGTCGTACATGTCGTAGGGAAGGAGAGGAGAGACGAGCGGCATGTGCTCGTTAGTACTTCCAGAATATCCGGATATTAGTGGATCGTATTGCTCATTAAATTCGAGGGCCTATCCAATTTATCATGCGCTACAAATCAAAATGGTAATTTGCGAGAATAATTTTCTCTTCATGAGAAGCGCGTAAATTCTCGCGTCAGTTTACACATTAATTAATATAGCAATTAACTTATTTTTGTGTGTGTGTGTATATATATATATATATATATATATATATGTGTGTGCGTATGTATGAGATTATGTTATAACAATATTATAGAATATTTCTCTTTGATAAGTTTGAAATACTTACATTTTTCTGTTAATTAAGTTATCACCTTCTACAATTTCCAATTGTATATATATTTATAGTCAAATATTACATATTTTTTATTTAAAAATAACATTCCATTCTCTCTCTCTCTCTTTCTTCTCTCTCTTTTTCTCTCTTTCTCTTAAGGACTATTTGAAATTAAATAAAAATTACGGTATGCTGTTTATTAGCATTAGGTTTAATTTATAAATAATTAAATTTTGTACAGTTTAATTAATAATTGGACGAGTTATTTTGATAAGAAAAGTATCAAAACATCTATAAGAAGATATTTTTTATAAATATACAAAATTTTCTGTCAAAGTATATAAAGCTTCGCAAGTGTTTGAGATCTTAAGATTGATAAAAACATAAAGAGATAACTCAATCTAAAAAAATTTAATTACATTGTGTTCTTTAACATTTATGCGTAATAAATTGTTTACTACCACATTTTGAAACGAGTGATCTTGAAACTTTTAAATTAAAACAGCCTATATGCGTACGAAGAATCAATATAAAAATGACTTCCTTAGCAAGTCGATAGAACATAAGCGAACATCATCCCACCTGTGTGTCACGGCAGAAATCCGCTTCTCGTTCTATAGAAAGCGAGCGAGCTGTTTCTGGAATACTATGTTTGCTTTAATCCCATCCTCCCCCCACACATACAACTTGGATGTGGTATATAAAAGCCTTTTATCTATCGTAACTCTCGAACCATATAACATGTGCGACCACGAAACCCCGCATGACCGTGTTTGTACAAGAGAACACAGAAAATCAACACAAGTTAATCAGGTTGGCCAGACCGAACACGCAAAAGCTCCAAGAGATGAAAAAACGATGAGGAATTGTCTCCTTTATAATAATAATTATTATCCCTTCATCAAATACGATATCCTTCTATCTATAATCTCTGTATTTCATTTACCTCCAAAATATTTCGTGATCTGACAATGATCAACGACAATGCATGTCAAAAGAATTATATTTGATTAGGAAAAATTAAGATATATATCATAAAAGAGATTTTTTGCGGGAAAAACTGTTCAATGTTTCGCAATTTAATAATTCTATGTCGCACGAAAATATTTTCATAAATATTTTCCTTTTTTAATAATTCTATATTATTGTGATATATATGACATATCTAATAATTTTTGTACAGTTTATTCATCGAGATAAAGTTTCTCGGCACTGTGTTATTTCCGAAAACTGGCAACCGTGCTTTAACAATGAGAAATCTGGACGTGGGATGTATAACACAGCACATCGAAGGATGACAAATACGATATGTGGAGTACTTTGCGTGACAATCTGACGGCAGGGAAATGCAATAGCACGCCTATATTGTGAGACGTGCTACGCATAGCAGACGGACGGTGTCGCAGTGCGTTCTCCAACCGAGAACGCAGATCGGTTGAGGGTAAAAGAGGAGAAGGGCAGAGAATGGCAGGCGTTGTGTCGAGGCGGTCACAGCCGGCGCGGACTAATGTGTTTACAGATACGCCAATTGTAAACGAAACCGCAATGAGAGCTCGCTTCCACCTGCAGCCCATCAGCCTACCCTGCGCTGGCTCCTTCATTGCATCTCGTTGACGATACGGTTGGCATACACTGAACGTTCCCACTCTGTTAAGCTTCCGTTAAGCCCACCCTCTCGCACTTCGCCGCCGAATTCTTCCACTCGAGCAAGAGATGCACGTTTCGCCCAAAACAAATTTATATGCGCCAGAGCCGGCCATTATTCTCGACTTGGATCGAGCAGCGCGCGAATAAACTTCCCCGCGCGTCTATTTACGGCGACCTCGATCTCTTTCACTGTGAGGTGAGATCCTCGTCTCTCGTTGACAGCTATCGTCGATTACTCCAAGGGATTTGACGTGACCTATTTCACCAGACCCTTCGTAATAAATTCTTCCTCGTAGCAAATTCTTCGTAATAAATTCTTCGTTGAGCATCACGAACCGCTTTTGTTAAACAATTAGCGCGTTCACTGCTATTGTATATTAAATTGTTTCCGAAAGAGAGAAGAGCGCGAGGATTAACCAAACGGAAATGAAATCCCTCCCTTCCTCCTCCTATCGTGCAGCTTTTTTCATCGTCGTTGTATTTTCGTCGTCGCGGAACCGTTGACGAGGCATTTCGTGTGGAAATGGATCTCGTTGGAGCAGCACGTTTCAATAGTTTTAATGCCAGTTGCAGCTGCTAACTTGTACAATGCCCTGGGACAGCGGCTGAGAGAGCACTCACTTTGGCACAAACGACTCGGCCACAAGTGCAACTTTTCTCTTGAATTTAATTCCAGTTGCTCGACGACTACCACCGAACACGTCAAATATCGAAGGATTTCAGCATCCTTTTATACAATTATTTGTAGACAATAGGGAGTTTTTGCAATACCGCTTATCCAGATGCGATAAACGCTAACGTCACGTTATCTTTTTCTTAACAATTACACCCCAAAAAAAAAATTCCATTTGCCATTTAGCAGTTCCGTGTTAACGTCAGAGGGTTTTCCATTTATATACGACCTCAAAAGGATACTCTACAAAGTAAAGGAATTTCGTACAACCATAAAGAGCTTAAAATTAAGGGAAAGGATTTAGAATTGCAATCCTCTCAATGCTAGAAAAACGTCTTGCATGTACTGACATGCACGTGCCATACTACAGTAGCACGTAAATGACAAACTTCTCTTAATAAATAATCGTGCCACTAGTATTTTGTATATCCTCTTATTTTAAAAGGCTATTCGAGTTATTATAATAAAATTTTCTTAGAGAAATTTATTTTTGATCATAGTTCATGTGTGCTCATTTTTATAGATGAATATATTAGGTGTTGGAATTAATTCGTAGCGTTTTACAAGTGATGGGAAGTACTTTCATTAATGTATTTTTTAATGCTCATGTGAAATAAATAACATTCTTTCATTAAAAAACGCTACGAATTAATTCCAACACCTAATAATACACGTATGTTATAAATACGCGCTTAATTCATGTAAGATTTTTTGTTTAGAAGAACTGCTAAGAGGAATTCTCCGCTTATCGGCAGAATATATATTTTTTAGTATAATTAAGAAAAGGATAATGTGACTTTAGCGTTCATCTGGATTCACGTCGTTGCAAAAACTCTCTAATAATGAACGACTAGAATTTGTGTCAGGTTAACCTTATATGTTATATAAGGATCTGATTTGGTTGACATAAGGTAATTCTAAATAAAGTACATCTAACAAGGTGTTTCTCATCAGGTTTGAATATGATTGATCTTTGTAAGGTTGTATGTTATAAAGATCTGGTTTGGTTGACCTAAGTTAACCTTGAGTAAAATATACTTAAGAAAATCCTCATCAGGTTTGAGTATGATTTTTGTAAGATTGTATGTTTTAAGGACTTGGTTTGGTTGACCTAAAATGATCCTGAAGAAGATTTTCGTTAGGTTTGAGTATGGTTGACCTCGTTTCTAATACGCAGCCATGTCACGAGATGAACGAGTTACTCGTAAGAAGAAAACGTCCACAAGAAGTTCTACAAGAAGGCATATGCAAGTCGATTTGAATAATCTCCTAGAGAAAAAGTTTCTTCAGAATATGCCACCTGGACCTCTGAAAGATATATTTTTTGCTTCTTTTGGAATGTGATGCTAAATTAATAACATTTGAATAATTCCCGACTTAGAAATTTATCCAGTGATTTTAGCAGGTCCTAGCTAGGTTGATCTTATTTCATTATCAGGTCCTCATCAGAATCCGATGAGGCTATCTGGATGGGGAGGACTACTGTGCTGCGTTACATGACTGATCAGGTCCCGATGGACTTACCTTATCAGGACCTGATAACGAAATAAGATCAATCTGATTAGGACCTGCTAAATTCCTTGGATAAATTTCTAATCGGGACGACGCTTCAACAAACAGCACAGTAAAAGAGGTTAGAAATAATTTTATTGAAAACGGTCAAGTTCGACTGCGATGTCGACCGAGTATCATTCCGGCAATTTGAAAAGAACAAAGCTTCTTTGCGATCCGATATGGTCGAAAATCCTTCTGTGTTCGCAGGGATTTGACAGAGGCTGGCGTCGAGAATGTGGAAAATGCAATCCCTAGAAATTCTAATTAGAATCCGGCACGCGTGGTACATAGTCGGTCTCGTTACATCGCGTATTTGAAGAGAACGAACCGAAGTTTCAATTTCACTCTCCAACTCGCCTCGTTCGACATCGTCGTTGTGTTACGAGAGCAGTTTCAAACTCATTCACCATAGTTCACTGAGTACGATTCGCGAACGTTTTCTTTGAAAAACCGATCTACGAAGACGATGAATTGACAAAGAAGAACAATATCGTTACACTTTAACACGACGAATCACTTCTTCATTAAACAAGAAGATAATAATCACTTTCAACAGTGCAAACAGACATTTGAACAATTCTTCGTCATTTAATAATAATGAATTAAAAAATGACGAATAATCAAATTTGGATTTTTAACGAAAAGTATGAGCTTTGTTAATTTCTGATGACATCTTTCTGATGACGTCAACGTTGACTCTTAATTCTTGAAAGCAGTACAATGACACATTGGGGGCCGGGTAAAATTTTACGTTATCTCATGCATGTATATATTCTCTGGATACACGAAATCTCACTCTCAGAACACCAAATGGAAATCAACGAAGCGCAAGTAGGTAGACGACGAAATTTTCACGTCCGCGCGTAACAGCGTCTGGGTCCGGACGCCGCAAGTAATACGTTCTAATTTCTTCATAGCGGGTGCAGTATTTTCTGTTTACGCCGACTGCTTCTACGCGATGTGCAGCAAAATCGATATGTTCATGCCACTCCCTAGCAAAATACGGAGTCGGAATATCCCTCCGGTGCAGCGACGACACGTCACGTTGCGTTCATGCGATCGCGCTAAATGCAATCTGCCAACAATGAGGTATAACAGTACGCACCAGCGTAAACTAACAGCACGTATTATAACAAAAGGATCAGATTTTAGATTTGTATGCGATTATAAAAACATGCTTTATAATGAAATATATGGATCACGATTATTATTATTTTACTTATCTAAACAGTGTGTTGCTAAAGTCTTGTTCTTTCTCGCCTTTCCTATCTTTTTAATTTAAAAAAAAACTATCATGAATTCTTGATGTTTAAAAAAAAATATTATAGGAAAGTATTATATATATATATATATATATATATATATATATATATATAGTGTGTATGTGTGTGTGTGTGTGTGTATTGAGTAGTTAAAAATAGTAGTTTACAATTTTCTCTTTCGTTTACTATCTATACAACCATAAAACAAACGCAATAATGAAAAAGAGTTATACGATATGCGACAAAAATCATAATCTGCAAGTAAACGGTTTAATTTTAAAATCCTATTGCATCAAGCAACGAGTATTAAGCAACAATCGACGCTCTTTAAAACATCTGTTAATTAATAATTACGAACAGAATTTGTCGGTCGCGCGCAATTCATTGCGATTGGACGAGTAAGGTTTGCTCCGATTTGGAGCGTATGCGTTATTGATCCAAACGCGAGTATATGGGACGTTCTCTTTGACATACGCTATGTAGATGTAAAACTACATTCACGTTTCCTCCGCGTTTAATAACGCAAAACACGATCTCTGAAAACATTATGGCTAGATGGGAAGATAGAGATAGATGATCTCTCGTTACTGCAAACATCTGAGCAAAATGCATTCGCTAAAAAGATAAAATTATCGACATGCTTGCTTTTTGTACATTTATAAATATGTCATAACGCAAATGTTTAACCTATTTTCCTTGTGTCTCTCGATATTTCAATAAAGATCTAATTTAGCAAATAATATATCATCGATAGCAACGCTGATTCAATCAATCGATAAGACAACAGTATTTTATTGGCTATGATGTCGAATAAAATAAAATAAGCTTATAAACAATTATGACAAATTCACTTTGATGCCTTCATCTCAAAATAAATTGATCATTCATATAATTAATATATATTTGCGTAATTCGTGCAACATTAATTACTATTGTATTAATTTAATCGAAAAATTCATACGAAGTAAATCTGCATTGTCATTATTTGGATACGTAATACTTATGATAACGTATTTTAATCTCTTGCATAACTACTCAACACAATAAACTAAACATGAATAAAAAATTTTATTGCTTCACTGAGAAACAAATATATATATCCTAAATTTCAATAAATATTTATTTGAATAATACCAATTAAATATTTATTAAATATAAAAATATATTTATTTGATAGAAGAAACATTAATTTAATTTAACAATCATTTATTTTTATTAAACAAATATTTATTTATTGTAAGTAAATGTTTGGTTGGCAGTATTCAAATAAATATTTATTTAAATTTAAGTTATTTTTTCTCAGTGTAAAAATAGCTATACAATGAATATAAATAATAAAAAGACTCTCGGGACTGTCTAATACTTAATGAAATAACAAGCTTTAGTTTCACTACCACGGAAATCTCATATTTACCAAGCATTTTCTTAAGACTAGGGAATCGTGAATTATCGTTTACCAAAGCGCGGTATTAACTCCGCTATATGGGAAAGAATACCACTCCAATTTACGATATTGACACTGAAATTATCTTCTATGGAAGAAATTGTTACAAATGTTTTTTTTTTTCTAAAAAGTTCAATTGAAAGAAATATTAATGCTTATACGAGAAATTGGATTACTGTAAATAAATAGTAATAAATAAATATTATAATTCTCTTTAATTAATATAATAATATATGTACTGATATCAGTGGAATATTTTCTAGAAAAAGAGAGAAGATGAGATTTCAATAAGTTGTTTTTAGAAAAACAAAAAAATGCAAAAATATATTCCTAATTAATTACGTTAAGTCATATTTTATACACAAACGTGAACCGTCATCGTCAGTCACGCCAATAAATCGATGTTGTCGTGATAAAATTCCACGGCGCTCGTCATCTTCAATCGATCATAGTCACGATTAGTGCTCATTACGCACAATTTCGCACGGACACGGTATAAAGAGAAACGATTAATGATAAGCCGTGCGGGCGATGTAGTAGCGTTCATCGTCGCGGCGAGTTTCAGACGTTCAAATAATCGTACGCCATGCTGCAAACACAGACACCACCGCTTGACGCGGCCAACGCAGCACAACAGTTACGAGTAAACGGCGAAAACGACCGTCCGTTTTGTCACAGGAGACAAACGGGCAAGAGGAAAAGCGCGAACGGAGCGAGCTAGCACGCGGAGCTACGTCGTCGGAATAACGATGTCGAGATTGTGTCGAGCGATGAGCGTCCCAGGGTTTTTGCAGCTTGTCGTTATCGCGACGCGAGTTGAACATCAACGCTTTCGTTTTAACTCGATCGATCGACGTGCGTGTAATGAGATTACAACAGTACGCGCCGTTACAAGGCAACAAAAGATCTCAATCTCAAACTACCGACTGCCGATCCGATTATCCGGACGTTAACCGAGAAAAGCGGATAATTTTTCTTTAACGTTAGAATTAAAAAAAAATCATCACATTCTGTTGCAATATACCTAACAAAAAAAAAACAAAAATATTAAACTTATGAAATACTTATAATAAAATAGATCTGTTATTAATAAAAAAAAGTAATACTGCACTACTAAGAGAGAAAATGTAATAGATTTTAATAAATAATTATTTGAATAGTACTGATGTAACATATATGGAAAATAAATATTTGCTAAATAAAATGTAATAATAATTGCTCGTTAAATTGAATTAATAGTTCTTGTACCAAATAAATATATTTATATTTAGTAAATATTCAGACAAATATTTATTAAACAATATTAAGTATCTTTATAAATATATTTTTCGCAATAAATTTTTATATAAGTATACCATATATATATATATACACACATGGTATACTTATATAGTAATTCAAGTTTGAATTATTTGAGCAATGAAGATCCAGCTTCGACCGTTATAGGTATTTTAATTTCTAGTAAATATTTATTAAAATTTAATACATTTTTCTCTCAGTGCATGAATATTGTAATCATTTATACGTAATATATTTATGAATCAGGCTACGACATGAGTTACGTCAGTACGTATACGAAGCAAACTTCTTTTTAAATCGTATTTCATTTATTCTTCCAGCATTTGCATTTCATATATCATCTAAATGATAAATATGAGAGAGAAAGAGAAAGAGAAAACAAGTAGTATTGATAAAGATTTTGCTCCTAGCGTTTATCGTGTCACTGCATAACTCTTCGTGACATGAACATTCATGGTTCCGCGTGAAAAATGAGGTGAAGACACGGGTCATAGACATCGGATCCGTAAAAGAAGAAATCGTATATTGCGACCTACAATTCGTACCTTCTGTTCTACCAACAAGGTGTAAAGAATAGCGCGAGCGTGCTTTCTCGAATTTATTTTATCTCTTGAATTTATTTCGTGCTTGTAAGAGGACGCAAACAGCAACCGCTCAACCTCTAGACATCTTACTTCCCACTGGAGAAAAAAGTGTTTCACCACTCCTGAAAACATGGCGATCTCACGGAAGGAATATCGAACGACATCACCGAAGACAGCCATTGCCAAAACTCTTGGAGCAAACAGACCCTCGAGGAAATGGTAGAAGTTTGGAAATACGTAGCAAGTTGATTTTGATTCACAATTTATCGAGTGAAAGAAGAACGAGAAAATCCGACGTGTCTTCTTCAATTTTCTCGTATTATGTCATCTACCGGAAAAAAAATTATATTTCTTTTCCTTTTAAATGTTACCGTCTTCAAAATATTTTCGCATGAATTGTAAGACGAAAGTTTATGTCAGTAACTTCGAAATAAAATTTGAAAAATATAATCTAGAGCAAAGCGAACAACCGTTATTACATGTCAGATTTTTAGTAAATATTCTTCTCATAATTATAAAAATTCTCCCGTAATGCGATTTTGAGTAATTATTCGTACCCCAAATGTTAGCGTCAAATATCTTATTCAAATTATACGTTTTTCTGATTTTATTATTTAATTTAACACGTAAGTCGTAATGCGAAAATGCAGAAATTAGATAATCCCATTTAATTGCAAAATATACATGGAAAAAATCGTAGTATTATTCATGAAGAATAATATTGCGATTCGTATTTGCATCCATTACATCCTTTACTCATAATTTTTCGTGATTACGCTACCTTCTAATGAGTGGAATTGTTAATTTGTAATATTATTATTTAAACAAAACTGCTGCGATGTGTGCTAACAACATACTCAAATTAAACTTGGATATGTTTGCACGCGCGTATCTCGCGTGGCCAGAGAGTTACGTGAAACACAATTCCTTGTACCACATAAATAGGATGTATAGGCCGAGTAATCTAATTAATTAGATACGATATGTGTAACAATGTCACATTTCATACAAATGTTCTCTCGGTTTTAGTTACATACATTGCGTAACGCACGTAACTACCGAAATGTACTCCCGTTACATCTGCATGTATTCTTGAATCTACCAGAAAATTGAAGTTACTTTTTATATCAGAGCAAAATCTCCTTTATAATGGCAATATCCCTCCGCAAACCACAGGTGGAAAATTAACATGAATCATATGTGAATATATCTTATACCCCATGCTATACTTTGCCATAAATATACTATAATTTAGTATAATTGGTAACAACGCACTCTCTAGTTGCACCGGCAACATGCGGTATTTTTTAAAAATTTATAGAAATTCCTTGTTGGAGTGTCACACCCCACCTGGTTCGCGGAGATATAGGGTGGTGTCCATAGACGTTGCTCAAAATTCGAGATGGTCTTAAATTAGTGCTTAAGATGTTATGAACCAATTAGAAAACCATATTATAATAGCATCTTAAGACATTACTTGAGAGACGATCTTGAAATTGAGAATGGACTATAGATACTGGCCTTAGTATGTCATTGTAAAGAGAGTACGATGCGACAATAGAAACTATCGTTAATATTTATGTGTTACAAGAACACAATTGAGACTATACTTGCGTCGTATTGAACTTCGTCAGATATAGAATTATATTCTTAGCACGCATGTAGATTCTCATCGATTGTTGATTATTAAACGGAAATAGCGTTTTGGACCTGTTTTCATATCATGAATTTATTTACAAACGCGAGAATAATGAAGATATCGGATGAAGTGTGTGCGCATTTCATAAAAATATATATAAAAGTATATAATATATATTGTAAAATATATATTATATTTAGATATACATTTATATTATTCTATTGTCTAATGTCTTTCAATCCTCTTTCTCTTACTCTCAGATTTTTTCATTAAATTCTCACAACACTCCCATTCGCGAAAATACGGTTAATTATGGTCGCATGCACTTTAATTCAGATGATGGCCGGATGTTTTAACTCTTACAATGCGCATTTTGCTCCAGCGTGACAAAACAGTAACATGAAAAACAATTCCATTAAGCTGCGATATGCTATTTCTTCATTATAGCTCATTGAGACAGACTATTTTCAGCTAGTTGAAATTACGTCAAACTCATACTGATATGAATGATACAATGAATAAAGTCAATTTAATAGCTCAAAATACAACAAATAATCAAAAATGAGTGTTGCATATTTAATACATTCCAAACACATGAAATCCCCAAAATACGCAAAATGTAATAAAAATATATACGAGTTTCTATTGACTTATTCAATAATTAGTCTATATTATTCCGTGCTGTGTATAGCAAAATATTTTTAGATCGACGAAAAGCGTAATGCAAGATATATCTACATTTAAATAATCGATAAAGTATCCATCAAATATATCTAGAATTATCACAATAAATACTAAAACGAGAAAATTCGTAATTTTCATTCTCCCCTTTTTTTAATAAATTTATTTTTTTTCTGTTTCTCAATCCTTTTGTGATATTGAAAGAAACCTGTGCCTCCTATTCTCTCTTCTATATCCATGTTGGTGTGCGGAATGATTCTGACTTTTATTCTGTTCTGACACTTCTGAATTGTCTGGGTTAATCTCTTTAGATAGTCTCTTGTCTCTCTCCAATTTTTAAGTCTCTTCTTGCCCTTTTTTCAGAACTTCTATCCAGAACTTCTATCCATTTTAGTATCTAATGGAGTCACAGGATTATTTCTTGATGAGAGTTTCCCCTACAATTTTAATTCCTATACCCCAAAAAAATAAATTGAGCGAAATAATGTTTCGACGAACAACCGATGTACTTCGATATGAAGTTTACATGGCATTAATGGCCAAAGTTAATCAATTCCGCTGATTGATAATCGCTAATTGTTCGCAGGAAACATTTTGTATTTCGAACGCGACGATATGCGGCTCACGATGCTACCTGCTCGTTTGAACTGTGCGAATGATAGTATGATCTTGTATAAACACACGCTGTACGCCGCAATAACAAATAATAAGGCCAAGCGCCAATAGTATTATAGACATATCGTCTCGAAATATTCAACACTTTATAAAATACAACCTATATATATATTTTATATTTTTTGCTTGAGCAAATATCGCAAATTAATATTACAAAATTATCATCCAATATTATCTTTCAGAATATGACATACAATATGTCGTAATAAAGAATAGTATTTTACAACTCTTAATTTTAATGCTTTAAAATGTTATTCATTTCAAGTTATGTTTTTTATATTATAAAATAATATTTCTTGTCTTACTCTATTTCTATTCTCTTTTCCAAAGTAATAAAATTAAAAAAAAACTATTATGTAATGTAACTATAATATACACGTCTGACTTTTTCTCCAGAATTATTATTTCATGAAAAATTATAAAATTCAAGTTATATTTTAAGATAAATTTCACGTAAATTCTTTATAATTAAATCATGGCTGCAAATATAATGTAACAAAAACCAACCTGACATTAATTTAAATTATATTAAATTATATTATTTATATTATTTAAATTAAATTATATTTAAATTATATTTTACTAAAAGTGATATAATTTAAAAATTAAGTTTCCCAAAAAATATTTTCAACTTGAGAAAAAATTATTGATCGATCGAATAATATTAGCAAAAAGAATAAATTTTTAATATAATTATATGTCATTTTTTCATTTTCATTTCATAACACTTAAAAAAATAATCTTTTTTTAAACTGTAATGATTTTAATTTTTTTAAAATAATTTTTTAAAAATAAAATTAGTTCACTTTTGATAATTGGCAGGATATTTAATGTATCTAACTCATTCATGGTAGTAACTTGAAAATTACATTTTTTGAGTTGTTATTTTTAAGGGAGCGATATAGGTACTTAAATTTTTCTTTGTTTATTCATTTTAATTTATTATAATTTATTATACATTTAATCTATTACTACTTTTTGTGCTTTACGCTCTTAATATTTGCAATATTTAGTAATTGTTTTTTTACGATTTATTGAAAAATAAATTTTATTAATATAGTATATGCGCTCAAAACAATATATTAATACTTTTATTGAAATCTTTGTTAAATTTTTCCGAAAAATAAATTTTTATCAATATATGCGGTTCAAAGCAATATATTAATGCTCTTACTGTTGCGAGAAATCGTCGTGCACAATACAAAATCGTGGTCGAATAAAATCAAAGGATCACGCGCGCGCTTACACCACGGATGAGAATTGAGAGGAGAGTCTGGATCTCGGTAGGAAGAAATCGCGGTAGCGGCACAGTTAAAAGCGATTGTCGGCGCTTATGATTCTTAATCAGCTTGCTATTGTCCGAAACGCTGCCGCCGCCAACACATGATCTCCATGATTTGGAGAGCCAATCCGGAAAGAAATCGAGGACCCGTGGCGGGTTCTAGCGCTGAATTCATTCGACCGATGATCAAGCCAAAGTGCGGATCGTGTACGAACGGTATCTGTCCAGACTACAGAATATTATTACGAGTCCATCTTAAGTGTGTGTGCGTGCGTGATCACAATTCAGGGTCTCCCCTAGGCGTCTTCGCGAATGGTCTGACCACGAATTTATCTATCGAGAAGACTCAGGGTGAATCGAAAGGCACCCCTAGGCGAGATCTCAGAACGATCCAGAGACTCGAGTTCCCCTAAGCGACATCGCTATCCGTTATAACATTCGTTATAACGCGTCAAATAGAAAACGTTAAAGAGCGCGAGAGTGAAAGTGTCATACAATCTGATAAACGTTAGTGAGAGCGATAGAGAAATCATCAATTGTAACTAATAAACGTTAATGAGATACAAAACACTAGTGGAGATATTAACGTTGTCTCTCTGATCTACAAGACATTTACTAAAATCTCTGGTAAATTCCCGAAGAATTTTTTGAACATTTATTTACATTTAAAACAGACACCTATATATTCAAAATAATGTCATGCTTGAAACCTGTTTTAAAACCTGTTGAATATGTTTGAAATAACAACCACGATAATTAATATTGCACAACACAAAAATAAAATATCATAATTTCATCAGAAATTCATATATCTAAGAGACGACATCTGACATCCAAGTTATACGAAGAGAAACATTGACGATGCATATCCCTCCCGTCAATGAGCAAACACATTGATCGTATATAAATCACACAAGTTTCGGAATTATGATTTTGCGTTCTCGTGAGTCAAGTAAAGAGAACGGGAGAAGTCTCGTGGAGTTAAACTTGATCTTTCTCGCGCGCGAAGGCTCTCGCTAAATTTTCGAAGAGCTCGTCGCGAAAGACGCCCGTCATGCTCACGAAGAAATATTAGCCCTTCATTTCACTGGCGGGGTACAAACGTACTTCACCGCACTCAATTATGCAAATATTTCTTGCGTAACATAATCGATGTTGCTGCGCCTCCATGTATTTTCAGTGCTGGTCCGCATCTCACTAGAAGGACACCACTGACAAGTGCTTGTAAATAGATATCGTTCGTTTAGAGCATGTTTTTGTACCCCACATTTTCCTCATAATTTTCTTTCTCTATAGTTTTTGTCAACAAATCTTTATCATTAGTAAAACTGATTGGAAGACTGATTGAAATACAATTGAATTGTAGTTTAAGATTACTATTATTTGAAAAAAAGTTCTTTATCCTAAAGTTAACTATCGAAAATTAGAAGAAAATCTTTATTTTATTTCTTAAAGCTCTAAAAACTTTATTTTCTGTTATATTTGTAATAAATTATCTTTCAGCTTCAGAACGTTTAATTATTAGACCAAAAAAACATCAATTTAAAAAAATTTCATTTCAGTTAAAACTTTTATTAAAATTGGAGGACAAAACTACTCCGCGAGTAGTTGTGTAGGCCAGATTTTGTCAGTAAAGTTAAGGGTTAAAATCTATTTCTGGCGCCACTATTTGGTAAAGCAATAGAAAAAATATACAGAAAGCGTCGCAATAGGATGGAACGCCTTAAACGGGGAGGAAAAGCTGAAAGTTTCAGAAGCACGTACCGTCGCCATCGGTCTGCGGGGATGGTAACAAAAGAAGCATCGCATGAGAACGAGAGGAAAAGAACTCAACCGAATAGAGAAGAGGGGCTTACAAAAACGAAGGAGAAAGAGGGTAAGATAGAGCAGAATGGAGAGACCTAACCCATATCGGAGCAGGATGGTAGTAGTGGTAGCATAGTAGTAATAGTAGTAGTACTCGTCCTCGTTGTCGCCGGTCGTCGTTGAAGCGAAAGCGTCCGATGAAAAAGTCGTTCGTCGGCGCCCGCCAGTCTGGCCAATATTTTACTATCCAACAGCATCGTCCTGGTTCCGCCCGCTTCCAGTTCGTCTCGTTGCATCTTTCTCCCTCTCGCGCCAATATTATCCGCAGCTTCCTCCTCACTGGGCAAGAGAGGCGATGCGCGAGGAGGAAAAGAATCAAGAGTAAGAGCGAAAGAGATGGATCCAAAGAATAGTGACAAAATGGTTCACGACCGACGAATATGTTCCATCATCTGGATCGTACACACATCCAGGGAAACCGAACGATCCGCGCAACGTCATAATAAAATAAAAGGGGGAAATTTCTGCGGTTGCCGCCGCCTTAATCTTAACACGAAAGATAAGGCTCGAGTCGCCGAGAAACGGAAACATCGCGACGCTTTATGCTCGAGGTTCAGCTACGTTCTCACGGAGAAATATTGATTTTTTTTCTATCGTGAGATCCCGAATTTTTCCGTGCTATGATTCGACGCTGAGACTCGGTAGATAAGGAACTACCACGTCCACGTATCTGATATATGTTACCGCGTTTATCGTCATTAAACCGGTGTGGGCAGTCGTTCTTTACGTGGAGAATTTACTCAAACTTTACGATAAGATACATATTGCTTTCTCATGGTACAGCAGATTTTATCGATGTCAATATTATAAGTAGAACGGATCTTGATTTACGTAACAAACTCGAAGAGAGTTTCTGAACTGAAGGAAAGTATCGAAGGAAAATATCAATAGTTCCCGAGTTATGAGTGATTGAAACTGAAAAACTTGAACCGATTTATATTGAAACACAATAAGACAGCAAGAGCTTATTGTCTGTTTAACTCCAAATAAATTTTACTTTTCCAGAATGAACGTTGTCTCCGTTATAAATAATTGACTGGACAAAATGTGAGAAATTTATAATTTGCAACAAATAATAGGAATCCTTCCTTTTCCAAGAGAAATCGAAATACGTATAAGATAAACATATTCCAAATGATCTTTTATTAAAATGGAGAATTCTAAGAAAGTATTCGTTGATACAAATCTGTACAGTAAGTTAAAACAGAATAGAGGTGGAATGTAATTCAGGATAACGAGATTTACGACACACAACGTTGCATTATTCGAATTTACGTGTCAGTCATTGTTAATTAAGAGTAGTTAATTAAGAGCTCGGATAATGTCACGGTGCGGTAACCAGAAATTCCGGGGCGCTTTTCAACTTCGCGGCGGGTAAGCAAGATAAGATTTTCGTGCTTGGTGGGAAGCCTTGCGAGTAGGTACAGGAAATTTATCCGCGCGTAACTCGAAACTTTTTCTAAAATCAATTATATGGCGGAAAACTGCTTAAACAACGAAGACCTATCGAATCTCGACTTCAAGATCTTCTCCTTCATTTTGCCCGATCCGATTGTGGCACATATTCCCAGAATTGCGGAAATGTCACCTTGGCCTCTCGAAAGAGCGTCCTCTTCAAGAGGAAAATTTCGAGGAAACTGCGTCGCGGCACACGAGATTACAAAGATGGAACAAAACTTGCCTACAGTTTCTCGATCGTTTGGCGAGATCAAACCTACAAGGTAGATCCCAAGGGATGATAAAGGTTACTGCATAGTGATAGCTCTTGGGATTAATTTTAGAATCGGTCACGCGGTTATTTTACTATGCTGTAGGTTTCATACAAATTACCTCAATCGTATATCTCAAAAGTAAAAAAGTAATAAGGCACAGCGAAACGGAAAATATAAGATCATAAAATTATTCTTTTCCGATGAAAAATACATTGTGATATTATGTACATTTATAACGGCAAAATTAAAAGAAAAAGGTATATAATTTAATACTATTTTAATAACGAGTGAAATTTTTGGAAGCATTTTCACAAGCGTTTGTATTCTATAATTATAAATAATATATAATATAATTACACACATTTTCGCGTTTCGTATATTTTATAAAACGTCGACATTACTGATATTATCGAATATTATATGCATATCAATATATAATTGCGATCTTCTAAAATATTGAATTGAAAAACATTTTTTATTAAAAATAACAAATGAATTATACGCTTGATCGCGCAAAATCTTTCAAAACATTATAAAATTGGAATAAACTAATATTATATAACGTCGATTTAGTAAAATTTCCGAAAAATTGGGCATGCACACTGTTAGATAAAAGAGTACTCGATTTTTTTTTATGACATTTTATTATTTTATTACCCTCCATGTGTCAATGTATTGTAAATCAATTCATTTCTGTGGTTGGAGTTTCAGAATAGATTAATTTTAAATCTCAAATTTAATATATTTTCTTGAGTTAAATTGCTTAACTCCATTGTTTTAGTGAAACTGATCAAAATAACATATCGGGTAGAAGTATGGCAACCTAGAAATGATTAAAAATAACTCAAACTGGATATTAATTTAACATTATGAATTTAACAGTGTACAAAACAAACGGTGCAATTTACGCAGACTCATCTGGGTCGAACTCGCAAAAAGTAGGATATAACTTGAAGAAACGCGAAATAGATGCGCAAACAGCCAATACGGTCAACCCCTTAAGCCAGTAATCGATATTCTCGACGATCAATGCTGCTCTCATACTGGGCCGTGGATTTGCCACGGTAGAAGAAGCCGCGTTTGGAAAATTGGAAAACTATCGGTTGCCTGACGGGGCGAATCACTACGAAGACAAAGGGCCGACGAAACTTGGGCTACGGAAAATGCCTTTGCCAATTTAGGGGTTGTCAAGCCCCTGAAGGACGGCGGCAAATAAAGCCGGATATGCGCCTGACACTTGGAAATTTCGAGTGCCGTGAACGCGAGACGAGAGGCAAAATCCCTTTATGAACTTTCTAACGTGTTCGACGCATACTTTTATAAAATGCGGCGGGAGGTGTAGTGCGGAAACAGCTGAAAATAGCCTGACTACGAAAAAGATTTTTCGCGACGATGAATTTGCCTTATATATAGATTATAAATCATCGATTATGAATGGTTATCACGAAAAATCGTGACTCGAAAAGTGTAACAGTAGTAATAAAAAATTTACTTAAAATCCCACAAGTTTCGTAAGTCATAATATAACAGGATTACAGTTATCTTAAATATTTTTTTGAACAATAATTACAAATATATAGAGAATATATTCCGATAAAAGAAATTAATGTAATATAAGATAAAAAAAACAGATGGTAAGTACTCCGAGCACGATGACAAAATTGATAATAATAACGTAATCTTATAAAAATCATTAGGTGGAAAGCAATTAACAATAATAAATGATAGGTTTCTGACTCATCAAATTTCAATATAAAAAATTCCAATGAGATACGTGAGATACGTCTCGTCATAAGCGATGAGTGTAGTTTCATTATATAGACTATTATAGATTTTCTATAATAAAGAATTTTAACATGATTGAGAAAATGGAATACTGAGTGAGATGCAAATCCATCTCGTTTTAGGAAAGAGAATAAATAAAGTTTTAAAAATTGCAATTTATTTTCTTTTAACTTTTACATAACGTAATTGTTCTTTTTAAAATCTTTTTAAAAAAAGATGTCTCAAAATGTATTTAACATAAAGTTCTAACTAAAAATCGAAGTTTAAAAAAAAATTGCAGAAAAATAATTTCAAAAGTTATGTAATTCAAATAACGAACGGCACTCACAAATTCGGCTTATTACAATTGATTAGAATAACACTATTAAATAACGTTATTGTAATATTTGAACAATGCTTAAAAACAATTAGGAAAAGTCGTCTTCCGACAAAACTATCGTGTCAAATCCGTTTTATTATATAAGTACGTGAAAAAAATTTACATCATTCACAGTGATTCATGATTAAAGCATCGCTATTACATCCCGGCAAAGACGCACTTTTGTCACAATGTCGTACTTGTACAAAAATAGATGTTTATGCAGCGCCTGTTCTCTTGCTTACAAGCCATAAACAATAAACTCACCGAGCGAAGGTATCACCGAGTGTACGATCGTAAGGCGAATGGATGTGACACGGTGAGAGTTGGCAAATGTTGCCTAGAGGTGTCAGTCGACATTCTCGACATTCCTACCACCTGCCGTGTTAGAGGCGATTTGCTTCACCTGTCTCTACTGCAGTGTACCGGTATGCAAACGGCGGTATTCCATAATCCACGATTCTGCGACATCAACCGATGAGATGCCGACATTCGGAAAAACGTAATAAAGGCGTCAAACTGACATTGATAAATAAAAACTTATAGAGCCGCTTATTAATTTAAAAAATGTCAGTGTTAAGGCGATGTTACGTGACGTTTCCTTTGGCAAAGAGAGGAAATACTCAAAGACGACAACCTGTATAAAAACGGAACAATCAGGCTCTATATATATATATATGTATGTGTGTGTGTATGTATGTAATCATTGAATGAATATTAAAAAAATGTAGCGCAGTCTTTTAATCGAACTCTCTCTCTGTCAAAAAATTATAAAATATTATGAAAAAAAGTATTATTTTATAACGTAAAATGTATTAATAATTATATACATGTCTCAAAAAGTATAAAAATATTTAATAAATATATACGATGTATACAAATATACATGTATATATTTTGATAATAAAATTTCTTTTCAGTTTTTATAGACTGCATGGCATTGCCATTACTAAGATTATATCGCATATTTCATCCACTACATTAACGTCGAAAATATTCTGTCGCCTGAACTTGTGCTTCAGTAAATATTGATGGAAAAACAACGAAAACGAGGAAACTCGCGAAGTAGTAGTTTCTACATCGCGGTAACTGCCGTTCGAGAAACTCGAGTGAATTTTGGTCGGAACGCGGTAAACTTGACTTGAAACCGGTCTAACCGAATTTTGAGTTAGGATTAACCCGATGCATTCGATTGGAAAATTATAGATACCACACGCGTTTCGAGAACGAACATCACGTACGGAAGTGATCGGGAAGCTAACTTTGGACATCGACGTTCTGCCGCGATTAGGGATACGGACAGACGATCAGGAAACCATCGAAATTGTCGCGGTCATCGCAAAGTTTCTCAATTATAGGAACGAGACGACTGTACCAAATATTTCCAGGGCAAATGGTGGAAATAAATTTAGTTGCAACGATCTTAACTTCGTGGCGTTAGCCACAGGCAGAATCTGCGAAACGAGAGAAAACGCCGCGAATTTATACGCGTGCGTTTGTCCCACATCACGTGATATCTGTCGAAGGGAAAATGGAAATTCCATGAGAATCCGATCGAAAATCACAACTTTACGTCGAAAACATTGCCTCGCGCTACGTTACATTGTGGAGAACTGTCAACGCGCGGTGAAAAGTGCAAGCTACAAACAACTGCGTTGTACTATCGACACCGCGCGGTGGTATAAAAAAAACATTTAAATCTCCCTCTCTTTCGCTCTCGATAAAATAAATTCTTTTGTCCCGCCCGTCGCCCAACCCGAGTCCTCGGATGCAGTCATATCGATACGCGGAACATCGATCGTGTTCAGGGAAAACTATATAGGTATGTATCGACGTGATTTATGCGACCGTACGATTTATGCTATGTACATTCCGTATTCTAAAATATAATTCTCTGCACAAACAGTTCGTGCACGGTATGAAAGATTACGATGTATTTCCATGTAAATTTAATTTAATCCGACATTTTTGTAGCAACGCTATCAACTCAATGCGCGACAAGCGCATACATATCAGATAAAATATGTAAAACATTTAGTAATATCTTAGTAATACTTGGTATCTTCCAAATTTTTGTTAATTTATAAAACGTGGAAGGTATATATATTCGTAAAATACGGAAGGTATAATTTTTCAAATATAAAAATTATATTCTTTCGCATTGCTTCGTTTAATCTTAGAATGTAATGACAAAGATTAATAATCATAAGTGTCTTGAAATAATAATGTATTTAATACTTTAAACTCTACTCGAATTCAATTGTCATTCTTCACAATATCAAAACATAATAAAAGAGTTAATATTTATAATCAGGGACTCGAATCGAAAAAATTCAGTCTAAATCCAACTTTTGATTCCAGTTCGTTTACGTGACGATTACCGGGTTTATTTGGATTTCGGTCCTTTTCAGTTTCGATTTTCGATAATTATATATATCCATAATGATCACGTTATAAAAAACTGAAAAAACTGACACCGAAATGGAAAGTTGAGTATCCTCGGACCATAATCGTAATCAACCGAAATTTTAAAGTATCCATAATGTATCCATAATATAATTTCGGTCCGAGTTCCTGTTTATAACAAAACTCTTCAAGATTTCAATTTATCACTAAGAAAAATGGTTGGATTACATAGTAATTCTGATGGAAAATGGACGAATCAGAAATTTCTGGTCAAATCTATTATTCTGAGATAACTAGAATTCTGATTAATATAATTATTCTGGAAAAAATAAGAATTCTAGTAGATTTTATCAGAAATATTGTATCAATCAGAATTCCGGTTATCTCAACTAGAATTTTAATAAATTTAACTAGAAATTTCTGAGTCGTCCATTTTCAATCAGAAATTTTTTTGCATTTTATCTCGCATTACGTATTTGCAATACAAATTACGTAAAACAAGATCGATGATCCTATTACGAATTATGAATTTTTGTTAGAAATTTTTAATTCTTATTTTTAATATTAAACAAGGAATGTCTTAGGACTGTACACGTGAATACACAATTAATAAGGAATAAATGTCTTTAACGGTCAAGCTGTTAAGTGCTTAAATAATTAAATGTGAATTTATATACTACCTAAGTAATCATTTAAATTGTACGCCTGAATTACAGTAGTAATATCACAAATTAAATTGACTAGCAATTTAATAATCAATCAAATTATTAAATCAATCAAAATGGCATCTTAATGATGCTGAATAAATTTTTAAGTTACATAACGTGTATTACTCGCAAATTATCAATCATTGATAAAAGAGAAGAAACTGACAAGGTGATTATAGCGCGCGGTTTCAAATACAAATCTCTGTATTAAAGGAGACACGCCGTCATCGAAAACGGCTGTATTTTCGCTACGCATTCAGCGTTTAAACTCACTGCGTGGCGCCCGCATGTCACGTTGACGTTGAATGGGATTCTCATACCGTACGACAGAATCAACAAGCTTTTCGGAATCGGACGAGCGTGCGGCGTTTAACATTAAACGATCAGGAGGTAATACACGGGTCCCGGTAGGAGGATGTACACGAGAAAGTAAGAAAATACAACACGCGACGACTGTGCTTAACTGCACTTAACTATATACACACCCGTTTACCTTCGAGGCACTAGGTCGCACACAACCTTTGCTGAGAATCGATAAACGGCGGATTCTTTCGCGTTTACGTGCGGATAATCGATTCGCCGGTATATAGATACATATATATAAGACGAAAAACGACACGCGTATCCATAAAGATTGTCCATGGGACGGCATATGATAAGGGATTGCCCGAGGTCGATTATTGGAACTGCAAAATCGCGGGGACGCGCAACGATACTCGCGATAACTCCGGAAGGACAGACAGTTCCATTATTTGCGCTCGGAAGCTACGCGAGGCCAACAATTCTTATCGTTTCCTCGCCCGAGCGGTTACTACGTCTCTTCCGTTCTCCGTTTTGCCTCCGCCCGACTCGGCTCTGTACACGCTCTGCACACAAAAGGGAGAAGAACCTCGAGTTTTACGCGGTGTCTCTTCTCGGCAATGGCGCATTCAGACGCGCCGGTAAACGGCGACAAGTCGCTAAGAGACTCGAGATATTTATGCGAATGTCTCGCATAAATACCGCGGTGGCCGTGGAACGAACGACTTTTGTGCGAGTTTGTGATTTCAATACCGATTGCTATATACGTTGTAAAAAACTGCTTATTTCCGAATTGCGTCAGATTAACCTGACTAAATCGAACATCCGGAGAAAGGTTTCTTTGATTTAAATTATTTTTTGAAATCAAAAAAATTTATTTGATTTAAAGAAATTATTTAGAAAAGAAACAATTCTTTAAATCGAAGAAACCTTTCTCTGGGTGAAAGAATAAAGTTGTGATTTCTTTAGGAATGCAAGTGAAATATATTAGAGAGAATTCATCAACAAGCAGAAACTATACCCAAAGATTTCTTCTCTTTTTCAAATAAAATCCTACGTAATAAATCCTGCGTGCTAGAAACCACAGTAATATAAAAATAGATATAGTGCACAATTACATTACAGTAATATAATAAATAATAAATATAATGTAGAAATTAATTCGAGAACTTAAGTTTTAAGGCTTCAAAAACATTTCGCGATGGCAAAAGAGAAATTAGAAGGCAGACAAAACAGAAATATATTATAATATAGTAATAAATTATAAGAAAGTGTAGTAATAAATTCAGAAAACTACGAGAGTAGATACAAAATTAAGAGTAAATTGATTTTCTAATAATTTACACTTCATATTATAAATAATTCTCAAAATATTTCTGGAAATTGCGTTAAAATTTTAAGATCTAATAACTCTTCTATAATAACTTTTCCAGTTTAATTTAGTAAGTAACATGTCGTTCAGTTAATCGATTAATAATAGAAAGATTCTATTGTGGGAACCTCTTTAGATATTCATACATTTATATTGAGTTAGAACAAAAGTTCGCAAATACGTTGCGACCTTCAATATTCGAGCAACTGTAACTTCGTTAAAAATGAACAATATTTAAATTTTCAAAAAGCGTTGTAATCTTTAAAATCTCTACTTTTGAAAAGACACGATGTCTTTTGTGTTTTTATGAGTTCGGTAATTTTTATAGAAAATTACAAGCTGGAGAAATTTTCTTCTCATTTTGTGGGTCTGTCACTTACCTAAAAAGACTTGCAAAAATTTCCAACTTTCTAATGAAAGTTTAAAATTTTCCTTACAAAATTGTTTTAATGTTTTTAAGATTTTTTTTGCTACTGAATTTACAAATTAAAGAAAAAAATTTTAATTTTGTCATCGATTGCTCGTAACTCCGTTAAAAATTATACCACAATTCGAAAAATAGATTCTTAAAGCTGAAATTTTACTCTATCGAATGATATAGTTGACAATCTTTTTAACTCTTTAAACATACAAACATGATGCAAATAAAAGAGCGTTACAAACTTTTGTTCCGACCCAATATTTGTCGGTTTCCTTGCACGCCACCTTGCAAGATTGTGCCCCATATTCCCTTCGATCTCCATGCTGATTTCAAATCAATCAATGTTGCACGAGCTTGTCCCGTGTAGCACCGAACTTGGCGACGAGGCCACGGTTGTTTCGGACTTCGCGGTGCAACCTGGTGCAAAGCAGCACGCAAGGAAACCACCAGCAAAGCCCGCTTTGTATTTATCTTGCGAGCTAAGAACTTAAACCGGACGCATCGAAGGTATTTGACTAACAAGGAGAAAGTCACGTGTCTCGTTTAGCGCAGTAGAAATTCGACAAAGGGAAGAAATAAACGGACTCTGGATGTGTATTTTGCGCAAACGCCAACTTCGTTGTAGGAAATATAGGAAGGGCGGAAACGGCAAGAGGAATGTTCTCTTTCTCTCCCTCTCTCCTTAACGACGCCACGTTTGTTCGCAACAGAGCCGAAGGGTTGAACGACGACGTTCGTTGTCTTTGATACTGACTGACAACGCCCTTAACATGATTCGATTACACGCGAGGAGGTAATCACTAGCTGAAATATTGTCCCAGAGATTACACCATTTCATTTGATTTCATACTATTTCATCTGCTTACAAATAATTTTCTTCACTACACGGAGAGAATTTTTTCTTAAAATTTACCCTTAAAATATGATAGTTGTGGTACAATACAATATTTAAAAAATGTTTACCATGCACTTCAGTAAAATTAATTTATAATAAACTTATTTTATACTTTGTTGTAGTTTTATTAATGAATGAGAGAAATTTACATAAAATTCTTCGAAATATAATATTGTCACACGACTATCATATTTTCAAGGTAAACTTTAAGAAAAAATTCTCTCCATATACGTATATAGAGTCATTTGGTAAAATAAACGATTTTATCTAGTATTACACAATGATTTCCCGTAATTGCAAACGTAATTATCGGATTATACAGAAGGATTTCTAAATTTTATAATGATTTTGGCACTATCCTACGATTACATTAAGTGATTACGCACGCGTTTATACGTGTACTGCGTGCGAGTCACGCGCAAAATAAACAATTACGTCGAATAACCCGTATTTTTTAGTCGGGATCCAGTTACGCGAAAGTAAGAGCCGCGGACACTCCGCGTTTCTCCGCATAACGACTGCACGCCGTAATTGTATATTGCGGCGTTCCAACGTGATCGCCACAGAAGCGTGAATCTCAACCAATCGCGTGTACATTCACTCGTAATTCAGTAACAAAGTTTCGCAGGCGACAGAGGAGACCATTGCGAATGAAATGAGTCCACGTCTCGCGAAAGGTACACTGAAAAAAATGCCTGGTTAAAAAAAAATGGACGAATCAGAAGATTATGATTACGTATATCACCCAGAATTCCAGTTATTTCAATTAGAATTCTAATAGATTTCAGAATCAATACATTCTGATTTCAATTTCAACCAGAATTCCAATTAAACCAACCAGACATTTTTTTCAGTCTATGTCGAAAAAATCATTTATCAGATAAGTAACGATGCTTGCGGCGAAAATTGAACTTGCAGTTCTGTTAAAATATTATCTCAAATTCATGACAATAAGACACATATCTAAGATAAGACAAATGTCTAAAAGATATGTCTAAAAGAATCTAATAGCGTTTTTCATTGATAGAACTCATTCAATGCATATTAAAGCTATTGTACACTATTCTAATCTAAATGTAAAAGTGAGATATCTCAGTTGATAAAATGCCCAATGTATCAATTAACACAATAAATTATCAATTAACACAATAAAATGTATTGAACATTTCGCGGTTTAATTCATTTCTATTTTTATTAAACATACATCTTTATGTCAATTTGTGTACAACGGTTTTAAAGTGCACTGAGTGCGCACTACCAGTGAAAAACGCTATAAAAAGTATTCAATCTACATTCTATGGACTTTTCTGTCTTTTTTTTAGTCATCTTTTAGTCATCATTATCACCGAAGGCAATCACCATATTATAACGTAAACATTTTAAAACAAGTATTAACTGATCATTTGCTAGCATTGTTTTATATGTTATCCCAAAGTATAACAATAAGATAAGACAAATATCCAAAAATAGGATAACTGAAAGATTTAAAGAATCTACTAAAGGACTAGTTTTTTAGTCATCGTCTTCAAAAATCGACATTGATGATTCAAAAATCGTGTATTGTAACGCAAATATCTTAAAACATGATATGTTAACTTCTCGGTTAACTCATCGTTTGTTAGCACTATTTTACAAATTCCTTTAAATCCTAACAATAAGATAAAAGATGACGACCTAAAAGATATTTTAAAGAATTTCAAAGCTATCCAAAATATCTACATGTTCAGACCTTTTCTGAAATTTCTTTCAGTCATCATCTATGGAAACCGAAAACAATCAATCGTATTATAACGCAAGCATCTTAAAACATGTTTTAATTCGTTATTTGTTAACACTGTGTTTTGCACATTACCTCAAATCCTAACAATAAGATAAGAGAAATAGCTAGATGTTCTAAAGAATCTAAAGACCATCCAATATTTAGATGTTCTTCTTTCTAATCATCTTTCAGTTATCGCTTTTAGAAATCAAAAGCAATCACCATATTGTAATGCAAATATCTTAAAGTGTTTACTTAAAATGTTAACTTATTGTTTGCTAATATCGTTTTGCAAGTAAGAAAAGCACTATCCAAATATTGTATACGAATAAATTATTCATAACATATAAACAAAAATAACGCGCGTAATTTGACATTTGTTAAACAATTGGCAAATAACAAAGGTAGCATCAAAAAATTGAATACATGAAAATAAAGGATTTTACAATAAATCGATCGTTATGAGGATTGCTGGGCAGAAATACGGCAATAAATAAAATGCAAATATTTTTGAATAATACGTGTGCTTGATATTAATGATATTCCATTTGTGGATTAAACGTATAAAGTCTGTAGAAGCATTCTGAATGCGAATGCAGGAGTATTGCTATTACTTTTCCTCTTCGTTGTCAAAGCGACACACTTACTATTACATTTTTATCGTGAAAAATTGTAATATGTCAAGTTTTGTTGCAATCGATGGACCACAGCATTCCTAACACGAAGGACCTTGGATTTCGGAGCGAGCGGCGAAATGATGTCAAAAAGTGGTTATTTCGCAACAATTCGCAACAGTGAAGCGCCACCCTTCGGCGGAGCCGTCGCTATTGTTATTGTCGATTATATGACACTTTGCGTTCGTGTATCAATATTCTATTTGATAACGAACGTGTCTTATTCTGCAGGAGAGCGTCAAGGAGAGTCACAAATTCTCTCGGATTGGACGATTGTTTCAGGGATTGGATATAAGCTGTCATCGCGTATCTATCGCGTATTTCCATGAGCCGGAAGAAATGAAAGAAAAAAAAACGAGCGACCTGTCAATGTCAACCTGTCGTCATTTGTAATCCTTGCGCGACAAGTGTAGTACGCGAGAAGGTAAAGTGACGAAACATCGTCTAGAAACTCACCTCTTCGGCGAATTCGAAATCACCGTCGAATCTCCTCTTGCATTTCACCCCCGTGGCAAGAACTAGCAGCACCGTGGCCGCGAGCATCCACGAGAATCGCATGGCTGAAACCGTCCTCTCCTTATTCCCGGAACCGTCACTTACTTCACCGCGGAAGACGCTCGCGCGCGCGGCGCGACAGAATGAAGGTAAGAGAAAGAGAAGAAACGCACGCGCGAGTTACACCGTCAACTGAAAGGAAGAAATATCAGGGCGATTAATACGGACCGATGCAACCGATGATCCGACGTCCGGCGCACGCGAAATTCCGACTTGACGTGTATGTATTATGTGTATATGTATGTTACGCGACGCTCGACGCGGAACGGAAACGCGCAGCTCGATAGCCGAACGAGTTGTGCTGTGTCCGCGCGAGGTGAGGCGACACCGTCACTGCTGACTGTCGTTGGTTCATGCGCCGCCAGAGGCGCGCGCGTGTCGCGCCTGCTCATTGGTCGGATCCTTGACGAATGGCGCGCGGGGAGGGGAGGCCGGTAGCGCGCGCTACTCGCTTTCGCTCGGCTCTTATCGTCGCTCGCTGTGCAGCTCGTGCACCTGTTCGGCTATCCTCGACGCGGACACGCCGCGCCGCGTCCGTCGCCAGTCAATACCTTCTCCAGCTGCTAGTTCACCTACCTACCTACCTGATGTAGCCCGTGGCCCTGATAGAGAAAAAAAAAGAAAAGGGTTAAGGGGAATTTGTCCGAGAAGGACACCAGGGAAAAATCCAGTCCCGCTCTCCCTAGACGATCTCGGCCGATCAACCTGATCGACTAATCTCTTTTTTTTTATTCTTCATTCTCTTCGTTACGATTGCTATTACTATCATTGCTTTCTTTTGTTACTTTACTATAAATCGTAGTATTGCGTCCCTTAGAAGATAGATACCTATACTTTAGAGGATAGATTACTATACAGTAAAAAAAAACTTAACTTTCTGAAGTAACGGGATTTTTGTTTAGTGATATTTCTAACGTAAAACATTAAACTTCAGAATGTATGTCAATACATTTTTCAATTACTATAAATTTATTAACAATGGTAACTTTAGATGTAGAATTTAATACGTAATTCAATCGTCGTTGTTAACTCGTAAAATAACTGCTTTAAAATTCAAAATTGTTCAAGTATCATTTTTA
Organism: Acromyrmex echinatior; assembly: GCF_024713525.1. Lineage (NCBI taxonomy): Eukaryota > Metazoa > Arthropoda > Insecta > Hymenoptera > Formicidae > Acromyrmex > Acromyrmex echinatior. The sequence goes on from NC_141854.1 coordinate 7,304,448, forward strand.
TATTAAATATTTTTAAAAACATCTAACAAAAAAAAAGAATACCTATAATATTTTACAGTTTAGATTTATTACACATGCAAAAAAAAGTATATTCAATTTCTTAACATGCTTTTTGCGATCAAACCAAACGATCATAGATTAGTTCTTCTTCCATTTCCCAAAATATCCAGAAAATGCCGTTCATTCGATCCTTTCAGTAGAAACGGTAATTTGCTTTTATACTCTCGAGATCCAACTGAAGAATTTATTGCTCCAAAAGCTCATTCCACTTTGTAAGTCCAATGTGGATGCATGTCACGCGAAAGAATGTATATAGTTCCTAGTACATGTTGCTAAGTACATTTTCAAAAAAGTATAAGTATTTCTTTGGAGAGCACTATTAGTGAATCATATCCAAGAACAACTGCGATGAAGTACAAAAACGAATCAATTTATAATCAATCTATTTACTCAATCACGACTTTTTTATATCTTTTGGAAAAATACTAGAAAAGAGCATCTTTGTTTGTCCACCCAAATTTAAAAAAAAATGCAGAAAACAGATTTAGAATAGGCATATACATAGAATTGGAATGTTTAAATATTCTCAAAGTGATATATCATATATATATATATATACATATATATATATATATATATATATATATATATCAAAGGGATAACTTTTGAAAATAATACGTCTGCACTCGGGTCAGTTTGTTTATTGTTTTATCTCTGTATTTGGAAAAATACTGAAGAGAACTAATGTGCCTTTTAATCTAAGAAACCCATCTGCTTAAAATTGTACAGCTACATCAATCACAACCCATAATGAGATTATATTTCTTTCATAGTCGAAACGTGCCGCTATGGATGTAATATCATAACGATATATATGCGGAGTATATCCGAAAAAAGTGCGTATAAACATTTATCTTATGTTACTGAATTTACATATTTCATGTGTGTGTGTGTGTGTGTGTGTGAGGAGATAAAACTAATAAAAACAAAACAAATAGCACCACATATATATCAAAATATTTAAATGCTATTTATAATTATTAAAGTGAAATGATGTATTGATGCAAAAACAGCAAAAACAATGACAAATGAGAAGGAATTCCATGTTGAATAAGAATAAACGGAGTAGCCGACTTCACTAGTTGATAGAAGATATTCGTTCTGATCTTCATTTAAGGTGTACATAATGCCACTTATCGACTGAAATCATACATTATAAAACAATTCAATATAAGTATATATATGAATATATATATATATATATATACTTATAATAATATATTTTAATTTACATATATTTAACATCAATAATATTTTCATATAATTCAAATATTCAAAAACAGCAATTTTTAATTCCCATCATAATTGTTACAATTTGGGATGTATGAAGTAACATTTGTCAACTGAAAGTGAAGAATATTAGAGCATTATAAATATCAATGTATATAATAACAAAGTAAAAAAAGCTAATGAGAATTATAATTCTCATTAATTTTTCAGAAAATTTACAGTTCTTTCTATTCTATGTTACATTTGAATTACCTACCTATCGGTTCTACAGGTTGAGGTTCCACTGGTTCAGGTGCTTTGTCTAAAATTTTTTGTGCAGCTTCTGTGGTAATCTTGAAAGGACTTCCCTCCACTGTTACATTAGAACTACAAAAATAATACATAGAATAACATCTAAATTATTTTATCTAAGATAATTTAAAATTAATCTAAAAAAAGACTAATTCTTACAAACCATTCTATTTCACTAGGTGAACCTTCCTGTTTGATCAAATTTTGCCAATGTTGATGTACTTCATCAATGATATGTAGAGCAAATTCTCGTGGTTTAGCTTCACCATTAAATGCAAATTGATTTTCTGGTTTTCCATCGGGAATTTTATATATCTTAAACCATTCAATTGTGGCTTTCATTAAACCTGGATAATGCTTCTCAATGTCACTTATATCTGCAATCATAATTATCAATTTAATAATATATGAAAAATCTATTTAAATTTTTTTGCATATTTAAGAATCTAGTTAAAAGAATACATATATACAGGGTTGGCCATATTCGACGGAAAGATGTTTTTTTTTTCAATCATGGAAAAGAGATGTTAGATCGAATAACGACGTTTCCCATGATTGAAAAAAAAAACATCTTTCCGTCGAATATGGCCAACCCTGTATTAAGTATTCTTAATAAATATGAATTGTAATTACCATTCATTTGATCAGCTAAAGGATCATTAACATCAATTACAATAATCTTCCAATCAGTTTCGCCTAAAATAAAAATTGTTCATAATGAAACATACATACTGTATGTAGTATTGTATTTTATTTGCATATAAATTATTCTAATATTCTATATATTTTTCAGTATAAACATTAATCTAATAATTTTAATTAATAGATAAGTTAATTAATTAACCTTCATCAATAAGTGCCACTGTTCCAAGAACTTTTACTTTTAATATCTCGCCTCGTTTTGCAACCTATATAAATGCAAATATATTTCCATCAATTATTATAATCAATTACAATTATTAAATTACATGACAAAAAAATTATCACTGCAATTATTTCTCACCCTATAACCTATTTCAAGAACATCAATAGGATCATTGTCACCTTTGCAGCCTGTTGCTTCATCCAAAACGTCAGGATTTTCCCAAGTCTGTTAATTATATTATTTAGTAAAATTATTTATATTACAAATAGAAAGAGAGATAAAAAAAATTATAATATTATATATTATAAATTATTATATCAAATAGCTTTTAACAAGAGATAAAAGATAGTATTTTTTATAGTAGATAGAAACCAGGAAATAAGATAATATTTCAAAAATGATAAGAAAGAAATGATTGTCAAGTCTTAAGTGTATGCCTTGATTACAAATTCACATATACATATGCACAATATATATGAACATGAGATAAGAAAATATATATATAAATAGATATGCACTTAGTGTCTAATGCAATTGTTAATACTTCCTTTTATTATGTTATTAGGTGTTGGAATTAATTCGTAGCGTTTTACAAGTGATGGGAAGTACTTTCATTAATGTATTTTTTAATGCTCATGTGAAATAAATAACATTCTTTCATTAAAAACGCTACGAATTAATTCCAACACCTAATAGATAATAAATCAATGAGATCATCATGTATATTATCGCAGAACGTATAAGTTTATTTGAACAAGTGATAAACATAAAAAAACGTGCTTCGTAGAAAATGCTACGGGACACATATTTCTCAATATAAATAAAAGTGTTGTAAATGCAATATTTTTAAAAATTAAAGTTATAAATTATAAACTTTCTTTCACTACAAAAAATTCTTGTTATTTTTCAAATTTTCTAAAGTTTATTTTTATATTTTGTATGTGTTTTATATATACTGGATGATTCATTTTAATTTTAACAAGCAAATATTTAAAAAAATACAATTTTACTAAAAAAAGAAACCTTCCAAATAAAAGTTGTATGGTGTAGAGTAGGACATTCATTTCTATACCATAGAATCTATACCAACTTTTATTTGGGATGTTTTTGGTAAAATTATATATTTTCGAAATATTTGCGTATTAAGATTAAAATGAATCACTCTGTACATGTGTTCTGCAAAATAACTTAGTGACAAATAACAGTGCAAAATAATAGAGAAACTGTTTTTTTAAATTTGAATTCCTATTTCTATAATTCCATGTAAAAAATATAAGAATTTTTTGTAATAAATAAACATTATTCCACTGAGGTAGCAAAATTAAAAAAAGAGATATTAAAACAGAATAAAAAAAAGCAATTAAAACAGAGTTACTAGAATTCTTACTTGGGGCAAAGCTCCATAATTCCATATGTAGCCATGATGAGGGAAACAATTAGCGACAAATCTCAATTTATCCTTCTTAACATCCTGTTTAATGGGATTCAAACTCTCTTTGAGACAAATTTCCATTTTAGCATTTGTCCATCTTGGTATTTCAACAACCATATGTAATGTCTTGTTGTCTTCGTTGGCAAAGAGAGGAATATCATGCATGGGCGAGATTGGGACACCCTGATCATTTTCTATATACACGAATAAAAAAAGTTTTTAAAATACTTTGAAAGAAACATTGATAAATATTGTTAATTCAGAATATTTCTGTTATTTCATATAGTAATTCAGAATATGTTATGCAAGAATATATCAGAAAAATTTCTGGTACAAAAAAGACGATATAAGATAGTGAAAATATGAATGTACAAGAACATATGTCTAGAGTATGATCGTAATTACTTCCTCATTCATAAAGCTTATAAATATATACTTTCACTGGAGCTAAATATCATAGGTCATTGAATTAGACCAATGCATGAAATAATATTGCGGATATCGTGACAAAAAGCTCGTGGATGTTTGCTATTTAAAACAATCATTATTTCAGTGCGAAATATGTCATAGCGAAATACGCTGTAGCGAAATATGCGGTAATGAACTTGAAACCAGGATTGAAATCCGACAGTTACGGCGCGATCGATAGAAATGATTAGAGTCGCTTAAATGATTCATCATTAAGATGTAAGCGAAACTTCGTGTGACATTGTGTCATTCGAGAAAACTCAAGTCATTAATAATAACAATAAAAATAATAATAGCATGCACGCGAGAACGTGTATCCGTGACCCTGCAATAAAGTGCACTTATACTTTGCGCAGACTTCCGCAAATGTTGCTTCATCGTTTATCTGATTACGTTACGTGGAATCTACTCACTGAAAAATAACCTGTAGTTCGTGCAGTTGAGTGCACCTCTCTCGACGGTCGTGTACGACATGTCTCGGCAAACTTTCGTGAAAACAGCGAGCTTTCTAAACACCGGTCCACCGCTTGCTATGAATCGCGACGGAATAACGAGTTTCGTCAAACCGTGGCAACGTAACACGTGCAGCGTTACCAGAAACATTTCTGCCATCTGTCGTCCTGCGCGGCGATCTGCAAGTGTCTGCAAACCACAGGAGGGTACAGAGAGAAATTTTGTTATCAATATCATTGATAAAAATATACATGACAAAGTTTATTTGATATATCAATTATATAAAGCGTAAAAAATCACGATAGACACGCACATTATATGTCATTTTATCTTTCTTTAATGTTCAAAACAAGGACAAAATGATGAACAAGTACATTATGCGCATTTTAAGTGAAGTGGAATCAAACGATCAAATATGACGATCCCCTCTGATTACACAATATACTTTTAATAAATATTTAATATAATGCTCTTACCTCCAATTTTCTCTAATTTTGTAAATTTATGTATTTTCATTAGAATATATATATTTCGAGTTCCAAAAAGGAAAATACATAGTCAAAAATATAACTAGATATCAGAGAGAAACCTTTTCCTGTTACCGTCGAAATCGCTCGTACACTACCTCCAGTACATCCATTTTCAGTTTGGGAACTACGTGACTACATACATTTTCTGACACTATCAATAAAATCGTATCGCCGAAAGTAGATATGGTTCGTCTCTGTAATACATCCTCAAGAACAAAAGCGTGCTGATTATCCATAGGAGAGATAGTTATAATGAGTCCTTGAACGAAAAAATGTTAATTTCGCATCTGCTATATATGTAAATAAAAGTTGTTGAATTTTAATAAACGAAACTGAAACTTCAAATAAGTTAATTTAGCGAACTTTGTTTTATATATCATATTTATCTTATAATATCTTATAAAATTACAAAGTTATGTATATCTTCTATGCAAATTTTGAGCCAGTATTTATCATATAATTATTAGTATAAGTCTTTATAATTATTAGCAATTATAAAGATATACATACTTTTAATAAATTCAATCTCTTCTAAACATATATTGTCAATTTAAGGTATAATTTAGCAAAAGCGAGCTATAGAGGCCCTCCACCACCCCCGTTAATTTCGTCAACGGTCTTCTTTTCTTTGTAAGTATATTCACTTATAAAACAAACAAGCTATCAATAAATTTAGTAGCCCGTTTTTACAGGTAAATATATCTTTAAATTATTTTTTTATTTTTATATCTAATTATTTTATTGTATTTTTTTAATGAAATTACAATAACTATACAAATATTATTCTTTACTGTATTATCCTTTATACAATTCGATATTATAATAATTATTTACAATACAATGTACAATTATCAATATTGTTCAAAATATAATAAAAGTGATAATACAGGAACATAATTAATAAATTTTTGTAATGCGGGATTATACGAAAACGTCGAAAATACATACGATAACATAAATTTTTCTAAACCAATATTTAATGAAATATTGATAAATGCAAAAGAAATACTAACAATAATTAGATTGTATTTACTATTAATTATTTACTATTACTTAAATATTTACTATTAATTTAATATATTTATAACAGCACTTTCTCATCGCGTTCAAGATAACTATCTCAATAATTTCATCATATCAAAATCCCTCCGCCTCATGGTACACTGTTTAGTATCCGATATAAAAAAAGAACAATCTTCATAGTGGAAAGTGAACTTAATGTATTCTGATTCTACACAAATTTTACAAGATCCATTTGCAAAGAATACCAGTGATCTTATTATAGGATTGCGGTGTGAATCTCGAATCTTTCAGACTACTTAGCGATAATAATTTTGGTAGCATGTCAATTACAATTACCATTTTTATCACATCTTTAATATAATATTAAAATTCGCGAGAAAATATGTTCTGTCACGTGATAAAAACCATCTCTTATTAAAAATAAATGGATAGAATGATTTTCTTATACAATAGTGGTTACGAAGGAATATATTTAATAATAATAAAATACATACGTTATTGTAATATAATACGTTTTTTATATGGATACAAAAGTTTCTCAGGTATCAACTGTTCGAGATGAGCCGAACCCAATAATAACGGAATTTTAAAGAATATTTAAAAATATTATATAAAATTTAAGAATTCTTTATTCTTCAAAAATTACATTTATTAATATCCCGTTAATATGAGGGTACCCATTCGACTTATCTTGAATTTTTTGTACCCACACATTTAAAATTCAACTCATGCAATCACGATAATATTGTTAACTATAAAGAATTTTGAAAAAAGTTATATAAATATCGACAAAAATCAATATTCATTAAATATAATTTCATAATATCTGCATGTATTTTATCATAGAAAAGTGCATGTATTTTATTATAAAAAAGTATATATACATATAAATCAATAATTAAAAATATTCTGCAATGACGGGATATCCAATACCTAAAAATGATTTTAAAATAATAGTTAGAAAATTAAATATACACATTCGTTGGCACGGAGCGACGCGTTATGTTTACGTTTACGCGTAAGTTATTCTCTTACCAAGCTTCGTACAAGCAGGTAGTCGTGTCGCGTGCGGCTCTTTTTTACATTATTTTTTTAAAATTTTATCGCGAAGAATGCCAAATATAATACGAAACGTTGTACTTTATGAATAATTAATCATATTAATAATCGTATTATGTGAATATTCATAAAATACAACATTTCGTATTATATCTAGTATTTTCTGCGATTATTATATGTTTTAAAAAGAAGAATGGCACGCGACACGGCTACTTGTCTGTACGAACGGTATTACACAAGTTTTATTTGACAATAATTTAAAAATGATTATTTTTAATCATTGTTAAATAAAATGATTTGAATAATTGTACATTTTATAAAATAATTATATAAAATGATTCTATGAAATAATTATGAAATAATAATTCTTTAAAGTAATTATATATATATATATATATATATATAAAATAATTATATTGTATATATTTTTTTTTAATTTTAGCAAAAATAAATTTATATAAAATATATAAAAATTTGTATAAAATATTAAAGTAATTTTTAAATAACTCTCTTTTTATCTAGTTTGGATAAAAGGAGAGTTACTTAAAATTTAGTTAAAATAATTATATATATTCTCTAAAGATCTTAGTAAAAATAAATTTGTATAAAATTTTAAAATAATGTTTAAGTAACTCTCCTTTTATCTAAATTAGATAATACAATATAGAATAATATTTAAAAAGTTATTGCAATTTTATTAGCGAAATACAATAAAATAATTAGATATAAAAATAGAAAAATAAATTAAAGATATACTACTTGCAAAAACGAACTACTAAATTTATTAATAATTCATTTGTTTTATGGATATATATACTTACAAAGAAAAGAGGACCGCCGATAAAATCGGCATGAGTAGTAAAGGATCTCTATAGTTCGTTTTTGCTAAATTATACTTTAAATTGACAATATATTGTACAATATGTTTAGAAGAGATTGAATTTATTAAAAATCTCTATAATTGATAGTAATTATAGAGACTTTAATACATACTAGTAATTATAGTTGGCACGCTTCTGTCCTAAGGATTTAGAACAGAAACGAACCACATTTTATTACTTTCGATGATTTTATATCTATATTATCGATAGTGTAAGAAAATGTATGTAGTCACATAGTTCCCAAACTGAAAATGGATGTACGAGCGATTTTGATTGTAATAGAAAAAAGGGCGGTATGACTTCTGTTAAGTTTCTTTCTGGAGATACTAAACATTCATACTATGCTTTTTTAGCAACTAACATTGCTAATCTTCTAGCTAAAATACCAGTAATTGAGAAAATGTTATAAATTATGTATTTCTTTAGCTGCTATAGTTTCAAAAAAAAAATTTATAATTGTATAAATCAAGCTATATAACGATACTTTATCGACAATCGGGAGAGGCATTAGATCGATTGTTGCATTCAAATAATAATTAATATGGATTCAACGGTTAATATGATATATCAGTAAAAGCTTGCGCTCTTTAATTATCCCTGGTGTTCCCAGTTTAGAACATTGATTAAAATTTTAAATTTTTTATCTCTTGAATATGAATAATAAACACAATTTCACAAAAATGGTCACGTTGTAAAGTATATATGTTTTTACAAACATTTTTCATTACAATTTAAAGATATAATTTCTTAAACTAACAATTTTAGAATGATATTCGTAGACGGACTAATGGCGAATGTTTTTCAAATGGCATTTAGTTACCACCAGAAAAATCGATATATACTGATCTATAATATAAAATATATTTTTCTAATTGCATACAAAACTGAATTTTATAATTTTAAATACATTTAATCATTTTTAGAATTGATCCGACTTGTTTTGCCAAATTGAAGCGATGACTGGAGTCGCGATTACAAAATTATGTAATAGAATCGTGCAATAACGTTAGTTGTTTATTTGCATCATTTGCGAGAACTTACGACCTTCACGACGAATCGTTATCGCTAATTCGCTATCGTTATATTCGTGGCACATAAATTAGAAGAATTGCACTCCTTGCACTCAACCAACTCGTACATGAGTCAGTTATTGAATCGTATTTCCGTCAACGGACGCTCATTGACGTTCGGTTGTTTTGTACGAAGATTTCATACATCATCACAAAAAATGGTTATTGCTGTAAGTATTCTTTGTTGTATTCATTTTAGTAATGATTCATCAATTATCTTCCCTAATTGTACTTTAAGAGCCTTTTTTGTAATTCGTCATAATTGGGTGCTTTCCAGCAAGGACACAGTCAGACACAGAGAATCGTTTCAGGATGTAATGATTCACTGTATTACACTGTCTGATTGTGTTCTTGCTGGAAATCATACACAATATAAATCCAGTTGTAAAATCATTCATTACAACTAATAAAACTTACAGAATGTGATCGATTTTAGACACTGCAGTGTTTGAATAGTTTTTAATTAAAAAAAAAATAAATAAATTATTAAAGCAAATTTATGCTAAAGCAAACAATATATAATTGCAATTAACATTTATGTGATGTGTATATTTATTTTTTAAGACTGCTAATCGCTGATCAAATTTGTTATAATATTATTATATTGTTTAATTGAATACATATCTTATCAAATATGATATTGTATCTAATGAATATTTATAATTTTTTTATTAAAAGACTAATCATCAATTATCAATGTTTTTTCAAGGTTGGAGACAAATTACCCAGCGTGGATCTTTTTGAGAACACGCCAGCAGACAAGGTGAACCTGGCACAAATTACAGCTCAGAAGAAAATCGTAGTGTTTGGTGTACCAGGTGCATTTACTCCTGGTTGCTCAAAAGTAAAGAAAAAAAACTTATTCTTTTCTAATTCAAATAATTGTTTAAATTTTTAACAACAATTCTATCTTAATAAAATTAGGAACTTTTCATTTATATATAGTTTTGAAAATTTTAATTTTCGTATTAATGCAATATCTTTCATTTGAATTTTCCCTGTATAAGGTAGAGAAGAGCTATTCTGTGCTGGTATATCTTCAGTTACTATATATCTTCAAAAGTATATCTTCAAAAACTTCAACCACAATAGCAGGCAATATCACTTTGCAGTGACATGTTTACAACTGTATAAACATGGCTGTTTCTTGAAAATACAAACATGACTTTCAAATGTTTAATACATATTGTTCAGAAACATGAATATTATCACTGATAGGAATAGTTCTATGAACGATAAAGCTTTACCCTAACAAAAAATTAATTTATCTTAAACTTAATTTAGTAAATTCTTATACAATTTTATATATACTTATATTTAGCAACTATATTTAGCAATTTAGAATAATAAGTTTTTGTTTGATAAATTATATTATAAATATAATTAATTTAATTATCAATATTGATTTTCAGACTCATTTGCCTGGTTACATTGTAAAGGCGGATGAATTTAAATCCAAAGGAATTTCTGAGATATTTTGTATCAGTGTTAATGATCCATTTGTTATGGCAGCCTGGGGAAAAGAACATGGTGCAACAGGAAAAGTAAATATTCATTTAATTATTAAATTAAAAAAATTAAATCTTTTACATCATGATTGTTATATAAATTTAAATTTACTTTGTCTATTATAATTATTTTCTTAAAAAGTCGTTTCTATTCTTAGATACGAATGCTAGCTGACCCTAAAGCAGAGTTTACAGATGCTATGGATCTTGCTGTGGATTTGTCAGTCTTAGGAGGCAAACGCAGCAAACGTTATTCTATGGTGGTTGAAAATGGAATTGTAAAGGAGATCAATATTGAACCAGATAACACTGGTCTATCTTGCTCCCTAGCGGATCGTATTAAAGTTTAAAATAGTTTAAAACGCTATTTTAATCATCAATTTTAGAATGTATAGACAGAACTTTTTACAAGAGGAAACTGAGATTAGCATTAAGGAGAAAACTGCAAGTACTTCGGCAACTATTTCAGCAGTGTTCTTAACGTTTTTCTCATATAAATATAGAAGTCTATGTTTTTGCAACACTGACATAAAAACAGGATGCTTTCTATTTAATGTCTCAAGTCGACACAAACATTCTATCTTTCTTGACATTCCAGAGTAACAAAGATAGAACATGTTGATTTGTGTCAAATGGAACGCATCCCAATTGAGACCTGAATGATTCAGAATCAAACTAACTGAACCGATATGTCTGTAATTTTCTCTTTTTGCTAATTATAAGTGCTTTCCATTTAGTGATACAAGTCAACACAACTATCGTTCTGTCTTTATTATTCATGGAATGGGAAAAAAATAGAATATTTGGATTGTATCATTAAATAGAAAGCATCCCTTAATACCCTCTTGCTCTAATTGATACTATGTGTGTTTATGTATATATATTCTAAAGCTGTTGATTTTAACATTTTTTGTTTTCATATTATATTTTTCAACGTGTGTATTGTTAACATGTAGCATTTTATTTCTCAATTTTAGCGATTTCGCTTTTAAAATGAAGAAATTCTTGTGATATGTTGCTTTTAGTTGTTAAATCTTTGTATGTTAAATAGAAATATTACTAAAAAAAGTTGAAATTAATGTTTTTTTTGGATCGTGATATGTATATGGGAAATAAAAATAATTCCTTAAATGATATTTCAAAGCACATTTGAGTGATCCTCCTAAATCTTTAAATATGTTTTAAGAATTCTGATTGATTCTTTGCTACGAAAAATCAGATATATTTTATCAGATACTCGTACTAATGTATCTTGTATAATTTTACATACGAGTTCAATTTTTGAATGATCTGCAGGCTGGTGTAACAAATTAATGGTTGTCAGGCTGCATTCAACAGAACTCATTTTATAACTATTGGAACTTTTCTTCGCGCTGATTCTTTTTTTTTAGAGGAATAAACCTATCTTTGTAGACAATCATAAAACTGTTGCAAAACTATTGTGTTCTGTTGAACACAGCCATTGTATAGCACACTTCATGTTTGATTGCAACGGAGAACATATCTACACATCCTATATAAGAAATTTCAGGAGCTTTTTTATGCTTGATTTTTCAATTATCATTAAGGCTTAAACATAATAGGCAACAGGGACTTAAAAAAAAAAGAACTTAAATAAAGGACTTTGATTAGTTCATCTTCTTATGCCTCATGTGTTATGCATTATGCAAGAGTCTGTGCTGCCTGCTTAAATCACTGAACTATACAGGGTCAACTAGAGTCATTGAAGTTTTTTACCTTATGAGAAAATTATCGATTATACTCACGATATAATCCAATAAATATGAAGTCGATAATTTTCTCATAGGGTAAAAAGTTGGTTCAACGACTCTGATTCACCTTATATATACATATTGGAATGGACATCTTCGCTGTAAAGCATAAGCGGGGAGCATAGACTCTTAAATAATGCATAATACATGAGGCATAAGAAAATGAACCAAAAGTGTTTTATTTCCTTTCTTTCCATGAAATAAAGGACTCTGATTGGTCTTTTCTTATATCTCATGTTTTATGCGTTATATAAAAGTGTGCTCTCCGCTATAGAAAATCGTGGCATCAAGTGATCAGCGCCATTTTAATTTAGTTAATAAGAGCAAATCAGAAGCTTTCAGGTGCTCATGCGGCACTTACGTTTAGTGTTCTTTAATAAGGCTGTGGTCAAAGTTTCGCTATAAATGTTTTGAAGCGTTTGATGGACCAATTAGAAGAAAGAAACTGACCAATTAAAAAACGACCAATTTTACAAACTGACCAATTAAAAAACGCTTCGAATTGTTTACAACATCGCGTTGACCAAATGGCTCCCTAATGGTATCCTCTTGCACTGGACACGGAAACGCTTGTCGCGTTGCAAAATGAGACGCGGTAACCAATGAACACATTAGGAGCTGTAAGCTTATTGGCTACCGCATCACATTTTGTCACGTGGCAAGCATTTCTGCGTCCAGTGAGTGTGTAGAAGCCATAAAGTTCTACATTAGTTGCAAACCTATCGCAAATTTGTTGCGACAGCCAATATGAAGCGTTGATTTCAAAATGCAAGCTTCAGATTGGCTATCATGACAAATTGCGATCGGCTTGCAACTAATATAGAACCGACTTAAACATGTATGTCAACAAGATCATCGTGTAGGAGGTTATATTTGAAAGATGAAAGATTATAAAATCGCGTGACTGTCTACAAAGTATCAATATGAGATGCTGTGTGCCTGGATGTGGGCAGAGAAGTAAAAAGGGCATTTCATTTCATAGGTAAGAATTCTCATATTAAATATATTTATAAATATATTTATAAACATATTTATAAATTCCTGCATATGTGTTAACGATATAGAATATGAAGTGTTATTAAAGTTATTTTATTGAAGGTAATAAAATTGAAGTGTTTTTGTTTATATACCATTCATGTTCATATAGATTTCCATTGAGAGACCAAAATCGATTTCAATTGTGGATTGATCAAATACATGCGTATTTGGAAAAACATAACTGTGAACATGAAAGATTAAAACAGAATACAAAATCTGTTTTGTGTTCAAACCATTTTCTTAACAGTGACTATATTATTACAGTAAGCTGCCGTATATTAAAAGATTCAGCGTATCCTTCAGTCTTTTCAGTAAGTTGTATAAAATAGCAATAGAGTAACATGAGTAGATTGTAGGCACAACCTTGATTTCATTTGAAAAAAAAGTAACTCGAAATCTAATAATTCGTGGAATTGACAGATACGGGATAGTGTAAATGTTAGTTTCAGTTTTAAAACCATTTTCAATTACACAACTTGCAAGATATTAAAGCAGCATTTTTATGTATTACAGTGTGATCCTCAAAGAAAAAAAAAGCGTAAATTAAGCTCTAAAATACCTGCACCTCGATTGCGCTACATTCTTCCAAAAATGGAGATTGTTGAACTGGAATGTACAAAAGTAATGGCTACAGAATGCAACAAAGAAAACAAAGACACAAGTTGAATATAGAATGAAAAACATGCATTATCCTATGGTGCAAATTTCTTAAAACAATTACAAATTTTAAAAATACTAAAAAAAAATTTTTAATACGATTATAATGAAATAATAATTTGCATTATTATGAAGTAATTGTATTAAAAATTGTGTATTTTTTGTATTTTAAAATTTGAAATTAAATTATTAATTAAAAAAAAACAAAACACTTATCAATTTTATTATTTTAATATTATTGTTAATTATTTTATTAATAATATAATTGTATAAAAAAGAGTTTACTTTGTAATATACGTAACATCATTCATACTTATTAATAATTATTAGTTTATTCTTTGTAGAATATCTCATGTATTCAAAATTCTATACTTGAAGAACCGGTGATTAAAGAAGCAAGAATAGAGGAGCCAATGATAAAAAAGAGTACAGTCGAGGAATTGATGCTAGATAAAAATACGATCAAGGAACCGATCGTCGAAATCACACTAGAATCATTCCTCAAAAATTTAAATAAGGTAAAGTCATTTTATGGTTTTTGTCATTTTTGTAGTTTTCCTGCAAGTACGGTTATTTATTTATTGATTTAGTATTTCAATATATTTGAACGAATGTTCGGCTCAGCGTTACAAATAACTCGAAGATCAAATTTGTTGAAAAATCGTTTCAATAATTAATGAATTTCATTAAAAAATATACATTTTCTATTTATTCAATTAACATTAAATTTGACTCCCGAGTGTTCTTTGTAATCCTGATAACAAATAACAATTGAAAGAAAAAAATTTAAAATAAAAAATGGCAGATTTAAGTTTCAAAATGTGATTTGTTTATATTTTCAATTTGTCTAATAAATAATAATATTATACAATTTTAATTATTGTCAACTTTTTATTCCGCGATTTTATTATTTCTTGCAACTATCGGAGTTATGAAGATGTATTTCCGTTTTGTAGAATAAATTCACTGGATGTTTATCATTAATAGAAGAAGTGCTGAAGTTACAGGAAAAGATAGCTGTTCTGGAAAAACTATTATTTGAGCTGAAATCCTGCAATAGAAGTATCATTTGCGAAAATGATCACTGTTATGCAAGCACTCCACGAAGCTTGCAACGAAAGTTACATTTTTCGCAAGCTAAGGTAATTATGATGAAAAAACAAAAGCGTAATACAATAAAGAAACTTCGTCGATCGACGATGAAAGTGTTGCAGTTACAAAATTTGATGAAGTCTATGAGGAAAAAAGATCGCTAGACCTGCGAAAGCATAGTTCATGTATTTGATGAATTAATAAGTCACAAAATCCACTTAAAATACCTCCTTACATACAAAATGTCATAAGATCATCTCGAGTTATATTTTAATACAATCCGAGCTAAAGGACGATGCGTTAATCCTACATCTCGCCACCTATCTTCGGCTTATAAACGTTTGCTAGTGAGGTATCAAGTAAGGCCGGAATCAGATTATGCATTGAAGATTAAAAATTGAAATTTCACCAATGAGGACAAAGAAATTTTGAGTCCTTTTGTTCTAATTGATCAAACTTCAATCTTTCAATCTTCAATCTCATTCTTCAATACATAGTCTGATTCAGGTTTAAAGACTTCAAATGACAATCTGACTACTATGGAGCAAATTACAATCCTCTTTGCAACTCGGAATTCTATTACTTAGTATCGAAACACCAGGCATTACATAGCGTAATGTGATACCTTAACATATGCTTTGTCTCGTGCTTATGCTATTGATGACGGAACTTCTGCTTATAACTCTACCGATACCTCTACTGACATCTCTACCAACGAAGAAACAGAATGCTCAGATAATTTGGACGCTCTGCCTTCGAATAGTAATGAAGAACAAGACGAAGAATAGATGGAGTTAAAATCGGAAATGACTCCAAATTATTTTAAGTTATCCCAATTTGCCGAAAATGCAGTTGCATTAAGATTACGTCATGCGAATAGTGATTAAAAGAATTCATTGCATATCTTGTTGCTCTGTTCTCTGCAATGGCAACTCCAATGACAATAGGCTTAAGTTAATTCTTCAAAAATCGAATGGCGGTCTTATATTTCCTTCTCTCGAAGTTATAACAATTTGCAGTTTGAGAGAAAGATGTTTCGAAGAACTATCCATGAGTTGCCTATGAACACACCAAGATTTAATCACATCATAGCAAATGCAGTATTTGCCAATTTAATCACGAACAATTTGTTTCCATAATTACATAATCACATGTTTGATATATCAAAAAAGGAAAATCACATACATAATCTAACAAAGTAATACCTTTGTGTTATATTAGGATAAAAATGTTTCATGAAAGCAAAAAGATTACGGAAGTGCAAACATCGGAAAACGAAAGAAACTATCGCGACTTATCATTTTCTTAAATGTATAAATAAGCGTATAAATAAACATATATTTACCGAACATATATATATATACTTTTCACATTTTGTAATATTTAAAATTAATAGCGTTTTCCACTGACAAAACTGGTGCAGCATTAGCGCCAAAGTGAAAATTACAAAAAATAAGCAAATTTACTAGATGTTGACCAATGAAATTATTAGTATTCTAGTAAACTCGCTCACTTTTGTAATTTTTACCTCGTTTCAAGATACAGAATCGATCCCCTAGTATTTAATGTTCCATTGATAAAACTGGTGCAAAACTTGCACTGAGTTCAACTTTTGCTCCACTGTCTTCGAAGTCAATGGAGATCAGTGCAAGTTAAAATTGAAATTGAGTTCGTGCTAAGATATGATATTATGTTATGATATAATATTAGTAATATTAGTTTTCAGTGGACAACACAATTACACTCAGTGCACCAGTGTTGCACAAGTTTGCCCAGTGGAAAACGCTATAATGACTTTTGCACGCGAAAACGCTTGTCACGCGGCAAATGTTTCCGCGTCCAGTGTGCAGGAGCCATAATGCTGATTGGTTGTTTCCTTCGCATTCTCTATTCAGTCCTTTTTCGCACTGTGTGATTTCACTCGTAGTAAATCGTATACGCTATCTATTTCAATATAATGACTTTATGTCAGACCAATCAACGTGGCACGCATGACAGTAAACTAGCCAATCCCGCCCAATCGTGAATTAGCGATCGCGATTGTGCGAGTCGTGCTTTTCCGATCTGTCAAACCATGTGTCAGACTATCACCATTGTTACATAGTTTACGGCGAAGAGAGAGAAAGGATTCGCGGCGGCACTTGGGTTTGCGTTGCACTTGTATGATCTTTTACGCTTGATTCCTGATCAGGAGATTCGAATCTGCCCTCACAGCCGTAAGTACAAAGTGCGATTGTTATTACATTGATAGTTGATTCCCGATCGACGGTTCAGGATCGTCAAAATCATGATCGCAGTGCGTTGACATTCCGAGGGATCGAGAGAATTCCAGGCCAATGTCAATCTGCGTTGGCCGTGCGCGTGCCAAAATGTCCCAAGCGGCTGATCGCGCGCCAGCGGAGATCGATGATGGTCTTGTATCGTCTATCGTCTCTCAAACGTACAGTGACGATGCGTAATCGACGTATCCGAAGGCGATACATCCGCTCTTCCTCTTGGCAGCATCCCCGCCCCAACGATCGTGTCGTCGATTAACTCCTAACCCTCATGCGGAATCCATTGTCAGATGAACATTGCGGCGACCAACGACATCGATGATGGCAACACGATCATTGTCTGCTTTTCTTTTTTTTTCTCTTTCGAGATAGTTTCCTCCAACGGGTTTCGTTTGGAACCTCGTCATTTTCGCCGCTTCGTATTTTTGTTCACATCGTATGACGAATCAGTGTATCTATATATGTGTACATCTATGAGTGCACGCGTGCATATTTGAAGATATTTTTAAACGAGAAAGAGAGAGCGAAATTATCTTTCTTTTTTGCTCAAACATTTCTTGAGTATTGTTCATATTTCATGTAAATAATTCTTAGATTAGTGTGAGTGAATACATACAAATCTTTTTTTTTTGCTAAGACAATAAAGTATTAATATACATGATACACAATTACAGGAAACTATTTTTAACATCCTTAAATAATGGAAACATACTGATTAAGAAGTAAAACTGTCATAATTTTAATTTATTTTTGAGAGCAGAATTAAAAATAATATTAAAGCAATATTCTTGAAAAATTTGTATGTTTCAGAAATATATATAGATTGACTATATTCTGTTTTATGCTTACAACACTTGTAAACATCATTTATCCTTGTTTAATATTTGATAGACAATATGAATATACTAATACTTATAGCGTGTATGAGCATGAAAATAGCACACACCTATATTATTTTTAAAAGTATTTTCAAAAAAACATATACGTTCCAGAAATTTCTAACATGCGTCTTTCTTTTATGCTTCTCTTGATATTATGTTTGAAAATTATAACCGTAAAATAAAAAACCTGTAACTTCAAAATTATTTACATAAAATTTTTTTAATTATTTATACATAATATAATTTTTTTTGAAAACAAAAATTTCATTTATTAGTTATAATTAAAATAAAATGTTAAGTAATAATTTAAAACAGTGCACATAGAAACATAGTTTTGAGCCATGTCAATGATAAAATAATAAATAATAACTTAAAAATATAGTTATAATGTTTATCATGATATGGTGAAATTTTCCAAAATTTGTCAATTTTGATCCTCCGATATATAAAAATATGTTTTGTCTGCAATAAAATTTAATGTATATAAATTTAATATATTAGATTATTGTAAATTTGCAGTATTGAAGATTATGATTATATTATTTTATTATATTAATTTGTGAATTTTTTATTATGACTTCCTTGCGCTATTTTTAAGTTTATTCAAGAAAAACTTCTATATAACTAAAATATAATATTAAAATATAATATATGAAATATAATAATGTAAAAGATGTATAATTTTTATTTGTATTTTCAGATGTCAACTGGACCTACACATAAACATCGTTACAAAAATGTAGGATTAGATTCACAAGAACTGCGAAGACGCAGAGAGGAAGAGGGAGTCCAATTAAGAAAACAGAAACGTGAGCAGCAATTATCAAAACGTCGCAATGTTCCAAACATTGTTGCAGATGAAGATAATGTTACATCTACAGATGAATATTCACTTCCTATTGGTACAGCACAATCGGTAATATAATTATATTTTTTACTGTTTTTATGTATAATTTGTTTCATAATAATTTTTCTTTTTACAAAATTTATATTTTAACAGTCTCCTGGTATTATAACATCTGAAATGGTAGATGCATTATATAGTCCTAACATAAAAGATCAATTGGCAGCAACGCAGAAATTTAGAAAATTATTATCAAGAGAGCCAAATCCCCCTATAGATGAGGTGATACAAACAGGAATCGTACCACAATTTGTTGAATTTCTTAAAAATAATACAAATTGCACTCTGCAGGTTGGTATATGGAAATATGACAGTAAATGTTCTCTTTTGTTGTGTATCAAAGATACATATAAATGATAATATTAATTGTTAGTTTGAAGCAGCATGGGCTCTGACAAATATAGCAAGTGGTACATCTCAGCAAACACGTATTGTGATAGATGCAGGAGCTGTTCCTACTTTCATATCTTTACTTGGTTCTGAATATGAAGATGTGCAGGAACAAGCTGTTTGGGCATTGGGTAATATTGCAGGCGATAGTCCCGAATGCAGAGATCATGTCTTAGCCAATGGTATCCTCACACCACTTCTGCAGTACGTTTCTTTACATTTTTTATGTGAATTATTATAGTTTATCATTATTATAAGAAAAATGAAAGATTCTTACATGTCGCACAATAATATTCTTATATACATACAATAATATAAAACTAATATTGCACTATTTTTATAGACTGCTATCAAAGGCAACACGACTTTCTATGACCCGCAATGCGGTATGGGCATTATCAAATCTCTGTCGAGGAAAAAATCCAGCACCAGTTTTTGCAAAGGTTACACCATGTTTACCAGTGTTGGCACATCTTCTCAATCATACTGACTATGATGTACTCGCTGATGCTTGTTGGGCTCTTTCTTACTTGAGCGATGGCCCAAATGATAAAATACAAGCTGTTATTAATGCTGGTGTTTGCAGACGTCTCGTAGAACTTCTCATGTATGTTTAAATTTATATTTATTATGCATAAAGATTAATTTTATGTGGATTATATAACAATTGATGAAAATTTTTCAGGCATGAACAAAATAATGTAACAAGTGCGGCTCTTCGTGCTGTAGGAAATATAGTTACTGGAGATGATGTGCAAACGCAAGTTGTATTAAATTGCTCGGCATTACATTGTCTATTACATCTCTTAAGTTCGCCACGGGAAAGTGTTCGTAAAGAGGCTTGTTGGACAGTCTCTAATATCACTGCCGGTAATCCCCAACAAATACAAGTATGTTTCAATCTTTAAACATAATATAAAATATAACTTTGTTTATATATCTCGTATATCAATAATTAATATACAACATTGATTTCTATTTTTTAGGCGGTGATTGATGGTAATATCTTTCCGGTTTTAATTGAAATTTTGAGTAAAGCTGAATTTAAAACACGTAAAGAAGCTGCATGGGCAATTACAAATGCTACTAGTGGTGGAACAGCCGAACAAATTCGATATCTCGCAGTGCAAGGATGTATTCCGCCGCTTTGCGATTTGCTTACTGTTATGGATGTCAAGATTGTTCAGGTCGCTCTGAATGGTATAGAAAATATTCTACGCCTGGGAGAACAAGATGCAACTATGCATAATGGTCTCAATCCTTATGCAGTTCTTATCGAAGAATGTTATGGTAAAATATCAATTTGATAGATTTTCTATGAAAAATGTGTCGTCAATGAATATTTAATTTATTAAATCAATTTTTTTTTAAATAATATTTCAGGCCTAGATAAGATAGAATTCTTGCAATCGCACCAAAATATGGATATTTATCAAAAGGCCTTTGATATTATCGAACGATTCTTTGGGTCTGAGGAAGAAGATACCCGACTTGTACCTTCAATCGATTCACAAGGACAAGAATATCAGTTCACCGCACCAGATTCTTCCCAACTACCAGTGCAAGGCTTTGAATTCTAATCATGTCTTTAAATTTCTGAATATAACTCTGTTTCATTAAACGTTAACGTTATTCGTTCTACAGGGATTTATAATATTCTAAAAATTAGTAGGGGAGATCGCACGCCGAGCTATCTGTTGAGAGGTAGGTGCACAGTACTGCTATCTCGGATGTTAAGCGGTAAATATCCTTTTAATTTAAAAAGTAGCTGAAAAAACTAAGTAACATGAAAACAAAAATTTCTGAAATTACATGTTTTTTCAACTACTCGTTAGAATGATAGACATCTGTCTCTTAACATCTGATCTGAGATAATACTGTGGACACATGGTCTTCCCTACATCAATAGGAAATTTGATTTTACATATTCATTCACTGAGCTTGAGTGTATTTGTGTCAGAAGTATAACATAATTGAAACTGATCTATTCTTCTTTTATTTGAATTAAAAGCAGTAAAAACTCTTCATACACTTTCAATTGATTTTTTCTTTTTTTTTTTTATTATTTAAAATGAACCATAACTTACTCTATGTTACGATCTGAAATTGTTTTCGAATCTACGTCAAATTACGACAATGTCTGTGTTTAGAGCCTTGAAACAATTTGTGTAGGAACACTTACAGACTCATACCTGCATGTATTTAGTATGAGACGTTTAGTTTTTGAAACAAACGTCTTAGTGCTTAAGTAGAAGTGGAGACAGTGATCAGAATTTGTCGAGGCAAACTCACACCTCGTCCGACATGTGACTGACGCAGAATTACGAAAAAAAAACTTGCACTACCCTGCAAGACACTAACTGAATGACTGAAGTACGCGACTACGTAGCCAACACGGACAACATTACGCAACGCGGTACTCACCTCCTTACTATACTAGATAGAAACATGACCAATTAAACTTTTTTACTGTAAATACGTATCTCGTAATTTTAAGGCTATTCTATACAGAGTGCCCTCAAGAAGTGAAGCAATAGTTTTATTTGGCCATCAATACAAAACAGTTTGCGAGAATTTAGATATTTGTAATTTGTGATAGATATGATTTGTACTGAGATACGTGCAAAGTATGCTTTGGTTTTCTTATGTTAAATAATCGTGCGGAATGCCGACTCCAATTATTATATACTTATACTTTTGTTAATCTAGTGTCATACAATCAATTATTAGTTCTTAATTATAAATATTTGCAAATGTATTAAATAAAGATTTTTTATCTTATGTTTTTCATAATTGAATTTTTAAATTATCGCAGAGATATTTTTCAACCCTTTATTTGCCTATAATGAAAATGAATAGTATTGAAATTGTACAGCACATAATCAGATTTTGGACATTCTGTATGAAAAGTCTATGACTGTATATATAAAATGTATTTATTATTTAGGTTTGACGATACCACACTATATTACACAAACCCTATATATATATATATATATATATATATATATATATATATATATATATATATATATATACTATCTACTTTTAGTTACCGATTTGTGAATTATTACGACGGAGAACGACTGTACTACAACTCATTAGTTGAAACTTTGCTAATATTACTTTAGCAAAGTATATAGCTATGGGTGCTTGTTGCCAATTTATAATATATTTATCGAATAATATTACATAAATATAGAAAATTGGATTTGTCGAGTTGATTATGCGCTATGCACGTTATTTTTATATAAAATTTCGGAATGAATTATTTTATATATATATATATGACAACTATCAATCCTGAAAACGGATTGGTCTAAATCAGTGTTTTTTAATCGGTATAATCAACAATCTTTAAATACAAAATTTTTACCAAAAAATAAAATATATTCTATAATTTAATTAAAATAGATTTTGTTTAATCAATATTAAAACAAATATTACTATTACTTTTATTTCATACGTAAATAGCATGAACATGTATTTATAAATTTTTACGAATTTTTTTTGCTTATTAAAATATTCATTATTGAAAGATTGAAAAGCACTTGTCTAAATCATGAATATTTTTTCCAATGATCTGTAATGCAATGTTAGAAAATTTATTAAAATAGAAATAAAGCTGTATAAATAGATATTGTATATTAAAGCTTTAGTTAAGCTTAAGTTTTTCAGCTGCTTTTAGAAAATATTGAATTGTAATTTGGTATTCTTAAAATAAGTATATTCTAAAAAGCATTGAATGCATATCAGAAAATTAACAAATTTTTATTTAAATTACAAAAAGAATTAATGAAAATCATATAAAATATGAAAATGAGGAATATGAAAATTTGTATTTTACATGTTTATTTGTATATATTTTAATATTTAATTTGAGTAAGATAACGAAAGATTAATAGGTGAATGAATTTTTTTTTAATATGAATCGTTTATTGTATGCAATTCATACAAAATGTTACAAAAAATAAATTATTTGCGTATATTTGTAAATGTAACTTGTCAATAATATTTTGCAATTTTATTATATGTAAATATACCTTGTATTATTAAACATATTAAAACTACAATGTCAGGTTTTGTAAATTGGCAATGAGCAAGATACTTGACATTATTTCAATTGTTGTATGGACTGCCGACTGACACATTAATACAAAATCGAATATCACACATACACAAAATAATCCTAATTATTGTATTTTATTTTGAAGCTAAATAAATATGTCATTCGGAAATATGCGTGAAATCGCTACGTACAGTGTCATTATATTTTTCGAAAATAGAAATATGAAATTGTGATTAGAAAAACTCACTCGCTAAAAATAAAATTTATTTCGTGTAACATTGGCATAACAAAATAAAGTTAAATTAACAGATCTATAAATCTTATATTTTTAGTTTGTAACCAAAAACGAGTAACTTTATCATAACTGTCGTAATGTATATGCTAATTGTATATGCTAAATTCATTATATATAATACAAAAAAATTATAGAAAATATTTTTAATATTAGAACTTTTTCAGTTCTGACAGTTTTGATTTAATAAATTGCAGCAATAGCTTACAAATCTCAAAAATATATATTAGGTGTTGGAATTAATTCGTAGCGTTTTTTAATGAAAGAATGTTATTTATTTCACATGAGCATTAAAAAATACATTAATGAAAGTACTTCCCATCACTTGTAAAACGCTACGAATTAATTCCAACACCTAATAACATGTTTAGCATTACATTCATCATATACATCAATATATATTTTACATTATACTACTAAAAGTAACACCAAACTATATGCGATTCGTGATTCGTAATAAATTTACTAATCATTTATCAATATGGATTCTATATAACGTTCGCGATTTGTGATTTATTATTTATTTATATATAAGACAGCTTATGATATGATAGAAAACCTTATTCAGCAAGATGAAAAGATATAAATTTCTCGTGGTCACAAAATCGTTCCAAATATTTCTAGAAAGAACAAATGTATAGAATTTTAGAATTTGATATTTACAAAGGGCTCAATCAATTGAGATTAAACAGAATGTTAGTAATTTTATTTTTTTTATTGATAATGACTTGACATTTAAGATATCATGTCTCCTGATAATAGCTGTTTTTAAATATGAATAGAAAATTTTTAAAATGAATAGAAACGCAGCTCATATATAATTGTACTTCATTACTATTACATTTATCGAAAATGTTGAGGCGAAGTTTTACATTTAAGAGTTTTCAATCAACACAAACTAAACTCTTGATTTATTTTAATTTCATTAAAATACCATTTTGTTAGTGACTCGACATAAATAATAAATAAATAATTACAAATTCGATGAATCTGCCTTTGAATGAAATGAATCTCTTCGAATAGCAAACTGCACATAAGGCGCTAGCTTTGAATTAACAATTTTATTATTGACAAAAACATATTTAACTTTGTAATTTACATAACTATATCAATGTGTTGTTATAATTGTATATGCTTATTTTCTTCAATTCAGATTAACAATATCTTAATTGTGGTTCAGGTTGTACCGATATAATTACCCCATCTGTAATGCGCGTTATAAGTGCTATCAAAATATCCTGATCGATGCTCTTTGATAATCGATTATAAATCTGATTTTCTACAAACTTTAGCTTCTTCTGTTGTGACAAAGAACTGTTAGTTTGCATAGTAAGAATATAAATAGCTTCTGCTACTAAAGGATTTATTCTATCGCATAAATTATGTAATGCCTTTATTGCTTCTGCATTAATATTCAATATGTCGTGAATAATCTGTAACAAATTTGTTTGATTGTACAAGTCAGTTCATATAAATAGAGTTTATATTTGAAATATATGCATACTCACCACAACTTTTTTTTTCTCTGGAGAATGTTCGTTTAATATAGTAATGATCTCACCAGCATCGTTTCCAAAATCTTTTGGATTAAATATCAGATAATTATCTGCATTTAAAATATCACTGCTCATATGTGCTAGTTTAGTAGCTAAACAATTCATTGTAGTTGTTTCCTTTGCAAACAGCAGAATTACTGAAGGTATTTTGGGAGTTCTTGATATCACTTCGTTTATAGTAGATGAAATATCACTCCAGATATCTAATTCTTGATTAGAAAATGAAGCTTTGAGGTTTTGGACTGATTTAGTTAACGATAAAGGATTATTAATGATTATAGACTGTCCTTTATTGTTATTTAAAGGTAATTTGAAAAATATTCCTACTAATACTATTAAAATAATACAGATAAAGTAGAGATTGCTGCTTGTATTCTGTTTATTCTTCTTAATATCCCTTTCATACTTTATTTTCTGTGAATGACCATCATTTCTTTCTGGAGAGATAGTTCTAGAGCGACGTAAAGATAGTGAACGATGTAAAGATGTCTTTTCGTCTTCCTCACTAGAACTTTCTGTCACTTGTGCATTTTCATAACTTTGATTTTTAAATAATTCTTCAGTTTCAGATTGATTTGATATATTTTGCTGTCTTGATATGTTTCTTTCCATTTCTGAATTTTGAGAATTGTTTAAAAAATGGTATTTGCTTGTATCTTCTGATTTTAGAGATTTTCTAGATTTGGGTTTAGATGATGTAGATGCCATTGGTGGACTGTGAATCTACAAAATAATGCATTATCTGTTACACAAGTAAAGATCAGAAATGGTCATATATAGGTTATGCCTTAGTAATGCCTTGCAATCAAATTTAATTTACCTGTAGTATCAATGTAATTCTTAACAACAATTTGTTTGTCAAATTATATTCCAAAGATAAATGTTGCATGTAGTGACAAGTGATACATGAAATTTTAATCAATATACTTTAAAGAGGCTAATAAAAAGTAGAAAGTAACATCCTAAAGAAAGTTATACATACATTGTTTGTATTTTCTGATCTTAGAGATCTTCTAGGTTTGGGTATAGATGGTATGGATGTCATTGGTGGATTGTGAATCTGCAAAATAATAACACAACACATGGAGAAGATATGAAGAGGAATCACAATCGCATGAGCGAAATGTTAGTAGAATGCCAAAATTTTCTCTATACATTTAAACAGAATACTACAAATTAACATCATTTGCATTTGCTTATATTTTATTAGCAGAAATTGATACAATTTAACAGCAAAGGAATCAAAACCGTGTGTTCAGATTTATAGTGGCAGTACTTCAAAATTTATAATATATATAACATAAATTATAAATGTCATGTATATTGGCAGTATACATATATCCAAATACAGCCTAAATAAACTATAGGTATTTTTTATTCCTGTATTGTCATATAGTGCAATAAGTTAATGGTTAACTTTTAATAAGTTTAACTTATTTTAAGTAATAATGAGTAATAATGAGTTGTAAAACTGAATCTAAATGAACCCCATGTAACTATCGGTTAACTTAACCGAGATTGGAAGAGATCCAAAATGAAACGAACATAAATTTGTTTCACCTCAACTTATTGCATCGTGTGCACCAGTTCAGAAAGTGCAGAAATAAAAAAACAGTGATGTATTTAAAATATTTAAATAATTACAAAACAGTAAATTCTGCTTGTGCCCATTTCCACCAATGTAGATTAATTTTAATCTCGGTTCAATTTACTCTTCGTCTTTTTCTAGTTCTAAAGAATAAAAATATTAATAAAAACGGACATCAGTCGGTTTCTGCAGTTAATCTATTATTACATCCTACTTGTAACTCTCGCAAGTTTTGCTACATTTTTACTGGCATTTTACCAACAAAATATGTAACGCGCATAATTAAAAAAATCTATTTTCGATAAATTTTACCATTATCTATGTAATGTAAAAGAAAAAAATCCTGCGTGTGACAGTCGAGGATTCCATACGCTTATCTCAACGAAGATGAATACGACTTCTCAGGAAAATCAATGAGTAACAATGAAATCCAAAGACATATACCTCGCATATTCCGCAGCCGGTGGCCTCATCTTCATTCATATGTTATTGTCACAGAAAGATATAACCTCATTATAACGGTCGCAGCAACTAGTTGTATCGCGAGTATCTGCGATTATCGCAAATGATCGCAAATTTTGCCGTAGAAGCGTCACTCTAGTGGCCCTAGTGCCAATATGTGAGCTAGCAACAGACTACGCGCGATTGATAAAATCGAGATTCGAGATTGGCGTTAGTTTCAGAGTGGTCACCACGCTTGATCAGCATCAGCTAGATGACGTAAGATACGTGAATGCGGCCATTGCGACAACAACTGACAGCAACGCGAGTGGCGAGACTGGCGAGACGCACGTTTGCGAGGATCCGGCTCATCCGGTTGCCGTCGTCGTCGTCGTCCTCGTCGTCATCAAATCTGAGGGCGTCAATGGACGTCCGGATGCGAATTTGAAGTTGCTATATGGTGACAACATGTGCGTTGGTCCGTTGAAGAAATTATGCCATTGGGGACCGCTCTCCTCACTCGGTATGTCTCTCAAGTCCGGATGAACTCCGATCAATCGAATGTCATCTCATCAATGAAAACATGATTGATCTCTTGTCAGCTATGTTCAAATATATAATAAGAACGATTAACTTGACTAAATTCCGATTAACTTAATTAAAGATGATTAACTTCAAAATAAAACTTTTGTATGTAGATTAATTTTTTTATTAATTTTTTGTCGTTTGATATATGAAAAGAATTATCAATAAAATTATGTAAGGAAAGTGTAAGAATCTGATGAAAGGGATAGAGGAAGTATAAGTGAGAAAATACTGCCCGACAATTGACAGTAATATGATGTTGAAAGGCTAGGAAAAATAAAATATAATAGAAGATTTTAATATAAGATTATAATAGAAGATTTTAATTTTCCTGAACAAGTGAGGAATTAAGGAAACTGAAAAAAATATTGAATGATTATAAATGAGATAATAAAAAGAAGAAACTGACAATCAAAAGCAAGGATTTTAATGTATTTAAATACAGTACATTGATGAGAGTCCAGTTATTTGTTATTAATTTATCATTGTTTATCAATTTTGAAAGTTATATAATTTATTATCTCTGAACTAATCTTTTTTGTGATGTATCAAATAACAGAAAAAGTCCATTGTTCATGTTAACGAAATATTACTTGATTAGTCAATTGAAATTTAAGTTATCTTAAAGTAGTACATGGTAGGCGTGATTTTTAAAAATTTATAGGTAATATCAAGAGATATTTTTCAGCAAGCTAGATGACAAAGTATAACATGGTGAATTATTTTATCTTTGTTTAACATTGATAAATAACAAGAATGTAACGATTTACTGTGTCACTTGTGCTTTTGGCTTGAAAGTACCCAATAGTATTATGTATATAACATATTATGTATATACTTTAATGTTCTGTTATGTTTACAAGGCTTTTGCATGATTTTTTTACACATATATAAAATGTTCAGCTCATTTTATTTGGTATTATAAATAGTATAAATTGTAATTTGGTTTGTAAGATTATCAGCGTAAAATCTTGATGGCAAGGAGACTAGTTGTAGATTGAAACTTTTGTTAATTTGTGTTGCAGCAATGATAAAGTTCATCACGTTGATGACGATACACTGTAGTAGACAATGGTGGCCACCACAAGACAGTATCCTAGCAGCTGCCAGTTTCTTACTATTCTTTATTCTCAGTGGATTGACTCTCTTCCATTTTATCAGCGCGATTGTTGAAGGACCCGGATATCTCACATTAAAATGGATGCCAGTAATATATATTACACATTTATCATTGAACCTTTTTATAAAGTGAACACTTTTTTTCACTCCTTTGCAAATAACTGAAAACTTATAAACTTAACTTCTTGTTTTCTTTTCTATTGTTTTACATTTATTTGATTACTAATAGGAACAAAAATTAAAACGAATTTATATGATTGTAATTTCAAATCAGAGTTTGACTATATTAATTTTACATTATTTAAATATTTAGATAGTAAACATGATATTGTTACGTTGGGCTTTATTATATTTAAATTAATAATAATTAATGATAAATTTATAATACAAAGCATGTAGATTTTGTCGTATTATTAATTAATATTGCATTAATATGATTCGTTTTCAGGAGAAAGCTACAGATATACAATATCTGCAATACTGTATTGTCTGTCAAGGTTACAAGGCACCGAGATCACATCATTGTAGAAAATGTAAGAAATTAAATATAATGTAATTAAAACATAAAGTAACAAGTAATAATAAATATAGATATTACTCAATATAGATATTACTTAAATATTAATACTTTTAAAAGATTTGTAAATTTGTTACTACGATGATAATATAATGTAATGATTTTGGTGCTTTTCTTATTTTGCTACTCTTGCTCGTCAATTTACTTATTGATAGAAAAACACAAAATGTAGCATACATAAAAGAATTTAAAGAACATTGTTTAATTTTCCAATACAATTCTATTTTAATTATTCTACACTTTTTTTTGTTTACTTTTTAGGTAATCGTTGCGTGATGAAAATGGATCATCACTGTCCATGGATAAATACATGCGTTGGACATTATAATCACGGACATTTCACAGCGTTTTTGGCAAGCGCAATCGGCGGTTGTTCCGTCTCTTTCATTATATTAACTTCCTGGATAACAACCGTATTATCACTGAAACCTTTGCCATTCCCACCACCAGAGTTCTATACAATAATATTAGTTGTATTTAGTATTGGTGCATCAGTTGGCGTTGTACTTGCAGTAGGAATGTTATTAAGTGTCCAGGTAAATGTTTTTAATACTCTTATATCCAATTGATGCGTTAATTGTATAATTTTTCAAATTGCATAGATATTAGCCATCTTGAGAAATCGAACAGAAATAGAAGATTGGATTCTGCAGAAGTCCCAATGTTGGCGAAATGATACAGATGCCAAATATATACATCCATATTCAAAAGGATGGCTTTTCAATATTAGTCAAGTTCTTACATGGGATTGTACTCCCGTCGGCGATGGTATTACGTGGCCAGTTATTGATGGCTGTGATCAATATACATTAACGGTAATTTTATTTAATTAATAATATGTCACATAATAATTCTACAATAATTATTTATTTAAAAACATATATGACAAAAATTTACATAAATATCGCTCTTACGCGTATATTATTAACTCATAGAAACTGTAATTATAATAATATGCTAATTATTATTTTGCAGAGAGAACAGCTTGCTCAAAAATTAGATAAACGGAAAAAAGCACGCATATATAGGATTGTAAAAGCTGCATCAGGATCTAAATTTCCAATTGGACATGGTTTTGGCGTATTTTTTCATCCACTTTGTACTGATGAATCTCGCATTAAGTTGGATGTAAATGATATTGTAATTGTAACACGTTGGAAGAAGTATGTATTTTGTATATGATATTGAATTATTGAAAATTAATTTTTTAATTAAATAATTTGCTAATTTACGAAACATTTTTATACTTTTTTTTGCAGATATTGGTTATTTGGACGAAAAGAACAGAAGGAAGAAGAAGATGGAAAATCGAAATGTATAAGGGGATGGTTTCCACGGCCCTGTGCGGTGGAAGTAATAGAAAAATCTGTACGGCTTGGATAATTTGTCCAAAATAATTTATTAATTTTAGAAAATTTATGTGACAACATTTGTGAAGATTTAAGAAACAATTTATAATAATTTTGCATTTTTTAATAGTAAAAGCTGAGAAGAATAAGATAGAAGAACATTACACTCCATACCTATTTGTGTTCAAATTAATATATTTTTCTTGTATTTATACCTCAAACCAATCAATAGATTAAGATATATTATCCTACTATTAATATATGTGTCCTATATTATAACATTTATTGCATATAAATAAGTAAAACTATTGTATATAAATTTTTTTACTTATACTTTTAAGATACTTTGATGAGTTCTTATATAGCGTGACAGTTTTGTTGTACAATATACATGTAATTATATACGTATTTATACATATAATTTAATAATTGTATACATATATATAATAATTATTTAAAAATGACATGTAAATATAATCTATATCAACAAACTTACTTTAATTAGAAAAATATTATTCTAATTAAAAATATTTTGAATTATTAAAACGTAAGTTTTTTTATCAACTTTTTATAAGAAAAAACACGTATTGCAAGAATTTGTACATGTTTTAAAATAACAGAAAAGATATTTGTAAACCAACGAATACAATAAATAAATTTGATGTGATTTGTGATGTGATTACGAAGTAATCTGAAAAAAGTATTCCCAGCGTGTATACAACCGAGACGGTCTGAAAAGGCCGTGGAAAATCAATAATATAGTGTGAAAAGTCGCATTGACTGAGTGAACTCTATACGTGTCAGAATACATGTACAGTGAATACAAAAAGTATTCATACAGAGAAAATATTTTTTAAAAAACTATTTTAAAACATTAAATATTATCCAGCGCGAAATGAATCATCGAATTGATGTCGAATCAATATCGATAAGATAATTTCGACACCAATTTGACGGCGATTCGACGTTTAATTGATCATTTTTTGCTGGGTAATTAACAATTTATTCATAAAGTATAAAATAGACTGTATGTTTCTTAAAATTATATATACCAAAAAGATGTATATTAATTATAGAAAATATATCATCTGAAAAATAAGCGAAAATTAAAAGTTCCATTGTTTGGGTACTCAAAAAGTATTCGTACAATCGAGAAATTTAGCTCATAATATCAGAAATACATGCGAAGCTCATTTGTATATGTTAGAACAAAATGTATTTACTATATAAAATTGCTAATTAATGTTTATTTTCTACAAATAAGACTTTTTTTATAAAAAATTTCCTTGTACGAATACTTTTTGCTCTCACTGTATGTGTAACGCGCGCACGCTTTTGCATTATTCGTTCGAAGAGTTTAACATGCGATTGCTTTGCACGACTGCAGAACATTTTATTCTATTATTATTATTTTATACTCATCTCAATCGAATGCGTAATGTTAGACGTATAATAATCGATGAATGAGTGTGTAGCACACAAAGGAAATTATTGCGTAAGGGTCAATGTTACAATTCTTGTGTAATGCAAGCCGCGAATATCACGTGCGTATCAATTGTATGCACAACGTATATTTAATAATCGATAGTGAAAGGATCGTACTGACAATTCGCGAAATATGTAATCAAATGTAATGTGCAACAACTCAATTTGCTGTAAATGAATACATTGTGACAAATGGATAAAAATATGAGATGCCATAGAACTTTAAAATTTCTTATCTTCCTTATCAACAGGAACTGCATACATTGCTTTGTCGAAATATATAAATATTTGTCGATGTTCTTGAACTCCTTTTTATAATTTTATCTATTTTATTTAATTGATATGAATATGGATTCCTTTCATCCATTCACTCCAGATCTTGGAAATTAATATTCATATATATTCTTTTGCGAAGTTTAAAAATATAAATGAAAGAACAAGATTAATTAGAATACAGAAGGAAATAGCTTTATAACGAGTAAATAATTTGCGTGCGTGCGTGCGTGCGTGCGTGCGTGCGTGCGTGTGTGTGTGTGTGTGTGTGTGTGTGTGTGTGTGATAATAATTATATAATGAAGATTAAAGGCTGTCGTGCATGATAAAAAGCAATGCAAATAGCGTGATGCACATAGATATCCAAGAGTGTACTATATTACACAATAAGCGTATCTTTTATTTTGATTTTCATTTTGTATTATTTAAATTAACTAATTTACGAATAAAAGAATCAATTATGATAAAATTATTAATCTCATAGAAAGATAGTTTTAAATTAAAAATAAAATTCACGTATATATTTACATTAATTATATACATATTTTTTAGAATGAATAGCTTTATAAAAACATTTCACTTTAATTTAAAATTATTTTTTAGATCTTCTTTTTTTCTTCTTTTTTATAAAGAGAATTTTAATGGCTGATTCAATTACGTACTTATTTAATATTCCAAAATTAAAATGAATTGCAGAAGTATTTAGGAGTATAAAATAACCGAAGTGTATTCCTGTAATTTGTAATGAATTTTATTAATTAAAAAATATTTAAGAAAACAAGAAAATAAACAATTTTATTATAGACTTACATGTATATAATTGCAATAAAAAAAAAATAATAATGACACGCTGTTTTCCGACCAATCAGAAGAGATCAATTTTATACGTACATATAATTGATGAAAATAGTAGTAGTTACATCATGTATCGTTATGTGACATGTAAAAGGAAATACATATATAATTACTATTTACGGCAGTACGTGATTTCTATGTGTAAATCGTAGATATTCTCCTAAACGAACGAAGAGTGGAACCGGTTGTAGGATTGACGAAGGAAGTGAAAGTGAAGGATCAATTTAGTAAACGCAAGTACGCGGCTTTGTGATCCTGTGGTGGGATCCTACTAACGTTTGGCTTGCCAGCAATCAATCGAATGCTGCAGTTTCTTACGTGCGGATCTATCACGAGCACGAAATATCTTTTTATCCTTACTTGTCGTGTAAACAGCTAACTATTTCGAGTAAGTCTCTGTAAATTTATCGCGCGAAGCTATTTAATTTATCGCTTGCATAAAGAAGTGATTGCTTCCGACTATCTCTTCGCGGTATTACCGGCATTTATCTTTTCCAATCAGATTAATTTGTATCAAACTTGCCCTAAATAGTATCTTGTTATGAATTTTTTTATTGTTTCAAATTAGTAATTTATGTATTAGAACTTTATTACTATTATACTATTTCCTGAAATTAGTCATGTATAAAAAATTATAAAATTAATCAACAATGATTTAAATTTCAGATGGTTAACTTGATATTATTTATCTATAAACTACTTTTATATATTAGCTATATATATTTATTTCTATTACTCTATAATATTTATTTTTACTCTTATTTAAATTGTGGAGGCATTTTTCAAATAAAAATATTATTGGATTTGCGAAAAAACGATTGGAAATAATTTAAAAATCATTCAAATTTAATATTGCACATATTCTATTCGTTTCTTCATTAATCCAATAATATTTTTTCATAAGGGGGTGAACGCTAGAAATGATATTAATATAAATGTAAATACAAAACGCATTATAATTAAAACAAATTATTTGAGCACTCAATATAATATAATGTATCTGCATAAGTTAATTACGAATATTAAACATTCCGCTCATCCTCAGAAATAAAAGTATTAATAAAATTTTTTTGCATGTATCTCTCGCATCATGGAATGAAGGAAGCGACGCGATCAAGATGCATCTTGCCGGACACGTTAAGATTTTATTCACACTCGTCCTCTTCTCGTCGATTTCCGTTTTCGGATTTCCAGACGGTGGGCCGGTGGACGCGTGCGTGAAGCCACGACCTAATCAACCTTATCATGGTGAAGCACGGTCACAACCCTTAAGCACGAGCCCTTACAAGATACTGGCTTCGTCGTCGCAGTACGAACCAGGTTCACAGATCACAGGTGAGCCAAATGCGCACGGCGCTTATATAATATTATTAAACATCATTTGGGTATTCTGAGTTAATTTCTTGCTACGCAAAACAAATGACATTTTTATTAATTAAGTTTAGAGTACCTCCGAGCGAGAGATGCTCTGCAATATAGGCTAGAATAATAATTTTATGATTAATTTTATATTTCGGAGTACACTTGAATCTATACGGTTAATATCGTCTGAGATAATGCTAATAAGATAAAAGGACACTACATGTATAGGACGAGAAGAAGCTATTGAAAGTGTTGAAACTGAATATTTTATAATAAATTAACGGAACGAGAGGGTTAAATTAAACGTTACTCTATAAAATCTTAGTATATGGTGCAAAAAATATATCTATATTTATAAACAAGTAAAAATAAATATAAAAAGTATCAAAAAATTGATTACAGTTGCATGGCTTAACGATATATGTATGGAAGATTTCGATATGTGAATAATTATCTTTATGAAAAAGATTTACTTGAAATTCTTCTAAGGTAGTTATAATTATTAAATTTAAATTAGAAAACGTATTTAATAGTTTTAAAAACACTATAATTGTAACGTAAGTTCAGATCGTCATTATTCCAAAAACATTAATTACTGCATACAACTATATATATCTATATTATTCAATATTTCTTATGATATTTATTTTTATAAATGTATACGTGTATAAACGATTGTTTATAGTGTAATATTTAATTCATTTTATTCTACTCATTACAAAATAACTGTAATTTAGTTTCAATAACTTTTCAATTGTTTTCTTAATTAATACATTAAAAAAAAAGAAAAAAGAAATATTGCTAATATCTTGCAATGAGCATAATTAAAAAAATATAATTTCTAAAATACGATAAATTAAAATAATTATTTTGTAAAAGAAAAACAAGACAATGCAATCGTAAAGCGAAATTAATTTCTGTTTTCTGTTTTCCTTTCTATTGTTCGCTTAATTGTTACTTATATAGCATTTAGTAGTTCGCTTTATTTTGCGTCAAAGAAGTATGTATTTTGTCCGATACATGAGATAATTGGATTCATCAAAATTAGAATTGCGAAATGTGTTAAATATATGTAACAACGTACTCCGGTCAGTTTCGTTGATGAACACGTCTGCGCTTGTGGAGCAATGGCGAATTAGTCTACAAGAGGGATAAGTACACCCGTTAATTTTCGAGCATGCGAACAGTTTCCTTACGTCGATTACGCATGATTAAACGTAGATGTCATTTATCCACGGAGGAAGGTTGAAATGAAAGTCTGAAATCTGTTACGCAATAAATCGTGAAACTTTGAAAACTCGTATTGCGAAGCAAATGTGTGTCAACTAATTCTTATAATGCGAATCCCATAGACTAAAATTAAATTTTTAAAAGTTCGTTTTTTTCAAATTCTAAAGCGATTTTACGATTTCTTAAAATAACGTATCGCGTTTTTTTAGAAGAACAAAAAACGCATAAATATTGATATTTAGAGGCTGATTCTGTAAACAACAATCGTTGATGTCATTACGCAACTTTTTTATAATACTTTATAATATCTGCGCCACGACATCAACGATTGTTGTTAAGAGTTACTGAATTAGCCCTTAATTAGTAATTTTGTCTCTAAATTCAGACCGAAATTTGACGTGATGCTTTAACATAAATGTTGCAAAAGTACAGATAAGACTATATCAATTTAACGAATTTGAAATATGTTCAATTCTTTTTTGTTATAAATCACATTGCACATTTAAATGTTATGTGTATTTTATAAAAGTTTCAATTCTATTATAATTGTTACTTTATATCTGATAATAAATATAATTTATATTTCAAATGTAAAATTTTCACTCATTATATCAATTATCGTCATTGTAGTTTAAATTTATCCTTTTAAAATTAATATAGTTCAATACTTTTAATTTCATTACATTATCTGAAAAACACACGATTTGTTACTATAAAATTACATAGCAAAAGTTCAAATCTTTTCAAATAGATTTTAGTTGCAGCGTCAGTAATATAATACTGACAGAATTTTTTAAGGATTTGTATCTCTTCTTTGTAATTATATCCTATCCAGTTTATTCGCACCATCACTCGTTTCAAATTCCTCGACAGATATAATAAATTAAGATTGCTGTTGCGAGCGTTATATTCAACTATCTACTATTTCTTTTATATCACTTTGCCGATACCGCGATGGATTTGTACGATTGAACACGTAAAATTCACACGTCCATGGCGATGTGTACTATGGTTGTATTCTGATATTCACTGCCAGTATTGAAAATCTATAGGGCACGTGTAATGTATCTATATTATAAATTTTCAATACTGGTAGTGAATATCGAAACGCAACTATAAGAGGTAAGTTGAACTTTATCTGAGCGAATGGCGTCGATAGTTATCACAACTTAACTATTTTTCGTCTACTTTTCAGTCACTATTATGGGTGCCCCATTCAAAGGATTCTTCGTGCAGGCGCGTGATACTACTTCAAACAAATGGATTGGATCTTGGACGCGTACGCCGAACACAAATATACATTCCGAGTGTAGTGCTGTGACGCACGCTGATCCACATGATAAGGAGCAAGCTACCTTTATCTGGAACGCACCAGCAGATGCACGAGGAAGTGTTTACTTCACGTGAGTGCTATATTCTTTAGCAGCGGAAATCCCGTGAGAAATGTCTGTTCATGCATTAATAATGGAATGTAGGAAGGACAATGTTGAGAGTCGCAAATTGCGGGTCCTTGAAACTTGCATTGTTTACATAATTATCAAACATTCCACGAAAGATATAACTCCAATAAGAGATATACGATGTTAAAAATGCATATACGTTTGTAATTGACATGGTTGTTTAAGAATTATGCAATGAAATTTCCGGTAGTAATTTATATTAATTGCATATTTCATAACTATTGTAAGCGTATAGTTCAAGAGCTTATACACATTTTATTCAACACAGTCCTTTCAAAGCTACATAATTATAATTAAATAATCACTCTTGATAGCAAAATATCTCAACTTTCTCATTTTTATTAAGAAGTTTTTATTTTAGGAAGAAATGAAATTTCCAATGATTAGATGTTTTAAAAAAATCACACATAAGAATTATTTATATTATTTTTATAAAAGATATAAATAATGTTAAAAAGCTATAAATAAAATTTGCACACATATGTGATTTTATATATAATTCAAATAATTTTAAAATATTAAAAAGGTCATCATGTTAAATTGATTTCTTCTTTCATAACGTAATCTTTCTTCTTTCATAAGTACATTATTCGGATTAAGCCATACTATTATTATATATGATCTTGAGTTTTTTTTTATTATTATTAATAAAAATATGAAAACATTAATTTAATTTTTGTGCGTGTTTTAAAATTCTTTTTCACGAATTTATACTTTGCGATGCATCCGTGACGAAGCAAATTTAATAATAGTAAAACGAGGACACGTAGTTTGATCGTCAGTTTAGCTATAAAAAATTCTTTATACTACATTTTTTAGAAAGATTTTATAGATGATAAATAATCACTCATATATACTTAATTAATGCTTTGTGAAAATATAAAGAATCTTAAAGTATCTTTTTAAAATTTGAGACATCCTGTAATCTTAATTCTTTAGATCATCAATGAGGATATTAAGTCATTTTTTTGTATGTATATTCGCGTAAATATATTTTGTGATACAGTTGAATCAAATTTAATAACCGTTAAATGAGATATAGATATAATCTACCTAATGCACGCGCAATAATTTGCGGTCGGTTCACGATGACACAGCGAGATTAATTGTATGATGTCGGCCGCTGGAAATAATTGCTTTTATAATTTGGTCATATTATTATTCGTGATTCCACGCATACATGAAACTTGTTAATAATTTGATAAATTTTCCAGCATACATTTTACAGTAGAAAATTGGACCGCAAGTTGTCGATCTCTCGTCTTATGTGTGTATGTAAAGAATAAGCGCTATAAAATGTTTATTGTTATAAATTGCCTTGATATTCAATAAAATTACAAAACGTTTCTGTATAAATCTTACATTATCAAACAAAAGATAAACTAGTATTTTTTGATTTTTAGGAATTCTTAAATAAATTTTAAATAAATTTTTTTTATTAACAACAGGGGATTGAAAATTAAAAGAATATAATTATTATATAAGATAAAATTAAATTAAAGACTTTTCTATAAATTTTCAAATATAATTACAAGAGAGAGAGAGAGAGAGAGAGAGAGAGAGAGAGAGGAGAGTTTGAAATCGTTTCAATTTTAAAACATTGCAATGTAGAATATTTTTCGAAATTTTTTCTTCTCTCTTTTAAGAAAATATTAACGAAAAAATAATAATAAAGAATAAGGGCAATGAGAGTGTTAATACAGCGTGGAAATTGGTGCGCAATTCATATAATATTCATATAAAATTTACATAATATATTAATAATTTACAATGTCGATACAAACTTTTTTGGACGTTTCGATTTACTTCAAACTATCATCAGCAAAGTTAGGGATAATTTTCGTCGATGTCTTTATTTTATTTATATTATATATATATATATATATATATATATATATATATATATATATATATATATATATAGAGCTAAATTATGTGATACTGAACATATCTTTACTGTCTGGTTGAGAGTTGCCAAATTTGTCTCTTTGCTGTTTAGCCAAGCAACTAACTGAAGAGAACAATGAACAAAGAAATTAATTGTATTGTTATTAATTCTGTGTATACTTATTCTACTCATCTTCCGTCTCCATAGATTACAATTAATTATTTCAAGCGTAGCACGTTAAATTAGAAAAAAGAAGATTACAAAAAGTAAAAATTTTGTTTTAATATAAAATATAAAAATTGTTATATGTATTATCCAGATAGAAGCCAAACAAAGAATAACCGTCAAAATTTTTTTTTCTGAGAGCCACGTCCGCATAGAATAATAAATATAATAATTATAAATCAGATATTATAAATGTAATCTATATTAAAAGTATGTAAAAAAAGCGTACTTTTTAACTGTTTATTAACAATTTTTTAGGTAGTAAAATAACATTTAAGTTTGTCAACAATAAAAATATATTATTTTATTTTTAATCAAACAATTTTTAATTTAAAAAAAATTATCGCTCAATTGTATAAAAACAAATACTGAAATATCAAGAATTAAAAGCGCAATAGCAAGTTAATATATACAGCAAGTTAATTATACTTTAATTAACTAAACATAACAACATAACGTTTCGACCAATACATTCCAGTCATTTTCAATGTTAATATCTAATAGAACATGCTAAAAAGAAACGTTTCTAAATATACATATTAAATTTACTTAATTTTATCTCATTTGGTTATAATAATCATATAATAAAATCTGTTATCTTCTTCTAGCAATTTATCGTATGAATATTATATCCTGCGAATGAAATCTAAAATTAAGTAATTTAATATATAGGTTTAGAAATGTTCTTTCGAAAAAATCGCGTATGTGGGCGCAGATGGGATCTACAGAAAGTCAATCGCACAGAGTGATCGCCACTCGACGCCTCATCAATAATAAATTTATTAAAGAATTTATCATTAAAAAAAAATTAAACCTATTATGATATATATATTTTATGTATTTATAATTAATGTGTCAAATTATATTGTAATATCTTTTAAAATGTATTTAAAAATAATTTAAATTGGCTGCTCCGATTTGCTATATTTGAAATTGAAAATGGGTTTATGAGAATTGTAGAAGAAAATTAGGTATATAATTTTATGTTTTAGTAAATATTTATGTTTAAAAGTGTTTTAATAATTTATTTTAATAATATATATCAATAATATATATCAATAATTTATTTTAATAATATACTTTTTTCAGTGGAACTGTACTGAAGGACTATGCGACATTCTGGTCCGAGCTTGTGTCACAGGTGGCACAATAATATTCGTCAGCATACTGTTTGAATCTTTACTTGTCGACGAAGTGCTTTCGCCAAAGGATATATTCCATCTTTACAAAAAAATTTTTTAATTTTATTCTTATATTGGATATTTTGATACATTGCGACATGTTATGCAATATATATTTTATATAAATCTTGTATTTTTGTATGATCGCAGAATTGCCAAGCGTTTTAAATAATAAAAGATCATCGAAACGGATACATTGTTCATTCTATGTGTTCGTTAGTTCCTTTATTTTCATTAATTTCTCTCTAAAGAGAGCAAATTTTTAAGCAACAATTATCGTAATATTTATATCAGATATCTTTTTCTACTATTGGTTTATTTGTTTCTCAATAAAATAATAGAGAAAAGTCGCAAATATATGAATGAAATTCTCGACATGTCAGGCACGTTTTTCTAATAATCAATCGGTCGATCGAATGTGAATTATTATTTCTGCGGCGTCCTAGAAAAACTCGTTTTGCTTCGAAATGGATCCTATTAAGGAAGATTACTCAAGTCGATTGGCTAAACATGTAACAGTTAGGTCTCGATGAAAAAGGAAATAAACGATTTCTCGTCGTGTCATAAAATTTTGCAATACAAAAATCTTTCATTAATTATTATTTAAATTCGAGTCAAAAATGAAGAAATTCGTTTAAACATATATTAGATCATTTAAGTAAATCGGCTGGTAAAATAACTTTGTTGTTGCGTTTTACTTTTGTAATATAACACAATTTATAACAAAGAATATTTAAAACAAGAATATTTCGAAATTTTTTTCTTCAAAAATATGTATGCATATTATCATAACAAGATATAAAATTTCTTCCTCCCATCTCTTGAATATTTATTTAAAAAAATAATATCTATCTAAAGTTGAAATTATAATATGGAATTATATATATATATATATCAATTTTTTTTAATTAAAAGCGTTGTATCATTTAAAGTTTGTGCGATTATGCTGATAAGGTAGTTGGAAACTATGTTGTTTACTTTTTGCTTTATTCGCGCATTATGCAAATGCAAATGTGTAATGCAAATTATAATTTTTAATAAGTATAATCTATTTTAATTATCGTTTAATAATTTCATAGAAAAATAATATGGAACGTTATTACGATAAAATTCGATTCTTGACTTTATACATCATTTCTAAAAATTGTTGTTGCACGTCATATTGGAGGGACATGTAAGTAAACTTTAGTGGATTACTGCATCTTGCTGCTTCTTGGCGAGGGTTCCGCCATTTCCTCATCCCGTTAATGGATCTCAGCACGCTTTTACGTGAGCAGAAGGATCGAGGAACGCGTTACATAAGACTTCGCTTGTCGGGTAAAAGTGGGCCACACTGGTATTACAAACCCGACAAGTCTAAGACTCCTTT
Organism: Acromyrmex echinatior; assembly: GCF_024713525.1. NCBI lineage: Eukaryota > Metazoa > Arthropoda > Insecta > Hymenoptera > Formicidae > Acromyrmex > Acromyrmex echinatior. The sequence continues at coordinate 7,347,232 of NC_141854.1, forward strand.
TTTCTTGCTCTTGCCTTTGGCTCTGCTCGAAGAGACCCAGGAAATTGATCCCGTATCGTTGTTATATTTCTCTTGATAGACATCAAGATGTTGACATGAATGTACACCCATTATGTAGCTCTTTTCACTTCTTATTTTTTTATTTTAATGATTAATAGTCGCAGAATAATAAATTATACAAACTATTATATTTACTATACAATGTAATAATTTGAATAACTAATTATCGAGTTTGTCACAAGCTTAGCTTAATATTTTAAAGAAAATTAAATGGGAGATATTAGAAATACGTTGCTTTTTGGCGAGAAAGAGTTAAGTATATCATATAATCAATGAGGTTATTATTAGGATATGGATGGATGTTATAAATGGACGGATAAAAAGGAAGCGACGCTTTAATTACAGTATATTCAGAATGAAAAATTGAATGATAATAAACTAGAAAATAAATTATATTTTCGTTCATAATATTAATCACAGTTATCAGAAAAGCAAAACAAAAACTAAGTATGGTAATATTAAAATTAATTAATAAATATAATAAGATAAAGCTAATATGCATATAACAGATTGCGTAAGTCTATGCAACAATTATAAATTATATAAAAAAGATCAGTAATGAAAATATGAAGTATATACATAAATAAATAGTAAGAACTTTAATTTGTAATATTTATTGCAATGATACTAAAGCATTTAAAAAAAAAGATTACGTTAGATATATTCGAATGACATTGTAGTGATATGCACAATTAATATTAAGGCGACCCGGTGACGCAGCATTACATTGCATTAGAATTGAAATATAATTATAGCGTCCGTGTCCCATGTAACTAGTCAGCACGCCGATAATTATCATCTGAAATTGATCGACATGTGTGCACGATTCCTGATGAACTAGTTAGTGTGATTCCGCTGTGTCGTCCATTAAATTCCACCTACGCGAATTATAAAGATCTTTTGACAATTTATGCGCATCTCTACAGTAATTTATGATCACTCCTTTGTATTAAGTTTAATTTCGATATACGCAATTTGTATATTTAATAAGTGTCCATAAATTATAAATTATAAATTATAACACCTGTAAAATATGGATTATTTTCATATAAAGAATTAAAATTCTGCAACATAAAATGTGATTTTTGACAACTACAATACTGTCTTGGACACGAATAATTTTCAAATACATCAACAGGAAGTAATATTTCGTTTACACACTATACATTTTTAATATTGTATAATATTGTATTAGGTGTTGGAATTAATTCGTAGCGTTTTACAAGTGATGGGAAGTACTTTCATTAATGTATTTTTTAATGCTCATGTGAAATAAATAACATTCTTTCATTAAAAACGCTACGAATTAATTCCAACACCTAATATATTTAATATATTTATGTATATTATGTAATATATATATATATATTTATATATATATATATATATATATATATATAAAACGTAATATATTTATTTATTCTGATAATGTATAATGTTACACATTTTTATTTATGTAATGTGCAATACATTTTATTCACGTCTCGTATTAATTACATAATTTTTTTGTGTTATCCACAATATTAATCTTAATTGGTACTCGTTTCATGTTTGCGGAATAAGCAATGTGTATGGCAAAGTTTAACTGACGTCATAATGTAGCAAACCATCGATCAAGAAGTAAAATTATGATCGCACGGTTAGATCCAGAGTTTTCATGGAAATATACTCGTATGCGTCATCCATACTTATAATGCAAAGTTAAAGTTCTATACTAATGGTGTACTAATGCTCGTAATAACAGACGAAATACCGAGAAAAAAATATATACCTTAAAGAAAATTAAATGCAAAGAAATATAATTTAAGAAATGTTATAATTTAATTTTTATCACTCATTGTAATTCTATTTTGCGATAATGGCTATAGAAACAGATAGAAAGCATTCAAGAATAAAATTGTCAGTTATAACTTATTATTTTTATTAATTTTAATTGCAAAGAATTTGTCAAAACGAGTTTCGATAAAAGAAATTTTTTTGAAAAGTAGTTAATAAATTTAATTCATTCATTTATTTAAAAATACTTACTATACAATATACATAATAGTATATAAAAATTGTTAATATAATATTAGGTGTTGGAATTAATTCGTAGCGTTTTTTAATGAAAGAATGTTATTTATTTCACATGAGCATTAAAAAATACATTAATGAAAGTACTTCCCATCACTTGTAAAACGCTACGAATTAATTCCAACACCTAATACATGATGATAATACGTATAAAATTGCCAATAAATTATTAATAAATTGATTTATTCATATACAAAACAAATAAAAATAAAACTTTGATGAAACTCAATTTCTACAAATTGCATACTTCATTTACTTTATTTACGAAGTAAATTTAATTTGAAAAAGCTATTATTTATTACAACTTTTAATTACATATGTAATTAAAAGTTGTGTAATAAATAATAGCTTTTTCAAATTAATAAATTAATAAATTCTTTTAATAAATTAATAATTCTTTTAATAAATTAATAAATTCTTTTAATAACATATTTCATTTATAACTCCATTTGAATAAATTCAAAGTAGACATCTGAGAATGTAAAGCATTTAAAGTTCGAACATATCAAAATTTTTTCAGCTTGTTGTGAATCGCGGCTGTCATCACTCCGTCTTATTTAAGAAAGTGATCGATCAAGAAAAATGAAGATACTTTTCAAATTCCCCGGCATCATATGATATTTATATTCATATTTATGTAACGTAGCGAAACTGTCTACCCCCTGATATATTACCGCGGTTTCGCTAAAGTTACGCGATTGTGCATCCCTTAGAAGTGGGGATGTAGCGCGGGGTGCATGATTGTGTCTTATGCGCTGCGTCACACGTTACCAGCACATCGCCACACGTACATACAACACATTGACGACGAGGACTACGACGAATGTCGCTTTACGTTCTCATCGTCTAAGTGGCGGTACACCGGACGAGTCTTGTCTGAAGAATGACTCAGAGGCACTGTACTCCGTCGCCGTCTATACGACGGTGGCCTGAAGGGGATGGATGTCACGGAGAGCGACGCCGCCACCACAACACACCATACCATATCACATCGGTGGTTAAGGGGGTGGAAACGTGGCTCGGACGTATTGCGCAGAACGTCGGCGCCTTGGCGTCGCGACGACCCTCGTCGGGGTGAGTCAGGTCGGTCGTTGCTTGGTGCCCGTGCCTTTCCGGTTCCCGCTACGGCACAATCGCACAGTGTACGTACACGACGACGCGACGCGACGCGACGCGACGCGACGGCGCGAGCGCACGATCGTCGGTCCCACCATCTCGCTTTCGTCCGAACTGCGCCTCCGTCGTCCGATTCGGAATCGCACGCGCCAACCCTTCGCGATCAAGCGAGGGAGTCTGGATGCGCCACTCGCCAGACGCGGCGGCGTGACGCTTTGAACGACGACAACAAGGACCGCTAGATCGCTAAAGCTGCGGGGGGGATCCACGCGGACGGAAGGAAAAGAGAGATAGAGATATAAGAGGAAGAAAGCTACGGCGTCGAGTTCTGCGGTGGCGACTATGCGCGTCATCGATCGCGCGCACCTCCGCGATCGGCCGGAGATGTGATACCGGAAGTAGGCCAGGCAGGGTTGACCTGCGTGGGCGTGCAGGTACGCGACGTACGGGTGCGTGCGTGCGTGCCGTGCATAGGCCGCAGGTGTGCCGCGTGGACCCGCGGGGGGGCCAACAGTCGTAGAGATGAGCGTCGCCGCGATAACCTGCCCGTCACCGACGTACCCGACGTCGGGGACCAACCCCTGCAGTACCACTGCTGTGCGGCTGCTCTGCGTCGTCTTGGTCTCCTCTTGGATTATCCTCGATCAGCCAGCCCTGGGTCTACCGAATCCCTCGGAGCTCACGACCGTAGAAGGTAAGACCTTTAAATAGTTTCACCCGCGCTCATACAGGCGCGTGTAACTTTCTCTTTCTCTCTCTCTCTCTCTCTCTCTCTCTCTCTCTCTCTCTCTCTCTGTGCGCGCCACGAGTAAAAAATGATTCTCTCAAAAGAAAAATAAAATGCACAAACGAAAAATAATTGAAATTTGATTGGAAGAAATTGGTTTGCAATTATTTACTTCGTATTAATGATCTTTATTCGTTAGTTTTGCATGCGCGATTGTTTTATAATATATTTGAAGGCTAATGATTAATTACATAATTTATTATAAGTATATATACATTGTCAATGATAATAGTATATAAAATATTTAAAGTAAAAGTTGTAAAGTATTGTTTATAGATGTTTTATAATTTCTTCTATAGTTATCCGATACGGCGGCAAGTAAGGATACTTTACCCGTAGATACTTCAATCCATATCATAAAAAAACTGTATTTCTTTAATTTTTTTTTTTAATTTAAATATTTGTCTTATTTAGAAATCAATTCCATTTTATATTAAATACCTCCAATACAGTTTCACATTTAATATCTCCAATACGATTTTTAATCTATAACAATATCAAATAAATCTTTATGATGAAGAAAAGTCAAGATAAAATATCACAAGATTCCAAGTAATAATGGAAAAGTGTAAAAAATATCCGAAAGACATTTAAAGGACGTTTAAAAAGTCATAAAGTCTTCTAGGTAATATTTTAAACCTTCCTATTATTTTGAATAAAATTATAAGTAAGATTTTATCAAAGTCATAGTGTTGATGATAATATTGCATGTATAAGATACGGGATGCAAACTATATCATAAATAGTTACGTGTATCAAACAAACATTCAGTATTATTATCTACATAACGTGCGATAAGCCAAGTAAACTTTCAAGATTTTACTCGGTTGAAATTTTGAAATAGTCGATGCTATTATTCTGTAATTTTGTAATTCGCATTAAAATGATCATATTATATAATATAAATTATTATATCAAATGAATTAATTATAATAAATTATTGTACTATATAAGACAAAGAAATTTCCAAGATTTTTGCAGGAGTTGATATGTAATATGTAAATTCACACTGAATTATTTAAGTACTAAAAATCCTGCTTGATCGTTTGTAATTGCCTTATTTCTTTTTGTTGCGTCTTTACATCTTAAACGATATTTCATCCAAGATTTTTGTTTGTGATCATTTCTTTCCATTAAAAATTCAACAAATCGATATAATTTAATAATTCTATAATGCATATATTAAAATTAAAATAAAAAACCTTTTTGAAAACCTTCATTTAAATGGAGTTATTCTTCGTGACATTCTGCGTATATTTGTTTAGATATTTAGTTTCCTTAATTTCTTTTGTGTGCAATCACATAAAACGTGTATGTCGTGCGAAGGACATCGTGGAGTGTCTGATTAAAAGCCGAGTAAATTCTCCTGATGAAATTACCAAGTGATGCGGTGTTAATACAATAAAGCTTGCGTCAGACTGCACAATTCATGGTGACACGTGTCTCTTGATTTTGTCAAAAGAAGTCACGTCGCTATCGAATTGTCATAAATGGTAAACGACAAATGAATTCGATGAATATGTCTATTCACACTATTTGTAAATCTCATACAAATAGCAAATTTCGAATTGTCCCAAATGGCATATTGCTGGCGCAAGTTTAAAGACGTTTTGGCTGCTTTTAGCAAAAAAAAAACAGCTTTGCAAGTGTTGTAAAATTTTTTACATATGATTAGTCTTAGTTCCTCATGGGATCTAAATATATTAACTAATGATATTAAAAAAATTCTTACAACAGTTACAAAGCTGCTTTCTCTATTAAAAGTAGCCAAAATCAGCTCAACAATCAGCCAAAATAAGTTAATATCAACTAATATTATTCAAAATTTTTTGATGATATCGAAATATATTCTGAAATCAATTACAAAAAACAAAACAGCAAATAATTTAGCTTATAATGATTTTATACAGCATAATGACCATATTTTTTTTTCTGCAGTTTTAGGTAACTTTTAAAAGAATAAATGAAGCCAAATAAATTTTTGCATGAATATTTATTATTGTGGATCAGTATGTTTAATTCTTTTACTTCCTTATCAAATTTATAAATAAGTATTACAAAACACGATTTTATATAAGAATCAAAATTAAAAAAAAATAATAAAAATAAAAATAAAAATTTTTAAACCAATAAGAGAATAAGGAAAGTGTTCAAATTTTATATAGATATTTAGACGTAATAATGAATCTATAAAATTTTTATATTTTTGATAATATTTTAAGATGTAATCTACCTTAAAATCTCGCGTGAATAGTTCGTCGTTGATAATAAATCCTGTATTGTCGCGTGTCACTGAAATATCGCGACAAATATTGCAAATCAAATGGCATATATCTATGACAGCGTGAGATGAGGTTTGATATCGATAGAGAAGAGATAAGGAGATAAAGTGAGATTTATCTGTTTTAATTTTCAAAAGTTACAATCACATTTGTTGCTTTGTCAATTTCAAAATAAAATAATATTGATTGCCCATAAATATACTTGTCTCTCGATCTATACGATATATACTTTTTTACGAACTATACTCTTCACATTTACGGCCCTCGGAAACCCTACGGAATGAGAATTACTTCATTATTTTGGAATGCGTCTTCTGTAATTTTATGCTATGGAATAAAAGATTTGCCTGAATAGATCAAATAAATAATGTTCACGTAAATAGATAGTGAATTATAAAACGATCTTTTTCTTATGATTATTTCTTTATATTAATGTATTAATATTAATATATCTATTTGATATACAAACATGTTTAGGAGATCTTACTTTTCGTAATCCGCCAATAATTACTTGAGAGTATTAAATAACAAATATTTTTTCTGGAAAATTTTGAAATTCTAGTGTATTCTCGCAATAAAAAGCTATTGTTTTATCAGTTCATCTGTAATCGTCCTGTCTCGTTTTGCTGTCTCAAAAATTTATACGGATCAGTCATCATAAAAGATAACGACTTATAGATAGCTGAAATGTTTTTCTTTAAATAGTTTTCCATATTTTTTTAGGAAGAATTTTTTTCTAGTTTTCTGATAGTTTTCATCTTTTATTCATCTTAATCCGCGTACAGTTACCGTAGACAAACACAATTTCGAAAAGAATATGAAGTTCTGCTTCTTCGTGCTGAAAATTTGTTGGTTCAGGATTTGTTGATTCTACTAACGATCCGCATTCATAGCTTATTCAATTCGTTTCGATTTGTACAAAGTATATTTTTCAATTCAATGCATGTATTCTTCAACAATACTGATTATTATAGAATATTGGAAAATCCTTTTTCGTTTAGTTTGAAAAATATATGTAAATTAACTTTGTAATATTGGAAATTATAATATTAGTTCTTTATTATTGAATTTTAAACCGTAAGTCAATATTCAATTTTGTAAATCTAATCAACTTTGTAGTTCTTTATAAAAATTTAAAAGAGTATTAGTAATATAATAAATTATAATTATATATATATTTATCGTTTTTCGACTGTTTTAAAAAAGTAAAATATCATTTATTAGTTTTAAATTGTAGAAAAATAACTTAAATCTTAAAGTTTATTTAAAAATCTCATAAAAATGTCATATCAATACAGATATTCATTGGCTTTATGCTATGATTGCGCAGCTTTATTTTATGTATGATGATCCTTAATAAAATTGGCCTTATGCTTTTGTTTTAAAATGTTATTTGTTTTATTAATGCTATTATAAAATTAACAAGATCATTTTTAATTAAAATAATGCTAACAATACAATATCATTTTTTCCCGTCTACTCTCTTTTTCTGTTTGTTTATTCCTCGCTTTCTTCGTTCTGCTATTTATTTATCAGATTAACGTTAATTTGCAGATAAACTTTCTGTGCTTATTACATGCTGCGAGAACTTTATTGAATTATCCTTAATGGAATTGATGGAATTAAGTCTAACAATTTGTTTCTCTTAACTTACTTTGCATTCTAGTAAAATTGACATTATCTTATCTGCTAATTCAAAAATATACTTTAAAAGTGAAAGGAAAAGAGTGAGAGAGAGTGAGACAGTGAAAGTGAGAAAGTGAGAGTGAGAGAGTGAGAATGAGAGAGAGGGGGAGGAGGGGGAGAGAGAGACAGAGAGAACATTTTATACATATTTTCATATATATATATATATATATATATATTAGGTGTTGGAATTAATTCGTAGCGTTTTTAATGAAAGAATGTTATTTATTTCACATGAGTATTAAAAAATACATTAATGAAAGTACTTCCCATCACTTGTAAAACGCTACGAATTAATTCCAACACCTAATATTTTATAAATATAATGCTAGATTTTGAAAATATAAAAGATCTTACAATATATAAAAATTTTGATGCAGTATATACTTTAAAAAGTCACTACATATAACATAAAAATATACACTGAAAGAAATATATATTATATATGTCCCCGATAAGAGTCGAACGTTTGTATATTTATTTGAATTCGATAAATTTTTATTGTTAACGACTATTATCCTGTGCGATTTATAATTGTATTAACCTATTCGCAATCAGTATATGATTTTGATAGGCTAACGCAACTAAAAATTTGCTGCTACAACCAAAAACTGATTGCTGCAGCCATATAAAAATGCTATATTTTACTGCCTAAATTGTTGCAGCAACCAATCTTTTCTTTCAGTATAACATTAAATATAAAAATTTCTTGACTTATAAAAATTAATGAATAATCGAAACAAAATTTAATTTGTAAAACAACCATGCATATTACATCTGCATAAACTAACATCTAAAGAATATTGAAAACATCTACAAAATATTTTATTTTTATATCTTAAATATATTTTTTGGATTTGTACTTATATTGCCTTTGTAAAATGATCTCTTTTAAAAAATTTGCATAAAAAGCCATAAATCGATAATAGTCGCTAACAATAAAAATTTATCAAATAAATATACAAACGTTTCAACTCTTATCGGGTCATCTTCAGTGACGTACAAATAATCTCTTTTATTTTATGAGATAATATTTTTACATATATTCTTAGCTTTCTTCTATTTATTGTGTGACATTTCGCGTTGCCGAATTAAAATTGATTGCCTCCACGAAGTTATGACTTAAACTTTGCTCAAGTTTGCTATATATAAGTTAAGATACGATTTAATTTTTTTCGTTTACCTTGATTCATCGTTTTCTAGTTGCGACGATTGTGTGCAACTACTGATTTGCCTGACTGAAGGAATTAAGTAAAAAGATTTATCATCTAACTTTTTTTATTAAAATTATAAATTATACTAAGAGAAAATGGGTCGCGAGTGTAACATGTAAAAATGACTTAATTTTCACGATAAACAATTTGCGATGAACGATAATGGACAGTATAAACAGAATTTATTAAATATCAATAATATATTAAAGTTTAAAGCAAAAATGGAGTCTTGCGTGAGAGAGGAGGTGGATAAATTTATTACTCGATGAATATTAAATTGCCTTCTTTTTAATGAAATGTTCTCGTGTGCTTCAAAGTGCTCTTTTATTCTACGCTCTGATTATTTTCTCGTAATAAAGTGGAAATGTCGGCGCAGCCGATGACAAATAGCTCTCAGAGAATAAATGTTCGTGCGTTGGTGGCATCAATTTGTATCCATTATTGACGAGTTATACTTCTTAACCTTCTGCTCGAGATAAGCTGTTGCTATGGATTTGCTTATTATTTGTTTTATTAGCACAGATTTATCTACGAACGTGGAGTCGGACGAATAAACATAATGTCAATATTTGTAGAAAAAAATTGATCTCAACTGGTTGGCAATCGAATTGATCTCACGAAGCTTATATAAGAGCATGATGTCATCATTGGATTGCATCGGCGAGCAAATTTTTAATCAAAAGATTAGGTTGCGTTTTACGAGCATAATAAGTCTGACATAACATGCTCGTATATATAGAACAGCTGGATCATAACTGAAAGATACATCTACAAATTGCACATAGACTTCATAATCTCGACGATAACAGCGATTAGACTTTATAAATCTATCGATTTTGATTTTCAGTTTTTAATCCGCAAAATAGGTAACCTAATGAGATATAACGATATTTCAAATATGTAAATTTAGACTAAATCAAAATTAATGATCCAGAACAATATGAAAAGAGAATCATGCTGTTACGTTGCGTATGTATAAATTAATTCATATATGTTTCTATTTGATGGGATACAAAATTTTGCATTTTCCCATAAAACTTTGTATGGAATAAACTTAGGAAACGAGAATTCTTTAAAGAGAGAATTGAATAATTGCTGTCTAGATGAAAAAGAAAATACGTTGAGACGATCATAATTTCGCTCAAATTTTATTTTCAACTTTATTCGCTAAATATGACAAATATGACAAATATTTACGTTTGAACATATCTTTGAACATGTCTCTCTAATTTTGATGTTACATAAAGTTTGCATTTATTATCGTATTTATTACATACGACAGAAAGTTGCGTCCGCAGCTTTGAAATTCTAATTCGCCATCGTATCTTCGTTTCGATCCCTGGAATCTAAACAGCTCTTTTATCGTGTCATGATAATTATTGTATTTTAAAAAGGCAATTTCGGCAATCGCGATACATCGTCTAAAATGATTTAACGGTAAAGTTTCACGCGTTCAAGTTTACCCATTTTATAATCCATTTTATAAATCCGATCAAAGCTCGATCGCGCCTCGACAATGGCACCGCGCCAAGTCAACCTCAAATAAGCTTGTATCGACAGTTCCCTGCGGTATCGTGACAGGAGCATCAGGTAGGGTTTGCGCGGCCGGAATAATCTTGCGAGATAAACGCGAGAGACTGCTGACTGGTAGCTCCTAGATTTCTCGGAGCCGAGACCAGTGCTAGCTCTTGCATATGCATAGATCGACTGTCGAGATAGCGTTAATGATTAGCTTGCGCGTATTGTTGAACGCTACGACGTACATCTTATTTGATACGATATTGTAATTGGGCGAGTAGCTGTAACACTAGATCAGATTTTCTCGGATTACATGGGATCGTTGCAGTTCGCTTTAAATTCTCAGGAAGAGCTTTAAAATCTTGTTTACTTTTTCATGATTTGTTTCCAATCTTGATCAAATATTTTTCTTCTATTAACAAAGTAAATTTTAAATTTACTTTAAAAACTATTCTATTCTTCGACAATATTTAACTTGAACTTATCGAAATTATTTCTCTATTATTTTAATTTCTGCAATTTATTGAGGAGCGAAGGTTTGATAAGATCGTCTATGTAATCTAATTGTAAGTATTCTATGTATGAACTATAATATATAATCTATAAAATATGGTAAATTGAGAGAAGTGAGTGTTGAAGGAAAAGCAAATATATATATATATATATACATATATATATATATATATATATATATATATATATTTGATATAACACCTCTATTTGACATTGTTTGGAGATTTTAAAAACACTTTCTGCAACACGCGCATTCATATTTGCCAAGGAAAAAGACATACGGGAATAAAAATCCTTTTTCCCTTAGACTTTTATCTCTTGTTCCATTTCAATCTTTCTTTTCGTATTGTAAAGCAAAAGTTACATTGAGATATGAAAAGCATTGGCCAACTTGTTACCCAACTTTGAAAACTTGTAAGTAGTCCAACTCTAGCAATAGCTAATGAACTGTTCAGGTAACTAATGTCGATATTGTATAACTTCTTAATGAAATCGATTATAGTGTCTTTAAATGCTTGAGCAATATTTGAATTTCTTCCAACAATACTGAATGCAGTTACTTTTGTCAGAGAACGTTCTGGCCGTGATAGTCCGGATTATAATATAAGCAACCGATGCGACGTGACATATGCAAGGCGCTAAGTATAAAACAAACTAAATAGATCAATAAACGGCAATAACGTAGCCCTGTATATATAGCTGTTATTTATTTACGTCATACATGCGGTACGTAGCACTTTTTCCGTTGCAGTTTGTCACAGCACTATATAAAGATTAACTTAAAAAATGGCGTTACCTTGGCAATTCTACTTGCTACGCCATTGTAATAATTTTCAAGGAAATCAATCTCGCGGACGCTGAAAAGAGACATCTGTTTTGCATATTCAAAACGCGTTTGGCTCATATTTTTGAGAAGAGTCCGATATATAAATTTCCTGATATATATTCATGAAGTACGTTATGTTCCTTCTTAATACACAAAAAGAATAAAAACAGTTGTCACATAAGGAGGATAAAGCATTCTCTAAACTGCGGAAACGTGCGATTTTAACTTTGCTGCTGCAATGTAATAACAATGCAATGTTAACAACGTCTAAAAATTAATCAGTATTCAAATTAAGCAGCAAAGGGATTTTTAAATAATTATTATACTTAACAGCAATAACAGTAAATTATATATAGATATTAAATTTAAAATCACAGAGGAACTCGAACTAATTTAACAATAAAAAACAAAGATAAAAAGAGGGCCATTAGGAATCAGCGTAGTAAACAAAAATTTTTGTATTAATATCGCATCGACTCCTAACGGTTCTCCTTTTATCTTTATTTTTTATTGTTTAAATGATTAAACTTTTATTAAATATTATTATTGTATATTTTTTTAAAATTATTTAGACTCCAAATATATTTTGTGGTCTTGAAAAATTTTCCAGTTTTTTACAATGTTAGTATATCTTCATTATTTCCTACAATAATTTTATTCGTTGAATTACTGCGGCTCGACAGAAAGGAAAAATAAAAATCCCAACATATTACATTTTTTTTTGTAAAAATTATATTGAAATTTATTCTTTTGTCGTATTTCCTATTAAGGTCAGTTTTAAAAGATAAAAGAATTCCACGACACATGAATACAGGAAGTTTGCGAGCTTTGTGAGACACGTTTTTCGAAACAACAAAGAAGTTCAAAGGTGTCTCAGAAAATATCTACAGAGTATTAGAATTTATTTTTCTTTTACAACGTCTAGTTGTTTGAATACGTTTTTCTAGCTATTGCCACATGTAATTTCCCAATGCTTGTGCGTGCGTGGATTACCTTGATATATCGCATCGTTGCGCCTCTACACTGAAATGATCGATATCAGAAATATATTCTGTCTATGAAACACTGCAATAGTCACATCACTGAACTTTTGCTACGTATGTATATACGTGTAGATGCATCACGTGTTTTAGTTAATAAACTGACACGTTAACAAAACTGTTGGCCAGGATCTATATTGGAAAGCTTTTTGAGATTTACACGAACACACATTTTACTATATTTTTTAATATTACATTTATATAAAAATTACGAATTGTATCAATCTAATTATACAAATATGAGATATGAAAATAGGAGATTAGAGAACCATATTTGAGTTTTCTTTCTTCTCCGATATACGTACGATTTGGAAAATTTTTTTTCAGATTTTATTTCTCGCGCGATTTTATTAAAATGCGTTTGCATCTTTCTTGTATCAAATTTTTCAATTATACAAATCATGCGTATCATATTTCTTAATTTTGTTTAATATTTACCATCTATTTTAAATAATATTACGTGAATTATTATTACGTCTCTTTGAAGTATAAAGATGTCTGCTTATGAAATAGACAAAGGAAAAAAATATCTTTTTTTTTAAATGAAATTTGAGTTTAACTTACAATTTAGTTTTTGCAATGTGAAAAAGCCAACTGTGTCTTCTTTTGGAGAAACTTGCTATATAGCGTGTAATAGGTCTTTACATTATAAAAGAAAGTAGATTAGATTATTAGATTGGCATACTTATTTCTGCAACTGATATAACTTAATCATAGAACTTATCATAGTTGTACAATGAAATTGCAGACCATTGCGTAATAATTAGATATGTTCCACTTTCGACGACATAGCTGCTTCAGTTCGACTTAAAGACAATAGTTTATTCCCAACGTTAGCTGTCTCAGTCGTTCAGGGTCAGTTCAAAGCAACAATCTACTTTTCGTTTCTTCTCGCTTTCCGATTTTTTCCTGTCTTCGGTTTGCTTGGATTCGCTATTGCTGCTATTCAAATCTATGTTTGATACTATCTTCTTATTGAAGCCGATCATGTACTGTAAGGATTGATCTTGATATGGATCATGGAATCTTACAGTGACACTTATTACTGCACTACCCTCATATTCTTCGTTGACGCTGCAAGCTACATCCATAACTTTGTACTTTTCATCCATTATTAAACCTTGCTTTCACTTATGTTAGCTAAGAGATTCCCCGGCGACGAATCCTGAGTCTTCGTATTTTTCTTTTTTTTTTCTTAGAATTCTCCTTAATCTTTATGTCATTCTTTTACACATGACTTTTAATAAATTGAGTATTGGCCAAAGTCAGGGTGTGTTAATAACATTATCCACTAGTATCTTTGTTTCTTTTAATTGTGTCAACGTACATCCCCAGAGAAAAGGTTTCTTTGATTTAAAGAAATGTTTCTTTGCTATGATTAAAGAAAAAATTTTTTTGATTTGTAAACGTCATTTCTTTGAATTAAACATTATTTTTTAAATCATAATTTGAACGTCATTTCTTGGATTTCAATATTATTTCTTTAAATCAAAATAAATTTTATTTGATTTTAAAAAATAATATTTAAATCAAAGAAATGACGTTCACAAATCAAAGAAATTTTTTCTTTAACCATAGAGCAAAAAAACATTTCTTTAAATCGAAGAAATCTTTCTCTGCAGAGCAGCTCGAGTCTTGTTGGCTTTGGACACTAGATTTTCAGAAAATTACTAAAGAGATATATATATATATATATTTAAGAAGCTCAGTAATGTCATCCGCCAGACTCTACTCTCTCTTTTTCTTTTTAGTAATCCATGGATGATCCCATGTTTTCTTTATAAGTCTATACTATCCGACATATCCATGTCGAGCAGTCTGATTCTTTGCGATTAAGTAACACGGCAGAGAATGACGTGCAACTGTTTCTCTCACGATTACATTTAAGCGAGGGACTTCATTCTCCTTATCGCAAAAATGCAACCAGAGGTGAGAAAAAAAAATATACAAAATGCACGTAACAAAATCAATTGTATTTCACAAGCGGATTATTCATTATGAAGAAATTGATTATGTTAAACATAGTGAAAATATATTGCATTTTTATTTATAATATTTGCATAATTTGTACATATAGAGATTAGCAGTTTTTTTCCTTCTCTTTTTCACTCACAAGTTATTTTATAAATAATTATGTTAAAAAAGCTGTTGTTACATTATGAAAACTTGTGTAGCATTGTTTATTATGTTTGAATTTCCTACTTAATTTAATATTTAGAAATTCAGATATAGATCTGAAAATAATTTTGTTGCATTATCAAAATAATTAAATACGAAATTCAAACATGATAAGCAATGTTACAAAAGTTTTAATAATGTAACAACGCTCGAACGTCATACATTATTATAGCAGTCCAAAAAATAAAATAATTTTTAGATTTGTGTATGTAGTTATTTTGAAAATATTTCAGCAAAACCGTTCTTTTCGTGCGAGGCTTTAATTTTTCATGTATAACCCTGCATATTCAAACACAGCGAATAATCGGTATTTCTCTTTCGTCTTATTTGTTATCATTTGCGGGATTTTTTTACACCATATTGTCTCGGTTTTTCTTCCCATTGTATTTCGTCCTTCTTTTTTAGGAAACTAAATACTCATCGTATTTATAAACGGTAGTTGTCGTTTCGTGCTGAATTATAAATCGCATTATGCGGCGGGCGAGGGAGTCTCTATGGCTTTCTGTCTCTCCCAACACGAACATAAAAGTTTAAACAACGCCGGCGCAAGTTTTAACCATCGTCAAGCATCGATCGCAGAATGTTGTTGTATCTTTCCTGCGTCTAACGTTGGTAGCACGTATTATTGTAACACAGGCGATGTTTTTTACGAAGTTACGCTGACGTTTAATGTGCCATCGATATTATTACTCGTTCATTATTGAATATCTTGAATGCCGACATGCTGATATTTATCTGAAAAATATATTTTGTTACACTTTGCGATATTTTTTAATAATAGAAGAAACATGTTTACTGACAGCCATATCCTCGCATTCATTATTGCTTTTCTTGCAATCTAAATGTCATCTGACTTATGAAAAATATATCATAAATAATATTATTACTTGAATATTGCTCAATTTTAAGTTTATTTTTCTCGAAAAGATTTTCTTCATAAACCGAGTTTTTTGAAGTTACATATATGTTCTTTCTTTTGTGTACTTGATTTTCATTTAAAAAAAACTCGGTTTATGAAAAAAATTAACATTAAAAATTATATGTATAATAATAGTAATAATAAATTATATTATAATAGTAATAATAAATTATATTATTATATTTATCAGTAACAATAATTTATAAATAAAACAATAATATTTTATTATATAATAGTTTTAAAGACAATTTAATTTTGTATAATATTAATTGTTTTACGATTAATTTTATACGATCCTAATCTCTTCTTTCGTTCTCATTTCTTCAAAAATGTATTATAATAGAAATAATTAATTTTAGTAAAATATAAGAGATTTATATAATTTGTAGAACCAACTTAAAAATTGTAAATTTTCTTGAAGATTTATAAATCAGTTTTTAAATTTCCGAAAATCAATATTTATGATAACGGATGTGATAATGAGTGATATAAGTATGATCAATAAAAATATAGCTGATTTTTACTATGTTAATGAAATGTGCTTAAATTTAAGTTTTTGTTTATATCATGCTATTCATGCTTTTGTTCATACTAGAGCAGATGAAAACAACGGTTATCGCCGATTGAAACGATCTGCTTTTATGTATGCAGATATTGCTACTCTCTATCCTTATATATAAATTAATATGAAAAACAAATTATTATGAAATATTTTTCTTTTTGAAAGATTTATTTTTAGTGTGACAATAGTTAATTATTCGAAAGGTGTCGATGCAAAAGATAACACAATGTTCGATAATACAATGCAAGCACGTGTAGAATCTTCGCTTTGTGGCACTTAATTACGACGTTTCCTTTTGAGAATTATAGAGAAGGCGTTAGAGTTCCTTTTATCCGAGGTTACAACGTAATTAGAACGCTCCTCGAGGCGCGTGCTACTACTCTCCGAAATGCTCAGGGTCGTAGCTTTCTTATGCGCTCCATTTGACGCAGACTGCAATGGAACTTGAATTCGGGTCGCTGCGCTTAGCCGCGAAAGAATTATCTTTTAAACATATTTTAATTAGGAATGCTAAACTGATACGTGATACAAAATTGCTATTTCGGAAAAGAAATGATACGTACGAACAGAAATGTATTAAATTACGATCAGTCGTTCAAAATTTTAAGCGACGTTTATAATGAGATTTTGAGGGTAAAACTTAAGCTTTAAATTTTAAACCGTAAGAAATTGACCAATCATAGTCGATTGTTCTTCTCACATTCAACTGATTAGTCAATTTCTTATTAACTTAAAGTTTAAGTTTTACGCTTTAAAATCTCATTGTAGATGCTTTACTCATATTTCGGGAAGCGAAAAAGCCCTTCCAGTGTTACGAACAAATTTAAACAATGAAAATTGATATATTTGTGCAATCTTGTTTTCTGTCTTCCTTACAAGGTGAACGAATGATTGCAATAGACATGAGGTTACTGCAGTATGCACTGCGGATTCACGTGCACCCAACTTTCTTTGATAACATTGCAGATTTCGAAATCGGATAGCTGCTAGAAACTGCATTTAATATTGTTAATGCAAATGTAATAATATAACAAAACCAATGTTTTTACCATAATGAGGCAATAATAATTTTGGAAAATGAAATAGAGTTAAGTTATAATATCAACATAGAGATACAATGTTATATTTAGATCGTGGTAAATTGTTATCAAATGGTTGAATTAATAATTTTCTGTGGTTGAATTATCCATTACGATATTTATTAATAATGTGCATATTGATGCCCTAATTAATAACTTAAGTATTATTGTATCCTGCTTTTTTATCGCATTAATGTTTATAAATCATTACATAATTTATCATTTGTTGTCAATTTATCAAAGACAACAAATGTACATATTATATCAATATTTGCTGATAAATTATAGCCAATTAAGCAATGATTTTTATCATTTTTATTATTTTTATTTTACATTATTTTATCTAAAATCATATTTTGAATTATTATTAGTTCTGTACTATAATTAAAATTTTATCTTATTTTTGACCTTTTTATTTCAGCTTCATTTGTGCGCTGAATATTTTAATTATTTGTATTACTCATTATTACGAATATATTAGCAAGTAATTAATGTATAGTATTTTCTTTAGTCAACATATGTATATACGGTAATTAAATCGAAACGCTTATTGCTGACATCAATTAGTTTTTATTAGAGAGCCTCACAGGGAGAGTAACAAACTGCATCACGTAACTCTGATTGGATATGGGCATCAAAGCTCCACAGGCATGGAAGAGATTGGAGAAATCTGGTCATGTGATCTCCATCCTTATTGGATGAGCATCCACTGATGCAATTTACACTCTCTTCTTGTGAGGCTTCCTTATTAAAGTTCTCTTATTAATAAAGTTATCTTATTTATTAAAGTTAGCTAATTTCCAAAAGAGATTTCGCAAAATTATTATTCAATTTTTAACATTGAATTTATCTATCTTTAAGTTTAACGAAGTCAAAATCTTTTACAATTACGTTTACTATTACGCTATTCTATCATTTACAATTACGCTACATTTTTCACAGAAGTATATTTCTGATAAAAAATATGTTGATAAAGTACACATTTTTTCTTAAAAAAAATCACGTCGTTTTTACAATACGTACTGTTTTATAGCAAGCGACTTTAACAATTAGTTTTCTTTTGCCGTTTCTTTTTTCCCTTAATCGTCTTTTCCTCGATTAGTCATCTTATGACTGACCATCACGCAAGCTTAAATACAGAGGCATGATTGCAATTCGTGAAAATGTACGATATATTTCTAGGCAGAGTAATCCTTGTATGAATTACAATTTCAATACATGCAAAAATAGCAAAGTCAATATTTTGCATTTACAGATATCATACAAATAAAATTTCCATTTTTGCAAATATTTTTGCTTTTGCTGCATTTTTTATTTTACGTTTTGTGATATATGTGTAACGAACATAAACTGATTGATTCGTGTGCGATATTTCAAAAATTAAGTAAATTATCAACGATGAACCAAGTTGCTTAATTCCATGATGTTATTTCAACCTTTCCACGCTAGCAAAATTAATTTTGCGCTGCTGGTTGCTCAGCGAATTTTGCGGCAAAGCCACATCCGATAACAGATTTTGCGCAAGAATCGATGCACGCCTACCTATTTCGGAGGAAGTTGAATGCTTGTCGTGATTCGCATCACCCGCAGCAATCTGTTGCGCGGTGCTTCTGCAAAATACATCGTGGCTTTTTCGTCTTGAGAAACACATCGTCTTTTCACCTGAAAAGCACAATTCCAAGATAACCACTTTGAAGAAACGAAGTTTGAAAGTTGTAATCTCTAAGCATTAGTGTTTAACTTCATTTCTTAGCTTATTTTATAGTTACTCTTTGTAGTAATTCATATATGTTTTGAATGAATCTCGATTATAATTATATGAAATTGATATTTGAATGTAGAACTTGAATACTTGTTTACGTAACAATTAATTAATGTAAACTATATGCATAAGTCTACACTACAGTATTTTTATTATAAATACAAAAAAATATTAATCAATTATTTCCGGGTAAAATATTTTTTATGCATGAATATATGTATAAATATACATAATATGTATTAATGTATAATGTATAAACATGTATAAATATTTATAAACATATAATTATGTATGAAATATGTTCGTACATCTTCTTTCTTTTGTAAAATTATTTTTTAGTATAAAAATGTATAGATACATTTCATATATAATTATACTTGTTTATGATTTTAATTCAAAGCAGCCAATTTTTGGAAATTATGAGACTTTAGAGAAAAATTTCAAACAAAAATTGTATGACTTTAAGGGGGACATAAGATAGTACCATTAATTTAATCTTCATAACTATATAGTTTATGAATACTTATACATGTTTATACATATTGATATATATTCATGCATGAAAAATTTTTTATCGGATTGTATTAAATTTTATGACTATATGGAGAAATAATAACTGTTTCATTCTAACAATTCTTTATTAAAATATTATTTAATTAAAAATGATTATTGTAAAGCAATAAACAGAAATTAATTAGTCACATTAATGATACTAAGCTTAAAGATACGCGATTAAATATGTGATCCTCTACCGAGGATTACAAGATCCCTGGGTGATAATCTTTTAAGACTAATTTCGAACTCGTTAAACTCCGCTCCTAAACAGGCTCATCAGCTTTATCTCATCTTTAACCTACTGTAATCATTGGAAGGAAACTGTGATACACACCATCGGACATAAGTCGAAATAGCCCATAAAGCGTTTAATTAATAAACATGATATCTTCAGCAATTAGTCGAGTTGTAATTTCATAATAACGATATCAGCAAAAAATGAGAAGCCTTTTTTTTATTTCCATCTTCATTTTTATGCATTTTTTTTATCGATCCTGAAACTAACTAGACATCAGGAAAACAAGGATAACACGAAGCATCCGATTAATAAGCGCGATACATCCAACAGCTGAGCTCTAATTTTACGATAACGATGTCAGCAGAAAAACGAAAAGGATTTTTATTTCCATTTTCATTTCTGTTTCATTTTTGGATCGACGCCAAAACCAGCTGCGACTAGAAATTTATGAGAAAATAGCGATTACATAAATTGTCCAGTAGCAAAATCGCTCAATAAATTCAGAATAAATTTTATAGAGAAAATACTGCAAATATAAAAGTATTGTTATTTAGTTTTCGATTTTTCAGGTATAATTGATCTAAATACGCAAATAGTGAATCTGTTTTTGATTAATTTCAATATTCTTTTAATTGATAAACATTTTTAACTGCAAAAATTTGCATTTGTTTTGCAGATTCCGAATTTTTACATAAAATATTTGTGCCACAAAAAAAAATACGTGATCTGTAAATCCGCGAGAAAAATTATGTGTCATGTCGTCGACGATGTCGCATTATTAATACATGCACGCAAGATTTTAGAGCTGCAGGAACATTTCAACGTCGTTAACATTATTATGCATCTTTCTAATCCATGAAAAACACGTCGACAATCCTGATGAAACGAATGAAACGCGATAGGAATTTATCTTCTGATAAATGTCCTGTTGTCGCCTGATAATGTTGCCTCGCGTGATTGAGAACCCGATAAATGAAGCTCGTTATTTTCATCCCGCGGATCGATCTCTTTTCTTTTTACGTCGACAAGCACGCCTATTGCGCTACTGTTCGCGTATTAAATGTTGACCGCATTTCTCGGACAATTACACTTTATGCCTAATATACTACGTTTACATATACTACGTTCATGATAATGATTTTTTTGAGAAAGAAATATTTTATTTTATTATATCTTTTTTAATTGTAATAGACGATTAAATTAGAAAAGCGTAACTATTACAATTAATATTTTTAATATACGTATACATAGATATATACATAGATATATTTTTATTTAATTTAAAAAATTGTTTTTATTATAAACAGAAACCATAGCTGATTACAACAAATAAAATAATCATCAAAGAAACTATAAAAGTAAAATTTTTTTATTTGATTTAAAAAATTTTATAAGCTATGAATTATTTTTTCTCTTAAAACTTCTTACATTTTTAAAATTAAATCAACTTTAATTTTATGTTGTGGAAAATAGGAGGATAAACAGTGTTCGTCTTTGGGGAGAAATTTTGGTTGGTTGGTTCCTACAGTTATATGTCACAGAGTTATCTAATATGCACATATTAGGCGGAACATGTATGCAGAAGCGACCGCGAATTGCCTGTTCGGTAGTCCTACCGAAATTCTGTTCTCCAGAGAATTGTAACTCGCAAAATAAAATTCTCGATGAAATACGCGTTCGAGAACTTCTTAAATTTCCACTTTGTTTGTTGCGCTTTAGATTCTCTAAGGTACGAAAGTCAAAGTCTCTTTATTATATATATATATATATATATATATATATATATAATATATATCTGAAAACTGATATTGGTTTATCTTGTTAAAAGAAATCATCGTAGAAATGTCACATGCGAAAAGCTTAACCGATTAAGTCAGTCTTTCAACCAAAAGAAAGAAAAGCAATCCCGCATGTTGCAGAGGCAGGAAATCGAGTCCGATTCGTCGTCAAGGAAATCGATATTTCAACGGGGACCGTATCTGTTCGCGTGCCAATTCGTCGTAAAGGTCTTTCGTTGAGTTTCAGATAAACTCGACAGCAGAGTTATCTTCGAATCAACCGGATAAATATTTTCTTCCACGCTTGAAGCGCAGGTTGCTATGTCGACATGTCAAATAACATGTAATCTACAAATGATTTTTAACAATGTAAGATAGCATAAACAGAATGATTAAAACGTGAGAATAATTTTTAAACTAAGTTGCTGTGTCTTTAACACATAATTTTAAGATTAGCCAGTCTAGTCTTATTAATAGCTAATCATGGATCAATGTTCTCTCTTTTAATTCTTAAAAGTATTTAATAGATTTCGCAGGATTCAGTTGCAAAATATTAAATAAGTATTAGATACAAAAAGTTTATACTTTCATTACACTTGCGTAAGTGAAAAAGGTCATATTCAGTGGTTTTTTGTGCCTAATTATGTATCATCAGATGTGATAAATGAAATTGGAAAAATATTGTTCTCTGAGAAGGGAATTAAAAAATTTCTGTTTTTAAAAATAAAAATATATAAGTAGAAGTATGTATTAATTAAAGCATGTAATCTTATTGCAGGTTTATTGAAATCTTAATTTATACTTTTTAAACTTAAAGTTTATTAAACTTTTTTTATTTAATAGATACAACTTCGTGCCAACTTTCGTGTGATACGAATTGTAAGAAAAAATATTAACTATACAGCATTGACTTCTGCATATTCCTTGTTTTTCTCTTTACTATGTAGAAAGTATGTATAAAAGTAGCTTGTAAAGTACGGTAGTCTTTATCAGTCTAGAAAAATTTTCTCTATAAACTCGTGCATTCTCAGCATGTTTATTATCCTGTCGTTTATCATCCAGCCCATTCCTGTCATGGAACTAAGTGTCCATGGGAACACCTCGAGCATCTTATAACGATTAATCTTCTCAAGTTACGAATAATAATGAAAGTGTAAAGTGTAACGAGAGTGTAAAGAGAGCGTAATGGCATTACTAATAGCAGGTAAGATCATAGTCTCGTCGTGACTAAGCGTCGCCATCAAAAGAGACTATTATCGCTATGAACAATCATTAAAAATATTAATATTTTAACACGAATTTTCTATTTTTAGCAGAAATTTTTAGATTGCAATAAAATAGAAGAATGCATTTTGCATAATAGTAAGTTGTTATTTTTATTTCTAAAAAAATTTACGTGTAATTTAAAACTACAGATTTGTGCTTTCGTTACATTTCACAGCCGCTTATCTGAAGACAATTAATTTTTATTAAGTCCGATCTATATACATAAGACGCAGAATACAAGTCGCAGGTCGTAAGCTTGTTGCAGCCAATCTCGAAACGTCACTTTGAAAATTGATGCATCGAATTGACTGACGCACAACAAACTTGCGACCTGCGTTCTGCGTAAATAATGTTTTAGAAAGAAGAAAACTCTTAATTTATAATAATTGCTCTATCTGTTCGTGTTCTCAAAACAACAGTATTCACTTACTAACATAGTATTTACTTACTTTAGCTTGACATAATAATTTTGAACAAAATATTTAAATATTGAGCATTAAATAAGGTAGTTATTTGAAAATTAGTTATTTGTAACAATAATTTTATATCAACAATTATTGTTTTGGAGAAAAAATAAAATGTACATTCTCTATCTTATAGTGTTTTTCAGTGAAAAATTCATACAACACTAATATATATATATATATATATTTTTTTTTTCAGTTAATAGCTTCTTTAAGATATCTATTCTTTTATATATTCTTTGTTATCACAATAATTTACCACTTTAAAAGGATTAAATTATTTATTAACACTGCAAATATGTAAACCGATTTACATTGAATTGCACTAGCATTGTAATAGTTTTCCCAGTGGAAACCGCTATTAATACTGACGTCAAAATAGTATGATATTAAACAAGATTAATTAATTCCTAAATGATTAATTGTTCAACTTTTCGTGGTAAGGAGAAAAATATCTGTACTACAGTATCGAGATTGCAAAAGCAGAATAAAGCGTGCATTAGAATAGAGAAATTCAGTCAGTATCCATTCAATTTAGAAAATTAATTAACGACTACGAGGAACTTTATGAATACCTAATGGTTGAAAAAGTTTGCGCATTATGTTCGAAATAAGCAAGTCATAAATGACATAACAAAATTTTTGACGTGATATTAAATTACACCTACTACTGTAATAATAATTCTTATTTTAAGATACCGATACTCGGAGGGAAAAATAACATCTCTGCTGTTAATATTTCCAGTGCATTCAATCAAGTGCGCGTTTTTTGATTCGATTTTCGATACTGGACCGATTAAAAGACACGCACAAGCAATGAGTACATGTATACGCTTTCGAGTGGGCGTACGTATACAGGCTAGAAAGTAATTTGAAAGAAAAAAAAAGGGGGTAACTGGTGGTGACGGACTGTGTGAGGTTTTGCACGTGAGAGCATTGGCGGCGTGCCATAGAAACGGACTGACCCACTTTTAACGCGTAGATTGACCTGCCTGGCGCCATTTTAACTTCGAGCCGTCGAATAGTCGCCATCCTTGATTTCAGTCTTTCCAGGTCGCCGCGAATGAATTGTTTAACCCTAAAAGAGACCTGGCATTTTCTGATAATTTTTAGCACAGTGCAATTAGGACGGAAAAAAGGGATATGCAGAGATTACCACAATTTAAACGTCATCTTTAAAATTTTTATTCTTCGAATTTACAATAGTTTCACGCTTCACGATTTTAATTATAGAAAAAATTAATTTGCAATCTTTATTTAATTCGATACTACATGAATATTAAATCATTTAAGTTGCAACACTTCTGTAATTAACACAATTAATACTAGAAAAATGCCTATTACAGTCAAAGCTAGATCTTCATTGCTTTTAAATAATTCAATCTTGAATTACTAATATACACTTGTATGTACTTGCATATATATACCATATTGTAGTCTTTTTAGAATTGTGCATTGAATTGTTTTTCCGGACTATGAACGCAATTAAAACTACTCTAGTAATCGCGAATTAAATTGACAAGCAATTTAATAATTTGATGCTACCATCAAGCATCATATTATAAAGATATTAATATGTTGAAACTGTTAATAAATTTATTGTGAAAAATATTATCTCGGCCGAGATTTAAACCTGGATCTCTTGTATTACAAATGTCCTAAGCCATTAGATCGAGGCTTTAGTAATATTCTTCGCAATAATCGGTACAATATCTGTACATAATTAAATTACATTTGATAAAATTACCTTGGAGAAATATATTTAACCGTTTATTCGATTGCAAAAGAGTAGTTCGGGGAGCGTCGAGTGGCTTATCGCTCAGTACGATCTGTAGATTCGGATTCGATCCCATCTACATCTATATATAAGCAATTTTTCGCGTAAGGTGTCGAAAATGATTCCATCTGAGTATCGATCATATAACTTTTTCTCTAGAGCGGAAACGTGAAAAGTGACATTTTTTTATGTATGTATGTATGAACATATACACATATATACATACAAAAAATTTTCACTTTTCACCTTTTTGGCTTTAGGGAAAAAATTACATGATTGATACCCTGGTGATTATGAGATCTTTAATCACTAGCGTTAAACTGCAAGTCCCATATATCACGTTCACACAGGTCACCACAGCGTGATTGACAAGATTCGTGTCTCTCACAAACAGAGAACCTATATTTTGTTTTTTCTCAATAATTTTCGTTCCCACAAAATTTAATATTTCTTTTGACCAATCGTCTAAATTTTTTGTAGCTTCTATCATCGTCGGCGAAATACATGCTGAGAATGAATACGAAAGAGAAAAATATAAAGACTCATGTTTGCACTCAGTTTATAAATTATTATATGTAAAAGTTTCCTAAATATATATATATATATATAATATATAAAAGTGATCTTTCCTGTCTCATACAGAGTCTATGCATCGCATACATATAAAAGGAATACGAAAGAAAATCAATTTAAACGTTTGTATAATTGAAATCGGTGTTGTGTACTAATCAAATTTCCGCGGTTGGCCAACTAGCAACCTACGTGTAACTTTCCAGATAGTGTATGCAACCCATGCATATAGTTCTTGCTTGCAGCTCTATGCAATTTCTATGCGATTCGAATTAATGAAGTGGATATAAATATGCAACATGTGCAACATTATTTCTCGAAATCTTTATTAATACTGCTATTAATATTTAAAAACAATCTGGATTAAAAGAGAAGCGAAAGAAAGATTAAAAAATTTTTATGTATATCGCTGAAAACCGTATAATTGCCTTCTGGCAAATGGAACAGTTTATATAATATGATGGAGCAATTAAAGCAATGAAATAACGAAATATTCATTTTATAATTAGTTTTATAATTAACCCGAGATGATATCCAATTCAGAACCAATTCACGACCAATCCTGTTTATGCTCCATTTTACTGTAATATTTAGTATTATATTTAGTATTATATTTAGTATTATATTTAGTATTATATTTGCATTTTTACGTAAAAGCAAGAGACGCACGCCGTAAGATTAACATCACTTGAAAAATTTATGACAAAGATAAAAGGGTTTGTCTTCTGGCGAGCTAGAATCATTTTATTTCTTTTAACGATCTCGAGGATTATAAAATCTACAGATATTTTTCCGAATCGGCAGGTATTATGCAAGTCGAAAGAAGACCTCCTTCGGTCTTCTATTGAAATGTCGTAAGATGGAACTTAGATAGGGGCCATTATTCATCGACAATACAGCAATCAGACTTCTTGGAAAGAGCTAGTCAGCTTTCTGCAAAGCATCATTAATATTTTTACTGAAAATTGAGACAATGTATAAATTGAGAAGAAGTTTTTGAAACTTGCACGGAATTTTTGTAATATTGCCAGTTTTATTGCATTTTTTAGAAGTGCATACATATATCTTTTCACGCATACTTGAACATATATATGTGTATATTGGGAAAATATCTGCATGGTTACTATGACCGAGTTTACGTAAAATATTCTGACGCATTTCGACTCTTTGAGTTAAAGTTTTTGATAAATCTGAAATTTATGTAAACATAATCTGAACACAAAGGAGCAAAATAAAAATTGAAAATTTTTCTATTTTACTTTTTCTTTTTTATATATCGACTTATACCTATAAAGTCAAATTAGAGACAATCCAGTTTTGCTTATAATTGCTTTTCAAGACTAAAAGTAATTTTGGCGCGCAATTTACAGAACTGGATATGCATAAATACATAAATTTACATCGAAAATATTATTTAAGCACTAAGATTCAGCTTAGAAATTGATTATTGAAATTTTTATTATTCAATTGTGTATTCATAATCCGATCTTAAGATATTTTCTTCAAATTAGAATTTATATATCTAAATCTTGTGTTAGGCTAGAACTCTGTTCATAATTTTATATGCTGTGTATTTTTATAAATTTCATATATCCTTGAAAATAAATTTCATATATCCTTCAATTCTTTAAATGTTTATATTGCATGACATATAAAAATATAAATAGAATATTATCCTAAATTCTGACGCAAATTATTATAGATCGTCTAAAGCGAGTTCAAGTTATAATTATTTCTAGGATAATATGAGATTGATATCTTTTTAACAGAAATGTGATACGAGATATGATCCCTAGCTTATTAGAAGTGCTTAACATGCAATATAAATATGTCTAAAATATCTAAAATATCTTATTATCTTTAATTATCGTATCTTTTCAGATCTATCTGATAGGGGCACGAAAAAGTTTGGTGATGACTGTCAGGTGGACAAAGAATGCGGCTTTGCTGGCTCCTATTGTGAACCAAAAAAGAACAAGTGCGCCTGCAAGGAAGAATTTGAAGCCACGAACCATATCGACAAGTGCGGACACGGTAAGTTGGTATGCTTTCTGGTATTCTAGATCTACATGTAGAGTTCTGCACGTGGCTCCTTTACGATCGTATATATGAAATATATGAAAACCTCCAGAGGGAATCTCAATTCATAGGGAGAAAATTGAAATGGCTTCTCTTTCATGGAATTTCTAAGCTGCGGTATTATGAAATAATTTCGTCTGTCAACATTATTAATGCGACAGCATGTATTATAGTTATTCGAAAGAAACTAATTCTAAAATGCTGTGTTAAAATATTTTTGTAACTATATATAGTATGTGCATGAAATAATGTTTAGCAAAAAAATTTTACTCAAGAGAAGTAAACCAGCATGGCGCGGTGCATATGCCAGTGGGATTAATTTCCATATGCGAATGCACTAGTTAAATGGGCTGGTGCTATCTTGATCGAGAATAATTCTATTTCCTTCTTGGCTAAGTTGCTATATCCATTAATAGCGATTTCGTACATGATATCACATGGTAAACCGTGCAAATCTCACAATCAAACAAGCCGACCCGATTATCGTTGCGAGTAAACCATAATGCTGAAGCTCAAGATTAGTGTACGTACGAGAAATGAATTCCATTCCGTTAATGAATTGACGAATGATTAAAAATTAAAAGAAAAAATCTTTAACGCGTTTAGCAGAAAAATTCTTATATGTTATCTGGTGTAAATACAATAGTTTATTATATCAAATAATTTATTGATTTTTAGAATATACATTAAACTTAAGAAATGTTTTGTCTGTTGTCTAGACAGTTTTACAAGTTTTATGTTTCAGAGTATTTCTCTAAATTCTATTTTTTACGGCATATTTAGAATTTTCATTTATATTCCACAATTTACGAATTCTGAAAATTATTTTAGCGGCGAATGTGAACGAGTCCTGTTTCTTCCATGAGCAATGCGAGGTGCGGGTGATCCAAACGGAATGTCGCGATGGTCGATGCATCTGCCTCTTCGAGAAAGTCCCGATGATGCACGCGGATGGTGTAATAATCTGCGTAGGTAAGGAAAGGAATTCTCAAGAAATGAGGATATATGATAGTTTTAATGAAAATCTTGTCATGCCAACACGACTTCGACATGGTTTGGTGAAAATTGAAAGAGACGGAATCGACGGAATTAATGAAACTTCTCCCACTTGCTTGATATTTTTCGCATGCCAAGAAAATTTTTCTTACTTATGAAAACGCGCACTGAGAAAAAAATATAAATTAAACATTTACTTATAGTAAGTAAATATTTGTTCAATAAAAAAATGATTGTTAAATCAAATTAACATTTCTTGTATCAAATAAATATATCTTTATATTTAATAAATATTTAGTTGGCAATATTCAACTAAATATTTATTAAAATTGATTATATTTTTTTTCAGTGCGAAAAGACAAAAATAAGAAATATTTCTATAAGACATGATAATCGTAGACTATTATATAAATATTAAAAAGAATATTTATATAACATTCTAAGAACGTTGTATGTTTATACAGACGGAATGTTGCGGTTAATGATTATCATTTTAAAGTAAAAGAAATTCTGCGATTATTTAATTCATATTCTTTGCTAAATAACATTTTCATCGTTTCTACTTTTTAATAATCATCAAATAATATTCATATTTTTAAAATAATATTAAAATTACTTAAAATTATTAGAAAAATAGAAAAATGTTAAATCAATAAAGTCGGTGAATAACAGTTCTTAATAAATATATATTCTTTGTACTCACAAGGAACTTAATTATAACTGTCCGGAACTGATTCGATTCTTCTCGAAATATATTGTTAAACACAAAATCTAAAAGTCGCGCATTTTTTTATATCAGCTCAATTTGAGAGATTTAAGGTATAAAACAACTTTTCAAAACTTAATTGTGGGGACAAAAGGTTTAAAAAAATTAGGCTTTTGGAAAATGTAGATAATTATAAAATATATTTAAAAAACTAAGGCTAATTCTACAATGCTCTTTGTTTCTTGCTGTTTGTCTCTGTTTGTCTCTTGCCTTTTTGGTCAATAAGACAAGAGACAAGCAAGAAACAGAAAACAAAAAGCACATTGTAGAATTAGCCTAAAAGTTTGTTATAAAACATTTTTTTTTATATATCTCATTCATTTCTTTGATAATCGATTAGAATTAAATATAAGCTTTGAGGGTTTGTTTCTCTAAATCTCAAATCTTTAAATCCCAAATTAGACCGATATAAATAATACCCGTGTCTTGGATTTTTGTTTAACAATATATTTTAAGGAGAATCGAATCGGACAGTTGTAATCTTGACAGTTGGATCCCTTGATAATATATTCTTCTCCTTGTGAGTTCTCTCTTCTACCGTATCAATAGTACGGTGCGCGTTTGACTTTTCCTCTAGGGCATATGGGATTTAATTTACGAGCTTCTAGTTCCGGGGTCCCTCGTGCAAACCAACGAATTTGTTTTCAGCTGAGGTCAAAGAGTCACCCAGCCTCCAGTACATCGATCCAGCGATGATCGGCGTTCTCGTTGGCATGGCACTGATGTTCGTCATCATTTGCGTCGTTCTTAGACTTTTCAGCAAGTAAGCAGTTTGATTAAGGTGTTACAAGTAATTTATATTCATTATTTATACATTTTTTAAATATTATTGTTACAAATAATTTAATCCTTATTATTTGTGCAATTTGTATTAAAATAAAACATGCATAGACTTCGATTAAATTTGCAAATTTCTTGAAATAATAACAACTCGATTTCAATAAATCTCTTGCATATTATTCTATCTCTTGCATATTTCAATAAATCTCTTGGATATTAAATAATTAACATGTTAATTTAAGTTTAATTAGGCTGGAATTAAAATATTCTGGTGACAACTTTAATTGAAGTTGTCAGAATTTGAATACAGATATGCATTTAGCTCAGATGACTGTTGTTTTATTCAAGAAATTGCGATGTCGACGAGTGTTTGATAAAATAATCGTTCATTTATAAAATATTTCCATATAACATTCTAAATAATTAATGTTTCTCAAAATATTGTTATATGTCATCGTGCAATATGTGCTTTTATTGGAAATAATGCAGTATTATTTTATGATACTATTGATTACGAGAAATGAGTTCTTAGAATGTTTTAGCGTTTGTAAAATCTCAATTTTACAAAAGTATTGCTCATATATATATATATATTTGCTTAGAAATGATCCGTACGTTTCCAGAACTTCTTATCTTTCGTGTGAAAAACGAGATTATAATTATTTAAAAACGAAATTATGTATAAAATTATATATAAAAATTGTCTATTTTAATTGTCTATTTTATAAAAGCATTATTATAACTCACATAATAGGCACTTTCTGAACTAGAACACACAGTGCAATAAGTTGAAATGAAACAAATATATTTTATTTCACTTTAACTTATTGCACCGGTTCAGAGTGCAGCAATAAAAAAACAGATCTTATGTCTCTAACGAGGTAAAAACATTTTAAAATACTATTGAAAAATTTCAAGAATCGCACGTATAAATATATCTCTGCTGTACATGTATTATAAAAGCTTTGCCATGCGAAAATAATTGAATTATTGACAAGTCGAAAAAAAATACCTACCTCGCTCTGTTAACTATGTGACACGATGTGGAATTGTAGGGCTCGTTGGCGAGAGAACCGCACTATCTTTAATACACCCAACGCGCGACTGATGAACGTCTCGCTGCTGAGAGAGAACAAACTTTTGCACACTCAGGAGAGACGCGGCTCGAGAACGAGTGTACGAGCTCCATCGAGGCAACCCTCGATGGCATCCTTGAGGGCCCATTCACCGAACGCCTCGCAAGGTGCGAAACACTCTCACCACTCACAGCACAGAATGAGCCGTATGGGTTTTTCATTCACTTACTAAGCAAGCAACTTGTTATTCAAAGCCCTATTCAGATAGAGCAAGCGACTCTTTCCTATCTATTTCGCGATATTTCTGATGCAGCTTCGTGAAAATCGATGAGTCCAGGAGAAGACAGTTATAACGGGTTAACTGAGATATGTGATGAGAAAAATTTTTAATTTAATTTAAGATAAGAATTAATATATTAGGTGTTGGAATTAATTCGTAGCGTTTTTAATGAAAGAATGTTATTTATTTCACATGAGCATTAAAAAATACATTAATGAAAGTACTTCCCATCACTTGTAAAACGCTACGAATTAATTCCAACACCTAATAGTTTTATTTTTAAATTAAATAGAAGTAAATTGCCTGTATAGTTTTGTTTTTTAAGTTGTTTTTATTATTGTGTTTATATGTATTACATCCTTTTTATGACTTTAACTTACGGATTATCGGATTTATGACCAGTATGCATTAATTAGAAAAAGTTGAAGAACAACTTGAATTGAAATTAATCTACATTAATGAAAATGAGCATTACTTTTTCATGTAACCTTGTTATAATTATTCATATCTAATATAGTTAGTGGTACAAATATCATTACTAAAAGAGAAGCAATAGATTTAGTACTATATGATTACTATATTTTATTAATATGATTACTATATTTTACTTACGATAAATTCGATTTATGACTGAAATCTCGGAATATAATTATTGCACGTCGTAAGTAGAGAGATATATCTCTATTCCTATTGTTATTTGTGTGTATTATATATTTTCTTTTCTCTTGAGAGAAAATGCTTTATTTATTTATATAAAATGTCGTATCAGATGATTGATTTACTAGAACTACAACGTTTCTCAAAATGATTTACTACAATTACGTTTCCATCTCAGATTCTTATTTGCGAAGTTTTTATGTAATAAGAGATTTTATATTTATTTTCTATTCTACGTTTATTTGTTTTAAATAGAAATACTATTAAATATTTTTATATTTTGCATATAATGTTTCGAGAAAAATAGTTTTGTTTTATGTTATTAGGCACAAGTAAACAAAATTTCATAAAAAGTTAAATTATTACTAAAAAATTTTAACAGTTATTTAAATATAATTGTACATTATATATTGATTTTATTATCAATGTTTTGTATCTCATAATTAATTATATTGATCGTTCTTATTTAAAAATAATCAATATAATTAGATATTGATTTAACTACATATGTAGATATTCTTTCTTTCTGAAAATTTTGTTAAATTCTATCAAACTTTTTATAAGTATTCATAGATTAATGATTGACAAGTTATGTTATAGTAATTTGCATAGTAAAATTTTAATATACATGAAAGCAAATTTGCATATCATTTTCCTTCGACTTAATCAAGTTTCTATTGCTAAGGGATTAGGATTCCCCGAACACATTTACAGATAATGGCTGCATGGCTCGCGTGTGTAGTCATGTAATTTGATTGCGTAAGCGTCAAATACTCCATCATACTTCATCTCAGAGAATTTCATTTGAAAGACAGAACTTGGAGTACATCAATTTTCACAAGACTGCGTATGTATATTATACATACAAGTATCCATATTTAAGGGTGACTATTTACTTATACCTGTTTTATGTAGAAGAGCTCTTTTTATGCTCCTTGATACAGAATCTTCTTGTACTTTACGCATGTACAGTCGCCTGCCAAGAGGGTAGCTAGACCAAATCGAGGAGTTATTCTTTTGCTAACATTAGAATTATTGAGTTGTTTATATACATATATATTATATATTATATATATATATATATATATATATATATATTATATTATAGATACACGAAATAATATTTTTAACTTTGATGTTTTAATGAAAATTAATTTTAAAATATTACGTTTAATTGTGTATATCCGAATTTTTGTGTATTGTCTTCTATCTTATAAATTAAATTTGTTTTGCGTTACGTGACTAACAGAGTTATATAAATATAAGTGATATACATTAATATATATAATATATATAATAATTTTTCATTTAAACAGTTTCTTAATTTACAATAATTTAATTCAAAGTTTAAGTTGGCACAGCAATGTATCTTGATTTGTCGTGAAAATATACTTTTTTATGAACTTAACTCTCTTTGCAGTCAACATTCAAAGTAATTGTTCTTAAAGAGATCCCAACTGTAATCGTCGTTATTGACTATTCATTGTTGACTGAGGTGCTCTATTGTAAAAATTCTTTCGATGCGATATGATTTCTTAAGAGGGCAAATCTAATTTTATTTATTGACAATTTTGTTTCTACATACATGATCTGTTTCGCAAAAGTAAAACACAACTACAAATAAATTGACTAAAGAGTCTACAATCTTACGCAATTCAGAGTTTTATATATATATACGCCCTATTGAGGATTCGTCGCAACTTCAATTTAGTAATTTGTGAGTTATACTAGAAGAAGTTTTTTGTAAGCATAGTTTATTGAAATTTGCGAATATAGTTGCTTGCTATAGTAAAATGTCGTTGTTTGCATCTGCACGATAATTCATTCATACAGACATCCCACTCATCGATAGTAAATACATATAGAAACATTTTATAATGAAAAGAAGCATAACATATAATATCTATTGAGAGGGAATAAGAACATTCTAATATTAAATAATTTTTAAGTTTCATCGAATTTATCTATTTTTTATAATTTTATTATATTAGTTACTATAAGAAAACTCACAAAAAGTTGTCTTTTAATTTGGTCATGCGCATTTTTTAAAAGGCTTTTTTATTCCCTCTAACGCGAGAAGTAGAGAATACATAGTGCAATTCATGAACTATTCAAATAATGCACAAAGTGCACTTACATTCGTGTGTTGACGTTTTCACAAAGTTTATAAACACGCTGAGCCAATCATTAAACTTGCAATATTCTCATGAAATATTCGTCAATTAAAGGAGCCTTTCATTTCATATAGACAACGAAGGTCATCGTAACACTTCTTAGATAGAGTTAGCTAACTAAAATTATGTGCGGCACGAGATTAAACTTCATAAAATTCTTCATTTTTTTAAATATAATCATTGTACATAAATTACTATTTTAGGAACAAATAGTTAGTTCTTGATTGCTTATTAATGTTATTTTAATTCTTAAATCAAACTTTGATTTTCGAAGCCTAACAGTCACTAAATTTATAACTCTGAAAATGGTATTAAAAATAAATGTAAAAATAATAATTCCTAATTATTTTTGAAGAAATTAATAAATAAAAGTGATTATATATTTTGAGGAAGAAAAAGTGCCTATAAAGAAAAATCCCGTAAAGCACATTTTTGCCGAGTACCTTTCAAGCGTTCGAGGCATAAATTCGTTCGCTAGAAAGAAATGTATAGCATGCACATATTCATTATACATACCGCATACATATGTACATACAAACGTGTGCGCGCGCGCATTCAGACACGTGCATTTACTCGACGTTGTGACGATTGACTATTTTGCTCTGACTAATGCATTTCTTCCGCGCAGGTCTTCATGCTTAAAGTTATTCTGGCTTTTCGTGTCGTGCTGCCGCGCTGTCGTGCCAAAGCACGCGATACTTTAGCAAGAAAATCTCTGTCGCCAGGGTCACGCACAGGATCGCGACGTGGGAGCCACAACAGCAGCGGAAACGCTTCGGCCGCCTCGGTGAAATCTAATAAATCTCCGAATCATACGAACAACGTCACCGACCCAGTCCTGGAGAACGTCACCATCGAGATTCGCAACGCGAAGGCATAAAATAGGACCGTCTTAGCACAAACGACCTGATCGACAACACATTCCTGTTTATCACTAGCCCAATGTAGATTAACGCGGCGCTACATCGCATAGTTCGCCGTCCGTAAATAAATCTTCGACCCGCGCGTATAAATTGGCCAGCTCGGTCTCTCCACGTTTCCGTTCAGTGGGTTGAGGAACGAAAATTTAACGTTCGATAATGCAAATATCATTGGTAAATACTTCGCCTAGATAAATCGCGACGAAATATCGATGATTGGAGATCTCGACTGATGTTAAGATCTCGACGAGGTGGAGGTATAAATTATCAGTAATTGGGATCGCCTATGTACGTATTGACGCTGCTTTAACAATAGGAGAACCATCCGGTTAGATTAATTGCGAGGAGTCTTTTCAGCGTGTTTCTCTTTTGATATAATTCGATATTCCTCTATTTAATAGAACGTAATCTAATAGAACGTAATTGAATGATCGTCAAGAACGTTGATTTTCGTTTCTTATTTGCTGATAGAAAAACCATCTCAAAAAAATAAAAAAGAAATAGTTCATTAAAAGATAAATGTAAACTATCAGTAACGCCTATTATAATGTTTTTAGCAATAGCAGTTGTAACTAAAACTGACCGATTAGAAAACTGATTACATCAAGTTTAATTTTTATATTAACTTGACGAAATGTTAATGAGCTGTCTTAAGAATAGAGAATTGTAGCAAAAAAGCGATTCGGTACACGCGATCCATTACGTTTAAGTTGTGAAATATAGAAAATATTTCGGGAGAAATTCTGTTTGAAGAACATTATTAAAAAGACGAAAAAAAGTCCGGTGCAATAAATTTAAAATGAGAGAGAATTTAAAATGAGAGAGATGAAAATTATCATATCTCTTTACACTGTGACAACGTAATTCTATTGGTCGTCCGACGTTATCGATGCAGTTTCTCGCCCCTTTACTTCATGATAATTGTTTTAATTATTTCAGGAAAAACGCGCCAATGTAACATTTGCGGCAATTTCGAAACATACCTGTAATGCAAAGGCCTTTCAGACCAAGCGGTTGCGAACACCGCATTAGATCGTCCTGTTTAATGAAAATGTAACATACGTAACAAGTAATTGGTGTACCATCGTATGTTAATATCTAGTATATCAGAGTTGCATGGAGAACGCAATACACATGCTCGCAAAATATCTCGGAAAGGGTATATCAAGCGAATATATCCAGTAATATAACGTGATCCGTTAAGGAAGTTATGGAAAATAATGGTTGCAATTGATTGTAAATTATCGGTCCACATACAGCAATTAGAAGATCGTTATTCTTAAGAGAAAAGTATAAGCAACAAATTAAAGCGATGAATAGCTTTCTTCGACTAGTGCTAACCAGTCGATTCACAAATCATAGATCACATTAAGGATTGAAGCGAGGACAAGTCATTCACAGCGTCGATAC
The DNA here is from genome assembly GCF_024713525.1 of Acromyrmex echinatior. Lineage (NCBI taxonomy): Eukaryota > Metazoa > Arthropoda > Insecta > Hymenoptera > Formicidae > Acromyrmex > Acromyrmex echinatior. Next base: position 7,384,633 of record NC_141854.1, read on the forward strand.
GATGATCGGTAAGATCAGACGCGTATGCCTTTTCCCTGAAAGTTTTTTTTCGGTATGTGACGCCGCAGCATCGAGACGCGGCAGGACGACGATCGCGGCAGGATCAACGATTATTAAATCCTTTACATCGAAAGCGACGCTGCGGCTCGATTAGCTCGCGATAAGCCAACACGAAAGGGACCAGAGCAGAGCGAGACACACGTTTTCGAAGGTGCGAAGTTGAAAACGAAGTGCGTTGCCGGATTCGCTAAGACGGTGCCATGCGGAGATGATGAAGAGTGCATCTCACGAATATTAAGCCACATACGATCATAAGCGTAGCACTGAATGATATATATAATTACACCAATTAAATGTAATCAGCACGAGTAGACGATATTTCCTCGAGATGTGCACCAAACTTTCACAGAAGAAAGGTACTGCTTAAGAATAAAAATTTTCCTTTATTGTAAGAGAAATTTTTTGATGTTTAGAAGCTCTTTTTGCCTACTTTGAGAGTTTGTTACAATATCCACATTAAATATTAGCGGAGAAAATTAGAATACAATAGAAAATTTGAAAGAGAAATATAAGAGAAAGAGAAAAAAAAAGAGTTCCTTTTAAACAAGTGTATATCTTATTGCAAGATATATACTACATATTATCAGAAAAATTGAAGTAATTGAAAAAATTCTCAAAAAACTCTAAACAATTTTAGAAAACCTTTATTCGAGGGATTTTGTTTAAATAAAAATTTTCTATCGTTTTCGAAAACTTGTAGCTTGCCGTTTCACGGCTTTCCATAGAAATCTACATGAGGCATTACTTGCGTTTCTATTATTCGAATTAAATGAGTGAAGAAAAAAATCGTAGAATGATCAATAGACATATATATTTCTATTTTGTTTTATATACGTATCACGATGACGTTTAGTGTTAATATTCACAGATCAACAGATTCGTCCCTTCTCGCAACCAAATCGCTAACGCCGAGCTCTCTCTCGAGAGTAATTAAATATACAATCACAATTCGAAATCTGATATTCATGTTTGTGTATTGATAAATTAGATTTATTGAACATTCAGATGGAAATGTACGTCGAGCTCGACATTGACGCAATATCGGCAACAACTAGTAGTTGGAAATTTATGGCTTTCTCCTTATTGGCGACGAGAAGCAAGAGAAAGAGGGGTTGAAAAGATAAAAAATATATTAAGAGACATAATTCTTTAAAAAAAGGAGGCATCAAAAGATGAATCTATAGTTTGTAGCAGTCCAAAGAATATGCATATAATCCACAAGTTTTAAGACTTAGAATAAGTAATTTGGAATCACATGATAATATTACTAATTATATCGTAAGATTTATCGTTTATTATCGCTTTTGCCTCCTACAACTCCTCTCTTCTCTGCGACACACGTTTCATCTCGTCAAATTTTGCTCACGCGACACATCTTGATCGCTAGAAAAATGCTTTTATCTTGCTTTGTTGGAAATAATAATAACAGCATTTGTACTATTGATGAATGTTTCGTGTGGATTTGCCAGGTCCAACGGAAATCCGTTGAACTCTTATGTCTGGTGTTACCAGTGTTGGAAAAGAATCTCTTTATGTAGTGCGACCAAAAAAGCGCGATTACAATTACACACAAGTTTCGACACAAAGCACGCGACTTTATACGCGAGTATCTTATTGTTAATCGCACAAGAGTACATTTCGGTATCTCGAAAGCTTGCAATATCTATACGCGATAGAATTGTGAGGGCAGACGAGCGATCGTGGCCCAGAACGATTGTATCTCAACAATTTAGTGCCTGCGCTGTCGCGTTCCTAGAGATAGATTTAAATTTATCGACCATTTATTACGCGAGTACAGAATATATACATATATATAAAATATATACATTTACGCGCACATGTAATCGTGCGAGAGAGAATCTATAAAATATATTGATAAATACGTATATACACGATTATGAAAGCTTGGCACTATCTGCACTATCTGTAGATTACTTCTGTAACGCCTAGCAATTGTCTCCACTCTGTGATCCGTGCAATACGTAGCTGCGATTATTCTCGCAGCTATTATCGTGATTATTAATTGTTATCGTCACTATTACTGTCACTATTATTATTATTATTATTATTATTATTATCATTATTATAGTTGCTGTCGCTGTTATAATTGCTCTCACGAGGAGCGTCAAGCAAAACGACTCGCTTAGAATATTACCGCCCCGCACCTGACATCGTCCGCGTTTAAATTCGTCACTATTATGGCATACATCCTACGACCATCCGATAGGTTTGCACCCGCACGCGGATTAAACAGAAAGTATTGTTATACCACTGATATTACTTTTAACGCAGCGAGAAGCTGAAGCATCGTCACAATAAGGGACTCACTATAAGGGATGCGTGCGTGCGCGTGATTTGTGTACGTGAGTTGGTCAGTATCTAGTAGATAGTAATCATAAATCTAATTGCATTCGCAAACAAGAAGTCTAGCGCGTAAGATTGGGTGATTTTAATTATTCGAATCGTTGACTGACGTCACTGTCGAGAAATCGGGACAATCCAGAAACGAAATTCGGGGAAGGTTTCTGTTCCGGGATCGCGCGATTTCGTGTCGTGACGTTATTCTTTTAGAATATAAGTCTAATAGTTATATAGGAAATCTAACGAGAGTTAAAATAAGCACACTTATATACGTACGATCGCCCAAAATGATCTGCACAAAATCTAGATAGATTTTTCAAGCTTCAGGATAATTATCTATAGGGTAGTTTTGATGCTTCGACGATGCGGATATGATATTCTAAGATACACTTTAATCCGATATCACTTATTAAGAGTATATTTTCGCGAGCAAATTCGCGCACAGATCTTTTTCTCCGCCCTTAAAGAAAGAAATGAAGAAAAGGTTGAAAAAGGAGGAGCAAAAACGGAACAAGCAGAGTGCCTATTCTTTATCACTCAAAAACGCTCGCTCACTTTTGTAAGTCTATAACTGTAACAAGTAAGGAATTAAGTAACATTTTTTGCACACTCTACTCTTATCTCGATAGAAGATCGATGATAACAAAAATAAAATGACATTTTCTAGTGGTAGATATTTTGTAATGTCATAAATGATTTTCTTTATTTGACAAATCGATTTATTCAATATGATAGACGAATAACACGTAATTACGATCTCTTGTTAGAACTAATTTCGTTTTATACACAGCGTGTCTCAAAGTATATAATCAGGTAGTTTTGATTTTAATCATCAGCTCCCAAGCATTATTCGCTGAACAATTTGTAAACGGGAGAATAGATTCTAGCAAGTTTGTGGTATCTAAAAAGTGTTTTGCATTGCGCATTATCGCGTGCCAAACCATTTCACTATCATTAATCAACGGATTCGCAACTGCTAAGGCAGTCACGATCTTTTCAACGACCAAATTAATCGCAATGACTGTAGATTAGAACAGTCGAAATTTTCTTAACATCGTAATGAGGAATAGATAATATAAATATGAATAATACAAGGAGGAACGATGCCGTGATTCAAATATGGGGAAGTGTTTGGATCATTGCTCGTTCCCAAAAAAATATTTCACAGGAAAGATCGAATGCGAAGAAAATTTCAAATAAAATATATTATTATTTATTGACCAATATATTAGTCGCGATTAAAGAAACGCTATCATAGAAAAGATAAAAAATTAGTTTCTAACTAGAACAATGCAAAGCTTGGAGATTTTCAGAATAAGATACCTCTTTGATATCGAATAGTTTCATTCTAGTATCCCACGAAATGTCCGAAATGTCGCGTATGTGTATGCTCTGGTGATCAGAGATTACCACGCCTCGAAATTACGATTACTATTAATGACCTCTATTCTACGAGAAACAGTGACAACTAATAAATGTTTGGTACAAACTACGGTCACTTCGACGATGAGCACGCAAGCAGGATCGTATCTTTTTAACGATCCTAGAAAAACAATTTTTCATCAAGTAGAATACAAGTAACTATAATTATTATAATTTATCTTATAAATTTTCTTTTGTATTTTCAAAGTCAGTATAAATATTGTCACTCAAAATCGTACTTCTATTTTACACTGTAAACTGTTTATTGCCGCGCGATATATTGTATCTTATAAGTCGAAGTAAGTTGTTACTTCTTACATGTAATCAGCGATAAGATTTAATCTAAGTGCTAAAATTGCTTGCTCTTAAGAGAGATTACGCGGTATATCGTATAATACTCTAATTATTAAGCTTTTGTGGATTGCTAAAATTCGTCATATATATACATATATATACATATATATACATATATATACATATATATATATATATATATCTCTTTAAACTTTATGCTTGCATTTATTATCCACGAGATAGATAGAACTATTTCTGTCTGTCTCTCTTACCGTTGCTCGAGTAGTAAATCGTCAACGGTACTCACGACACATTGTGATCTAATCATAGGATATCAATTTTCAATAATACGCGTTCAAAATGGCAAAAAGCAAATATATACACATATATATACATATATATACATATATATACATATATATATACATATATATACATATATATATATATACATATATATATATATATATATATATACATATACAATTGCATCGATGACGTGTAGATCACTTAGAGCGTGAATTCTGGTTTATGAGACGAGTAAATCTATGAATAAACTCTATGTTACAATGTTATATAATTACATCATAGTTTCTAAGGATGTCTACATAGTGACGGTTTTTAGAGTAACCGGAATCCCAAGGAACTCTCACTTGCATTGTAGGTATCATCGAAAAATTGATACCAAAGAAAGAAAGCGCGTCAAGCGCGATAGCATTGGTAGCATATTTAAAAGACACGGTATGAGATTGGGTGCGGGTAAAGTATACGCGAGTCCCTCTTTCTCCGATTTTCAGTATTTTGTGAAGTCTGGTATGTGCAAAAATGAAGATGAATATCGTCAAATTACGTGATCTACGTCGTAATTACCTGTACTAACTTTATTATAGCGGCTTAGCGTACCTTGTAATCTTTATATCATACTTTTCATATTATATAGCTTATGACGATCAATGAATCTATACCATTGTATCTGAAATTCAATTATATTCTGATTCTTCAAATTCATTTTAATAAAATCTTAATACACTGTACAAGTTACAAAGATTTAATTTTTTTCCTTAACTGTAGTTACTTGGCAAAGATAACAGGATTTAGAATTCACACATAAGATGTAAAAAATAAAAATTCTATCTGAAAAGTTTAAAAGGATAATACTAAGTGATAAAACAGTTTAACTTGTTTTTTTCTAAATAAAAAATATGTACAATATTTAATTATGGATTTAAATATTCTTTAAATCGACTTTATATAACGCAGTGTTTCTTTGAAATATAGAAATACGCTATATTTATTGTTTATATATTATAGCAAAATTGATTTACAATAAACAAAGAAAGGGATGCACTAAATGTAAACTAATTAAGAAAAAATTTATCACTTTATACAAATACTAAAAAGAGTAATATTTACAAAATTGTTAGATATATAAAATCTTTTATTTATACGAATTCTTTGCTCGCCAGTCGAGAAACTCGTCGAACTCGATTTCATCACCACTTGATACATCATCATCGATATTTTCTTGTTTTCTATCCGTACCCTGCACTTGTTCCATACGTTTTGCGAGATCCATTACCCTTTTATGGAAATTAATTTATAATTAATATCTTTTTTCCTTACTTCATATATACATATATACTTACCTAGACCAATGCCTAATTTGTTCCTCAATTTCATCTAACTGTCTTTCTGTTGTTGCTTCTTCTTGATCGTCAGCTATAATTTGTGCAGATTGCGCAGTTTCTTCCTTAATTTCTTTTTGAAATTTCTCCCATTCTTCTTCAATGGGGTCTTTGTATTCAACGTTACGAACCTGAAAACAAACCAACAATACTTGATATAAAGTTTCTAAATTATATTTTAATATTTCTTTTTATTTTCGTTAATGTTATATTTATATAAAAATTTTATATATACATATTATTTATACATATTATTTTCTAAATTAATATATTTAGTAAGTTTTTTTTAAGGCAATCTTACCTTAGCATCCATCACTGGATCATCAAAAAATCCTTCTGGAAGAACAGCTTGATTCGTATCCTTTACTTTTTCTTTTTCTTTCTCTTTTTCTTCCTCTTCAGCATGTTGTACATCCATATTAACTATGGAATCTTTCTCTTTGCTCTCTAACTTTTGTGTTAGAACAGATGCATTGTTATCTTTCTTTGAATTATCATCAAAAAAATCTGCTGGTAAATTTGACTTGGCTTGTACCACTGGCTGGCTAGAGTTTTTCAATATACCTTTTATCTTTTTATTTGAGGAAGTACTTTGAGATGGAGACGGAGGCCTTTTGAATGTTTGAACATTAGGTGTTTTCACAGTACTTTCTGTTTCTAATTTAGTCTTTTTCGCTAACGCAACATTATCCTTGTGTACCTTGGAATTTAAGTGAACAGGCCAAATTGTTTCATTCCGTACCACTAATTTACATAAAATACACATAAGCTGTCCTGAATCTGAATATGTGTTTATCAGTGTTAAGGATACCTTCAAGATTAATCTTAAAAATAACATTATACTAATAAATAATATAATTTATAACAACATAATATACGTATACAATAACAGTAAAATACATATGTCAATGTATTTCATTGAATAGTGGTATCAATTCAATTATAACATGATCATATCACATTCTTCTTAAGGTGCTGTGCGTTATTTACAAAAGTTCTGAACATTCGATAATATATAAAATTAAGTTTAACAAAAACATTATACATATAATAAAAGCCACTGACAACGCAATTTTAATTAATTTTTAATATAACATGTTAATATGATGATTTTAAAATATATGAAACGTATGTTAACCTCAAATAGTATTATAGAGTATTACAAAAAGGATATTTTGCCAACGGTGAGTCGATCTTTTTAACGATTCCGAATTTCTTTTTGTGTTCACTCATCGCTTTACGCAGATCGTCCTGCGTCAGTTTCCTTTTTAAGGACATTTTCACCAATTTTCACTCGATTAAATTCACATACAACGAAATACAACGAATGATTTGTAGGTTATGTTTTGATCGTGCTTGTGTTTCATATCAATTGGTCATATCTACGACTTGCTTACACTTTTTTACACTTTTTACACTTAAAATGAGATAGATATATATTTGATACTGAAAAAAGAGAAAGCAAAGATGCTGAGTGTCAAAAGAATGTGTTCAGAATTGTCGTCTGGATGCACTCAGATGTCGTTTTATCCTTGTTGTCCATCTCAATGTTAAGCAAAAATAAAACAACATCTTGGTGCACACCAAGATGATGATTCTGAACGTAATCCTGCTATGTAATATTGTGTCTGTTAGTTAAATGAGCATTAGGTACAAATATTTAATCTGTAAGTACAAATACTTGATCTGTAATTATACCTATTCTATAAAGCAGCTTTCTTTATTTGCGTTTCGCAAACATTAGTTATTATTAATATCTGATCGAGTGACTGATGATGACAACGACACTGATGAAAGAAAAAAAAAATATATATATATATATATAATATTTCATAATAATTTTAAGAATTTTTATATTTTACATTTATAAAGAATTTTTGAAAAATATCTTAAATTTCTCCAGTTTATGTAAGTTTTTTTTTTGAAAAATATAAAATGAAAAATCTTGAAATATTTCAGAATTTACATAAGTATATAAAATATATTTATAAGAATTTTAAAAAATGTAGACTTTTTTAGTATTTTGTCCTGAAAAATTTAATTTCTATAAATAAATCTGACAACAAGAAATTTTTTAAGTTATAAAATTGAAGAAAATTTATGAAATTCCGAAAAATTTGTACAGATATACAATTTATAGATCTATATTGTAATATACTGTGTGCATATTCATGGATAAGCTAGAATTTTGTTTAAAGGGACGAGACAAATTGGAATTGAGACTTGAGACTTTTATAAATCTGAGGGGAAAGAGACGCAGTAATTAAATGAACATGGATTTGTTTGGTGTGTGTGTTTCATATATTATTTTTAATCAACTACACTTAGTAGATAAATCATAAAATCTCATATATTTAATTTACTAATTTGTTTTATTATTCTCTTAAAATTGTAAACTGATTCTTTGAATTGGAAAAACTTAAATTTAACACAAACTTATAAAAAAAACTTAACTTTATAATACTAGTCGTCTCGAATTTTAAGAAAATCTTTCTGTTCAACCCTTTGTTCTTTTCTAAAATCAATTTTTTGTAAATGCTCATTAAGCACAGTTTATAAATTTTTTGTAATTATTTTGTTTTTTTTTTAATTTGAGGGGCACAATCTCTGCCTCTCTTTATGTACTACGCTTATGTCTATACATATATTGCACATATATATGTATACATATATTTGTATACATATATTGTACATATATAGTATATTATATTGAAACATAAACCATTATTTGCAGCAATAATGAGAAATGGGGCATCAATTAGGCAACAAATCGACGTCGAAATCAAATGAATGTCGATTCAATGAATGTTCATTCGATGAATAATTTCACACAGGAATGCGCTAATTACTAATATATGAATTATTACGACCAGCATCTTATGTGCAATGCGCATTTTGCATAACTTTTTCTTATATAGGTATACTCTTATGAATACTCCATCATGGGTACTCCATCATGTGTATCCTCGTATCAGAAAAATAATATTTGTTTACACGAAATTCTTTTTAATTTATTTTTCAAATATCTTGAAAATGCGTTGTAGAGCTGAATTTTATAACAGAGCTGAATTTTGTTCTCTCTTTCTTACAAATTCATAATACATAAAAGATGGACTCTTGCGACCACGTTATTTGCAATTAATCTCATTTTTATGTTTATTCTTTTTCAAAAATTATTTTGATAGCGCATTGCACTATTGATTTAAATGTCACAATTTAACGACTCTCGGTCAAAATAATATTTTTCGTAATAAATTTATTTACAGGTTTTCAATATATTAACATCTTTTTAATAGCATGCCTCATTGCATCAAATTATTAAAATTATCAATTTAATTCGTGATATTATTTATACAGTAGTAGTAGTTTAATTGCGTTTATAAGTCCGGAAAATTAATTCGGCGCGCAGTTTGAATGATTACAAATATGATATAATATATGCAAGTATATACAAGTATAATTATAGTATATGCAAGTATAATTCAGATTGAATTATACTTTAAGCATTAAAGATCTAGCTTTGACCGTTACAATCATTATTTCTATTTCATATTGTTAAATTCACAATTTAAATATCACAATTATAAAATCTATTCTATCTCATTACTAATAATCATTAACTAATAAGAAATACGTTATTTAAGTCTTCCATTAAGTATTTCTCAAATTCTATTCTTATTCCAAATAATCCAATTTATTGAAAATAGATTTTGTGATGTGCTGCAAATTTATTTATAAGCAGAAATATAACAAAATATGATGACATAGATTGATTGCGGAAACTGAACAGAATTTGTCATTTCGTAACTATTTAAATATTATATTTCAATTCCGTAGTTATAAAATACGAGTTTAATGTGGTCACGATTGACACCAATATTCTATTTGAATCAAAAGATAAACTGCTAGCATTTCGCTTAATGGATATTGTAATGACACGTGCGTAGAATTTGTAGTAGGTAAGATGAGGTAACATAAAAGAAGAATTCCAGTTTTCAGAGATAACAGCTATTTCATAATAGAGAGAGATTCAAAATAGGAAGGATAGAATAAAGAGGTTCTACTCTATATATATATTCTTTATATTCTAAAATATAAATGCGAAAATTATGAATTTATAGTTCATGTCTATTCTAAGAGAGGTCTCTCATGTCAATCCTAAATGCAAATTGAAATTCTATTCTATGATGTTTGCTTTCATACGTCAGTTGCAGACATTTGAATCGCTATACACGTATATTTGAAACAAAACAATGAAAAAAAAAACTGCATTTTTTGGCACAATAGGTTTCAAGAATCTTAGGAATTGTTCAATTCGGACTGGTCATGATTGAAAGCTTACATACATATTGCATAAGAAAAGTTACGCGAATTATCACTGTCAGTTTCATCTCTACCTATCGATCCCAAATGATTAAAAATACAATATTCCGCAAGTCTTAGGCTGGTATTCATAGTCGGTTTTTATTTTCAACATCGTTTTAAGTTTTACAATCAGGAAATGAGAATTGGTTAAAATGGATTAAAATTTTTAATTCATCCAAATGTGCATTTTAAATGGAAAAACTTTTTTTAAATTCAATTCAACTGAATTCAATTGGATTGAAAAATTGTGTTTTCTATCTATGTATATATAGAATTTTGAATTAAGCAGTATTTACGATCCACTTTTAAAAATTAAACTTATTTTTGGAATGAAAGGCATAGAAAATGTTTATTCTCCTATAAATGAACAAAATGAGATATTGGGCATTGAAATGGATTTAGAGTTTCAGAAGTACGCATTCGCGAATATTGAAATAAAACTTTTTAAATTCATTTTAATCAATTTTAGTTTTATAGGGATATTGTAAGCCAATTACAGGCCGGAATTAGTTTTAGCATCTTCCTTAGATCGTAAAATAAAAACGAACTACAGCATTTATAGTCGACATTCATAGTCGGTTCATATTTCAAGTCTTAAATAATAATACCTTTTATGCTTGTTTCTATTAATGTAGATTAACTTTAATCTCATTTTAACTTACAGTTTATCTTTTTCTAATTTTTAGAATTAGAAAAAGATAAAGAGTAAATTAAAGAGTAATTTTATTAATGGAACCTGACCTTAAAATACTGATATGGCTTTATGATTGGTTTACACACTTAAAAATGTTTTTAAATTTTATTAACTTTTATATACTGTTAAAAATTTCATGAAATTTAATATACTTTTAAGTTACACAATTTGAATTTAGTTCTGTGACATTATATTTAATTTAATTTATAACTGAATTGTATTTATAACTGAAAAATATGTTTATGTACATGAAATTTAATATATTTTCTATGAAATTTTATGAAATTTAATGTACTTTTCATAAAATTTTATGGACCTTAATGTACTTTTTATAAAATTTTATGAATATGTTATTTTATTCATTACATTTAAGTAACTATACTGTAACTTAGTTTATAGTTAAATCATTCATTACTTTTAATTCCAATTTAAGTTTATAACCACGTGCTTCATTTACATGTAAAGAAAGCATTTCTAATAGTGATTAGATATCTTAAGACAATTTTAAATATAAATGAATACCGGCTTTAAATGACGGATCTTGCATGTTTTAGCCTTGGTTGCGAAGCAAAAGCATGTTGGAATATCGAACAAACGTCGCTTAGCGACATTTAATGTATGTTTAGACTCATGTTGTACAACATTTCATGTAATAAAAGCGAGATTTGAAGTTGTTGGAAATAATTTCTCAATACCGCGTACAAATATATTCAAATCTAGATGCTTTCGAACATTCATATCTAATATCTTCTTTAATTCGTTTGGCTTGCAATTGTAATCGTAGTATAAATATTTATATTAATTTTTTATTCCAAAGAAACGAATAAAGTAATCATATTAAAGGGGATATGCTTGGTACCAAATTATATTTTTGTATAAATTTTTACAATTCCCAGTTAAAGCAAATTACGCTTCGATTTTTAATCTTTTATATATCACGAATGACTGATAATAATTTTTATGCTGAATTATCTCATTGCCAATTAACATCCACATTTAGAACACATCGTGGACGTGCGCGCGACTTCACGCGCGTATTATTTAAACGTACCAGAGAACATGAACAACTTCAGATGACTAATCATCGTAACGCTCCACTCGGACAGGGTGCGTGGGAGAGTAGTTGAAGTATGGAAAAAATCGCGGGGACGACAAGAGTGATTATCGAATGGAGGAGAACCGGGAAGAATCGAACGTCATTGGAACGTCGCCGCATCGCGTCGCATCGCGTCGCGTCGCGTCGCGTCGGCAGGTGCACGAGAACCGAGAGGGTAGTTTGTGCGGCGCAGTGGGGTGCGCGCGGGAGCTTACGAGCGGGTGACGTCACGTGGCGGCCGGCGGACCAATCCGGACCGGGCGTTTCACTCCTGCCAGTCAGTTTTCCGGCTGCTAGACCAGGCGGACGCCATATTGCCCGTGGCCCAGTGGTGGCGGCGGCCGCCTGTGTGTGTTTATATCGTTGTTACGCGGTTTTCGCACGTTTTCGCACCGTGGCCCATTGCGCCGCGGATTCTCGTCGCTGGCGTGACGTTACGTACGGGTGCGCGCGTTCCCAGAACGCGCCGTGCGCGAAACAGCTAGCTGTACGGGTTAATCGCGACAACAAACAGTGCGCGCGGCATTCGTCGTGTTTCACGGATCTTCGAGCGGTCGTATTTCGTAGATCCTCCCGAGCGGTATCCCGGGCGAAGGAAGTGACAGATCGCGGCGGGCAGTAGTGTCGTTGTCGTCCGTGCCACTCGTCGTTGTTTCCGTCTCTGTTTTTCTCTCTCTCTCTCTCTCTCTCTCTCTCTCTCTCTCTCTCTCTATATCTCTTTTCGTCCGTCTCTGTCTCTCTCGCTCTCGTCGCTCCGTATTGGACCGTTCCGGAGCACTGACAGCTCCGCGCCTGGAATCGCTGTGTGTTCTCATCGCTCGTCTCATCATCCCCTGCGAGGACTTCTACGTGACAAGGATGCCAGTGCGTAAACAAGGTGGTAAGCTCATACATGTACATCAATTGTCCGATTCGTTGATTTAGAGGAAAATTGTTGGCGTCGCGTGGGAGGGGCGGTTGCGGGTTGCGGGTCACTCGGTCAACTGTCATTCGGACTGACAAATCGCATGCGTCCCCTTCTCTGCTATTTCCTCCTGTCTGTATAACTTCGTTGCTTCGATATCGTATCGCGTTACCCTACAATTTACGAGCGAAAGAGAGGAATAGCATAATTATGCGCGTGTTATGGGGTTGGTCAGGTGTTCAGGTAGTCGATTGTCGTGCAGGCGCTGCGAGTCGTTCTTCGCGACCTTGAATTTGCACGATCGACGTACGGAAAATGACGTATTTAACGAGCGTGCTCTTCGCTTGATCAGTCCTGATGACCGCACGAAACTCGCACGGGGCATTGGCCACGTGTAACGAACTTGCGACCCTTTTTCGGAGTGGAATGAGAGCTTTTAAAGAGGATAGATCGTTCGTGATTTTGTAATCCTGCCTCTTTCGTTAGTCTTACATGTTCGTATAAATTTCATCAATGTAGGAAAATATCACTGAAGATGGAATGCCGTCTCATATTTTTCGATTCGATCGCATAAAACGTAAATAGTGTTTCCAGAATTAGCGGAAGTTGTGCAAAATTAAATCATTAACTACGCGTCACGTGGCAACCAGAATTGATTACTGCATTTTGGGTAATTCGAATGAAGGAGATATGTTGGAAATTTTTATAAATCGATTCTTGCAGAGAAATGTATATTTAATAATATAATTTATAATATGTGTAATATATAATATATATATATATATATATATAATAATAAATAGTTTATGATATATACATATATATATATATATATATATATATAAAATTTATAATATATAATAAATAGTTTAATCTTTAGTACACACGATTGTATGCTATTTGTGTCCTGCAAGTAACTCTTTAATGTGTGGAATAGTGTTTTCGAAATCATTATGAAATTCCCATAATATAATTCAATTATATGTAATCACAAAAAATCATTGTGTAACATCGGATAAAATTGATTATTTTATCAAATGACTTCATATGTAATGAAGAAAAATATTTGTGATTGGATGAAATCATATGAAATCAAATGAATTCATGTAATCTGCGGAACAACATTTCAGCTAGTGATCTTACTCTTTTACCCACACATTTCTTTTTTTTTTAAATTAGGAGCGTTAAGTAATTAATTATAACATTTGTATAATAGTTATTTTAAATATACAATGTGATTAAATACATTTTAAATACATTTTGTAAATATTTTCCGAAGATGTTGAAATAAATGTAAAAATCACTTAATAATTGTTGTATGTTTGTTAAAGTGATAAAAATTAACCTGAGACATATAAACGACTCATCGTGTGTAGTAAGGATTAAAGTATGACGCAAAAATTAATTCTGAGTTTTATTTTGTACTTTTAATCTTATAAATTTTTTTATTATTTTGTGAGGACGAGAGTGAGAATAATCTGATAAGTGCAATCACGTTACAAATTAAATAAAGCTTATTGATCGTACATTTAACTTAATTTTTATCTTCAAGATTTCACAAGCTTTCGAATAGCTTTATTGGCGATTTTGATCGCATCGCAAATATTTAAATTATAAATCTATTTTGTTTATCTTGTTATCTTCTTTTTATTGAAAGAGTTTTATGAGAAAAAAGTGACCATTTACTAACAATTGCAGGATTAAGTATAAAAAATATTAAATTTTAATGAATATCTGTTTGAATGGTTTTAAGTAAATATTTACTGAATGTAAACATATATTTATTTGGAATATATTTAGTAATATGTTTACATTTAATAAATATTTATTTTCTGATTTATAATTGATGATATTATTAATTTGATTTAATTATCATTTTTTCATTGAGTTTATTTACTGTAAATGTTTACTTAATCCTATTCAAGAAAATATGTATGAATTAGTAAATTTTTTTTCAATATAGTCCATCTACAGAAAGAACGATTTTGCTGAAGAATTTAAATATTTACTTGATAAAAATCTGAAAATAATTTTGTTGGATCGTCAAAGTAATTATCTATGTAAGACGCTCAAGCTGGTTGCTAAAACGTCAAAATCTTTTGCAGCATTATTCATCGTGCTTGAGTTTATCTACATAATTATTTTGACGATCTAAAATTATTTTCAGATGTACTTATTTAAATTTTTAAATACCTGAGCAAAATTGTTCTTTCCGTGCAAACTTAACTTAATTTTTATCTTCGAGATTATGCAAGCTGTACAAAAAGTTAATCGCATTATTTTCGAGTTGTTCAATTTTTGTGTGTAATCGTAGGGGTGATAACGGAAGTTCGATATTGGGAACTCGTTTTCTCGACGAGTTCACGATTCTCTGTGATGTGGGCCAGTTGGCTGGTGGCGTGTTGCAATAATCGCGTCGTCGTCGTCACAGCATATAAGCTGTCGTTCGTTTGAACAGAGGCCAAGAAAACGCAATAATTTCGGCTCTAAGCGAGGCTCCTTTGCCCGCGGTAATGCCGACGTATAACTCTCACGGCCATGGGCTCGGTCACCACCAGACGTACCGACGTATTCTGTTCTCAAAATTGCATCGCGTTCTCGGTTGACGGCATATTTTAGCGGGTGCTCTTTAGAGTGCCAACCTTGCTCCATAATCGCGAGAGATTTTAGATTTTGTTCTCGTCACTGCTCTTGTCGACATATATGTAATAAAGCACTCTGTTTATTATGCATGACTAACCATGAGGTAACATTGATTCCGAACATGGCAAGGACTGTTTTGCTAAAGTATTTAAAGTAAAAATTTAGTTAGACAATATACAGATCTGAAAATAATTTTGTTGGATCATCAAAATAATTATATAGGATTGCTATAGAGTGTTAAAACTTTTTGCAGTACTATTTATCATGTTAGAAATTTTTACAATACGTAATTATTTTAATGGTTCAACAAATTATTTTCAGATCTCCATTTAGCTAAATTTTTATAGGTAATTCAGTAAAATCGTTCTTTCTATGGACGTTATATATTACAGTATCTCATTACGTAAGTATTGGATAGCGATGTAATTTTTTCTCTATTATTGAAAAAAAGAATTTGGTAATAGCTACCCTCGAAATGTCGAAATAATTTTAAATGTTCGATTAATGTAATCACAGGAAAGAACAGTTTTATTGAAGTATTTAAAAATTTAGCTAGATCTAAAATTTAGCTAGAGAATAATTTTGTTGAACCATCGATAAAAATTATGTTAATGGTTACTAGAATGTCAAAATTTTTTATAGCTCATTGTGCTTGAGTTTTATATATAATTATTTTGATGTGATACAACAAAATTATTTTCAGTCTACTTAAATTTTTAGTAAAATCGTTTTTTTCACGCAAAAAAAATTATCTTTTATAAATATTTAGTATCAGTAATACACAATAATAAACCAACTATTTAGTGATAATTATCGTTTAGTAACTGAACATTTGATTGGAATTATTTCACTCAACATTTGATAATTACTATCCAGACTCATTTTTCAGTGCATAAGACGAAACCTGAAAAGTTGAGAAATTTCTCTATTACCTTCAAATAAAGATTTTTACTTTTCATGTTTGGCCTTAGGGAAAAAATTGATGATCGCTATCCAAATCCTCTCCATTATATGTTCATTCGATGTAATCTGAGTACACGATCTTATATAGTCTTAATATTTTAATGAAACTTTTGCTGTCGGCGCATTGAAAGCGCACTTAAAATGTGTTTATTCGCTTATTCTTATCGGAAATTAAGTTGACGAATTTTGCGAGTTATATACGGCGAAGGCAGCGAAACTTATTAGATTTACCCTTTCATTTCTTGCAAACTTTCTAAAGCACCGCTGGCGTTGTTTTGTTCGAGTGATTCTCCTCGAAAGGAGGCCATCCTATTTTTGCAGAATTTCGAGCTTAATGTTCAAACGTAATTCACTTTAGCCATTTAATTAGAATTGCTTAGTCGATGATGTATGGATATTTGCTTAAAAGCGTGTTCCACGTGTAAAGTTTAAGTGGAATTTAAACCTGTCATTTTGGTTTAAATTTAACTTTTCGCTTAAGTCGCGTGAACGACGGTGATTGCAGGGTCATGAAAATCGTTGGAATATATTTAACGTCGATTTAATGTTTAATTATCGAGGAGAGGAGAGGAAAGGAGAAATTGATTGTTCTAGAATGGGATGAGTTTCTTTAAGTAGATCTCTCGGAGAAATCGGAAGCGAAATTTGAGACTTCGTGGAGCCGCCAGCTGCATTGAAAACGAGAGACCGCTTTTAATAACCTCAGGATTCGTCTTTGCCAAATCTAACGTGGTATTCTGCGATAATTTTCTTATCGTTAAACCAATTAGTAAGATGAATGAGATAACGGTAATTATTGTATTTGGTATTTCATATTTCGAATCATTCTTCGCTGAATTGTTGTTTACGTACACCGTTAAATTCACATTGCCAAATTATACCCAATTTGAATTATTTTTTAGCATTTTTATAATTTATCACTGCTCCTATCTAATATATCATTAATTTGACTAAAATAATGGAGTTAAACAATTACACTCAAAGAAATGTATTGATTTACATATTTTGATTCAATTACATAATTTGATTCAAATTTAGTTTATTATTTAAGTGCATACATTAATATAGATGTTTATTTTGAAACTAATCACAGAAATAAATTGATTTACATTTTGACACAAATAGAATTAAAAATAACAAAATGTTATTTATTCAAGGGATTGGCTTATCATTGCTCCTATGATATGTATATAATTGCTAATTGTTTTCGTTAAAGGCTAAAGCTAGTCACACACACTTTTCGTAACAGTAACAGTAAGGTTTTCGACCAATCGCGTTGCTCGATTGTTACGATTATTGTTACGGAAAATGTGTGTCGCGACACAGACCTTTGCATAAAGCATAACGCATAAGAGAATCAACCTCTGAATCCTTCCTTTCTTTATACTTTACGGAAAAAAGAACTTTGATTGATTCACTCTCTTATGCACTATGTGTTATGTGTTGTACAAAAATCTGTGTCACGGCTATAAAGCTCTGCGTACAATGGAAGATATTATAGAAATAGGAATAAATATTAAAACTTTAATCTATCAGAAGTAAGTTATATCTGATATATGGTGTCTGATAGATTGAAATCTTAATATTTATTCTTATATTTCTAATGTTCTCCATTGTGCGCAAGACCTAAGAAAGATGTACATGACTAAAGCGTCCAGATTCTTTGAATAGCGTGTCGTTTATAACGTCGCGTGGAGTTGTGCGATTCTGAGGTTAATCCCTGGGCACCACGTGTTTTGCGAGCGTGGTGCAGCAATGCGTTAAAAGCGTCTTGTGCGAAAAATCGATATTTCGTGGGGCTCCGTGCCCCAGCTGGGAAAGGGAGGGAACCTCTCGCCGTATTTTGCTGCGTCTCCCTACGAGCGTGTGGATCGTATCGCATTCGAGTTTACAAATTTCTGCGAAACGTCTTTTGCGCGATGCGATTGCACTCGAAAGAACATGTACGCTGTATAGAGAAATAACGATTGTACGTAACACGTGTTGTGAGAAAACGAGGTAGAGGTAAAGGTAACGTATTGATTCTTTTCAGCTATGAACTTCTGCGTATGTAGGCCAACGGTGGATGTATCTAGAAGAGCATTCGGGCGTAAACAGCGTTAACGCTAAAATAGACACATTCATTGTCGAAGCAACCACGTAACTTCGACAAGTCGCAGATATTTTTTCTTTTTTTTTTTTTTATAAAAGACTTTCGTTAGAGCAAAGAAAAGCGTGGGGAAACTTACATAGCATTATACTTATCTTTAATGATTTTCAAGTATAAAATTTATATTCTGTAAAATCATATTGTTATCTGTGTGAGCAGTTTGAGAATACGTATATTCTTGCGTGCAAATATACCTGAAATTATATCACTTTCTTACTTCAAAAATGAGGAAAACACAACTCAAAAAATTAAGTTTCTCAGAAAAGAGGAAAAACCTTTTTTAACTTGACAGAAAATTATTAATTAATCTTATAGTATCGGTACGAAGAATATATTCTTAACATAATCAAATGTTTATTATTATAATTTTTGTCATTTACGTTTCACAACTTTTAAAACTTTTTTGAGACGATTTCGACCATTTTTTACTTAATTTATTTTTTTTTATTGATAGAGTTAATGATTATTTTATTCATGATAATAACTAAAAAAATCAAATTTTGTGTTGTGTCACTTTTGAAATACTCTGAAAGAAATGTTTAGAATAACAAATTTTGATTAGAGCAACACAATTTTTAAAAAGAAAGTTTTTGTTGGTCTCATATCAACAAAATAAATGATCGTACATACCGAAACATTTCTCTCAGTGTAAGGGAACAATATATTGTTCTTACTTTTATTCGTTACGGTCGGCGAGTCGTTTTTTAAGAATTTTCTTTTTGTACGTATGTACAGTTACTTGGTCAAACGTTGCACTGCGGCGCGCTTCTAATTTGTAAGACGAAACGCGCTGCAAGGTCGTAGCGACCATGGTTTTCAATTTCTGCGGTGCATGCGTTTTTGTAGACCCAAGAAGACGCCAAGAGATAGAAACATAGGGAGTCGTGTGGTAGTTTATGGCTCGGTAGCTCGCTTAGCCTGACAACCTGCAGGCTTTATATATTTACTTGTACATACTGCACTGTGCAAGCATTCACGTATAGTATACGACTGCACGTGATCTTTCACCCCTTTGTCGACCCCTTTATCGAATTGGGTATTGTATGTTGCTTTAGTGCAAATATTATATATTTAATTCCGGCACACACATATACATTAAAATTTAAAAGTATTATAAAAAGTCATGTATTATTGAACTCTGAAATTTAGTTTGCATTTTTATGATAGCATTCATACATGAATCATTATGCTATTATTAATTAGTTTCATTAATAAAATTGCTATTTGTTTTAGAATTGTAGACACGAAATCAGATTTAACGAAAGATTTAGTTTTTATACATGTTATTTGAAATTAAAAGTTCGATATATTGTTGCCTTATTTCTAAAGTGACATAACTCAAAGGATGAGTTATTACCATGAATGAATTAAGTAAACGTTATCCTATCAATAATCACAAGTGAACTAATTTAACTTCATAAAAAATCGTCACAAAAAAGTTTCTTTTATGAAAGATTGTAAAACTAAAATAATAAAAATTAAAAATGATATTTGGTTTTTCACGTTAAGAATATATTCTTGTTTGCCAATATTATTTGATTAGTCAATAATTCTTTGTCGAATTTTGAAATATAGTTTTTTTTCTCTTTTCGAAACTTATTCTTTTGAGTTGTTATGTTTGAAGAAGAACGATATATATGTATTATACATACACACACACGCACACGCGCGCGCGCGCGCGCGCGCACACACACACGCGCGCACACACACACACACACACACACACACACACACACACACACACACACACACACACACACACACACACGCACACACACACATACATATACAATATATACATGCTACCTGTAAAATTTTTAGAATCTAAACATTGAAAAAAATTATAATATTGCTGTATAAAAAGTGCGCACTCTTTGCACGATAAAATTTAAATGGCAAAATATAAATATCCTCTTGCGAAATGAAATTGTAGCGACTTTAAGTGAATTAAATTCAAATTCGATTGATGTCTGAAATATCAGGAAATATCGTAGAGACCACCGTGAGCGTTCTATGAGCCATTCCTTTGTTCTTATACACTGTACCTTCGTATATATATATGTATGTACAGATACACTCTCGCTTATGATAGAAGACGCGGCAATGAAGGACGAAAGAGGAGATGACGTGCCTGATAATGAGAGCAATGAATGAGAAGTGGGGCGAGAGCGTATGTGTGCTCTTCCCAGAACAGAGATGTGTTCTCCGTGTTTTACAGGAGCTTAGATATTTATCTATGTACATTATATGTATAGATGGACGGTGTGTAGGTGTTTCGACAGCTCGGTTCGTCTATAGTTATTGCTCGTCGTACTTTACGGTACGATCTCGTGTCTGGGAAAAAGTTTATTACTTTCGGCTTAAATATTTCTGTGTAGAGTCTTCAGACTGCGCGATGCTTAGTCGAATACTTTCGTTGCAGCTGTTTGCTACAGTAATGTTCCCGCGAAGCCATAATAAATATTAGTGCATGGTAAAATGATATGACATGTCATAGTAATTCATTTTTAAAATTTACGTATTTTCAAAACTTTTAATTATAAATTTTGTCTTTGTTATTCCATAGAAGGATTTATTTTTGCGACTAGGATTTATATTCTTGATTAATTGTAATCATCGATTGTACGTAAATTTTTATTCGATCGGTATTGATATTTTGAAATCTTTTTCGAAATAGTAATCAACTTATAGAAATTAACGGTCTAAGAATAATATTCAGAAAACATTGTTTCAGAAAAAGAAAGCTGTTAGCGATAGAGCAGAATAAATTTATTCTCTCGGCGTTACGAATAACAATGGGATGCAGATTTGCTGGACGGCTGCGGAAAGGGTCTTATTAACTGTGTGTGTATGTACGTGAATCATTAATATTTGTAGCAGTTTAGATCTTCCCGTAATACTTCCAACAATGATGCTTGGGTTTCTGTATTTTCGTCGTACGATGGTACGATGGTAGTATAATTCGGCGAGCTTCATAATAAAGCACTACTGCAAAGCCCCGTTGTCGCAAACAACAGCTGCTTATACCGTCTATAGGTTGGCACTCGTTATATTCAGCCCGACGACACCCGTCACCATTGTTCTCAGCGACATCGTCGATCGGGAGTGGCATGTTGGCACTATTCTTAACTCATCAAAGAAAATAGACATTTCAGCGAGATTTCTAGCAGGCGATAAATTAAACACGTGTCTCGTTATATCCTCGTTAACATGCTTTACTCGTATAAAACGTAAGTTTCTTATTACCAAAAAATTCGTGCAAAATTCCACGATCAGCATCGAAAACAGATTTTGCGAATATTGCTTCTATAATTTACTTTTTTGCAAATTTACAATACAATATTTTAAATTCAAATCCCCTTGAAATACAAATAGATGGTCGATGACTCTATTTCTCGATACGAATCCATCAAGGCTAAGGTTGTCGCGGTTCGGTGTGTTGGAACAAATTTCGATCGCTCTCAATTAAAATCCAATTAGAAAATTTTCGTAATGGATGATGCATTGGTTTCATGAGTCTCAGAATAATTTGTGGTGTTAAAATAAATACGAATGTCACGTTGGCAAGAAATATATTGGGATCGGATTTCGTCGATTCTGAGCAGTTCTAGGAATATGTATACCTATTCACAGGTGCACCTGTATACCTACTCTTGTGCAAGTTTCGCCGAAACAATTCTCGCCGGTGCTTCCCGTGTGCGAAGTTCGTAGATATTTCATCGCATTGGTTTCTACCGTCAGGCCATCGTGCATCGGGGTTAACCGACCTCGTTAATGTTCGTTCAAGCTAGCAAGTATGCGCGTTGTTCCGCCTTTCATAACTTCCTACCCCTTTCCACTTCGCTTTCTACGCGTTTGCTTCGTTCGCGGTATTAATCTCGGGCGGATGCGACGCAATTAAATGTGCGCAACTGCGATTTTGTTCTGACTTCAGATTTGTATTACTAATCGGGTTCACGTAACAATTAACTCGATAATTTAGACTGATACTCTGGCATTTGAAGTCATGAGAACAATGGATATATGAAAAAAGTGAAAACCATACCGAGATGTTAAATGCCTTAATATATAGGATTGTAATAATATTTCTTTGTTGTATAGAGTGAAGCACTTAACTTGCACACTTTATAAAACACACTTATAAATGATAAGTTATATGAAAAATTGTTATATAGACAAGTTGTATGATTCTGATAGATTATTACATAGTGTATAAATTTTTTAAAGTGGAAACGTTCAAAAAATTTCTAGGTCAAATTTGTTTTTTAAAATGAGTTCTTATATTTATTGTTAGAAGATATGTTTAATTTTGCGTTCAAATATATTATTGATTAATCCAAATCTAATAGCTAATGAGATATTCAAGCCATTCAAAGAAACAAAAACGAGGACATTTAATATCTTAGATGAATGTATATTAAGATGAATATATACAGAGAGATATCATTCGTACTTAATTGAATGGTATGAGTGAAAATCGGTTACTCATGTTGGTAAACATTACTTAGGAAATGCCGATAGCTTAATCATCTTACTATATTTATCTCGGATATCTATTTCCAACTCCTTATTAGTTTCTGTTTCCATGAATATCTTGTTGTTTAGATTTATAGGTCAATCAATGATAATACATTTAAATGCAAAAAATTAAATTTACTTTTTAACAATGACACACAAAAATTGTAACATTTATTAAAAAAAAACAGTTTTTTTAAGTACCTACTTTTTAAATACCTCTATACTAACAAAGGAAGATTTAGGTATGTATCTCACGTATTTTGAAAATTTTGGATTAAGATATAGAATTTGTCGTAAAATGTAATACGTAACATTTAGGTGCCAATGGCTTGAAATTACAAAATTTTAAAGTTTGAAATAGTCGCGCGCGAACGTGTCGAATTATAGTAAATAGCTGGTCATTTCGTCGCTGGTCATTTAAGACCGACTAGGATTTTTTATTTTTGTTAGTGTTGTTTATTTCTTTTTGCGTGTTCAATTAATACTGTAACTCTGCAAATTAAAAAAGATTTCAAAAAATTTATTTCTGTAAGAACTATGAACCTTTGTCATAAAAAATAAAGAACAAGTCATTTAAGATACCAAAAGATTTACGGGTTGTTATCATGTTTTTATCCATTGCTAATGCCAATATTTCGTGAACCTTGTTGTTCACTCAGATCGAGGATCAGTGCGCTCTTCGCCCTGATGAAGTGAACAGCAAGGTTCACGAAACATTGGCATTAGCAATGAATAAAGACACGATTATAACTCGCAAACTTTCTGGTATCTTTTTAGACGACTCGTATCTTATTTTATTTTCTATGTTTTACGATAAAGATTCATAGTTTTTACAGAAACAAATTTTTTGAAATATTTTTTAATTTGCAGAGTCACAGTATAAATTAAAAACGCAAAAAGAAATAAACACTAAGGAAATTAACAAAAAAGATTCACCTAATCTTAAAAAAGATCGGCTATTTACTACAATCCGACACGCGTGCGCGCAACTATTTCAAATTTTAAAATTGTGTAACTTCAATTCTTTGGTCCATTGGCATCTAAATATGTTATGTATTAAATTTTAAGATGTAAAACTCAATATTTTAATGTCAAATTTTTCAAAATCTGTGAGATACAACTTGGATCTTCTCTTGAAAGAAAAAAAAAAAGTTTGATTGAAAGTGGACAAACCAGAAGATATTAATTAAATCAATTAGAATTCCAGTTATCCTAACTATGATTTTAGTAAATTTAATCAGAAAATTTTCTAGTTAAATCTATTAACATTGTAGTTAAGATAACCCAGAATTCTAATTAATTTAATCTTCTGGTTTGTCCATTTTAAACCAAACATTTTTCTTAGTAAATTATAAAAAAATTTTCACACAATGTAATGACTCCTTCGAAAACATAACTTTCATATATATTAATTTTTCATATAAAATTTATAATTTTCAAGTTTTTTAAACTTATAATTTACAAGAAGTGTGCAAATTAGGTGCTTATATATTATATATTCTAGCATTATTATTTACAAGGGAATCCTAAACTGAACTTTTATGGAATCGTTGTTTTACTGATTTAATAAGACTTACATATGATTTCATGACATTGATACACACACATACATATCGCTATAACATACTGCTACATCAATATTGCATACACATTCATACGCATAAATTTTCGTAAAGGATTTTGATATTGAATTAGGTGTGTGTCTGAAGTTTAATTCTAAGAACTCTGTTTCTTCATGTAATCTACTAGTTTAGAGACTCTAATTTCATAAATATAGTTTGCAAAGTCTTTTATATGTATCAAACGAATATTGTTATGTTTTGATAACTCCAATCACTATATTAGATTAAGAAATGATAAAGATTTTATAATTTCTTAATCGATTAAAAAAATTTGTTTTTTTCGACATAAATTCTGCTAGATTAGTTTTAATGCTTATATTTTAATTCTGAAAAAGGATTCTCAAATTTATAAAAATAACATATACGAAAATTTTTTATAAAAATTATTGCATTTAATTTATAAAACAGATGACTTGTAAAATCCTCTCAATCATGTATTAGTATCTTTAAATTTGAGGTATTAATTTCTATATGAAAATGATATTTCAACATGTTAATAGAAGATATCTTTCGATATATTAACAAAAGATCCAATATACAAGATAATATAATGATGAATATAATGATTGGAGGTATCATTCTTATAAACTTACGATATTTTTCTTTAAGAGATATAAGGTTTTCTACGGAGAACAAATGTCTTCTCATGCCTTTTCCAATACTTGTGCAACTTTGAGTTGTAAGGCATTTTATCTCCGTTGTATATATGTATGTATGTACATATAATAAGAGGTAAGGCCATGACACACAAAAAATTTAAATAATAAAGCGTAAGCAGTAAGCGAATTGGCGAATCACAGCAGAGATCGTAAGACCACAATGTGAGCAATAGTAAATTCAGTATGTTAATTTCCTTATCGCTTAAGTCTTTTTGTGCTGTAGTTTGTAACATGGCATTACAAATGTATTTCCAGCATTTGTTATTATCTCTTGAACAAGTCACCATCGGGAGCAACAATAGCTATGAGCCATATTGATTTCAAATGTGTGCTGCTATAATAATGTTATTTTATTCTGAATATCAAGAAACTTTTTTTTTGCTGAATATTATATAATATTATATAAATATAAATAACCTTATAAATAGTGATATTCGAGAAATATGCCGCGGTGCATGAATCACAGTAAATGTAAAAGTGCATCCAGATTATCGAGCCGAGCTTCAATCGCAAGCCGAGCATGTACATTATTGAATCAAACCTCTGAAGAAGTTTGGCTCCTTTGAAGAAACTCGGCTCGCTGTTCTGCTTGATAATCTAGATGCACCTGTACGAATATTTTCGTAAGGTAGACATGTATATTCTTCATTACGTAAACTATACTTCTAATCATTTAGTATATACCGCATAAAATACGTCTCTCAATGAAAAACTTTTTATATATTTCAAAATATTTTTATTTTTCATAGTACTTATATTCTTTGTAATTAGAGGAGAGTGGTCTCAGTTGTAACAGAGGATCAATTGTAACATTGACCGTAATAATTTTATCCTCGACTTCATCTATTGACGAAAGGTTGAATTGCGTGCGCGATTGCATAGCTTTAACGGAAGTAAATTCTTGATGAAAAATCGAGTGGGCGCATGCTAGTGCAAATTTATCAGTACCTATTATTTGGAATCAATGTCAAATCTTAAACTTTGTTATTTGCTGTTATTTTATTTCAACTCGTCTCATAATAATTTGTCATAAAATCATATTATTTGATATGAATATATATATATATATATATATATATATATATATATACACACACATAATGTTTGCAATAAGACATATATCAATTAAATTTATTACTTATATGTGAGTTTAATGAACATCTAATGGTGGTGATTGCAAAAGTAACAATCACAGTGGTGTCGATTGTAACATATTTAATCGTATTATAGTCAGTTGTAAACGAGTTTTACGGAGAATTATCAGTTGTAAAGATATGAGTTTTACGGAGAAAATCAAAAAGACTGGTTATAATGCACAGATAGCAGAAAAATTCAAGCTGCGTAGATTACAATCAATTTTTCATCTGTTTTAATTGTTTAAGCGATTGAATATTTGATCATTAACAACAGTTATTTTTGCTTATAATGTTTGAGGCTTCATGGTTATTATTTTTCTGTTTTTTTTTCATGTTTATTAGCATAGTGTTGATGTTTTACAATTGATACTCTGAGATACAATTGACACCATCGTGATGTCAATAGTAATAATATCAAGTGGCGGTGCCTTTAATGACGAATATTTTTTATAATTTGTTGTGTTTTTCTAATATTTATTATGTTATAATCAATCCCAAAGAAGCTCCTTGTTTTTATATAAAATTAAGATTTCCTGTGATTTATAATAAACTAGTTAGCGGTAAAAATCTTTTTTTTTGTTACAACCAACATCACTCTTCCCTACATACTCTTTGAATTCTTTGTAATCACTCTAAAGAATTAAGCCAGTTTTGGAAAAAAGTGACTCAATTTTCAATCTTTAAGAGTGAGATTTCACTCTTCAGAGTGCCAATTCAATCAAAAAGTTTTAGAGTAAGGTTTTCATTTCGTATATTTCTCCAATTTTTGAAAATGCATGCTTAGGCTAACATGAGTTTTAAAACAATTAGTTATATATACATCAAACGAGATTTGCTATATTACTTGAAAC
Source organism: Acromyrmex echinatior (assembly GCF_024713525.1). Taxonomy (NCBI): domain Eukaryota; kingdom Metazoa; phylum Arthropoda; class Insecta; order Hymenoptera; family Formicidae; genus Acromyrmex; species Acromyrmex echinatior. Next base: position 7,412,055 of record NC_141854.1, read on the forward strand.
TTGAAGAGAATCAGTTGACAGACAGAATTTCGATTTATTGATCAAATTGGCACCTGAAAAAAGTTGGATCGAATAATAAATGACTTGAGTATCGAATTGGCTTTTGAAAAAAGTTGGATCGAATAATAAATGACTTGGGTATCGCGTATGTAATAACGAATTGTATTGTTGTATGCTTTAACAAAGCAGTACACTGCTTCGAAAGAAAAGTGCTCACAAAGTCGACGCGTGAAAAGGTCGACAAACTAGATGCGAAGTTGAAAGGCACCACTGGTTGGGTGGAAGGGTTTTTCATGTCGTGACATTATCGGATAGAGCTTTTGGCAAGACTCCTCTTGATCGAACTGCAAAATAACTGAAGAAAGAGGTCGGAGTTGATGATTGAAAATGCGGGTTCTCTACTGAGATTTTGCAAGTAAGCGGGTCGACGCTATTGCGTATTGTGGTACATTTCGGAAGTGGATTAACAGCATCAATAGAACGCAAGTACGATCGTTAAATGATTAAACGGTGCATGAAGGAATTAAGTTTGACAGCTTCTTTTATTCGAGAGTACATTTTCTGAATAAGTAACATTTATTTATTTCTTTTTATACGTATATGAAGCGTATTTAAAAGAATAATGACTTTATTGTTTCTCACACAAAATACGCGCTGTGGACGTGTCTTACTCTGAGCTGGTCCGTAATGTATTTGAAGCTTATCGAGAGCTAAACGTTTCCTTGAGGGAAATTCTGAATGACGAGCGTGTATATATAGATGAAACGTTGAATGAGAATTTGATCACTAATGGACGGTGCATTTGCGGAGAGGATTTGTATCGATTAACATCAAGGCAAATGGTACAGCAAAATCGATAGAATTATTCGTGTCGCAAGCATTACTCGTGATGTGCTCCGGCGAATCTAATTGTGCACGTGGGAGAATAATGTGGTTGTACGCGTGCGCGAGAATTCGTCTAGTTTTCGTACTCGATGGCGAACGATTAGCACAGCATAGCATGCAACGGAAAGATAATTCTCCATTGTGCTTCGATATCGTTGCATATTGCTATTAGTTCCATTATTTGCTCATACATATCACAATATGCGCCTGTAATCAGACCGCGTGACATTCTAAACGCGCTGTAAATTATTTTGTTTCCCTTCATGAATTATGCCTGTTATTATTTATGTCATACATCACTACTATAGTGTTAATTTGATCAATCGGAACGGTTATTGATCGATTTTGTCATACTCGTTACGACGAACCTTTCTACCATGTTGCGTCGTTTGTTCGGTCAGTTGCATATCGCTCCAATTATTATTGGCCTCTACTACCGTTACCGGGTTATAACGGTTTCGATACATTTGGCACTGAACACGCTGGTCGTGGCTGCCAATTAGTATCGATAGTTTGTGTCTCGAGACTGTAGTTCGCTGAGCGTTGCTGCGCCACGTGGTGTACATTTACGTATCGATCGCATTTATTTGTATTTGCTATATACACCTTGTTGTTAAATCTCACATGAGATCAACGTTTGTTTTACTTTCATAAATTGTTTTATTATTGTAGAGATTAAAAATTTATAAAAATAGAAGCCCATTTTAGAAGACCTATTTGTATCAGAATAGAATATTCAAAATAGAATTTTATTTATAATTTTATGTGCCAATATAAAAAAGTATTTGAAGAATATATATGTAAAATAAAAATATTAAAATTTGTACGTATACATAAAATTACAAATGAGGGGTATTCTAAATTTGACGCAAATTATATTTGACTTAATTTTACTACATTTTTAAATATTATCTCTGTTTTATTACATATTTTTATAAGAAAAAGATTAGTAAGAGAATTTTTATAATCTCATGTAAGAATGATTAGAGCAATGCTTTAATGAAGTTCAAATTATTGAAGCATTCAAATAATTAATAATATATACATATATTTGATATTTGATGAGAAATATTATTATCGATAAGGTGATGCGTTGTAATTTAACTTTCCTAATGGAATAGATAGCGTTTGCAATTCTAATAATGATATAGGACCATAGAATCTCCTTCATCTACATGCACGTATTAGTAAAGTTACACAATCCTAGTGCAGACGTCGATTTCCGTTTCACACATCGCACACATCGATTAAGCGTCGCGGGACGTCATTAAAGTCACACACACACGCGCGCGCGTGTGTGTGTGTGTATATATATATATACGAACACACATATACGTATAAGTCTATACACATGCATATCCTTCTAATGTAGGACGCAGCCGGCAAGGCTAAATTTAGGATAAGATGCAGCAGTCGAATTTCGAAGCGTGCCTACGCTTGTCGCTAACCGGTCGACCGTCGAAGCGATTTTTTTCGTTTCACGAATACTCCAGTCGCGAAAACTTTTTGATCTGCCTGTAGAGATTCGCCTCGACGAATGTGAAGAGAGAACGACTCGTTTTCTTCAACATCCGCAACGCGAGGAATCGGCGCGGTGGAGTTCGCGTTAATCTCCACGTATCACGTGTCGTTAAACGCCACGTGTTGTAAGCACGACAAATAAATATAAGTCGGTTGGGCGGATTGCCAGGATTATTGTTAATTTTGAGAATGTGTATACATATATATGCCGCAGTAATATTGCGTGGAATCCTGGATTATAAATTGAGGTGGAAAATGAGAGAGATGATTTGCTACAGCCACATGGAATATCATGAAAATTATAACTGATTAATTGTGCAAATTTAGTGATTATTGTAACGACACAAAATCAAATATTTTGTTGGTATCTTTTTAGAAATTGCATATATTTAGAAGGAAATATTTTTTTAATTAATTCCATCTCATTCACAAAATAGTCAATAAATTTTTGTCGAATTTATTGAAGAATATATGCTATTCATTGACTAACAACACTCATTTTGATAACACTTGTGCACACGTGTGTATAATCGTGTAATTTTCTGAATAAACATATGATGATATTTTGCGCTGACATTCTTTTTAGAATAACCTATCATACTATATATAACTGTTTATTCGTTACGACCGGTCGATGACTTCGATTATTTCTGTCAGGCTTGAGTAACTTTTAGCGTAATTTTTTCACACAATTGTAAACTTTTTAATAACTTAATAGTTTGGAAAAAAAATTAAAAAGATATTTTATATTGATTTTGAATGATGTAACGTAAAATATTTTGATAACACATGAACTGATTCGCTACGACGGAATATAGAAGTGCGTATTAAATCACGCAGTGCGCGATATGTGGGCGCCAGTGATATCTGTGGTGTGGACCATCATGTATATAATGCAGCGGAAAATAATGCCGGGAAATCTGAGCCAGGAGATGGCGAGGAATTTGAAGGGTAAATTATTCTAAATTGTATATACTATTATTCGCATATCAGTCAATTTTCATTTATTATTGTATATTTTATTATTTTGAATTTCATTTCCTTCTCGACTGTAATACAAACAGAGACGCAAGGAAATTTAATTAATCAATTGCAATTGAACGATATTATGCGAAATAAACGAAATTCTAAAATGAAGGGAAAAATAAATCACATAGCTTATTCGATAACGCAAATTATTCTTTGACTTAATTTAATATTTTTTAATTTAATATTTTTGTAGCTTAACTCATTGTTACATAACGCTATTCAGTGCTGATAGTTTGATGGTTAGACGATCGCGATCGTTTAAATACCTGGAAAATTTCACGTACAGCAAAGTCGAAACGTCTCTTCTGTAATAATGAAATAGTCGTATGCCTCGTGGAACTCGTTGATCATTTCGCAACGGAGATTTACGAGGGTCCACAATACGTAGAATTCGGCTGCAGTACAAGCATGCGGCGGACGTCGTTATGCGACTTCTGTCTCAATTTCTATGCTTGAATACAATCCGCATGATTTAGATGCAAGGTCACGTTAGGCTTGGTGGAATTCGTTACGATACGGGATGTGCCATTCCGAACGTCGAATTAGCGGATTAATTGGAGAACCGTAGGAATGCACGTTTATTGTTTCGTACCTTCGACCTGGTACTTATAATGGAAAGCCTTTTATTAGCGGCTCTTTTATAGGAATATTAAAGCAAATAATCAGATTTTTTGAATAAAAAGTTATGTGTGTAATCATTGTCTAAAATCTATTAATATTTCTTTATTAATTAATATCTTTTCCATTTCATTTTCTATTATTTTATTCGTTGCTCGGAACGAATCTAAGTCAGTGTTACGTAAATTAATATTTGGCAGTACTACAGACCGGTTAGCCTAGTGCACGTTTTCGTTGAAGGTCGAGAAATTTCCGTACAATGGGTAGTTTTAGAATTAAGCGGAATTCTAGTTTCTACACGGAGAGAATTTTTTCTCAGAGTTTACCCTGAAAATATAGTCGTGGGACAACATTGTATTCCGAAGAATTTTAATGTAAATCTCTCATTCATTAATAAAACTACAGTAAAGTATAAAATAAGTTTGATTAATTTTACTAAAGTACATGGTAAAAATCTTTAAAATATTATATTGTACCACAACTGCTATATATTATATTTTCAGGGTAAATTTTAAAAGAAGATTTTCTCCGTGTAGATTTATTTCTATAGTTTTTTCGTTAATAGTCTCTTTAGTTTAAGTTTTTATAAAAACGATTTGACATTACTATTAACATTCTTTATTTTCTCTTATACTATAAAACAATTTTTTACAGCGATAAAAGAATTTCATTGAAAAGTATTTTTTATTGATATATTGAGCTATATTACATTTTATTGTATATTAATATAGCGCGCGCGCGCGCGTGATGTCTAGAATGAATTTGCTAGTTTATAAACATTTTTCTAATTTAAGGAATTAATTATATTACCTTAGAAGATTTTTTAATTGTTCATTGCCTGCCATTACCAAAACCTACATCTTATTAACTGCGACTTGTAGCTTTTTAAATTTTATTTATGTTCCGCTCGCGCGGATATTTCAAAAGACTTATCCTCGGAATGGAAATTAGGAAAACCAGAAGCAGACGAAGTTTAGATAATGAAGGTAGACGCCACGAGCGGCGTAACCTTCGTTAATTGAATAACGCTGCACTCGCGCACCTAGAAAAGTACCCTAGACATGCCACCTCTACGGCTTTCTCTTATCTCCTTGCTCATCTTCATCGTCTTCCCATTTCCCGTTCTTGTTCTGCGCGCATCTCTTCCGTTTCCTTCGTATTACGTTCGTAACATAACGAGACGACGCCAACCGCCACCCGGTACGTCTGGTTAACGGAATACGAATGAGCTCAAGAAATAATCTTCATACACAGCGTCAAATCGATTTGCGGTTTGAATATGGACTGGCAAAACGATGGAGCAGTACGTTAATTAAGAGCGGTGAACCGTATTTATCACGTCCCGTTTATTATCGTAGATGTTTTCGAATTTGCATAATTAAACGGTATTATTATCCATTTTTGTTTAATATGATTTATCGTCGAAGGATGAGATTCGCTAGTCACGTGATTTTAGGTAGAATGCTAAATTCTACCTAAGCGACCAGTTTGGCATCAATATGTACCGGGTCAGATGATGCTTACAGTTCACGCGCTGCTCGTCGCAAGTCCACGAGAGACAGGTCGAACAGCTGACGCTTTCGTGTGTTGCCCGTCTCGTCGGCTACCTTGTCGTCTGTCTCCGAAATTTGCCGCGGGGGTTACCCAGGCGTGACGTAGATGCACGCTATTCTGGTCGGTTCGTGACGTCGTCCTCGGGACGTCCAGAAATAAATCCGAATGGCGAGATGCTGGCTTAGTCTCCCTGTCTTCTCGGCTACCTCCTGTCCTTCCTTTTTCTTTTCTCGAATGAGAGAGAGAGAGAGAGAGAGAGAGAGAGAGAGAGAGAGAGAGAGAGAGAGAGAGATGTGCGATTGTTGTATGGAGAAACACGTTAACCTGCGGAAAATTCTAATTTTACGTCAGTGATGTAACCTGTAAAAAATTTTGAAAGGCGCTTGCTGAAAAATATCGCGATTAGATCAAAATTCTAGAACTCTTTGCTTTTCAAAATTATATCTTTTCCCAGCAGTGAGATTCATTGATGCACATTCGCCTCGTAGAAGTTTTTTTCCGAATTGATCGTGTGGAAACGTAGATTTTGTAATAATTTCGACCGCCACGACAAGAAAGATCTCCGGATCTTGCTTCACGACATTTTCAAGGCCTTTTATTCCCGCTGTCGTAAAATCGCATTATACTCCCCAATAACGGACGGGCGTTGCCGATCGATTCACCCGATTGAGAAAAGGGGGAAAAAGTTCGCTGTAGCGCGATAAATCTTGGTCGTCTATTTTCTCTCAGATACTCTCGTAGTCGTTTTTCTCTTAGTTTCGCGGTTAGTAGTTCGAGAACCAATCGAGCGCTCTCGCTCTCCCTTTCGTTTTATTTATCACGATAAAAATTCTTCCTTCTCTTTTTTGCAACACGGTAAATCTTTGATCGTTTGATCCTGTTTAGTGTAAGATAATGATGCGATTCAACAATATCCTTAGAAAAATTAGGATAAAAAAATGGTTTAAAATAATCTTTCGAGATCTCTATACAGAAAAAAAACTATTCTTAAATCAACCATAATATACTCATGTATAAGAAAAAATATTGTAATCTTGCTTCAAGGATATTAATTTTGATTTGATTGAATTTGTTTTGATACAAGTATTATCTTGCACTCAATTCAAGACTTGCTCAATTAAAAATTTTTATACATTAATAGAAATTCAATTAAATCAAAACTAAAATCTTTAAAGCAAGATTACAATATTTTTGCTTATATACGAGTATATTATGGTTAATTTAAAAATATTCTTTTTTTCTGTGTACCATCGTTGAAAGTATTACCTATTAGAAGATACGCAAAGAGTTTCCTTTAGGCGACTATTTCATCCAAGTGTTGAATCTGATAGATGTTAAGATTGCGGATACAAATAAGAACAATTTAATTAGTACTGCTATTTCGCGCAAGGTGCTTTCCTCTCCTCTCATGTAATGAAGTAACGTAGGCAGTCAGCTGGCCACTTACGGGCGCTGGAAGAATGGTACGGATAGAACTGGAAAATGGTAGAAGAACGGTAGCTGTTGCTACGATTTTGCTTTATTTTCCTTTTCCTCAAAGCGGATCTCGCTCTGGCGAACGACGGCTTTTTCGTAGCCTGCTGCATCAAGCCGACTTCTTTTTCCTTCTCTTTGCCTTTTTTTTGCTACGGTTCCGCCCTTCCCGTCCCTTGTTCTCCATCTCACCTTTTATCGCGTTTTATATCATCTCCTATCTTTCTGGTACCAAACGTAAATATATTTTCGCACAGCAAAACGGCGCCTTTAAACTTTGCGTCCTGTACTCCACGTACTTATTCTTCATATTTCGAGCAAACTTTTTATTAAGAAAATGTGATTTTTTACATACATGCTTGTAACAATTATATGCATTATAATACGCGTCACGTCAAAATTGTAGGCTGAAAATAATAATTGACATAAGCGAATTTAACACAAATTTGCTGTCTATCTTATAGCGGAAGAATTACGTATGTTTGTTATTTTTTTTACAAGAAAAAATGCAATCTTTATGCTCAACTTAAATCAGTGATTAATTTTTTAACAAATTGTATTTTTTTTTAAATAATGATAATCGTAGTATTTTCTGAAATATAACTAAAAAGAGAATCGTCCATGAAGTAACGGCTATGAAATAATAGCAATTAAATACGGCGATTTAGGACGATTTATTTGATGACAGCAGATCGCTTTTGATGGAATCTCATCATCATGGATTGCACAGCTCATGCGGTCATAATCGGCTTATAAAGAGCCTTTGGTTTGATCCTACTTATTTTGAGATTGTATGTTTTGCATATAAATATCCCTTGTAGCAGTGTGTAATTTCTGCAAAGTAAATTCTTTGAATATATATATATTTCGTGTAAGAAATATGTATATTTTTCTATTATATCTTTTTCTATTTCAGTAAAGTATGATATTTTGTCATTTATATTTATTTTAATTTATCTTTTTTATTTGCTTAAAATTTTATTTCTGTTTTTTTTATATTTACTATTATATTAATGAGATGTAAAATGTAAATAATTAAACTTTCGAAATTTTTGATCGAAATACAAACTTGGTCATAATTTTAAATTGTATACTGAAAATGGCAATTGTACGTATATAATTTTTTATTTGCTGAATTGTTTTTTCGCGTGGATAATACATTTTTTTATTATTTTTTAATATCACACCTCTGCTTCAAATATGACATTTTTTATTCGCTTCTCTTTTTATTGGCATATAGAGTGTGACATAGGAGTAGAGTTTTCAATCAGATAGATGTATGCATATATATATATATATATATATACACACACACATATACATACACACATATAGATATATACATTCACGTATCTTTTTTGTTCTCAGCCAAATCTGTTTTGCAAATGGAACTAAAAGATTGCGTATAATTTTGTATATATTTTGTCTCTTAGTAATAAACATAAAAAATAAGAATACAAAATTTTGAGCAAATAAAAAAGATTAACTATAATATTTGACTTTAATTTATTTGTAAAATACTTTTCACTTTTTATTTCTTTTTTTTTTAAATGGTTTTCAATGGTTGCGTAAAGAACCTTTTTGCGTTGAGAATGTGTTATCTAGATATTTTAGTAGAATTAGTTTAGCAGAATTAGTTTAAATGCATTTTTAAAACTGCAAAAATGTGAAAAGTTTTTTGAAACTTTTTTTTGTACTCGATCTTTCGATACAACTTATATCATTTTTTGTGACCTATATTTATTCAGATTTAAAATAGTCGGTGAGTTGAATAAAAAAGAAGTCAGCAATAATTTATCAGTTAAAACAAGATAATCCAGAGATAATCAGTGAATAGCAAAACAGCTTCATACGTTTAAGAATAATAAATAACTTTTTTCTAGTTATATAAAAAAATTAAACCAAAGAAAATTTTTTCAAAAAAAAAATGTTATTTTTGTCGCCAGTTTCCCCTATATAGCTTATTTGAAGTGTAAATATTAAATATACTTCCAAATTTAGTTTCCTGTGTAAGGAACTGTACGTCTAATATTCTTAATGCTTTTGTACATGGAATAATAGCTGAATCAATTGGTGTAATAAAAACACATAATTGCTTTATAAAAAAGGATGTAGTTGCATATTACAGATTACATAATTTATTTTGAAAAGTATCTATATGTATGATTTTTATTAATTTTTATTAATCTGTGCATAAAAATATTGATTCAAAAATCATTTTAGTTTATCAAAAGATGAATAGTTTATATGAGATATTTTATATTTTATATTAAAATGTGTACAAGAATGAAGTATAAAATATCTTGCAGATTATTGATTTTCCAGTATCTCTATCTTAATATTTTATGTGCAGTTGGAGGAATCATATATTATATTAAAAAAAATCATATAATTCTATTTTAAAAAATGACTACAACCTTTATGGCTATGAAAAATTGATTTTTTTAAAATTAGGTTTATTATTATTTGTGCCCGATCAGGTTATACAATTTTTGTCTGAAACATTTTTCTATATCTTTTATATTTCTCGAGATGTAAAAATTAAAGTGGTACACCTTGTATATACGTTTATATTATAATAGATTGTTTGTATATTTTATCTTTCTTGGCCTTTGGCTTCATAATTATTTCAGCTTTTTTGTGTTATGAAAATAGCTACGTCATACAATATTTATAAAAATATTAAAGAATCTATCGAAGGAATAAAGATACGAAAATTAAATTAGAAACAGTTTTTTAAGTAAAAATTTGATAAAATTGATCTATTCTTTCTTTTCTTTTTTCATTACCGTGAAATAAGTTAAGAAAAGAAAAGTTGATTACTACCCAGACATAGTATTGTTTCTTTGTGACGTCATCGTTCAATGGGGTTACCTACGTAACCTCAGAGAATGCAAAAGTAGGTCAGGGATGCGGACCATGCGATATCAAGTCAATATAGCCTGCAGTTGTATCGTCATTGTTCCTTTGTTCTTGTTTCATAGTTACTTTTGAGACTTGAAAGATAGAAGTTTCTGTTTATTTCTTCAACTTCTTTTTTTGGTGTAAGCTCATTTATGTAACGATGATCATTTACTATTTAATCGTTTGAAAAGAACCATTATTGTGTGCTAGAGAACAATCAGGAAAAAAATTGCTGTGGGAGATTAATATCTGCTATTTTATAACAAATGAACAGAATAAAATGAATTAAATATTATTCTATAAGAAACTTATTATTTTTATTAGCATATCATGAAAAAGAAATATAAATATAAAAAAAATAAATTTTTAACTGATTCTTTGAAGAGCACAAAATTGCAATTATTAAATAATATTTAATAATTTGCAGGAAAGTCTCGATTATTGTGTAAATTTACGTAATCATTATTCCGAACATATTTTACTGAGCTATGTAACTAAATTATTAACTCTTTTTTTATAATATTTAATTTTATAAGTATATAATTTTTTAAAATTATATTTTAATAAAAATAATAGTTTTGTTTACAATATAAAATAATTTATTTTATTTTATTCTTTAAAAAGAGACAACTACATTATATGAAAATATTTGACAATTTTTGAAATTACAATATTCAACTGTTAGATACATTTCTAAAAAAACATTTAATTTACGATTTTTATTTCAGGTGAGTCTAGCAGCTTTGTCGACTATGAGGAAGTTCCTGTAACTATGGGCTTCACACATCGTCCAGCTCGAAAGAACGCAGGTATGATATTCTCTTTCTTGAGAGTATTATCTTGTGTAAAATTATATAATATCTATTGCTACTACAATCTATACAAGTTTTTTTTATCTTAGTTTATCCGTACTTAAAAAAATGTGTAAGTTTATTCAAAAATCGTAATAATTATATCTCAAATTATGTGTCATGTTTATGAAAGAAACCATTAGGATTTCTTTCACGTATTTCATGATTTGAATCTCTTTTATTTTTTAAGAAAAAAATATTTTCTGTTTTTTTTTTAAATATTTACAATAAAAGTTATTTAGTAATTATAAAGAAATAAGCGAGTTTGCATAAAAAATCGTTTATTTTAGACGTTGAGATACACACATGTACGATAATGTAGGTCATATATACTCAATGACTACAATCTTTATGAACCACGTACACACTATTTAGTTCAAACGAGTAATAATGCATGTTGAAGTTTGCCAAACACGTTTCATCGTATTTGTGATATCTTATCGCAGCGAAACTAGGTAATACTCACATGGAAGTCAAATCACGAATCTCGAAGACAGTAAACTTAAAGTACAGTGATACGCTTTTTGCCTCTTAAATTCAGCTTTATGACTATAGAAATGCACATTTGTAATTCTTGCGAACTGGTCAAGCTTGCTTTTCATTTGAAACTATGATTATTTGCTTGTGCAACCAGAAAAAATGCGCCGTCATACGAGAAATAGCGCCATTAAATTTGACTGCAGCTACATTGTACTCCTGCGTTTCCTGCCGTATCGTTTCTTGCATTCTTGGTACATCCAGGAGAAATTTTACTTAGTTTTCTAGACTTACGACTGTTTCCTTCCTCTAGAAAACTTGTATGTTCCTTCGTATGTGACGTAAATAATTTAAGAAGATGTCTTTAGAATCTCTCGTTTCTTTCTTGAGATTTGCTGTTTCTTTTCCTTTAGATCTGTTATCACAAGAAAATTGACTTGTCAGATCTATATGGAAGTTATTTTTATCTTATTTACTTATCTGACGACAACGTATAGCGATAATTAGCTATTGTTTAAATATGATGTTCCATTTTGTGTTAGGCCAAAATGAGAAGTGTTGTCTTCTTTTGTTATTCTTTGATGTACTTTCGCGGAAAGGCTGGAGAGTTGGAGAGATATATATTATACAGTAGCTGCAACTGAGAGAGACACCCGTTGAGATTTCGCTTCGTCAGAGAACAACGGCAACGTTGTCTTTTTCGTGATGGGCCAGAGACACGAAGGGAAACTCGAATAGTTATTGAAGGAAATAAGGTCGCCGAAAGAAAATTGCAGGCTGTCACGTGAAGCATTTCTCATATTTTGATTCTTTGTCGGATCTCTTTGATACATGAATCCAACAATAAGAGTTTGTATTGAGAACTTTATTTAGACTTGATCTTACTTCACAGAACTTGAAGCTTCCAATTATATAATATTATATTATATATGTTTATACATATATATATATTTTTTTTTGCATTTGCGCAGCGAATATTTATTTATATCTGTCACATCTATACATCCGTAATCAGTTTGAATATATAATAGATAAAAAGAATTTATATAATTTATTACATAATTTACATAAAAAACTAATTACTTTTTATTTTCACGTTTTCTTGTTCGATAATTTTAAAAGATATTTTGTATCTATATTATTTTACCGTTATTGTTTCTTTTTACTTGCTCGATTGTACGATTTTATTTATTACTAAAACTCACGATCGAACGTTCCTGATTGACGTAATTAATTCTTGAGGAGCTAAACTACTGGATGGAGAAACCGTGCAGAAAGGTGGATCGTTAAGTGAAATAGAAGGGAAGCGTTCGTAGTGAGCCACAATTGCTGCTTCTCCGACGAACGATTTTCATGAATATTCATTTCCGTATCTTCTTATGAGCGTCGTAAACACGCTTAACTTACTCCTCCGAAACACGAACCTGTACATTCATTTCCTTGATTACGCGTTTCTTTAATTAACGGAATCTTCAACAACATGGAAACATTTTTCATGTTCTCTTGTTTATTGCATTTTAAAAATGTCTAATGCAATTGCTACTTTAATTATATAATAAATCGAACTTATCCATCGTCATTTGTCTGTTGATTAATGCGAATAGATGGAGTTGAAACTTTCAAGTGCACTTGAAACTCTTACTCTTGTTGACAATAAACGTTAATGGGTTAAAGGCAAATTAGCAGAGAAGTTAGTGTCTTCTTTTAGTATGCAATAATTTGAAGCGTCTCTCGGTCGTCGTGTCAGTGCGCGTTCCGTGGTATACCGAATTTTCTGACAGTAATGCTTCCATCGCCCTCGCTCGTTGACCTCCTTCACTTCACGTCAAGAATACTATTCCAAATTTAATCATCTCGTAATTAATTTACTTCATATCTTTCGAAAAGTCGGAATTTATCGATCCTAATTCGGTTTTCAATAATAATTCAATAACGCTCATAGAATGTTGACTCGCCTATAATCGTGCTTTTTCCTCGGCTGTATTTTTAAAAATTTTATTACGCGCCCGCGTTTTTCTAGCGCATAGCGGATATATCGATTGGCAGGTTTCAAAGTTAAACAAAAAATAATCTTGAGCGAAATGCAAAGTGTAGTATTGCACTGTAAATCTACGCTTAAATTAACCCGTTTGCAAAATTTACACTATTTTCTGGTCTGATAACCCTGCTGGCCACGTGAAAGCAGTGAAACTCCTTTGTACGTCACGGTATTCGTGTGCCCACTTTTAAGTACACAAACTTCTTACGGTTCCATGAGGCTGGTAAAATATGCGGGTAGCACGTTCGGGGTCAGGATCGCCGTTGCCCGTCGCATTACAGCGAGACGATGCCATGCTGCAGCTGCAGCTGCAGTTGCGCCGTCATGCTCGAATCGCGATTGTACTGCACTGCGGTTTCCTGGACTGGATTATTCGTCAGCGGGATGTAAACGGTACCAGTCGTTGTTATCGCACATAAATCATAGGCGTCGTATTTGGGCAAAAACGGTATGCCCAAAATGCACCAGCCGAAAATTGAAAATGTTGGTGCAGTATCCCTTTCCATCGGCATTTCCGGGACACGTTCGCAAGTTGTAACCGTCGTCGTTTCATATCTTTTCTTCATTCCTAACAACATGGCGCGCAGGCACGGTGTCTTGCTCTCGATCGTATTTCCCTCTGAAATACGTATGAGAATACACCATTTTCCACTCGCGATTTATCCAGTTACATCAGTGTTGTTTGACATACATGTTTTCTGTCTCATCTGCCATTGATGCATCTTTGAACATGCTTGCAAGAACATATTCGCACCGGTTACGACTTATCAGGCAGGCTAAGTCCTTTGCTGTACCAACAGTTAGGGTCGAGTAAGCCGGGATTAGCGAGTCTCTCTCGCTGCTGTTTCCTTCGTAGATTATAGTCTCGCCCATGATATAGACGAAGAAAGAAAATTTACTTAACCAAAGTTGGCGCTAAGCTAACGTTGATGCAACCAGCTCTCCCAGCTGGGAATTTCATTAGATTAATCTCACCGTTTCCTTGCCTGCGTAAAATTTATCCCGTCGCAAATACTCGCAATCTGGAAAGTGCAGCAATGATTATGTACTGCCGAAGACATTAATGAGAGAAAGAGAGGGAAAATTTAAGCTTGCCCGGATAGATCGCATGGATGTAATTCGCTCGCAGCTAAGCTTCCGGTGGGTCATTTACTTCGAAACAATTCAGGTTTTAGATGCCACGTCGGTGTCGTATACGTCAATGTCGGAGGAAGGCACGATCTGACATCGGTCGAGACCTACGGCACCGAGAAATCCGCTTTGCTTCCGCTGGCATTTTCCCGTTTTTTCTTTTTTATTTTCTCAGCTCGCGCTCCTTATTTAGTAACCGCGAAAAAGCCAGTGCGAAGAATTGTTCGCAGTTCGCGCAAGCATCGAAAACGTGTATCCGTGAAAATGTGCATCGTAAAAATACCACGGCAAAGAAATACGATTCGCGGCTATGGAAATTCGCGGTAAGTCCGTAATGCGCACATATAAATTCCTTTTACGTTTGTCAGGATGTAAGAAAAACGCGATGCCGCAAACAAGTGCGATAAAATTATACCAATTATTATAGCAATTATTAATGCCACTAGAATGATGTAAATTAATTGAGAGAGGAAAATAATAAATATAGGTCGAGAAACATTGAACCGCGAATGATGATTATGAATTGTGTTTAATGATTTGAAATGATTTCTGTATATACAACATCAAATTTTAAATCAATTTATTGCGGATTGATTAACCGAATTTGATTATGAAATGCTGGCGCCCGTTATTTTCGAAATCCGACTAAATTTAATTAATAACATTGGAAATGTTACGCGATTTTGTATTTTGCGAAATGCTGAACGAAGAGTCATTGAATCATACTCGTAGTAATATCATCACTTATGATATATGAAATTTTGCATAATTATGAATCGATGCATGTCATTCCAACGAGAAAATTATTCCTATTACTTCATCTTTTAGCAAGCTATTTTTAACGCCGAGTCAAATATGCAAACGTAGGGAAATATCGATTTCAAAGCGGCAGCCATAATTTTTATCAAGTTTACGGCGTTCTGACGTAAATTCTGACACCACCCTTTGTAGATTGCACATTGTTACAGTGCAAAATAAATCTTCTGTCTCGAAAGGCGAGTTTAACGTCGTGATCTTTGCTAGTGCGACATTTCGCGAGACGCGTTCCTCAGGCTTTACGATCTCATACTTTTTATTCGTGACTTACGGCTTGGCGGGTTGATTCATTTATGAAGGTGCAGGGCGTTCAAGATGTCCGGGCCCGCAACGGCCAGGAAATCGATTTCTTCGAAGGAATCTTAAATATCATTTCGTTCCGCTTCCGTTACCACGGCGGAGTCCCGTTTGGGTGCAAATCTTCGAGACTAAATGAAATGAGACATATAAAAGTTGCACCGAGATGAGGCTTTTTCTTGCAAAAGTATATGAAAATTATATTTTCCCTTTGCACTTTTGTAGCATGAACGACATGGTTTTATGTTAGCAATAAGAAAAGAAACTTTTAAATATATAATTAGTTATAATTAATTAGTTATAATTAATTAGTTATAATTAATTAATATAATTCGAAGTTACTAAACCAACGAGAATAAATCAATGAAGAGGAATCCTATTTCTGATCAAAGCGGATCTTAATGCTTAAATATTTTGATGCGAATTTACAGGGTGTTTCAAGATTCTATAGCAAAGAAAGTTTGCGAAAAATTAAGCAAAAAAGTTATTTGTAAATTTTTTTGATCGAAAATAGGATTTTCTTAATTAAGTATAATTATGGACAGTCATTTTAATCGTAATTAAAACTTCAACAGAGAAAAAGTTTAGAGATAAGGGAACATATAATGTTTTCTGTGATTTTAATCTATCGATTAAAAATTTAGCACCGAGCTCATCATTGGTCATCGTTAATTAAAGTGCAGACGTTTTTTCATTTTGATCGCCAACTTTCGGGAACGTTTTGATTGAAATACGAAAGAATCGAAAGTCATGCATGCGGCTGTCAGGTCAGATGTCGAAGTCGATCATTTTTCGTTGTCGAGCTTTAACGGATCGTTAACTCAGTGCGTGTTTTCCTGGAGTCGGATTTATCGGCGAAGTTTTGGCATCTATCAATGATGTGCGGGAGTTGTAGGACGAAGAGCTTCGAGTATCGGCAACCGACAGAATGTATATTGATTGTACATCATGTTGAAAATGGTCATAACTTCCGGATGAATTGAAAATTTTTTACTTGATGCGCCTTTTTTTTTAACGCTTATTACTTCTGCTGGCCTTGTTTCTTCATAGAAAATCAGCATTCTTGACGCTAATTTTGAACATTTTATTGTGGATCTTACAATATGATCAATAATATTGAATTAGTAATACTGAAAGGTACGCATCAATATTTTTATAATCTTATACTATCGATACTGAGATACGGGGTTAAATGGATTAAAAGAATAGGAAACTTAGAAGAGAAAGGAGCAGTAAATAGATAGAATAACAGGATATAAGGATAGTAGAAATGGATATAGGAATAGGAGAGATTGTAAATAAAAGGCTGTGAATTAGAATATAAATTATAAGAAAAGCAGTTAGTTACGTTACTTGCGTTACCTTAGTTTTTATTATTAGACTTAGTTTTAGACAGCAGGAAGGGATGGGGGCAAAATGGATGGGATAGTTAAGAAAGAGTTTAAGAAAGAAGCAAGGTTGTTATGAAAGGAGCGCGTATAATGTGTGGATGAATGAGTGTTTTAAGTTTAAACATTGTAAACCAAGTCCCCTCTTGGCTGTAAATTTGTTGAAGTTAATAAAAATTCTGCTGTGAATAAAAATCGGTATTGATAATATTTCAGCTCACTTTTGTATATATATTACAGACTTTATATGGTTAATGACTATCAGTACCAATAAATACTACAACAATAATAATATTATTGATGGTGATCCGGATTTCTTAATTCTCTAGCACAGTATTACTGTAGTACTGGGTATTGATACTTAAGAATGAAGAAATCGGGTTTACTGTCAAAATTTACGTTAATTCATCAATATCATGCAATCAATAATATCATGCAATATTTATTAGTACTGATAATATTATTGTATAATATTAACGTGTATTAAAATCCTTATAAGCAACACTGATGTCATTGTCCGCTAAACGGATCTCTTGTAATAAAAGTTTATAAAGTTAAAAAAGGGAGAAAAATGCCGCAGGCTTTTCGAGAGATTCTCAAGAGAATGCACAGACTGTGTACTTGACTATCAGGTGCTTCAAACAAGTTTATTCGCGGTAAAATGGATATCAATAATAATGTCACAGTTCCCCAATCGCGACACGGATGGCGAAAGAGCTTTGCGACACTTCTTCAAGATTTTATGGCAGCGGCGCGAACTTGAAAGCTCTCGAGTTTCGCATCATCTTTCACGCTCCCGCTCATCGTCTGCTCTCTTCGGCGCATATAATAGATAGTTACATTCATTATTCCGGCGCTAAATCGTTTGTGAATAATGGTCGCCGTGAATCTTTCCTCAAATCAAATGAAATTTGAGGCTTCCGCTTATTGGAAGCTCTTTGCTTGCGCGTTCAGAATCTGCTTAACAAACATTTGTAAAAAAAAAGTGGAGTTTATTAGGAATATTATTTTATTAGGAATATCATTTTTGTGAGATGTGACTGATTGCGTTGATATTTCTATAATATAATTTTTTTAGAAGAATAAAAATCAATAGTAAATAGAAATCAACAATAAGTGCATTTGTAAATATTCTGAGAATCTCTGTCTCTTTTTTATTATCAAATTTAATCGATTTTAGGATTCTATAAAATTTTAGAAAAAGCGGGGAAAAGCGTGAAAATGAATTTATCCACTTGAGAGACAACCATTTTCGTTATTTTTCTGGGCTTTGTTTATATTGCGCGCGTGAGTGAACTATGAAGTGTATCAAACATTTCATCTAGCTACCTTTTGTATCTTTTACAAGGAAAATTAACCGATACTGAGGTTGACCTTCATATTGCATCACTTTCATGCTCGTATCTGTGGCACTTCGTGCAGGAGAACGATCGAGGAAATAAATTGGCTTTTTTATTGTGCGCGTCTATTCTGCGAACATCGGCAAGTCATACGCGCGAGATAAACATCACAATTTATAAATAATTGATGAAATTTCATTGCAATCTGCATACAAGTTATTCATACGAATCTTAGATGACTAAGTTTATACTTATGATTATTTAAATATCCAATAATTGGATTTTATTGAAAAGAAATTTAATTGTTTGATATTTAAGTAATCATAATTTATCTTGTTTTACTATGAATTGACAAATGATTCATGTATTACAATTATCCATGTATTGATATATCAGGTATCTTTTCTAATTTGATTATTTGAAATATCTTCATTCTTTCGACGCAGGAAAATTTATAGCGAAATTAAATCTTTTGTTTAAAAAACTATTTTTTTTATTTAAAGATTATTCATGTCCATTTTTTATGAGAAATGACTTTCATAAATGTATATGAAAAAATAATCTAGACAAAGAAGTTAATTTAAAATTATAATTAATTATAAGAAAGTTTCATGTGCGCTGTTTCTTTGATACAAATAATTTTTTGTTTACGCATTTCTGCATTGAAAACAACGGAGATGTATCAGATAGTCAAGTTTGATGAAACATCGATGTATATCTATTAATTAGAAAAATAATTATAATATAATAATTATAATAGTTTTGAAATCGAATATGAGATTGACTCTCGAACAAAGTTTTTACAGTACTTTTCGCAATGACGATATGGTGTTTTAAGTTCGGCAAAAATGGCCGTGAGATTATTTCGAATGTATGCTATAGGATGATGTTAAATTGTCACAATGCAAGTGTAGGTAAGGCATCGGGACCTATAGGAGATCGTGTAGCGCAAATTCTAACGCAGTCGAGATGTACGGGTAGCCCGCCTATCTGGTAGATACTTCGGTCATAAATTCGGCAGGAATGAGGTGTCGGTATATCGTACAGATACGGGCCCCTATCTATGTGCCTATACCTCTCTCTCTCCTTCCACTGAATACCCCAGAGGCCTTCACATCCAATGAAGGTACCTTCCTCTGCCTGTATCTCCTTCACCATCACCATTACCTTAGTCTGCTACGTGCATCTTGCACCTGCATCCGATCGTATCGTCTCTCTCACGCGCCCTCACTCAATTATTCCAAGATGCCGAGGAAATCAATACTCACGGAGACAGATCGCACTTCTTGATGCATATTCATCTACGGTTAGGCGGAGCAATATCTTTTTTTTTATCGCTTCCAATCGGTTTATATAATGATTCAATTATGGCGTGATAATATAATTTCTTATTTTATTTACGATCGCGCTCACATCGTAAAGTAAATGAAGAAATTAAGGCTAACTTTTAGTACTAAAATTTAAGAGCTACTACTTTCTTTATTGATGATATTCGACTAATATTAGTTAATATAAAATCTTTCGATGATAACAAAACGCTATAATGACAAATATTTGTGAATCCTAATATTAATGGGAACTGTTTATGATTTTTATCAGATTGTCTATCAAAATTTATTTTGAAAGAATAATTGTAACAAGAATATATACTTTCAGAAATGAAAAAATATCTTTTTAGGAAAAGAATGATTTGAAAATTGTATACTATGATCTGCTATTAATATTGACTTACTTTTAGTTTTGCAAATACAAAATTATTGCGTCTACAGACTGCGAACAAAATAATGCAAAAATCATTCTTTTATTTATAGTACTTTAAGGTTGTTAAAACTCACCACAAAAATTTCAATAGATAGCTTTCAACGCGAATTCTTTCTTGGAACTTGAAACATCTTTTCCAAAAATTGGTAGCATGCCAGTCAGGTTAAGAATTACGTGTGCTTAACACTCATCGTGACCTACTGACTTACGGGAACAAAGAGAATGTTCTCGAAATTTTATTAAATTCTATACTCGGTTAGTATAAAAGCCGCAAGTCGAACAATCGAGCTTCGCGCCAAGATCGAAAGAGAGTAATCGCAACTGCTAAAAGTATTCGCAACTACTTCTGACTATCGTTTGTAAATATTTTTCGCATACTGCGATCAACGAGCGATTGACTTCGTTCGTTGCCAAGCATCGAAAAACGTCGATACTGAACTGTTGTGAACTTCCTCTACTTTGGCGATAAAAATACATTACGACTACCGGCTTACGTTATTCGAATCTTATCCGAAATATATCTTCCCTTCAATGATATATTTTGTATTGCAATTCAGAGAATAACGGAACGACGATATTCGATTTCTTGACAAATAGGACGAATGTGCATGAAGCACATATCACATATCCGTTACCTTCACCAACGTATATATCTTGGTGGTGCGCTATCAAGGATTTATAAGAGTCGACCATTCTAAAACCACCCAATCCAACTTCTCCAGCTCCGGCACGATCCTTCAGGGTCGCTTTCGACTATCTCGTTTCGAGCGATTCACCTACAACGTATCCACCCACACCTGCGCTCGTTCCTCTCTCGCGTTCACCTTCTTCTTGCTGCCGGCACGGATGTTCGTTTCGAGGGCAAGGAATCGATCCGATAGGACCTGGCTTTACAACGACGGAAGGCTTCGGACTTCAGCTCTCGAGGATTTCATTGATGGATTTCCGAAGAGTCGACGGAGGTCCTAGACGCCATCCGCGACGACGACGACGTGGTAACGAAGAGGCAGCACAGCTCGGGATTCGAGGGCAACGACCCGGAGGGCAACGAAGAAGGCGAATTCTCGTGTCTCTCTGAGGGAAAAAAGATATTTATTGGGCCGATGGTGGCTTGAAGAAAACGGCGAGGAAGTAGCAGGAAATGAAGATCTGGCTGGAAAGTACATTGGCGAATCGCTAGAGATGTTGAAAGATGAAGGAGTTGCGGCGTTGTAGAGGAAAGAGAAAGAACGTAGACAGGTAGACGGATCATTGCACTCTTTATACGAAAAAAATGCGACGAAGCCCCGCGGCAATGGTAGCACAATTTTCTTGTCCCTTTTCAGAGATATTTTTAAGATGTACGTTGTGCGTGCCTAGACGAGAATTCTTAACGCGCCTTGAAAATGTCTTAAATACATAGACGTATGTGGATGTTAAGCGAATATTTACACATCACGAAATGTCAGATTTTTGCTTTAATAAATAAAGGATAAGGTAGCTAATCAGAAAATGAGAGAGTACATCGAAGAAATATTTACTCAGAAGTATCCTGTTTTTGAGGAAAAATGAGAACAAATGATGTCTGAAAGATAGAAAACAAGTAGAGAAATGCGAGAAGATCGAAGTCGCACAAAGAAAGAAAGAAAGAACGTGAAAGATTGGAAGTCAATTTACGATGTGACAATTGCTTGGAGTCGATGTAACTGCAATCTCAGCAATGCTCGGTAGTTGGAACGTTATGGTGAGTTATATTTTTCATATGGTTAGTCAACAAAGCGTGGCAGTTACATCATATCCAATTTTACATATTGATGCACGTATTGTTTATGTAGTTCCATCTGATTAAATTCTGCGTATTTTATATGCGTAGCACATATAAATCTGAATATTATTATTCAATTTTATATAAATAATTTCCAACATTGTTGATTTTTATTATTGAGTGAATTTTGAGCGAGTCACGTCGTTCATATACATACAGGATAACAATTGGAAAGTTGTCGAAATTAAACAGCTGCTATCATGTATAAATAAATACACAGAACGAGGAAATGAATTAAATTTGAAAAAAAGAAATTCATTATTTTTATTCGCACAATATAAAAGAAATATATATTTATTAGATAAAAATAAATATAAAAAAACTGGCTAGTTACATGATTCAGTAAAAAATGTGTTTAGAAAATTTCAATACGAGCAGTCATTTCCATGAAAGGAATTTATCTATAAGGAGACAATTTTATATTAAGTTTTAATACAATTTTAAATTACACTATTTTACGTATTATTTCTTGTATTTTTGATGGATCATTACAACATGA
Source organism: Acromyrmex echinatior (assembly GCF_024713525.1). Lineage (NCBI taxonomy): Eukaryota > Metazoa > Arthropoda > Insecta > Hymenoptera > Formicidae > Acromyrmex > Acromyrmex echinatior. Next base: position 7,434,441 of record NC_141854.1, read on the forward strand.
TTCCGACATAACTTTTACTATAACAATACTAATTTTTATTACATAAATAAAGTAATTTTTGTTAAAAGCTAGTGCTTAAGTCATATTCTGAAAACAGTTAATTTTTACTGTGGTACGCAAACAAAATTTGCTAGGTATATATTTTTTACTTATCTTTACAATATTAACTTTTATTCAACAATTTTGATTTTGTAATAAAAAATTTTTACCATGAAAAAGTAAATAAAAATTACATTGCATTATTGTTTAAAAAAAATAGTTATAGCTTTTAAACTTATTGTCATGATAGTTTGCAGCTTCTACAACATTATAGTAATTTTAAATATAAAATTTTCTCCGTGTAGAATTTTATGAAGAACACATAATTGCAGTTAGTATATTAATAATTTTCAGAAATATATCTGCGAAAATGATAATTTTGAAATTATATAGATATAAATATCATTAAACGGCGATTAGCTAAATTGTCAGTTCTTCTTTATAATATTTATTTTTACATGTTTGTATGTACATGTGCATACTTTCTGCATTGTAGGTTAATAAAAATAATGAGTTTCTTATAGTTTAATTTATTTCTTTTTATCTCTTATTATTTTTGCAAAATAATAAGATAATAATAATATGTTTAATTTCAGTAACTTATCGTCATCCTATATATACATATACGTACATTGAGCACATATATATTACAGCTGTGACTGCGAATGCTGCGCACGTGATGATATAATATTTAAAAAATTTGATCCGGATTCTCCAGTTCGTTCCAAGACTGTCATCATCTGGCTCACATTCTAATTTTCTGTAAAAGATTTCCACGACAAAATTCCATGAAATATATTTTCGAAATATTTTTATTAAGATAATAAGATTGTGCTGTGTGCATCTGCGAAAGAAATGTAAAAGTCTATTGATAAATTCTTGTATAAAATTTTCCACCGTAGATTGTGAATAAATATGTACAATCATACTATTATCTTGAACTAATATGAAATTGATAATACTTTTTGTGAGTCTCAACAAACCGTAAGATAATAAGGAATATTACCAGAATATTACCTGATTTGTTGACGAAACTTTTTCGCCGAACACGTTTGCCAAACATAATCATTTCAGCTCGATGGCAGGACTCATCCGAGCGATGAAAAACGATCTTCGGGTGGTATGAAAAAGGTCTGAGTACCTTCACCGACTCGAAACTTCGCAATTTTGACGTACCTCGAGGGTAGAAAATGTCTCCCAATAGCCGCACGTGCGGTGAAACTCGAAAACTGCTTCGTACCATGGCGCTGGAAATATTTTCCGCATGTTCTCAGAAAGTTCTCAAGCGTATGGCTTAATGATTTATAATATGTTTTTACCATTTTTCATGCTATTATTTCGCGTAATCTATTATTTGTGAGTAATCTGAGATTACGTAACTCATCGGACAATCACGTAATATCTTCAATTTTACTATTATCAAAATAAATTACAAAATTACTTTAGAACTTTTTCTTTATTACATTCAAATTTTACTCTCTAAATCTGAATCAGTGAATATAATCAGTGATATCAGCGCCAAGTATGTCACTGATAATTAATGAAATATGAAATCTCTAATCTATAAGCTAATCTTCATTATGTGATCTAAGTGATTTAACTTTGTTTTAATGCATAAGTTCAATGAATATGGTATTGAAAGATTGAAATTAACGTGCAAGTAGTATCGGTATTTTAATTATATAATGCTCAAACTTTCTTTTTTACTGATTATCTAAGTATGTCACTGGATCATCAGTAAATATTTACTAATTCAGATTTAGAGAGTAGTTAATTAATTTTCTTCGTTATTTTATGCATCAAAACGTACGTTGAAAATTTCGTAGCTCACGAGGTGAAATTATTTATCTGTAAATAAAGTTAACGATGAAAATCATATCGCGTAAAAGTTTTAATTTCATTAATATGATCGTATGCAGTACAATATTAAACGAGCAAAATGCATGGAAGCTTTCAACGGTTCTTGAAACGCTAGTCCCGCTTGTGAAAATTTTTATCGTGCAATGAATTGATAATGATCGAATCGCGGACAGTTGAATGGGTCAAACGGACCGAATGCAGCACGAATTTCGCGGGAATTAAAGTTAAATTGCATTGATTATTCCACTAAGTTAATTGCCGCAACGTATCATTGATTATACAAACAACCGTATATAAACGGTAACTGGTGCGTTAACAGATTCGCACGATAAACAGTGATTATTGCTGCAATTGATGTTACAACAAGCGTCTCATGAAAACGATTCAATCGTACAATGTGATCTCTGCAATATCTTTCCCATTCGATGCTTTTCTCTTATCTTAATAAATAACGAATAAAAATATGTTTATTCTATTGATCTTTTTTAAGTAAATATTGTACTGGAAATGTTCGAGAGATTTTTTTGAAGTTCTAACTCAGTGGAGTATGTATTTTTTTCTTATAAGGAAATTTATACAATTATATATACGCTATGTTTTTTTCTCCCTCGCTTACGTAGAACATTTGTTTTCAGAGATTTCTCTTATGCTTCAGATACAGTTCTCGCAAAACCTAGGATCTTATTATAGAATGCCGAGATGCTCGCGGGTGTAACATTTTATTCATCAGCTCCAATCTCCAAAGCGCGAAGTCCTTTCTTCACGAAGACTATAGATGCTCTTTAGCGACTGCTGGAGCGCTAGCATTCTTGAAACTCAATAGTCTCTTAATGCGCGCATAGGATTCGTTGAACGACGTAAAACCTTCGTCACTCGAGCACGTACAATAATAACGACGAGTAGTACTCGAGTCTCATTAGATATTTCGCGTAACTGAAGCTCCTCAAAAGCTTCATCTGATAGGCCTTGCGCCTTTTCCATTGCGTATTGTTTCATAACGTTGTAGACTTCTTATTAAATATCTTTCACGAATGGATAGCAAGAAGAGGATAGCATTATCTCGATGTATTTATTTTTCTTTGAAATCTGTATTTTATTATTTTTTTTTATGAATAATGTCCATTTTTGTGAGTAACAGTTTAGGAATTGCCATTGCATGAGAAAAATCCTTTTATCTAGATAAAATTGAATATATGTATACATATAATAGAGCCATTTGTGCATTACTAAGCATTATCCATCGATCCTTTAGCCAGCGCGGACGGTCTATCGGTTGGTAACTTGATTTCAGAAGAAAACTTTCGTAGTCGATTGCGACAACATCGCAATAATTTCTTCGTATTTGCCAGATAAGCCAGACGATATAATTTGAGTGCGCGGCTATGGGCGTATAACTGCGGATTTATTTTATCGCGCCTAGCTAAATCCTCCCCTGGGAAGATTCGGCGAGATTTCTACAAGGAGATAGATAAGTTCGGCGGGGCGAATCCACGGTGTTGAGACCGTAGAGAAGCCACGGGATAAATCAGAATAAACCAGTCATGTTTTTTCGCAGAGTTCTTTGGTTTCTTCGTCTTGATTTCATCTTATTTACTTATTTACCTTGCCTCTTTATTCAGTCGTTGTGCAGCGAATTTGATCCTTTAATCAGTTTAGCACGATTATACCTGTGTTCTGCAACGCCTCGGAAATCAGCACATGCTGCTAGTGTACATGGTAATTCTATGTATATATTATATATGTTTTAATCTAGTTGCGCACATATTCTTTCCATAGAGATCTTTTTTTTTTGTTTTTTTTCTGAGCGAAGTCTGTATTATATTAAAGTCTGTATTAAATTATCTTTTTACACTTCAAATTATATTTCAGTTGAAATAACTTTCTTTAAAAATTTCTTAAAAAAATTGCGTAATATTTCTTTTTCTGGAAATATACATACATAGCTATTCTAAATCGAAGATTGAAATACGACATCTTGCCCGTGGACGCAAAGCCATTTACAGGAGAGGTTCTTTTAATAGTAAAGTAGTGGATTAAGAAGCAAGTTTCAAAGTGCAACTTACCGCGTAGGTCTCTAAGCATAGTCTGTAAAGTGCTGAAACTTATTATGACGTTCTTGTTTCCTTATTTTCCGAAGTAGGATTTTCTCGGCTTCCATAAGCGCATGCGATATTATTACTTATTTATACTTTACGATATTACCAGTACACAGATTTTTAGTATATTTTAAACATTTAATTTAAATACATAGTTTTATGATGAATGTCGTTAATTGTCGACATTTTGTTGTTTTTGACACACAGTTCACATGGTTTTCCATGCTATCGATTGACACATTCATGGTATATATACATATGTATATCATATATACATATATATATATATATATGTTATACATATGTATATATTTACTTTTTCTACATATGTATATATTAACTTTTTAAATAACTGCATACAGTAACATGATGCAATATTTGCTTTCACACTATTTGCTCTCCTTTGAATTCTAGCATTGTGAGTAAAATACGTTTCCTACATCAGGTGGAGTTAAACAGCCCTAAGAGCTTGGTGATTTAATGTTTAGTCTAAAAGTTAATTGCGATTTCGCAATGCATCATAGAAAACATTTTGAATATTGATAGTAAACGTTATTGCGAAGAAACTCACTCGCTTGCGCTTCTCGTATCTTATTTTTTCAAATACAACATGTAATCTCTTTATAAATTCATTAATTTTTTATTTTCTCATCCGTGTGTTTTTTTTTAATGTCAATTATTCGAAATTATTAAAGATTGAAGATTATTATTATTATAGTATATTTTTTGTGAGATTAATCACTTTCATATATTAATAATTCAAAATTAATATTTAACTTATAGGTATAGCGAAAATATTAAAAATTTGAAAAAAGAACTTTAACCAATTCAGTTTTATTTATTTATTATTCACACACTTCGTATAAATTTAGCAACGCAATATCTTCTCCTATCATCTCCTATTAATTTCGTCGCATTCTTTCTCATGAATCTTTTTTGAATTTGTTTATTCCCGCCATAAAATACAATGCCGAGCGATTATTCAATTTTCTTTGAGGTCATCAGGATATTGCAAGTAGACACGTAGCTTTCTCAAAGACATCCCATTGCAACGAAATTACCTTGTGTTAACCAAGAGCTTGAGAGTTCTAGGGGTAAGTAAAGCTCTCGAGGGACAAGTGGTGAACCTTGGCGTCTCCTTAGACTCTGCGCTGCAAGCTGGGTTCAAAGCTTCGTGCGGAAGTTGTGTCTTCTTACTCTCCTTTCTCCGTTCATTCCACGCCACAGCATTAACTCGTTATTAAGATGCGTTTAAATACTCTTCAATACACACTGTAAAACTGGCAAAAATTTTATTGATGATTCCATTTACAGAAATAATTAACTTTTTTCTTACACTTGAAGTTTGAAATGCCATTATAATTTATCGTAAATGACTGGATGGATTATTAAAATTATTGAAGAGAAAGGTTCATGACAAAAATAAATTTTTATTTTAATTTTTATTGTTCGATTTAAACTGCTTCCTTAATTATCTCCGATGTGTATGTTTCTACGTTTTTTTATTGTCACTCGTTACAATTTTATCATCTCATTGTCAGTAACAAAGTCTTGTTCGATTATGTTTTAAAATTACATCAACGTTTTAACAGAAGAATCTTCTCGGAAGATCATATAATCTTGAAAGTGTCCGACTCTCGTGGGAATTACTAGTAGTATTTCATTTCATCGCGGTGCATCGCGCGCGCGCGCGCGCACGAAGAAAGTCAAGAGATAAAGAGGAAAGTCGCGCGGCAGCCAAAGGGATATATTCCCGTTGGCATCATAGTCCGTTCGTCGCCTTCTTTCTAGGGTAATCGCAGATGGAGGATAGTCCGCTGGATCGGTCGGGACGACGCCTTTCACGCGCACATTTCCTGGCCTGTGCTCGACTTTTTCCACTTGCAACTCTCTCTCTGCACCGACGAGAGACTTATCCGCCGTTGCGAGTTACGTACCATTCGACGCCGCACTCTATTTCGAAACTTGTCAGCGCGTTGTATAAATTTAATCCGGATTTCATTTTCATTGCAGTATTACTACAGCAAAGTTATATAGGACAGATGAAAAGGAGTTAATATTGTGATACTTAAGAAAAACTTGGTATTAATATAATTATCTCTTCATATAGATGATAGTGAATGTCTTGTATCTAAAGATTAAGTCTAAAAATGTTTTTCAATGATTTTTCCTATTTTTTTTTATAACACCAATTCTTTTTGCGGTAAACGCGAGCACTGATTGTAAGAATACCAATTTTAATTACGTTTACAACAAAAGTATAATTTCGAAGAAACTAGTCACAAATTACATAAGAAATTTTTTTCTTTTAAAAGTTTCATATGTATTGGCGAATAGATTAATGCTGTTTCAAGTACAAAGGTTTACGTGATTTTGCAGCAATTAGTTTTCGCTCGTGATTAATCCTCAGAGAAAGAGAAAGAAAGGAAAAGAAACGAATGAAAGCACAATAATCAATACAGATCTACGTCGTTTTTCCGAAAACAGTAATTGCAGCTTACCGACCTTGACTGCTGCCGATCGAAGTCATTAGAACGCTCAGTACTGAAACATTAATTGGGTTAATCGCGATTGTTCGTTAGCTCGGTCAGTCACCCAAGTTCTAGCTGATATTAATTGGACTAATTACCTGTGTGCGTGTACCGTGGATTAAGATGGATCGTTCCATGAGCTTTCCTCGTAGGATACACAATGGATCATAAATAAGTAGATATAAAAACATTAATAACTAGATTTTTAAAACAAATGAGCGAAGAGGATCATATTCGATGAGGGTCTTAGTGCCTAATAATATTATGGTGTGAATTTTTACAATTTCCAATTCAGACTAGAGATTTTTTAACCCAATGCTTATAATAGGATTATCTGTATATTAGAATTTGAATTATTTGTTGTATATTTTTTATTTGTTTCTGAATAAAATCCAGTATTTTAAAAAATACAAGAAAGCAAAATTGTAATATATTATAGAATTATTATAATACAAAAGCTTTCAAAAGAGTTTTTAAATTATCCGAAAATTTTAAGTCTCTCCGTAAACTTTTAGATTTGGTTAGTTTTGCATCCACAAAACAAAACCCTATTATGTTAAACTTTACTGTGTCATAAAAGTTTCTTAAAAAAAAAAAAGAAAGAAAGACTATTCGCAAAACGCATAAGGCTGTAATATAAATAACAACTTATTTGGCTCCTACTCAAAATGACGGAATGAAAGAAAACGACGCGCAGGATGGAGAAAATAAAGAGCGCGCGCGGAACAAAGTGAGCAAGAGTATGGTAGAAATGGACTAGAAAGGAATATTGGCACGAGAGTACCGTCGACTATCAGTCCCACGTGAATCTTCACTTCCGCTCGTTTCCTGCAGCCTCATTTCCCCTGTGTAAATATTCACGTACTGGTTACTATATACGTGCACGTACAATCGTTCTCTTTTATTTTTGTTCTTCTATTTTTTGTGAAAATGTTTGAGCGTATCGAAAGTGTTTGTTGATTATTGAATTAAATTGTCGATCGCTATCGATACTTCGTTAAAGAATTAATTTAATTTAATTTAGCAATTTTATTTGATTTGACTTAATACTATTGTATCATTAGCGCTACTCTACGTTAGAGAACTTTATTTAGGAATAATTCTTTTATATGCAAAAGAAAGCATTGAATTAAATTTCTAATAGAGAAAAAAATTTCTTTTTTTATTTTTGGTCATTAATATTAATTGGAAGTTTATTGAAATACTAATAATCACTGGTCGTGACCAATGATGGAAAGTCTAAGCCGGATCGACTGACAATGAGTGTTGAATTATTAATCAAATTTCGATTGGGTCAGGTTGTTGAGAACGACATGCGATACTCTGCAAAGTTGACCATTAGTATCACAGTCCACGAAAACGGAGTAGGCGACTACGTGACACAATGTGTAGTTAGATCTTCGCTAGGCCGCGTAGACCACCGATTGGCTCAATAGAAACAGAACAAGCTGCTTCCCGCGGATCGTTGAAAGTCGTGCCACGAAAATGTGGGTCAGTGACCTTTCTTCGCTAGAGTTCTTTGCCCCTCTTCTTCACTCCCACTGTTCCATTGACCGTTACCGCAACTTGGCAGTGGACCAAAACTGTTTTTTTCCTACGAAACATTATAGTTCATGTCTCGCGCGCGACTATTTTTTTTCGTGAAATCTTTGTTTTCTAATGGAAATTATCTCTCACATTCTTTCGATTTGCATTTGTTTGTTAGGAACGAATTAGTGGATCATCAGCGTGGTGGATGGATTTGTGTTGTCCTGCGTTTAGGTGATCATTAAAAACTGTCGTTTCATTCTGAGATACGTAATAATTTAATATATGTGGAATCCTACTAACTATCTGGTTATTTGTTGTTTTGTACAAATTTTCAATAATATGTAATTCTCCGTGTTGTTGCCCCGGTGGGGCAGAGCCAAAAAGACGTTATTTTTGTCTCAGAAATATAATGTTGACTCGTTACAGAATATACTGAACACGAAATAGAGTATTTACATCTGTTAACAGAAAAAGAATATAACTTCGATCACGACTTATGTAATAATAATATATAATTTAAAAAAATGATATACATAATGAAGCAAAGAATTTAATTACAATTGTACGTAAGTGCATTTGTTGCAACTACGAGAAGAATAATATCATGTTTCAAATTGGATCTCTTATTAAAATCTTTTTCATCTTTTTTCTTTCTATCATGTTTCTCTATTACTCTATTATATAGAAGAGATATTCTCTTTTCAAAATATTTTGATCACTTTGTATATGTGAATCCATACATGTTGAATCCGAATGATTAGAAATTCAATGAATGCTCTACTGTTTTAAACATTTATAAATAAATACGAAAAAAATATTTAACATCGTAAATATTCGATATTATATCAATATTGTATCAAATAAATGCAATGAAAAATATTCCATATCATAAATGTTCCATGCTGTATCAATATTACAATATATTAAAATAGATTGAATTATCATTCCTGGAAGTTACAATAACGGCAAAAAATTTGTAATTAAATCAAATATCATGATTATAATTAAATCAAATTATATCAATAATGTAAAAATAAGTAAATTAATGGCTAATCTTCAGAAGATATTATATATTGTATATAAATTTTTATCTTATTCCGCTTGTAGAAAAGAGTAGGTTGATTTAACATTCTCTCATACAACGATCAAAGATATATAATGTCGTAAGAAGAAAGCGTAATCTATGTTAATGTGTAAATAGATAAAATTCATTTATTTTGCTTATGTTGAAACAAATTTATGTACGATTTCTTTGATTTTTGGGGCCTGTTGAGCACCTCGTGTAATGAGAACAGCAAGAAAATATTCTGACAGGGAGTAGAAAGACGATCCTTTCGCACAGTTCGTTGAATTTTAAAGCACTGGGAAGAGCGAAACTTGGGAAAACTCAAGGAGATCGTTGGCGACAGGTAATTGCATTGCAAAATTGCGCGCGAAGGATCTTCTCTCGCGGCTCCTGCCCAAATCAGAATTCCCATTATTGCCTGCCTGTCCGTTTTCGGCTCAAGCACGAACTATTCTTATATATACAAGGATAGGTATTCTCCTCTTTCGCGTCACGCGAGGAATTAAGCGAGAGTTTTGGTGAACAAAATGAATGGTTTCATTTTAGCAATACGACGAGCACGCATAAATCCTTTCTTTCATTAGTGTGGCGCGTGACTGTGTTATAATCAAAATGGAGTAATTCTTACCTGAAATAAGAATAGAGTGAGAAGCATTACTGATCTGTTTAAGTTACGAAAAATATATAATTTTTGCTTTTACCATCCTTTTTACAAGATATCTGTATATACAGAAATAATCAAGACAATATAAAATTAAATAACTGTTATTTTATAATGAATAAAAGAAAACCGCCTTTTTTATTAACTCGTAATGTAAAAAAATTTATTTATAAATTTATAAAAATAAATATTATAAAATGATCGAAAATTTAACATAATACATATGATCTCAGCATTGAATTTTATTTCCATGAAAGTAATTTAGTTAGAATTTTTCGAAGGCATATAATTTACAATTATTAGTATTATACAAGATGTACCAGATTTACTGTGACAACTGTTAGCAGATTCCTAAAATCACTTTGTAATGAAAATTCTAATATTAAAATATTGAGTCGGTTTTTTTTAATGAGAAGGATTTTTAAGATTAGCCGATTGAACTGTTCGAAATTTGCGCGTTTAAGCATGACATATTGCACAATAGTGAAGACATTTTCAAGAACCAATTCTATTCTCTTCTATTATTTTAAATAACATAATGACATAATGACGTAATAACGTAATGACATAGTAAAATAAATTGTGTGTTTGTGTTGGAAACGGTCCATTCACGTTCTCGTTAGCAATTTATGTTGAATTTTTTTATCATATTTTGTATGTTAATTTAACATAATGTGATTATGTTATTTAAAGATTTTATGTTAAATTGATATTCAACATTTTTTAGTGACAATTTATGAGTAAGTGAATAAATAACGTAAAAATATAATATTTTAAAATGTAAATTCTAAGATCAATGAATAAAATGTAGGTTACTTTAACATATTATAAATATTAATTTTATTGAAAAAATATGTTTCCATGATTTGTTTACAAACTGTGTCGATATTATCTTTTTAAATTTTTTTACATAATATTTGTGTAACCTTCTAACATATTTATCTTGTATTAAATTAATTTCAAAATTTGAGTAGATATGCGATTTAATTCGATGTATTTTCTTAAACAGTGGGCCACAATGTAATACAATGATGCGCAAATCCGCGATTCGAAGAATGCATGTTGCTTGCCAATTAATTTTCTAAGGTCTGTCGTTTTATAACCGAAAATATAAAATATATTTTCTGTTTTATATAAACTATCAAAGTAATTATTATTAATAGTCATAGTTTAACAGTTTCATTTGAGATACATTAAAAAAAAATTTTAAGAATTTATATTTTAGAAATGTATAGCTTATATGTATAGCTTATATGTATAACTTATATGTATATTTCATAAATAAATAACATGTTTATAAAATATTTGATTTTTATAAATTATCTTGTTTTTTTTAAATTTTTTTATTGATAAAATTTAAAGTGAATTATTCTGATAGTTATTTTTACGCAAAGTGTACAGTCGTAAAAACCAATTCAAAATGAAAAACTGGAATAAGTAAAAAAATTATCTTAATATTAATAAAATAATGATATATATAGGTATATACATTTATATTTTTCTTATTATGATTAAATTTTATCTATTTATTTAATATAATGTATATGGTAAATTATATAAGTATTAAGTTAGTCGAAAAATCTTTTCGTATTTTTGTATAAAAGAAAAGACTTTCTTATAATATAATTAATTACATAAAGTAAATAAAATCTTTTTATTATATATAATATACAAGAGAGATTGCGCATCATTGATATAATGGAATTTTATTTTTTTGAAAGGAATTTTGTTGATATTTTATAAAGGCATAGAATTACAATTATTGATATTATATAGTACAATAATTTTCAAAAGCAGCTTAATTATAAATATTGAAGAAAGGATCCATTTTAAAAACATAAGTTATGCACTCAGTCGAATTTTTAGTCTTTTTTCACGGTATTTATTTTTAAAGTTTATACATATTTATGTTTATACATAACATTTTATGTATACATAATATTTTTCACTGTATATTAATAAAAAAATGTTGAATTTTTTCTATAATAATTCTACAACAAAGTTTTTTCTATAATATATTTTTTTCTATCGATTTATCATACATAAAATAATTATTTAGTTGTAGCAACTTCTCGATTGTCACTCTGTATCTAGAAAGTATGGGAAACCCGAATTTAATTTCTATAAAACTTCTTGTCGTAATTATAATATGTCTAATTTCAATATGTTAAACTATATTAAACTTGTGATAATATATTTATGGAACAATATTACATTATCGAAGACAGGTGCCACAACATGGCCGTCGTGTCGGGTTAGATGATGGTGAAAATGACTGTTTGCCACAAAATATGAATACCCGACTGGCGGAGGGTGGGGATAATTGTCTCAGGGTTTACTTGCAGACAGGTCTAATGTGATTGGTAGTTCCGGAGCGGACGTCGGAGCTTTCTCGGAGGACAATCGAGTTTGTGTTCGGCTGGCAATTACACTCTCCGCTCGTTACGCGGTTTGACAAACTTTCTCGCGGCAGCGAAAGACGCCGAGTCCCACGCGTCCGATCGAGGCCATTTTCGTTGAGTTGAAAGTTGCAATAATTGCGGGGCAAAGTAATTCCGTTGCTCGGTTCTCTCATTGTTGCGTGCCAAAACCGAACAATAACAAATATTAAACGACGGTGCATTTCCACTCAGCCGTTTGCCTTTAATTCCCCTGACAATGCAGTCTCGAAGAAAATTAGAGTATTAAATTCTACTAATTTTAGAATACGCATTGATTGTAGAATCACGCATGATTGAGAAAGAAGCATAATTTAGCATCTTTGTACGTGACATAATTGAAAACTACTGACGGGTTATGCAAATATTATTCTCTGATTGTAATTTAGTTGCGTTGTTGGAATTTATCAAGTTTTCAGCCGCTTTGTAGATTATCGCGTTTAACTCTACGATGAAAATGGCACTCTTATGTAATAATTTTTTTTTATTATTATACAAGTACTAAACTATAACGATCCTGGAAAAATAAAAAGACGAACAGTCGTAAACGAAACGTATAGATAAGAGGCAGCACCCGGGCGATTCGTTATATCTAAATTTAAATTAAAGTAAAACGGAATATTTTCCAGACATGTTTTCTTGCTTAGTTTACCTAGAATTTTATGCATGTACATCTTGACAAGATTATTTAAATAACTGACTGTCACGACTGTGTCTTTTTATTTCACTTGGTTTCACTCTTTTTACACGGCCAATTATTTTTGTATACTCTATTTCGCACGTCTTCGCAATTATTCTTATCTCGTAAAAGAAAATTCTGTTGATAGTTGATATGCCTGAAAAGTAATATAAATAAAACGCAAATGTTTCGACGCAAGCGAAACCTATGTATGCGTAACCCATTTATCTCACCCTAATTTAATTGGTGCATTACGGAGCATTATGCCTATGCAATGTTTGCCCATGATGCAGCGGTTACAGTTATTGGTTTATGCACCTCTTGTAGCTCTAATGATATTTTACGATAATGAATTTAAAATCCTAACCGAGTATGCGTTGGCATACAAAAAGAGGAGAATGTGATCACGTTGTTTGATTAATTCGCAGGATCTATTATGTAATAGCGAATTTGATTGGACGCACTAGTGCGCACTAGTGCATATTAAAGCCGTTGTATACCTACTGATTTAATCCGTGTAAAAGTAAAAAGCAGGTATTTCGAATTATAAAATTTTACGTAACAACACAATAAAATGTATTAAGGTTTAATCCATTTATATATACACACACACATATATATATATATATATATATATATGTGTTAAACACATATTTTTGTGTCACTTTGTGTATGATTTAATGTGCATCAATACACACTGAGCGCATTTAATCGAATTTGCTATAAATGGAACGTCAAAAATAATAATTTATATATGCTTATAATGAATATTTTATTTGTATGTCAGCTTTTAATTGTTTTTCTTTCTGGTGATAGATTATTTTCGAGTGTCTATTTTGTCTTTTTGTATTTTGAGATATTTATTATAATTATCGTGTCATTTTTTAAATATTATACGCACATATAGGTAATGCATTCTTTACGCAATTTAAGCTTTTGTCTTTTTTATTGCGTAATTATTTTTAAATTAATGAGTTGCGTATGTTGGTTTTATTTTCCTCGTAATATAAATATAAGGTGTCATTGGTAAAATGATCTGTGTGAGATAAGATAGTTTTGAATTTACAGTCTTAGATCATGGTCCCATTACGCTTTTAATGTTGTCGCTGGTGACCATCCAAGTGAAATATCGTCTTGTAAATTATGAATCTGGCTGAGTTCCATCATCAATGTTACCTTATGTCCGTCAAAAGAGAAAAATAATTACAATCTTTCTGACAAGATTCGTGATTATCGCTTAATTATGCTTGAATTTTGAATTAATATCTTAATTAGATATTCATTTGCGAACAACTTGTAGGAAATATTTTTACATTTTACATTTTTATATTACATGTAATGCGCAATATAGGAGAGAGAGATTTTCTCTGAAATACTTTCCGTATCTTCCGAGAATCTACTTCGTATTTGAAATCCTAGTTGCTTTTGTGCAACATTGACAATTCAATGCATCGTGTCGGATATTTGGAAGCATGGAATTGTTAATGCGAAAATTAAATGCGTTTCTTATCTCGCATCAGTTACTTATACTTTCAAATACTTCTCGAAGTAGTAATTGGTGATAAATAATTATGCTGCCGGAAAAAACACGTCTCTGTTAATTATTATTCTGCTTACAAGAAAGATTAGATAAGTATTAGTCATCTTATACGTTTACAATTTTATCATTTTTTATGTTAATTGCTAAAGTTAAATTTTTTACAAAGGCATAACCCTTTATACTGATTTAAAATTATAATGATTTAAATTTAATTAAATGATTTTAAACAGTCACGTATCACAAATAAAATAAAAAATTAAATTATTCTTACAGTTTAATGTATGTGCAAAGATAATATATAATGAGTAGAGGTGAGCAGATAATTTTATATATTTATTCTTTATGTTTTTTTATTAACTCAGCTGATCTTGTTACTAAATAATTAAATAATGTAGATTTGCTGGGATGAAATAAAAATATTACATTAAAATTACAATTTGTTGAATTATTATGTCGATATCAACATTATTCGATATTGATATCGACATTATCGATCTATTGTGAAAAATTTTTTATAGTAAATGCAAGAAAACACGTTCCATTACGAGTTTTCTTGCATCTTTTCTATAGACCGATTATTTAGATAGTTCGGTAAATGTATTCAAATTGACTCAACTAACTGACTAACTGTTTAGTTCTTCCGTCCAATTCTTCTTGAATCTCCTGCAAGGACTTGCCTTTAGTCTCGGGCATGCAGAAATAGGTATATGGTACAGCGGTTACCAATAACAAAGCATACACATAGAATAAGTATTTTTCTGTGATTAAATTGATTAAAGGCTGATATGTCGATGTGGAGATAAAGGAGGATATCGCACAGATGATGCTGGCGAAACAGCCAGCTACGCATTTAATATGTGGTGGAAAGATCTCACCTAGTACCGTGTTAGGTATCGAGATGAGGCCTACGTATATAGCTATCTGGAAGAGCAACACTGAACAAATCGGTAGAGCCTGAAGAGTAGCGGGGTTATAACCTGCATCGAGAAGCTGATATTGTATACCTAGACACATTAGCGAGATCGTGGCAGCTAAGGTGGAGGCGATCGTTAAGATTCGCCTGCCGAACTTATCGATTAAGAGCATAGAAAGCATAGAGCCGGCGATGCCGATAGCAGTAACGATAATTACGATTATTGACGGTTTTATGACTGTCACTTCGGTGTGTCTCAGAATGGTCTCCATGTAGAATAACACGTTATTTAGGCCGCATATTTGAAGATACATGAAGAGTAGAGATACGAGTATTTGTGCTTTCCAAATATACGGAATTTTGAATTCTTTTATAACTTCCGCAAATGATAAGCTCCTATTCTTTTCGTGAAAGAGCTTCAGTGCTTGCAGTTCCGATTCCACATCGCAATCACGGTGATACCAGAGTATCGAGGTTCGCGCTTTAGATTCTTGTTTGATCTTGACGAAATGATGTGGCGATTCCGGCAACCAAATGAAAATTATTATTAGTATGACGCAAAGAATCAAGCATATGGTAGCGCTCACGTCCATTCTTAAATACGCACCCATGATACTCATCATTAGATTGCCTATTGATAATCCGCTTACAGCTGCAAAAAAGACATTAATTCTTATTAATCCTTATATAAATGCTTATATTAATTTAAACAATATAAGAAATAATGCTCATGACAGTCGATACTGGATTTTCGTATATAATGTACAATTTTAAGTGTCGCTGCACGTATCTTAGCGCTAAGACACTATCAGTGTCTTCAGATTAATAAGATTAATGAGATAAGGCATATACAATACGTTAGATATAAAGAGGTATATAAATTAAAAGAAAATGCAAATGTTCTACATGACTCTTCTTCAATGCGATATAAATTGAAAACTAATAATAATTGTCCAAACAGAACAGATTTCTTCTGAGTTGCAAACAAAAGGATTGTTAAGTGATTAAGACAATCTTTTTTTAACTCTGTTGGTTATCACTCTGAATCAGACATTTGATTTATTGCTTATAATAAGCTATTCAATTTTTTCTTTTAAATCTTGAATTTATATCTTACTTATAAATCTTACATCTTTTAACTCACGTGACTTTTTATTTGCAATTTGGCTTCATAGAAAAAATCTAATCGACAATTTTTGTTTTCAATTTATACTGTACTGAAAAGAACACGAAATGTTTACGCCTTTTAATTTATATGCTTCTTTACGTCTAACGTATTATATCTTTTCTATCAATCTTAATAAAGTTGTGTACTGCACGTGAGAAAATTCAGTGCCAGTCTTTCTAATTATTCATTCTAACTGTTATATATCATTATTTACTATTAATGTGATTCTATGCTCTTTAACTATTTTTTGCTTTCTCTTTTGTGTTATATCTCATCAATTTTATAAACTAAAAGTATTATTATACAAATGCAAATTAAAAATTGAACATTTATTGATTATTATATATCACAAAACTAATTGTTCAGATAATTTGCCATTTTCGATGATTTCTTCAAATTATTCTTCAAACTATAATAATGTGATAATACTAGTTTCATAATTGGTATTGTACAAATATAAATATTGATGATGTTGATACTGTAATATGTACATATAAAATAAATTTTTAATAATAATTTAAAGAAATCATCGATATAATAGCGCATTGTTCAAATAGTTAGTTTTGTGACTATACATGGAGAAATGAAAGATTTACTTTGACACAATATACAGAGTGTATCAGAGTAGTTGAATCAGTTTCTTATCTTAAGAGAAAATTATTAACTTCACATCTAATTATACCGATTTAGCGATACAGATCAGATGCATGGATACATCGTGCGAATTGATCTGGGCGTACCAAGAAAAAGATACATTTTTAATATCTTGTAACAATTTTCAACGTTAAACGTGCCTATTTTTGTATATACTCAAACCAGCAATTCATACGATGTTATCCACACATTCAATCTGTATCATTAAGTCGAAAATTAGTAATCGATTATTTTTCCATAGGGTAAAAAACTGCTGATTCAACTACTATGATTAATCCTGTATTACATTAAAGTTAATTACTATATTCAGCAAAAAAATTTGCTAGAAATACTAATTTTTTATTATTATTATTTATATAGTATTTGATGAATAAAATTTTGTTAATTGTGTAAATTTTTTTAACAGAAAATTTACTAGAAATATTTTAGTAATAAATTAAATTAGCTTTAACACTACATTTATATTTTTATGAACAAATTTAAAATTTTTTAATAACATAGATTTTGTTATGATATAAAATAAATGTTCACGAAGTGAAGTTTGATCGCTTTTATATCGAATATGTGTTATTAGAGCGATTTTTTTTGCTACGCTAATAATAAAGTCTTTTTTTTAATGTATGTATTTTCATATTATCGTAAACACAATCTAGTATCTCAATATCTGCTATCAAACTTTGGAAGGAATATTTTGCCTTAAAATGCATCCAGATTATTGAGCTGAACTTTAAGCCGAGCCTCAAACCGAACCTAGAAGCGAACTTCGAGTCAAACATCGTGAGCATCGCGTGTATATTTAACCAGAATTGAGAAAGTTACTTTGTAAAAGTTTCTGTTATGAGATGATAAGTAATACATTACAGTTACAGTTATTTAAAAAGTCAACGAGTTTACTTTCCAACTACTCTGTTAATTTTTCCTATTTACATTGCTATTTGAAACACAAGAATTGTATACATTTTTAATATTATTAAATTATTTTACTTATTTATTAAACGTTTAATTACACGCTCTATATTATTTATAATAAATTATTTATAATACACACTTGGAAACAAAATTATGGGATATTAAGACGTAATTTACATATTAAAAAGATCCTTAATATAAGAAGTTTAATATAAACAAATAAAAAACAAACAATTGCTACTATCCAGCCTTTCAACTAGAGAATCTCACTCTATAATGGGAGAATGGTTATTGTCTCACAATGATTTCATTCAGACAACAGCGTACTGTAATTATTTTTCTTTTTACTTCGAACTATAATTAATAGCTAACAATCTACTATAATAATTATTTGTTCTTTGCTGAAGAAGGCTAAAAGATTAGCCGAAATATGTACTTTCATTTTTAATATAAAACTTTTTTTAAAATACAAACTGCGCGCCGACAACACCTAATTCCCAGTTGCATGTTTTTTATTTATTTATTATTAATTTGTTATCTCGGGAATTTAGTTTAATATTGTTACTTTGTTAATATAAACATTTACAGTGATATTACTATTATTAGGGATAAAGATATATTTCAATCACAAGAAATAATAATTACTTATTGTTCACTTTTTATTTTGATCGGCTTATATATTGATAAATAAACAATATTAAAAGTGAAAATTGACCAATGAGATTGAATATACATAACTGAAAAATGTGTATTCGGTCAAGACAGTTCTTCGTGTCTAATAATATTTCTTGTGTATTTATACAATTTCCAGTTCAAGCAATTGTACGCTGATTATTTGTCGGTCTTGAAACACAGTCCTAAACCGAAGCTCGAGTGCTCCATCGGATTATGTTTCAAAACCGACAAATAATCGGCGCATAATTTGCTTAAATTGGAAATTGTATAAATTCACAAGAAATTAAGGATGAAGAACTATCTTGATCGAATATGATATTTTTCACTCATTCGTTGATAAATAAATTTAATGTAACGTAATTATAAAAGTATACAGCTATTAAATTAGTCAATTAGTTTTAAAAAATGTAACTAAGTTAAGTTACAGTTATAGATGTAAAAGAGGAACGAAGTAAAGTTATAATTATTGAAAAAAAGTAATCCTAACTGTAACTTTGTTATAAGTAATGATTTATTTTCCGACTCAATATTTAATTAAAATGTACAATTAAAACCATAATATGATTTACTGAATGAAATGTTTGCGATACTCACGAAATTTTTTTTGTCAAAAGTTGTCTTTAGGTTCGGTTCGAGGTTTGAGCTCAAGATTTGGCTTAAAGCTAAAGATTTGACTTTGAAGTTCGGCTCGAGATTCAGCTCGATAATCTGGACGAATTTTTTTATAATGTAATCATCCAAAAATTAAATAAATGGAATCGTTGGCTGATTATCATTTCAAAATATCTCGATCAAGCACTTTTAAAATGTATTGCATTTATCCATGAAGATTTACACACACGAACACGTAGCGTACCTAATGCGACTAGAGCTCCGCGAATGGAAGGATCTGCAATTTCACCTAAGTAAAGTGAGAAGCAGCTGTACGTCTTTCCTAGACTGATGCCAGCTAGTAACCTGGCTACATACAACCATTCCACTCGATTAGCCATAATTATAAAGAGCCAACAGAGAGTTATTGGCAAACTCGTTATGAAGACCGATGTTTTAGCACCGAGATAGTTAACGGCAACAGAACCAGAAATGGCGCCAATTAGCCTGCCTAGGTTCAATAGAGAAACTACCCAGGAAGCTTCGTTCATTGTCATGGGGATGTGAGATTCGGGTGAAGTCAAATATGCGATATACGGTGAGCTCCACAACGATATCAATCCCATTTGTAATTGCAGAAGATTGACTGAAAAACACAAAATTATTGGTCGTTACTTATATTTATATGTGGTCTAAAATAAAGACCCTTAATATTACTTATATTTATCTTTTTAATGTGGATTATTTTCTTTGTACATTATATATAAAGTCAAGTAAATATTTTTTTAATCTATAAATATCAATATATTTTAAAAACTAGATTAAAATATTTTGATTAATATATTTTATCGATATTATACCGAATACGTACCTCCGATACCAGCAATCCATTGAGGCCATTGTACTTTTTTAATTTTCTTTTTATCTGCCTCATGATCCATCGTACTCTTTCTGTAGACTGCTTGTAACTGAGCCTTCGCGGGATCCACACTTCTCTCTACAGGAAAAACGACGAATCGTAAATGTCGTTTTACGTCCTTGGAAATAATAAATAATGATCGATGAATAATGTAAATATTTTTTAATGATCCGTTATTCGTCAAGTGTGATTTCATCCGTAGAATCTATAAAACTAGTAATTTATCATTTTTATCACATTCATCGATCAAATTATTTATATATATTTATTAATTTTATAATAGAATAAAAATTTATCAAAATACACAAGAAGAATATAATAAATTATATTATTAATTACAATTAATTAATTATGTTACTTTAATGTGTATATTAATGTGTACATATACAATATATTTCTAATTAGATCAAATGGTTATTAATAAAATTAATTAATTTTTTATTAATTTTTACAAGTCAGATTATATTAATTTTTAGGCTAGTTTTCTTTTTTAACTTATTACATACGTATATTGTTAGAGGAAAGTCGCTGATATATTGACTCCTAAAGAGACTTCCCCTTATTTCTTAGAAACTAAATACTACATTTATTATTGATAAAAACATATGATAGAAACAAACTGCAAATGATTATAAAATTTTATTTATAAGTTTTAATTATAAGTTTTTATTTTTTTAATTTAGATGAGTTAGATGATAGAAGGAAATAAAAACTTATAATTCATACAGAGTAAATCAAAGTAGTTGAATCAGTTTTTTACTCTATGAAAAAATTATTAATTACGTACCTAATTATTGACTTAACGATACAAATCGGATGCGTAGATAATCGTGCTGGTTTGAATGCGGGCACATTTGATGTTGAATTATAAAAATTGTGAATATTAAAAATGCACATTTTTCTCAGTGCGCTCAGATCAGCAATTCGCACGATGTACCTATACATCTATATCGCTAATCTGTATCGCTAAGTCGATACTCAGGTATGAGATCGATATTTGTGTATATATTTGTGGCTTGTTTTTATATAAAATCATGTAATCTTTGTAGTGAGCACGTGTCGAAATTCCGTGAGAAAATGAATAAAAGATTGTTTGCATAAATAAAGTCTTCAATAAAACTCACACACACTTGGGCACTTATTGTAATGAGGCGCGCTCGCGACTTTTCTATCTTGTATATGTACTCTGCGTTGTAACATGAGCGACAATTAATGATTGAGACTGAAAGAGATGTCTCCAATGGAAAATATTAATTACTCTTTCTGCGTTATTTGTGACAGATATTATATAGAGTTTCTTTTTGCTGATCTCAAGACTCTGTTGGTCGAACTGTGTCTTATTGCTTCATCCAAATGCGTAGCTCTTGCGTAGCTTCTGTAATTTGGTAACATTTACGCAAGACTAGTGGAAGACTTCCATCCTACTTTTATACAATCTTCCTAAAGCTTGTTCACGATTTCCGCATCAAAGTTATATTTTTGCAATCTTCTGGAAAATTGATTTCATAATTGTTGTTATCCTGCAACTGCTTGTTGATTATTACTAATATATTTTTTAAATGCAATCATCGAGATTCTAAATTTAACATATCCAGATAAAAACGAATTCATTTTTTAGTTTTACATATTTGCAATTTTAAACTTGTTTTATTTTTCTTTTTCTTATTTTTCTTATATTATAATTTTATATTATAATTTTAAAATCGAAGTGCAGCGTAAACTGGTACTTATTTATGAGACAGACCATAACTTAATCGTTATATAGTGTTGCATTATAGTGTCAAATTATAGTCCTCAGAACTGGAGGCAATCCTGTATTTGCGAAAAATCCATCAGAAACAAAAACTGCGTTATACGTTTGCAGAACATAAAGTATGTACAGTATTGTGTAAGGTATTCTATTTTCAGTATCTAGATACAGGTTCTTTTATTTTTAAAATTTCCGAATAAATTGTATTTTGACGATAAAATGATGTCTTTAACGTTATTTTGATGTCAAATGACGACAGTTTGCTTGTTAGGTACAATATCTATCTATGTAGATACTTCATTATCTGCACGTAATATTTACTCATTATATATATAAAATATATTATATATATATTAGGTGTTGGAATTAATTCGTAGCGTTTTTTAATGAAAGAATGTTATTTATTTCACATGAGCATTAAAAAATACATTAATGAAAGTACTTCCCATCACTTGTAAAACGCTACGAATTAATTCCAACACCTAATAAAATATATGTATAATTATGCATATAAATCTTAGTTTCATGCTCTTCAAAAATGTAACGCAGTTATCGATACATAAGGAATGATATCTAGGTATAGGTATAAGTACAAAAAAACGTCTGGTGGATTTTTCCGTAAATACAAGATTGCCTCCAGCTCTAAGAACTATAATTTGTTGACATTTAACGCAACACTACATAAAGATTAAGTTAACTTATGATCTGTCTCATATATAGGTATCAGTTTGTGCTGCACTTCGATTTTATATTTAAAATCGTATTATAAGAAAAATAAGAAAAAGAAAAATAAAAAAAAATTAAACCTGCAAATATGTAAAACGATATTATTAATATTACAATTCATCTATTATTATTTAAATTATGCAATTTGCAAAAAAAGATTATAAGAATTTTTGCATTTGTAGAATTCGTTACTTACATAAATATTCAATAAGTCTAACATATAAAATAAAATGAAGTAACGCTTATAAAACCATTAATTAGTTTTATTAAATAATTTATTAACATTTACTCATTATTGAAAAATAATATAATGAAATAATCGAAATTAAATAAATTAATAATGTAAAATACCTGCAAAAAGCCAACACAGTAATTAAATATATAAATAAATTTATTAGAATGATAACATAAAAAAGAAATTATAAACATTTTGACCTTAATTTTTGAAATCATTAATACAATTTAGTTTTTAGTGTCAAATCACATAAAATTGAACAGCAATCATAATCAAAATAATAAAACACATGTAACACTCTGTATAACTTGACGTAATAAATTGACTCAAAAATATCGGCTAATTCGATTGAACTTCTAAATATAATGATTTCAGAATGTAATACAAACTTGTAAATGTATTACAAAATTGCCTTAGTGCAGGAAAGTATTTTCTAAAACTAAAATGTATCAAGTATAGTTATTGATACATAAGAAATGGTATCTACTTGTAGGTATAGGTATAAGTACAAAAAGACGTCTGCCTAGATGACCCCCCCTCACTTAATCAAATTTTAATGAAAAAATTAATTTTATTGATTTTTTGCGTAAAAATAAGGGTTTAACAAGAAAAAAAGATAATGAGAACTCAAATAACGTCAATAATGTCGTATCGTTTGTCGAATTGAGAAAAATCCTGTTGTAACCATCTTTATAAGTACTGGAAATATAGCTAAAATTATTAAATCTTACAAATTTCATAATTCTTAGTGGGGGATGCACCGGATCGTAAAATTATTTCGGATATCCGAAAAGAATGTATCCGGTCGGATATCCGATATTTTTCTGATCTGACCGGGTTCTGGGACAATGTCTAAAAAAAAAGCTGAGTAAAAGAAGAAAAAAGAGAGCAAAAAGAAAAAGGTAATGGGAACTGTAATGGGAAAAATAGTGATAATAATTATGAAAACACAGCTAATACGAACTAGAAATTAAATATATGCCTATACTGATCGAAGCTTTAATGCTTGAATAATGCAATGTGAATTATATTAGGTGTTGGAATTAATTCGTAGCGTTTTTAATGAAAGAATGTTATTTATTTCACATGAGCATTAAAAAATACATTAATGAAAGTACTTCCCATCACTTGTAAAACGCTACGAATTAATTCCAACACCTAATATATAGCTACTATATATGTACGTACATGCATATACATATGTCATATATTTGTAGTCATTCGAACTGCGCATCGAATTGGTTTTCCGGACTTCTAAAAGCAGTAAGTAGTTAAACTGTAATAATAATTATGATTTTAATGTTATCATCTGAATTTGATTATCAATAAAGATAATAATTGTAGAGAAAAAAAAATCGTAATTTTGCAGCAATATATAAAATATTGTAGTATTATGAGTGTTTGCATACTCTTATCTATATAGTAAAAAATCAACAATGTAATGATATATTATTCAAATATTTATGTTAATAATCGCAAATTTATATCAATTTATATCAAAATTGTCGATAATATCTTTAATTATTTTCAGGCCTTCGAAGTCGAAGGCCTTTTTGTATGAAAAATTTGCCCAGGGTTATTTTAATAGTATTTCGTGGTGGCATGATGTATCATTTTACTCTTCTTTAGCATTCGATGAACAAGGACAAATGATGCATCAAGCGCTTTATGTGTAATTCGGAACACGTTCTATATCCTATTATTGTTTTACGTCTAATAATGTAAAAATAGAATGACACACGATATCGCTCCTTGAATGCAGCTCTAGCTGATTTTCTTGCACAATTTATCTTTTTCTTATTTTCTTAATGTGAAAAGAAAAAGAAGAAAAACTTACTGTATATTTAACTTGGTGGCAGTTCGATATCAAATCTTTCATACAAATGATACATATTAAATCTTTTATATAAATGATGTACACTACTAGAGTTTTTTTTACTATACAATAAGAAATTGCATTAATAGAATTTAACTTGGCGTTAAATTACAATTGTTGATATCAAATCTTTTATATAGATCATTTTAATTATACAATATATGAATCACATATACATCTCACTATTCTATTTATCCCTAGAGTCTACTGTCCCCGGTTTTTCCTACGTTAGCAACATCCCGCAAAAAAATTTTTATTTAATTTAAAATAGGCTTTAATATAATTTAATATAATTCAGTTCAAATTTTATTAAAATTTAATAAAATACTAAATAAGATTTTAATAATTGTTTGGTTTTATTAAAACCTTATAAAGATTTAATTTGGATTACATAAAGATCCATATTAAGTTATATAAGATTTTTTATTAAATGTTTGTATAGAATTTTTAAAATCTACTCAGATTTCATTTTAACAATGAGCTTATAATTTCTTTATACGTTTTATACGTCTTTTAGTTTTGTCGAAAAGACAACTTAAAAAAAGACATCTTTTCGTCTTCATCTTTTTTTGTCGTTTCGGAAAAGTGAAAAGTCAATTAAAAGATATCTTTCGTATTATCAAAAAGACAACATAAAAAAGATATCTTTCCATTATTTATTTATACTTTTCATTACTTACCCGCGAGCAGTAGTATGCAAGATCGCCACCAGACAGACGCGATGGAGTTCAATTTCTCGTGTTTGAAAACCATATAAGATAGAATAAACGATGCAATTGTTGTAAGAAATTTTATGTGTGTTCTAATGAGCCTTAATAAAATATTTTTTGAAAGCGAGTTCCCAAAAGGAACTATGATAAAAGATAGTGTCTCTTACACACAGGACACGAGCAAATATTGCAAAAATGGAAGATATAATGTGCCTTCCAAGCAACACAAATGACACGATGTGACACAATGGATCAGTACATCCTTATTATTTGCCAATGTAAATTAATCAAAGATGACATGATCGCTGTGTCACACTGTGTCGCTTGTTGGAAGGCACACATAATAATGCAATTTTAGTTAGATTTTTGTGCTTGATTTGGAAACCTGATATATGTTATTAAACGTTATATATACCAAAATATAAAAACTAAAAGAAGTTTTAATTTAGTCATTTTTTAGTCATTTTTTAGACGACTTTGTGCTCTGTATATACACAAACACACATATAAATTAAACCATATTAAAATTTATTAATACAACTTATTAGAAACTTATTAAGATTTAATTAAATTGTATAAATTGGACTCAAATAAGGTTTAATAAAGTCTTATTAAATTTAATAAGTTGTTAATAATTATCTAATTAAAAGACAATATAATACAACATATTGACATTCACTTATGAGGTTAACCACAACCTTGCAACAAGGGGCCGTAAATTGTAAGTTGTAAGTGACGGCCACAGAATTTATGCTTTTGGACCGTAAAAGCTGGGTTTTGCTCGCTTAAGTCTAACGGTTAAAGCCTAAAGACTGCGCAAAAAGACAGAAGTTTAAAAGACAGAAATTATTGTTACTTAATCTCTTTCAATTTATTAAGGCCTTTACTCTTAGATTATCTTTAATAAAGAATCCATATAAAGTCTTTATATGGATTCTTTATTAAATCCATAAAGAATTTATAAGACTTTTATTAGCTCTTTATTTAGAACATATTAATTTTTTTTCACGGAGTGTTAACGATATATAGCAATATATTAACTAACTTGGCAATATCATGCGCAATAGATGGCAATACCAGAGGTGATAGATGTACATGAGAGAACAGATGACAACATTGCATTAATACAGCTGTGTTTATAAGAGTCTTTGTGCTACGTTGGACGATGTGCTTATTTGCATAGAAATATCTGTATCGTTTAAAATAATTTTAATTTTAGATTTCTCAAGTATACATCCGGTAAACATTTAATCTATTTTAAACATACTAGAAGAAATGTTATATTCTACCAGAGAGAAACCTGATAGTGGTCATCCCGGCCTTTTTCATGTATCTAATCTCGTAGGATAATGTGCATGATTTTGAGGTTCTCTTCCATGCTATTACGTGAGAAGACAAAGGCGAACAATCAAAATTTGTTTGTCCTTTAACCAATGTGAACATTACTGACAATATGAAAATAATCCTATTAATAATACGATAACAATGCTGACAATAAAGTGTGTTGTATTGTCATTCAATTAGCAATCATTGTACATTTTTTTAGTAGTGGTTGACTCCTCGAATTTGTTAAAATATCCATTCTTATATTTTTAATTACTGCCATATATATCTTAAGTATTTTATTTATTAATTTTTAATTATTATTGAATATTTTAACCACCGTAAAAAATAAAAATAAAATATAATCTGTTTATCAGTATATGATTGATAAATAAGCGATAAATATAAAGATATCATTTTTCTCAAATTGCGAAAATTTGTTTTTTTTTTTTTTGAGATGATAGAATTCCTTTTGGATAACAGACCGTTAGCATAGTATAAACATTTACTCGATAAAATTCTTTAAATGAATATTTTCTTGGATGTGTGTGTGTGTGTGTGTGTGTGTATGTGTGTGTGTGTGTGTGTGTGTGTGTGTGTGTGTGTGTGTGTGTGTATGTATGATTAGAAATAAGTAATAGTGTGTAAAATAAATAAAACAGATAGTTTTAAGTTAAAGTTTCTCGTATAGTTTTTCTTTAAAAGTAATGTGATACTGATCTGTTCTTAAAAGAAAGTAATACCTTCAAACTTTTGAACGGTAGTGTACGAATATAAATTGAAAATTAAAAAATCTAATTTTAATTTATAATGATTTATAAATTATATGGTACTTATACGTCACAACTTAAAAACTGAATTAGCGCAGCTAATTAATGAAAAATAATAACAGATGAATAATTAATAATACATATTATAATATGCGTAATCAAAATATAATTGTGTTAAATACGTGTATGTGTGTGTGTGTGTGTGTGTGTGTGTGTGTGTGTGTGTGTGTGTGTGTGTGTGTGTGTGTGTACAATAAAAAGCGAATATCTTTTTATATCCTATCTAATAAAATATCTTAAATTTGCTTCAATGAGTACGGATAGCGTTATAAATGAAGAATATATCAATGAATATATTACATTTTTCAGTTCTATCAAACGATCATTACATTCTTTTACGTTCGTTATAAATGTTCGTTCATAATTATTCTTGCTAAAAAAACATTCTGAACTTATTCTATAATTAGAAATGCTACATCTCGGTCTAGAGTAAACAGATCGAGCTTTTAGTATCTATAAATACATGTGTAATTTTATGTAACTTGAATCTTAATTGCTTATTATTCTAAAATCTGAATTATTGCGATTACAATATTTTTATATTAAGATTTTGGATTAAAATTCTTTTTAGAATGTGCTATTAAAATAATTTATTTTTTTATTATATAATCGTTTTTATTAGGTGTTGGAATTAATTCGTAGCGTTTTACAAGTGATGGGAAGTACTTTCATTAATGTATTTTTTAATGCTCATGTGAAATAAATAACATTCTTTCATTAAAAAACGCTACGAATTAATTCCAACACCTAATAATATATAATCATTTTTATATTATATAAACATCTTCGAAAATATTCTAAAAATTGATTTTGATAGGAAATTTTTGTTTTATTTTTTCGATCTTATACTTGATTAGATTTATAAAATTTTGAAAAAGTCAGATTGTTGATCCAAAAGTCTAAATTATTTTTCATTTACTATATCCAATTTTATATAATTATTTTAAAAATATTTTTTTATATTTTATTTTATTTTATTTATTCATTGTCATATATCTTCTCAATATTTTTGCATTTTTATGTTATCAATTTTCTTGTATTTACATGAAAAAGCTTTAATAAAATAATTTTTCTTAAATTTATGATAACGTATTAGATATCTTTTTTACTTTTTTTCCGTACTTTTTCTCAGAAAATATATAAAATTAAAATTTTATAATTATAATTAAATGAGGTATTAATGTTTTTATTTATAATGTAAAGAAAGAAAATTAATATAATGTTTATAATTTAATGATAAATTACAAATACATTGTGAAGCTTTTATTATATATAAAATATTTATTATATATAAAATATTTATTTTAGTTCTCTATTTTACGTTTTCTGTCAAGGAAACGTGATAACATATTGAAGTTTTAGTCTAATGAATGAAGCTCCTTTTTGGAAAGCTCTGCTTATTAGTAAAGTAAATAATGTAAATCTTTTATAAACCATGTTTTATATAATATTAATCTAATATTATTAGTAATTTTAATGCGACATTGTGTGATATTAATACAAAATATTACAAATGCCTCAAACATTTATAAGAAGAACGAGATACTTTACAATGACAATAAATGCTGTAGGTAATTAGTAACGAGATTAGTAGTAATAAAAAAGTTTAATATTACTAAGAATGAACTTACGTGTATATGAAGGACGAAACAAACTCGACGTAAAATGAAGAACAATTGATGCAAGCACGTTAAGATATAAATGAGCAGCACATGCGTAGTTAAATAACTTCAGTTTTTTTTATTCTTGCACGTCAGAAAGAATGACAACACACTTCACGTGATAAGAAGTAATACGGTACCCAATCAATCCCGCGTGTTTTTACAAATAGGTAGTATTTGGAAGATAATTAAATTACTGTGTCATTTCTTATCGCATAAGACATGTTACCTGAATATAAGAATCATTTTACAATTTACAGAAATGTAGCCTAAAGAAGAAAGAAAAATGTACATGGTATGAATAGAGGAAATGTAATAAACATTAATAAAAATGATAATTTGTAAATCATGAGATCCGAAAAAAATTCGAAATAATCGACTTAATTATAATTTGATATTATATATTTTGCAAAATTTTGATAGTATGTAGTTTTGATTTGATTAACAGAAAAGAGCTTTTAGTTTCCGAGATTTGGATCTCTGCTGTTAAATTCATAATGTGCAATTAATTTGTTTTATTTTTTATCAGCATTATTTCTACAACTGGTTACTGTTCATATTTTGTATGTCTCTAATTTAACTAAAACAATGCAATTAGTCAACAAGGAATGTATTGATTTAAATTTAGGTTATTATTCACTAATTCTAAATGCATGCATTAATATGGATGTTGTTTACTTTGATCGAAAATAAGTAATTTAATCACATAATGGATTGATTTATCTTGATGTTAAGATCTTTTTAATAAGTGCCTATTGATCAAAAATTTAATTGCGATATTATTTTAGTAGTTTAATACTCTGTGTTTTTAAATCCGGAAAAATTAATTCGGCGCGCAGTTTAAATTACAAATATGGTATACATATATGCATGTATACATATAGTATATAAATTCATATTGAATTATTTAAGCATTAAAGATTCAGATTTCGACCGCTATGGACCTTTATTTCCTATTTCCTATTAGTTGTATTTTCACGTGTACACGGAAAAAGCGACTATGATTGCCACAACTAAAAGTCGCCTATCAATATATTTTTTAATTATAAGGAGTACGATTGTGGTAACCGTAAGATAATCATAAACTTAACGGTTATGGCTATAGAGATGTCCATCTTACGGTTATCACAACCACATGTCGAAGGTACGATAACTTTCAAGTCTTATAACTCAAAAAGTACTTAATAAAAAAATATATATTTTGTTGTAGTATTTTAAAAAGCTTTCGAGATAAGCTACAAGAATATGCAATAAAAAATGGATGTTTCCATTTAAAAAAAATCGATGTTTCTTTTATCTGATTTTGGCGACTCCACTCAAGGTCAAACTGATAAGATCAGTAAATAGATCTTTTTAAATCATACAACTTTTGTCAGAACACTTTTTCGATTGGATCTTATCCCGCGAAGATATAAGAATAGTACGGGTGGCGTGAAACACTTGGTATAACACACATATTCTCTCTGTATTTATATATGTATATATATATATATATATATATATATATATATATATATATATAATACATTTAGTAGAATCTATTACGAGAAATTACATTATGCATCGACAACTTAAAAATTATAAATATATATATGTGATTTAATTATCATAAAACGGAAAATTTACCGGATTTTATCTCTAGAAAGGTCTTATATTTAAAACCTTCGTAACATAGCTAAAAAAATTATTAAAATAAAAAAATTGCATTTTATAGAAAATGAACAATACATTTATGATTTTTGACCAACATTTCAAGATAATCTTTTTCACAAAAAATGTCAAATCTTGCAGAAAAGCTATTGTTTGCATATTATACGTTAATTATTTCGAAAAACCTGACGTGGTGGAGAAATTTGATTTGCAGTATTACCTGTGCGTTTTCAGCAGTCAAGAATCCGAGCAAAAATCTATAAGAAATACCTTGGATGTAATTTTTTACTGTATTTGTGTTATTCACAGACTTCTATAAGTAGACTGCTGACTTCGCCATGTTTGAAGATAGGGTTGGGCAGCGCCGTGTTTAATTTCTCATACTCACACATAAATCATACGGATAATTATTGCTCAGTTTACGTCATATATTCACAGATTGGACGCATACATGCACTTACGGGAAACAAAACAAGGGTAGCTTGGAATCAGGTTCGTCTCTTTCTATCGCATTGTATTTATAGAAGTCTGTGGTGTTACCTGAACTTAGGAAATAATTAATTGATAGTAAAATATTGGATTAGACAAATGATCTTATTTTTTTTTATCCAGTAAATTATCTTTGTTAAGTATTATATAATTATGTAGTTATTATTTAATATGGCCAGAATAATATGAGAGCACCTGGAAGATAACAGAAAGCAGAATAAGACTAGTTGTTTAATCAGAGAGAATTTTAACTTTACATATAAAACATACTTTAAGTGCTTTTAATTAAAAAATTTTTCATTTGTGTATAAAATTGAGGATATTTTAGTATATAATAACATATTTTAATTGATTTTTTGATATAAATAAATAGGATATCATGTATTAATAATATTGTATAACTTTATTTAAATATTAAAATATTTACTCTATGTACAAGTGAATCAAGAAAAAATGTTGTGAGTGTATTTCGCATATTGTTTTAATTATTATAAATTAAACTTAAGATTTGTGCTAATGTATTTATTTTTTATACGTGAAGAAAAGTTGGAATATTGTTATCTAAACTGAATATCTACGATTTTCATCATCGGTTTATCTTTTCTCATTTTTAGTTCTAAATTATTATGCACGCTAAAAAAAAAAACTTAAATATTCTCGCTGATTTATTTGGTTAATTACAATTAGCTATTTTTTGTAATTATGTTTACAATTGTTTATATAAATTATACAAATAATATATATATTATTAACAAAAGTATATGTTACCTATTTTTCATAATTGGATCTCTTTCTTATAATTACATTAATTAATTACTATTCTATATTCTGGAAGAGTTAGAAAATTTGCTACGTTTAAGTATTTTCATGCGCATGTCTCTTGTTGTGACTTTTTAGTAGCACTTCTCGCAGTCATCATATCTTGAATTTCCTATTAACATTAACAATTTCCTATTAACATGCAAGATTTACACTGAACTCAAAATAAAACTTTCTATATCTTGTAACGAAGTAATATGCAATACGTGATTGAATTACCTGCAGCGTTTTTCCTTTTGTTTCTGGCAGCATGGTGAGTGTATATATTAAGCTCATCATGATGATCACTGCATATAACCAGAAAACATACTTTTCGCTAATGAGATCTACCAATGGTTGATATGTTCTTGAGGCGACGAATGCAAATGCCGCTGATGTAATACTTCCAAAGAATCCAGCCAAGCTTTTCAGATCAGAAGGAAATATCTCACTTAGAGTTGTCATAGGTACCGGTATAAGTCCGAAGTACATCATCATGAACAACAGTAACGATAGAATAATCAACCACTCGAGATTACTGGGATCGTAGCCGTAGTCTAACAAAAAGAAATGTAAACCTAACAACACCGTGCCGATCAGTACGCCCAAAGATGAGATTGCTAATAGGATTCTGCGACCGTAACGATCGATGGCAAATATGCCCATCCAGCCGATAATTATACCTGTAATAATAACAATAATTGGATAAATTAATCTAATTCTTAAACGACTTTAACAGAAATAAATGGAGTTTGCTTAAAAATAGTATATAGGGTAACTTCAGTATATACGCCGCACCTAACGAAAACTTAATTTCTTAATTTATTATTATCAGAGTTGGGGAAGCATTATTTTTTCCGTTATTTTTCCGTTTTTTATAATATGACTTTTTATAATATAACGTTGTAATTTTTTATAATTAAATGCTAAGGTTGGAAAAGTTGACTCTTCCAATCTTAGCACAATCTTAGCGTTTATAGTTATAAAAAGTTACAACGTCGTTATCAAATTGTTTATAAAAAGTAATGGAAAAAGTAACGCTTCCCAACTTTGAGCATTATTTACTATGTTTAAGGTAAATGAACTATACCAGTAAAAACTTTTTACTGTCTACACCGTATAGCGTCAAATTGACACTATATAGTGTCAAATTTAAACATTGTTTTAGTATAAAATAACGATATATTGAGTGGGAACAGTGGCGACTTAAATTAGGTTAAATTCGATACTTTATAGATTTAACAGTGTATGAATAGTTGTGTGCACATTATCTCTATTTCTTTTATTTTTTTCTTACTTCTGCGGCGTAAAGGTCATGGTACATAGAAAAACTTAATGCCGACTGTGATTGGTTAATTTTTAGCTTCTGACTTCTAATTTATGACTAATGGCTTATTGTAGAAGGTCTATAAGACTTACGACTTAAGCAATAAAGAAATCAACATGTTGGATTTGCTACTGCTTACGTTATGGTCTTTCTGATCTCTACTGTGATTGATCAATTCATTTTCTGCTTAAGTCTTATATCTTGAGTTTTTCTATTTGCCATGGCCTTAAATTCTCGCACGGCGTAAACGCCGGAGTTACCTTATGTAATAATTAAGATAATTAACAGTTGAGACACAAGACAGTTCTGCCAACAAAAGATAACACGGAATGAAGAGATAATTATATTATCATTGCATTGGAAGTCAAACATACTGACTGCACCGATGATGATCACTACAGTTGAAGGCATGATTGATGTCATCTTTCCTTTCTTTAGGATAATTTCCATATAAAATACAATAGTATTCAGCCCACTCATTTGCATAAACATGAAAAGTATTATCATCATTATGAAAGAGCGTCGATTCTTCGGCTCTTTCATCTGATACAATCGTTCTCTTATGTTCATTGTACGCGTTGATTTTACGAAAAGTTCCACGTCTTCTATTTCGTTTTTTATATCAGGTTTTCGATAATACCATCGAATGGCTTGTTCCGCTCTAAAATTGATAAAAATAACACATAAAAATATCTTATTAATTTATCCAAAATTTTCAAAAAAATTACGTCGAGAGAATAGCATTTATCCTAATCGTTTTATCGATTTTATTTTTTATACACTTATAATGTTTAATAATTATATTTTTTTGTCATTATATTTTTTTATATATTTTTAATTTTTTTCATAAATATAAATTATGCCTGAGAATATGTTTCATAAAGAAATGTGTACAGATGCAATCACTTTTATTTATATAAAAATACAGAGTCCGGCAAAATGATCTCCCACATTTTAATCTTTAATAATTTAAAAATGTGGGAGATCATTTTGCCGGACTCTGTATATAATTTTTTAAATATTATTAAATATAAAATTAAATATTTTTTCTAATAAATAATAGAATGTAAAGATACTTAATAAAATATATTGCAGAACGACAGAAGAAAGTAAATATTTTTTTTTATTTAAAAGAATTAAACATTAAAAAAAGTTCAAAATTATATCTTTACATGATTACTAATTTCATGATATCAATGCATTTATATTCTTTGGATTTTGTAAAACAGTTGTACTTTCACATCTTATTAATTGTACAAATTTAAAAATTGTGATAAAAATAAAAATACTTAAATATTACATTAATTTTATTCATACACAAAAAAACACGGTTTATTAAAAAAAAAAACAAAGTTTTTGGAATTACATTCTTTAAAAATTGATTTGTCATCTTTTTGTGCGACGGGATGCAACAACTTTTTCTGTGTCTTCCATTTATTTATTGAAAACTGTTTTAGATAAATTTAATTATAATTAATATGTTGTTTGTTGAATAGCTTTTTTTTTGTATTGCATTATCTTTATTACTTGATTGTTTTGCTTCTTCGTATTTAGTCGATTTAGATTCGACTGAACCAACATTACTTTGGCAAGGCTTAAAACCTCTCTGACTCATCCTCTTTCTCGGCTAAGAGTGAAAGTGAGAGTTTTAAGTCTCGCTTAAAATCAAAGTAACATTTTGGTGCAATCGGGTTTTATTAAAATAAACGGTCCTGTTTCTAATCTTATTATTGATAAAAAATTAAATACATCTGTTCGCATGAATCATTTAAATCTTATTGTGCACATGAAAGACTTTTTATCAAAAAGTTAATATGTCAGAATAAAACATTTTTATATTTGATACAAAACACACATCTCTCTCTCTCTCTCTCTCTCTCTCTCTCTCTCTCTCTTTCTCTCTCTTTCTAAGATCTACTTAATACTTTTATATGTAACATTGAAAAAATTAATTTGTATAAAACATTATATAGTCTTATTTAAGAAAATTTAAATAATAAGAAGAATAATTAAAAAATAATTAGTAAATATCAAGAAGAATGATTTAAAAAACATGAATTTAAGAGAACTGATTCAGAAAATACAACGAACTTTTAAAAACACTTTTTAAACAACTTATATTTCTTTTCTGTTTAAAGCATTTAATATTCACATTAATAATGATAAATAATGTACCCTGTTATTAATAAAGTTTATGTTTATTGCATAAATTATTTAACGTTTGCAGTTTATACACTACATTATTTGAGAATATATGACGTACTGTATTATTATTGAATACTAAACTATCGAAATGTTACTGCACTATTGAATATTGAACAAAATCCGTCGCTTTAATTTTCTTTTTTTATCACATTGTTTAGATTATTTAAATAAGATACTGTTATTAAATACAAAAAACATTTTTTTTTTTAAACCACTCATTAAACATAGTCAGACATAATTTTGAATATCTATTTTGTGAAGCAATTGAACAAATAAAATCGTATTCACCTCTTAGTGTCATTGTGTTGTACGTAATAATAAGGCGATTGCGGCAGGAATGGAAAAATAACCATGTGGCATAGCATCATTACCAAGCTAATGATACTGAAATTCACCATTGACATATTGGGACCCATTATATTACCAAAGAATATGCCTACGGGAAATCCGTTCATAATCAGACATACCAAGGCGCCGCGGATTGATGGCGCCGAAATTTCACCGATGTAAAGCGGATAACTGCTGACTATCATTCCCATTGCTGTACCTGATTAAGATGATGTAATTTTGCAACAGATGTAAAATTACATAGATTCCGGATTTAGTTTATAGTTAAGTCAAGGAATGATCCTGTAAAATGCGCGCCAAATTGAAACTAATTGCTTGAACATCAGAATATAAGATAATAGAAGGATTATTTGGAAAATTAGTGAATAAAATATTAGTAATACGATTAAGCACTGTGAAGAATATACTTGATGAATTGATTATTTATCTTATGTTAACAGTTGTGATAAATGACTATGATCACTGTTACCTGAAAGTATTCTTGAAACGTACAACCATGTGGGGGAAGTGGCGAATATTATGCAAATCCAGCTGACGATCATCGGTAATCCTGTTGACAGGATAGACATCTTGCTACCTATATATTCTAAAATAAGAGGTCCAAAGACGGCGCCTAAAAGACGCCCGAGTGGTAATAGAGAGGCTATCCAAGACGCTTCTTCGTCCGTTACGTGAAACAGCGCATTTTCATCGGTCAATTGCGCCAAGTAAGGCGAAGTCCAACCATTTGCGAGACCAATATTGATGGTCAACAAGGTCACTAAAGCACAACATTTTGTTATATGTCGTAAAAAATCGATACAAATTCAGCAATTTTGTAGAAAATTTATGAGATACATGGAGATATATCAATCTTGTGTTGTATGCAAATCTTAAGTTGCATTGAATTTCATGTATTAACTAACCTGTTAGAGTTGCGAACCACTGAGGCCATAATTGAAGTAAAGGTTCAAATATTTTTTTTGCCATTTTTTTGTCAAGTCTACACCGTTATACGCGTATCTGATAAAAATACAAATAGGAAAGATACATAATTATTCGGTCTGCATGATTGCAATTATTTTTATTTTTAAGTTTATGTCAAATTATTTGTCAAATAATTTGCCAATTGGCTGTCAAAGGAAAAAGACAGCGAATCAACACGTTCGAAAAATTCGTCGCAAGAAATAAGACTTACAGATTACGGTCCATTTGATGCTACAAATGCTTTGAAGCATTTTTTGATTGGTCAATTAGTAAAATTCTTTTTTCCGATTGTTAATATATTTCGAAGCATTTGTCATACCAAATGGACTTCACAATTACGTATATTACGCATAAATTTAAGAAATCACTAGACACATGCAGTATTAAAAATAAATATTTGAAAGTTCGGAAATCTGTTTGCTCGCAGATGCACGTTTATGATATATCGAGGAAATTACGGTTATTTCCGACTTGAATTGTCATTTGATCGGATTCATATACATTGGCATTCGTTTACTTCACATCGGCTACAGTGCATACATTTTTCATTTATTTGGTGGCGAAAAATCATTTTTCGACAATGGGATACGTCAATTTCGTGACGAGTCAGCTGCGACGCCTGTCGATAATACAAGTTCGATTTGAGAATAAATAGTCATTGTGATGTGCTACGATAAACGCGTATGAAATAAAATACTCGTACTTATATGGATTAGATAAAAAAAAAATCAATAAAAAGAAATTTTAAGTGGGACATATAATAAATTTATATTTTTTTCTAGAATATGTTCCGTAATGGCTTTCCGTAATGGCCGCTTTGGTTTTCTAATTCAAGCAAACATACACATTGTCTTTAATATTTAAAAATTATATCGATTGTTTCACTATGCAAGATTTTCTCGTCTTGCATGTATAAATGTATTATGCATAACTGTTCTTGTATGAATAGATCGTAATCATAAAAGATTTAAATGAATTTAATTTTTATTTTTCCTTCGCCGCGATGATATTGTATATAGTATTATTGTATAAATATATTATTTTTTACTGTGCATATCGTGTTACTTTTTCACCGCAAGCGTAGTCGTGAACAAATTTTTCTAAAATTCGATAATAAAAAACTGAATTTTAGTTTTAGAAATGTAAAGCTTTGAAATGAAATACTCAAAAATGTCATGATGTCGAACAAAAGAACACTCAGAAAAAATTGTGATACTTTTAATTGTTTGCAAAAAAAATCTATCAGACTTCATAACAGTATACTGGTGCTGATAATAGCATCGTTCAGAGACCAATCCTAAATGCTAAGTACATGGCGTTACCAAAATAATAGAAAAATTACTTTTTATTTTTACGTAGCAGTAAATTATTAAATATAATCTTCGAGTATGCTTTTATCACAAAAATTGCTGTGTGTGTTTGAACATTTAATATGGGTTCATTATTTGTAATCGTTAATCGCAGCTTCATCATTATAAAAATTAATTCCGTATGGTTGTCATCCATTGAGCGATCGTGCATCTTTATGATTGCTCTCTCATGTAGTACGTTACAAAATAATTTCTGTTTTTCTTTAACAAACAATGAAGTAAAAAAAAAGATAACATTTTGATATATCATTTGCTTACTTCACTTATAGTAACATGAACATTTAATGTAGCCACTTAAACTTCATTGAGAGAGATACGCCTTCTCGTTTTGCGTAAAAGAGAAATATTTATTTATGTTTTTAATAGCATGGAATTATGTTGCATGATCAGAATTTCGATTGAATTTTATCAAACCTAAAGGATTTTTTTATATAACTTAATTATTAATTAAACTTAATTCTGAATTTAATTTTTATATCATTCACTTCTCCAGGATAATCACAATTAACTTGAAATTGATATAAGATTTGTTAATTGGAAGAAGCAGATGAATGATCTCCGTTTAACCACTGAACGATCTCCTCCTCCCCCCCCCCATATTTGCATATTTATTTTTGTCATACATACCGAAAAATTTTACTGTAACAAACATTATTTTACACACTTAGCCGACAAAATCGATAATAAATATGTGTTGGGCGATTTATTGGAAGTGAAACTATTTACGTTGCGTGTTCACGTTGCGAATCTCAGAACGGCGATCTTCTGGGCACGTCGTTAGGGTGAGCACGTCGAAACCGTGGAACCCAAGAGCTAACTTAAATGGAACAGAATAGGGTTACGTCACACGAAAGGGTCCGTCCTCTCTAGTCTCTTACGGTTGGAGGATAATAGCTTTCGAAACGTTGTCTTGGAACTCTCGGTTCTTGCGCTGCGAAATATTTCGTCGCGTCGCTTCTCTTTATCTGACGGGACAATAGAAGCGAATGAGAAGTACGCTCTGCTGTTTACATCGCATTATCTATATTTGAATTTATGACTCCTGACATTGCGACTTTCACATCAACTTTATTCTTTTTTCTTCACGGCTATTTTGCCCGCCCCTGCTGCGTACAGGAAGCGGATAATAGTTATCTGGTCACCAGGAGCTTTCGTGAAACGTCCATTATGCACACTATGTTACGTAACTGGCAAGTCAAATCTTATTATATTGCACAAGCATCGCTATCGCTTGTATTTGCAAGCTTGATCTAGTGAGGTCATATTCATAGCTGACGACTTATTTATCGCGTTTACTAATTCTTGGCATTGAAGTTGTTCACATTATTTGTGTTACAATTCAGCAACTTATATAACATACGTAACGCTCTTATTTTATTTATATATATTGCTCATTTAAACATATTTTGCATTCAGAAACAAAGACATAGTGGCAACTATATAAAGGAAATAATTGTAAAAATTAATAATTATAAAAATTTTATTTTGAAGAAAACAACAAATTTTATATGTAGAACTAATGTATACATAGCTGAATGAACTGTGTATGTATATAGTCAAATAAAACTGTTTTATAACAATAATTATAAAAATTATTCACAATTATGTGCATTAGTTTATTTAACTATATAGTAATTTATTCAGCTATGTATACACATTAATTTTATATATAAATCTTGTATAGTTGTATCTTTTTCTAGTTATTATTATTGCTTTTGGGAGTCTCAAATACGCATATCCTAGTTGAATACATTCACTTACATTATTACAATTATAGATTACTTGACCAGTATCTATAATTTTTAGTATATCACCAATGAAAACATATTATCTCACTTTAACCAATAGCTTTAGTGATGTGTCCATTTTGAACTCTCCCTGTTTTTTCTCTGAATGTGTGTTTATGACAAAATTTAAATAATATATCAACTGGAATTTATGTATTTGCATTTTTGTTTATGCACTTGCATGCCAAATAAATATTATAATTATACGAAATAATGTCAGATATCGCGCGAATTCGAGGCCATATTTTTAGTTCTTTTATCTGCTATTGCTTATGAGTTAGGGAGATATACTGAACGTGTCTACAGTATATTTTCTGTGAGTACGAACAGGCTGGAGGAACGTTTTCTAAGTAGATGAAGGAGGTATATTGCTACAAGTAGCGCTAGTGAATTACATGGGACTTCCTGCGCAGAAGGAACTTACAAAGTGGAGACTCATGTTGTGCGCCAGCAAGCCGGAGTGAACGACTTTACAAGCCTTAAATAGTTATTAAAAATATACGGGTTTCTTGGTTTTTATGGACTGAATGGCTTTTATGACTGAAATGGATTAGTTTACACAATGCGGTGCTTTCGTTTTGATGCAACATTAATATTAATCAAAATAATCAAGTATTAATCGACAATTCGATGAATATATATTGCTTCCACAGGTTCTACCATAAGCTTACGCAAATTAGCTATGCAAACGAATGCACATGGCAATCTTACCTAACGTGATATATTGATTTTCTTATCGCGTTTCAACTGGGAAAGGATTGTGCAATCAGGCACGATCGGACGCCGAAAATCTCGATTCTATCGCACGACTGGAAGGTGTGCTCGATAATAAGCATACCTGACAAAATTCAATTATGTGATTCCCGTGGGCGAGTAACCCAATTTGCACGTCATCAAGCCGCATACGAGGAAACCGGTTCGAAGACTATCCCGATAGTATACAGGGTATACCTATACCAAATATTGAAGTTCCTGGATTGCATAGGACTGCCCTCGGGGACGCCAAATAACCCGCGTTGATCTCCAACTACGCGGCTACGATTCGTCTAAATGATGGGTGTAATTGCCTGTAATCTACTGCGACGCGGTCGTATTATAGAGATCATTTAAGAGAGAGAATCACCGTCCGCACCGCCAACATTATCGGTAAACGTTGTTCAAAAACAATTGCGAGTTTAGATTACGACCACTTGCGTATACATTCTATAGCATGAACTTGATACAGAACACGAAAAAATTACACGGAATACTAAATTTTATCATGTAATAAATTCTCTGTCAATAGTATATATTTAACTCGACATTATGTACTTTACTTGATAACTGAGCTATAATTTATCTCTATCGTTATCTCTTATTGTCTGTCATTTTTCTTTGTTATTATTATTACACATTAATGTGTTGCGTATTGTGCGGCTTTTCTTTAGCTCCGCAAAAAACTAATTAAAGATCATGTATCTACTATTACGATCGATAAATGTATGACATTGTCCATTTATCATAGTTTTTTAGTATTATGTATTATCATTGACTAAAATTAAAATTTGCAAATTTATTGTATCTTGTATACAAGTCAATGAGACATGTCAATGTTAATGACTTCTATAATACTTAATGTTAATACCAACGATATTTTATTTGCAAATTGTCATGATAAAATGTAGTATTTTTATGTAACTCATATAATTATGTAACTTGCGCGCTAGCTATAGAGTGTTTGCTATCGACGTACCGATTTCTTGATACAACGCACTTTCTCAAATAGATCATTCTCTTTCTATTTTTGATGGTCTGTCTTATCATTAAGGAGATTCTCGAGGTCTCTTTGGTGCCATCATCAAACGATCGTGATCAAACGGACCACGGAAAGCGCAATTCCTCGCTTTCGCATGATTCACATCCACTTCTATGATGCTAATGTAACACATCTTACCCGAATACATTCCACTAATTAGCAAGATCCACTTTTTTTCCTTATATTTACAGTGAACTCACATGATTTTAAATTTTAAATATGAAAGTCTTATTTCAAAAACAGAAGATTAAAATTGAAAAAATATTAGTATGTTCACAAATCTTTATATAATTTTTTTTTGTTGCTTTATAAATGATAGCCCAATGTAGTGGAGTTAAAATATCTTATAATGTTTAATGACATTTTGACAGTACACTACCAGCTAAAAAATGAACAACGAAGTGTTATCAAAAAATTGATCGAAATTTTACGAAATTTTAATCGTGTATGCTGAAAAGCCAACAAAAAAGCAAAACAACTAATAATTTGACTTATAACGGCTTATACAACTCAACAACCATACTTTATTTTTAGATAAATAAGTACGCGGGTCCAAATAAATTTTTCAAATATTTATTAGAGTTTTATTAGTATATGTGAAAAATTTGATTTAATTTGTAATACTTTTTATATAAAATGTTCAAATAAATACTACGAAATGCGATTTTATATATGAATCAATGCAAACAAATGTAACTTTTAAACCAATAAGAGAATGTTAAAAGGAGAGTGTTATGTTTTTTGGCTAACATGAAGAAGTTTTGTTGTGTTGTATGAATTATATATCATATTAAAGAGAATTATATATCATATTAAAGCTATTTAAGTGAAATCGAGTGATATATTATTTATTTGGGGAAATATTAAGAATATAGGAGAAATTGTAATCAAAGACAATAATTATTATATTTAGTGTTAAAAAGTTATTACTTAATAAGACATCAAAACATCTTGAGAATTAAACAAGAACTTTGTATTGTTACTTAACACGCATAAGACGGAGAAAATTTTTGAATAATTGACAAGTAACGAAGAGTCTGGAACAAAATAATTATTTGATATTGAATTCTAGCTTTGCATAACGAATATGTTTTTCAAGTTATACGTACTAATAATACAGTTTTTGTTACTTAATTTCAGGAATCTTAATATCTTACTTAACATCTTTTATTGTCTTTAAAAATTTCTTCTAACCGATTTTCCCATAATACATCACTCGATTCTGCTTAAATAGCTCTTTAATATATATGATATACTATAATTTGTATATCTCAGAATTGCTTTGAGATGTGACACCTACATCTTCAAAAATTATTTTGAAGTTATCTAAAATATACGAAAATACAAAACAAACAAACAAACTCTTAATTTGTTTAAAATTGTCAAGAGAAAATTAGGAAGTCAGATCTGATGGATAATCTTTTAGAATTCATATGTAAAAGATAAGAATATGTTATAATTGTTAGAAAATATTATAGTATTGGATAGTGTTATTAGTTACGTGGTAGACATGATAAAAGCTTTTGTCTTTCCTAAATTCATCCAATTAAACGAAACGATTGACGATCTTTGTTCACGCAATGGCGTCTACCAAAATTTTTCATGCGTCAGCGAATCGTTTCTGATCAGATAAACGAATTAAAGACGTACTTGGCTTTTAAAAGTTCCAGGGATTTACGGACGCATTCTCTTCCGCTGTATTAACTACGACACTGCTCGAATCTCTTTCTAGTAAATCCCGGCTGGTCTATTCGAATTTGACTGAACATATTACATGCATTTTCCTATTCCAATCGCTATTCGGTTGAGCGCAACGATGAGTAATAAGGCGTAAAAAGCTATTAGATTGACTGACGAGTTCTTCCGTTCCGTTTTACGTCGGTTCTATCCGTTCTTTTTCTCGAAGGATCTTTGAAAGTTGAAAAGCCTTCGACTCGGCCGTTGAGAGAGACGGGAGCTCGACGCTGAAAGACATTTTCATGTCTTCGCATTACGATATTTCTTCGCTATTTGAAGCGAGCGCTTTTAAATCTAAGTTGCATAGTTCCCTTATATAAGCTCGTCTGGGTATCATATATCTCCTGTAGAATGTTTTACACTTGCAGACACGTTAGCAATTTATCGCGTCTCGTTACTCTTACAACGATGAATGAATTAGTACGAACAAATTTCAATGCAGCCATTCCTCAATTTTTTCAAATTAGAAATATGGCTTTTTTCACTGGTAGTTCTTTAATTTTGGCGCCGTATGGCGACATCGGAAACCGATAGTCACATGATTTACTTATCTTTCA
Source organism: Acromyrmex echinatior (assembly GCF_024713525.1). Taxonomy (NCBI): domain Eukaryota; kingdom Metazoa; phylum Arthropoda; class Insecta; order Hymenoptera; family Formicidae; genus Acromyrmex; species Acromyrmex echinatior. The sequence continues at coordinate 7,478,850 of NC_141854.1, forward strand.
AAAATACAACGGATAAAGAAAAAAAAGGGGTAGCTGGAAGATTCCGTACACGAGCAAAAGACGGTAACGGGTCAGCATTACCACGGTAATAGACACCGGCACGGCGGTGGGAAGAGCGGCGGTTTCGCGAAGGTGACGGCGGAGGTGATGGTAGTATGGTTGGTGGTGCTGGCGCTGGGTGGTTGGGTGGATAGGTGGGTGACGGTAGGTCGACCGCGCGGGGACTAGGGGATAGCCTCCGGGTTAGGGGCTGACGGGTCGTGGCGGGTGGAAAAGGGGCGACTCCGGCAGTCAGCGGGTTAGAGCCGCTCCGTGCGGGTGAACGCGAGTCGCGAGCGTGTACGCGCCCTTCTGCAAAATTTCTTTGAAAGAAATTTCGGAGCTCGTTGTCGGTAGAGCTCCCCCGACGATCACGGGAATGTGAATTCAGTTCGCGTCGCCTGTCAATCCTACCGGCCGTCGTTGTCCCACGATCTCGTGCATGAACTCTCGCATTCCCTCCTCGGAATGATCTGCACGAAAGTGCACCGCTCTGCAAACAAAAATTTGTTAAATAAATTTTTCAAGAATCGTCAAGTGATTGTGTAATAACGAGTGCATTGCGTGTAATTGGAATTACGGAGTGATTGTAGAAGTGATGGATAGAAGCTTTTAAAACCACGTCACCACGTGTCATTGAAGTGTCATCTGTGCGAGGAGAATTTGAGAGTCCCTCGATTTCTTCGAGGGCGCGCTTGTTATAATTTACGAAAAATGTAATATGTGGACCGTCCGTATTCCCACTTCTTGAACGTTTGTGTCTATTAATTTTAATATTTTAACTTTAACTAATTTTAACTAAATAATAGAGAAGTAAAAAGGGACTTGGTTATCACGTATTAAACATGTATCAACTGTCAAGTGTCGGTTTTAAAAAGATAAAAAATATATATATCGTGATAAGAAAATTAGCATGTATTTTTTCTGTAATTACATAAATTATGTCAATATATAACATTACGTCACCGATCGTAATTATGCGAGCATGCAAAAATTGCAAAAAGAATTTTCATTTAGTGATAGAAGAGCGCATCTTACGTGATTCGACAATTCAAATGTCTAACGATAAAATAACAAAGTAATTCTTTCTTTTGCATGCACAATGCTCTGGAAAATCCTTAGAAAATCTGCTGAGTCTATGTATATGATGAGTACGTGAATGAATTCTTCACATATTTCGCGACGACATAAAGTTTTCGTTTTGCTTTTTTGATTTTCCATGGTATATTGTCGTTTACGTTACACAGTGTTTGACTTCAGACGTACATTCAGTATAATGATAATTCCGCTCATGGCTTCATTGCGTTTGACGCGTAATTCCACACGCGCGTGCGAAACGTGATATAGTTTCACAAAGCAAAATTATACCTCTAATAACGAAGGCTCCACAAGTTGTTGTTTTATTAATAGTGGATTTTCTTTTTTTATTTTACCGTTTTCCTTTATGTATGTCTGCGTTTTTCATTACGATAAATAGCAATTTCCCCGGCAACTCGAGATTCTTCTTAACTCGAAGATACGCGAACAAGATAACGGAGAACCCTCGTAGCGTCAAGTTTCCTCTCTCGAAAACTGTAAGAAAAACTTGCATACTGCTAATTTTTCTTCTCTTTTGTAATAATACATTTGGGTACAATGCGAAGTTTTAACGGGCGTGTTATTTTATACAATTTCTCTTATTGAAGATAATACTTTATAAATATTTATAAATATTTATTTTATTTGCGCCGAAAAATGATGATTTTGGTATATTATATCGAATTTTTCATTTAAAAAACGATGCAGCAATGTTTGATTATATTCGTAATTATACATGTATTATTGGTTAATTGACGTTTTCAACAATAAGCTTAAATTTCTCTCTGAACATTTTATATGTTTCCCAGGGAAATACGGAGCACGGTTTTCGCCTCAAAATTCTGAGCGAACTCATCTAGTAATTGATATTGCGAGATGATGTTAACAAGCCGTAGAAAGGTACATTTAGCGTAATCGTCATTCTCGAACTGTTGTAGACCGACGGAGATGCAAATTCCGGTTGGTCTCTCGGTTAGTGTAACAGCCGATAATTTCATTCGCAAGCTCATTATGGAAATGGGAACTGTTTCCATAGAAATTACATAATTAGAACGTGTCGACGGTTCGTCGACGACGTTGAACACAGTCGAAATTGCAAACCGAACGCTCGAATAATGCATAATGCACCGACAAACGTGATAAATAGCTAAAAATATCGTCGTGTAACGTATTAACCGTCTATCGTAAATAAAAATACAATCCTGCTGCCATAATTACTTCGTTATACAAAATATTACGTAGCGCCAAGAAACGATAATCGTTTTCTTCCTTAAATGTCCGCAAGAATAATGCCAATCTCACGTGACTCGTTAACCAAAAACATTTAACGTTATTGCGTCGTGAAGAGAGATAGGACGTGATCAATTTTGCGAGGAATATATATTGGGTACATATATCCTGCGGGAATCGTAAGTAATCGCTTGAGATGACAAACACCGGTAAATAATCGAGAGAGTTAAATAAAACGGGACGATTTTCCAAAGCTGAAGTATTGATTTTTTTTTTGTACGCTAGTACAATACAACGTAAAGTTAACAATAATTCAATTACATCGGTATAATGCAGCATGAAATTGATTGCAGTGAAATTAATCTAGTTCTGTTTCCTGAGTTGGTTTCGAGGTAGTCAAGTTTCGCGGTAACCACTGAGTGTCCCTTAAACGCAAACGTGTAACGTCAACGAGTTGTAGAAAGAAAGAGTTGCCACCGTGTGCGGCATTGCAGAGAGATTAACCTGTTGACAGGTGCGTAGCTCCGAAAATTGATTGCGTGCGTCCAATGCAGACGTCCGCGACCGCGCGCATCGCGTGCGACGCCCAACGTGTGTGCACTTGACTGCAAGCGTTTTCAGCTCGCAGTTGCATAATAATCGGTCTTTCAGTGTCGTCGACAAACAGTCTCTTTCTCGCTGCGCGCGATCGTTCGATGAAATACAAACGGTAAACAATTCGAGACATTTTAATTTTGTTGTTTTTTTTTTATATAATTTTTTTTAGTTGAATTTATTTTTAATTTATTAAAATCGGTTCTATTTGGAAAAGATTGGGAAAGTAGATGGGCAAATAGATTTTGTCCGGCGAATCATGAAAATTCGCGCAACCGCTTCCATTGATATGTGTAACAAATTTAGATGTATGGAGGATACTTTTTGCGGATAATTTGAACGGGAATCGCTGAATAGCATTTGGCGTAAATGTTTCGGCATGGATTCGGAGTTTCGAATATACCTAACATCCCATGCGGATTTCATCGGATTTTTTTCATCGGTAGATTTTTGCATCTGTTGCATATCACGAAATTTCGTTACGTGTGTACCGTCGTTGTTTCCCCTGAAAACAAAATAATTCGCCCGATCCGTCGCGTAACCGGGAACCAATTTATCATCTAATATAGAACACGAAATATAACCAGAATAAAATAAAACTATAAATTAGCGTACTTTTTTTAAAACTGTCGGTACCTGTAGGCATTTAAAATCTACGTTACATTTTACTATGATAATCTGAGATGTACATTTACGGAAAGGCAATTCGAACATTTTATAAAGTGTCAAAGTTTATAAACATTAAGAGACCGCATGGAATTAATGACAAGGCCGTGTACCAAAATTTAAAATTTCTCGTCGAAAGAATTGACCCGATGAAAAACTCGTGAAAGTTTACGTGTGCTTATTCTCTTTCTACGTGCTGCTATTTTTTTGCTATTGAAGACGTTGAAAACTTCTCCCGATCGATCGGAAGTCGTCGCGTAAAATGTGCCCGCCTATCCAAAGTGACAAGTGAAATCTCTCACCAGTTGAGCCAATGGAGAATATTCGAGGAATATAGTATTGTCACACAATCAGCTGGAGGATCAACTGTTAATTAGCAGACATGTACACCCATCTACACGGGGATAACGGCATGTGCTGTTATCTTCCTACTGTTCTGTACCTCGAACGATACCGTAAGTATCTTTGCTAATCGAGTCGACGAGCGAGAAATGATATGACGCAATACCAAGAGACTTTGTTGTTAGGCAGGTATTATAATTATCATTGTAATAATTTTCCTTTACGCGATTATATCGTGGTTTTTTATATTGCACTTTGTTATAGCAGTCGTGGCAGAGAAACGTTTTAACAATTACGTAAGTTTCGGTCGGATAAAGTTTCGAATTTTCATGGAAGGCCACTGTAATTATTTCTACGGCTTCAAATGTCGGACCTTCTCGTTTGTCGCTGATACGAAGCTTGTGGACGACGGAAGTAGGATAATTAATTCAGGAAGTCAACTTGATGCTCGCGAGGAGTTTGGTAGAAGTTATGTTTAAACGAAACATATATTTTCGCGTATTTTCAGGTATCAGCGAGCTTAGCATAATGTTAAAGACAATCACCATGAAGCGCACGGAAGGAAACGAGTGTAATGGAAGGCTGAACTCACTCAGAATAAAAAAAAGAAAAGGAAAATAACGAAAGATTTTGCATAATAAAGCGGTTAGATGAGGCGCTGGGTTGCGCTTGGTTGAGGATTGTATATGTAAATGCCGTAGAGAGCTTGTCGAATAAACAAAGGGTAAAGCGCATTCACTTGCATCTCCTGGTGAAACTCGCTTTTTATCTGCTGCGTTTCGAAGAAAGTCTTTATCGATCGGCACATTACATCAACGCAACATACCATTAACATTATTATGAAATCGTACTTGTCCAGTTGCTCCTGAAATCGTAGTTTTAATATTTATGTTAATGTGTTTGTGAAGTTGGACATTTTGTTAATTCGAAAAAAACAACGAGTTCAATAGCACTTTACAATTCTACAGTTCCTAACGAACAATTAAAAAAATTTTGTATTTTTAATATCAAAATAAAAAATGTAAAATATGCTAACTTGACGTTCCAACTCGACATGTTTCTTTCTAAAATATCAGAAAATTAATATTACATTTGTTAAGAGGTTCAGTTAGTTTTAAACTACAACTATATATAGCGTTTCACAACAAAATTCTAACATAATTTTTTTCTTTGCTTTGAATATTTATCATTCAAGAAGAAATGTGTGTACTGATAATTTTTGATACTTTTGGCACTAGTTTCGTTCGAGGCTCGTTTAGCTTACGTTCCATGAGATGCAATTATTTCAAAAATTCCGCTATAAACATTTTTAATTTTTACTGCTAGCACGACGTTCGACAGAAATGTTCTATGTAAACGTAGTAAGTTGGCATCTAGTAGAATTTGATAATTCTAATTGCAGTTTCTGTTTCTGAAGATTATAAGTATACTTTTATGTACATAAAAAGAATTCTGGCTATTAATATTACTATACAATTAGAAATTGGAATTTTAATATTACATTCCTTAATTTGTGATCGTACCACCTTCGAGCGTAATTCTTTCTTCGAAAATTTTTAGAATGTTATGCAAAATTGACATCAGAACTTCTAGAATTTTAAAGAATATTTTTTACTTAGATTAGGAATTTGCATGCGCGTACTTTTAGATTGAATAATTCCTAAAGTAATGCTCGAATTGTCTTCGATCATTGTAATTTCAGTCGGAAATCTTAGAATATTATACTACAAACATAAGAGAGATTATGAAATAATATTACATTAATTGCTAATCTAATTATCACTGCGCGATAAGAGAATTTATAGGAAAAAGTTTATTTATGAAACAAGTAAATAAAGAAGCGCTTTTATTATTAATTTTCAGGCGTGTAATATTTTTGTTTTAAATTTTTAAACGTTTTCCAGTTTATACAAATTGCATACCAATTACTGTCGGTCTTGAAATGCAATTTTAAATTCAAACTGAAATAATATAAATAATACAAATTACATAAATTGATAATCAATTTAATAATAATGCAGAAAATTTATTCTGAAAATATGATAATCATGGAATAGTACAGTTTTTCAAAGATTTTTATTCATTTTAGAAAAAATTATTCAAACTTATTTTATATTTTATTGTGGTTTTATTAACGAATGAGAGAGAATTACATAAAATTCTTCAAAATACAACATTGCCTTATTATAATTGTGAAACTAGCTTAGAATTAACTGGAACTTTTAACAAATATCGTAATATTCGATGGCTTCTGATACTTTAGAGGGAAACTGTAAAATTATGAAAAAAGTATTATACTCTCTCTCTCTCTCTCTCTCTCTCTCTCTCTCTCTCTCTCTCTCTTTCTCTCTCTCTCTCTCTCTCTCTCTCTCTCTCTCTCAAGCTATCGTTATTTTTTAAAATTAATAGAACGTGCTAACTACACAGACACTAAGTTTTATTAGGAAAATTTTTAGTAAATTCTTAGTAAATTTATAAATTTATCTATCCTCTCCTTATTTCGATGCAGTCTGTACATCGATATACAACGAAAATCGCAGTTATTACTGAAAAATATTGTTACCTAATCATGTTGTTAACAAGTCAAACAAAAACGGTATGATAATTTCAGGTTCTGAATTTATTTGCTTATTTATCTACTTTCTCTTTATTTGGAACAATATTAACAGCATTTTTTTGGACAGTTGATTGTTACAATTTCAAGAAAATCTCGGCACAAAAAACGCCCTGTCGATTTTATTTTTCTCGCGCTTGCTGTCCAACCGATTCAACGTAAAGCCAGCTTTTTTAAAAAAAAAAAAAAAAGAATTTGGAACCAATAAAAAAGGAACGAGAGATTACACGCTTCTAACTGGCGTATCGCTGTGATTTATCCGTGGCCTGTGATTTGTCGATCGGCAATGGCGAACAGGGTAACAACAATTAAAGTAGCGAAATTTAATATTCCGTCGTGCCACTGCGCGACGATTTACGCGTCGGCGACGACGTCGAAGAGCGGAACAGGAAATTGATACCGTAGCGCCGTGGCGTCATTGGCACTCGCGAAAGGATTGCATGGTGACTTTTTAACTTCTCACGACTCTGAATCATGAATAATCCAGAAGAATTGTATGTGCGCGCTAATTTTACGAGATTTATTCTTCTCACACAAACAGATCTAATCTTATTTTTCAGATGTTTCTTGTAAACGTTTCTTTCAAACGTTGCGTACACGAGCAAATGGTGCTTTCACCATTCTTTGTGTCGAAGTAATGGTAATTTCTTGCATGTTCAAATTAACATAGGAGGAAACGAATGCGGCAGCACGTTTGAATTGGTATATGGATTAACCGACAAAGATTCCGTAGGGCGGAAAAATTCGTAAACGGGAGAGTGAAGGCAAATGACCATCGAGATTATCGCGGTTTTACGCTACGGTTGGTTCGGACGACCGTTGGCTGGCTGGCTGGCTGGGCGGTGGTCCATTTTAACCATCGTGCGCAGAACGCGGATTAAATCGGCGCACTGTTTGTTGCACTGTCGGCTTTTAAGCTCCGCTCGCTTGCGATTTTCTACTTTATTGTTCATCGCTTACAATGCTTACATCGCCGCTTGACACATGGCCGTGATTAATCTCACTACTGACGGGCGTTCTTCCGCAAATTGCCTCGATTTCATCGGACTTAGGATTAACAAATATAGATTGCTATGTGCATTAATAGCAACTTTGTGTATCACGTTGTTTATTAAATTTGTTTATAACAGCTTATATTTAGCAGTTTTAACTTACTTAAATATTTAGCACTTTCACTTGAAGAATTCTTAAAAAAAAAAAACAAAAATGTAAATTTAATGTACGAATTATTTCGGAGAAGAAACAATTGTGGAATATATCGAATATCGATAAGCTTACATTAATTTTTTATAAACGAGCAATTCTTATAAATAATTCTTATAAATGATCAATGTACATTCTTTGTTAAATTGAGATTAAATTATTAAAGATTCAGTTTTGATTTTGATGTCCGTCTGGACTATAATTAATATCAAAGTTTTTTCCCCTTCTTTTTTTTCTTTGCGATTAACGTTTTAGGTGTATTAAAAGTTATTCATTAATTACAACACATATTGACATTGATTCGCTGAATGGTCAAAGACTGGTTTTTAACTAAACCGATAGAATTTAAGTGTTTGCGATATGGCGAATTTTTGTTTTAGTGAGCTACCTTTTATTATTTTACAACAAATCGTTTTTGCTCCCCCTCCCCCAACAAATTTACGTTTTAATAATTTTAATACATTTTAGATTGTTATTAGAGTTCTTTATATAGTTTCCTTTAATAGATGGAGGCTCTGGATAGCTCACTGAAATGAATTAGTTTGGAAAACAATTTTTTGCAATTACAACATCATATTGTCTCTGAGGATGGCTCAAAAGTGAACCGAACCATGTAAGCGGATTAATTATTATTAAAGTTGTTTTGTTAACCGTATTGGTTTGCACAAGAATTACCGTGCTTGACTTCTATTGCCCTGTTATATCCAATCATTTCGAGCAATTTTAGTTTTCGAACGAGAAACATTTCTTGACATTATGGTATCTGTTAATTGTCGATAAATAATAGAAAATATATGGTAGTAATATCTACGAGAGAAAGGAAAAAGCGTTTAATATAGTAGGATTGGAAAGAATAAGAGATGCGAGCACAGGTACAGCAAGCGAGAAAGAGTGGAAGCTTGGGGGAGGGAGGGGGCGGGAGGGGGGAGGGAGAGGCGGGGAAGACGAAAGATAGTTGTTTCTCCAGAACGGAAGGAGTTTCACATTTTCTCATAGTCGAGGCGCAAGGAAAAAGGACTTGCGACGTCGAGTCAACTTTTCCAGCTGCTTCTACTCCACCCACTCTCCCTTCTCTCTGCTCGTTGGCGACCGATTTACTCTCCGCGTCGGTTTCCTCTTTCGAGAAAAGTATCTTTGCATCCGCCAGCAAATCTGCTCTATTATATAAAAAGCTCCTTTCTCTCGGTTGACAATTGCACGATTAAGAATAAGATGAAAGAATCGGAAGCTCATTTAATTGAACACCCATTTAGAAAGAAGAAAAGAGAAATGCCGAATAATTTAATTGTTTGCAATAAGCCTTTTAATCCGTATGAATAATTATTAACGTTAATCTTTTAATCGATAGTTGTAATTGCATGAATGAGTTGTTCAGTATTAGATTATATATTACGCTGGCTGTAAATAGTTATGGATAAATGAATTGTTAAATAATAATTCGCGATTATTCTATGTTCTTTGCTAGTGAAATGCAGTTCGCCATTGCATTTTTCCCTCGTCAACTGCACATTATGCTGTATTGTCCAACCAGTTTATTCTTCACGTTCCGTTTCGCTTTCTCGTCGAGTGCCTTTGCATCTGCCAGCTCCCATCCACTCCTCGCTGCTACATATGCACGATACGATCTTTCTTCCCTTTGCCCGCCATTCTCTCGGTGTCACCAACAAGGGAAGGATAACAATTTCGTTTATTTGCTTTCCTCCATGCAGACAGTTTCAATAATCTCGATAAGTGCAATCTTTAATTGATGATATTTTTAATTAAGGAGAATGTCGAACATCTAAATGATTGAAGGAATATGAGTGCTTTTGCTTTTTTTTTTATTTTAATACGACGTGCAGCATATTACACTTTGCCATTTGGATTTCATCTTGATCAAAGTGACGCACTCTGCTTTTTCTCCATATATGTCGAACGCTCTTCGATTTCAATAAGAGCGTCTCTGACATTCCCGAATTGTATTACCTCGCTGCAACTGCAGCAAAGCTTCTTTCCTTTAAGACAAGACTCGACAACATAGGATGTCTATAAAGTCAATACAGGATGTCTATAAAGTCCCTCCCTCTAAATTGTGAAAATCTACGAAATACATATTCGAATAGTTTTGAACCCCCTTAAAAGAGTAACTCCTCTGAAATGATTTACATGAACATGTATTTCGCGATTTTTCATAGATTTGAACCGTTTTAGAAGTACAGATGTTCACTATATAAATAGTACGATAAATATAGCACGATAATATAGTACGATAGTACGAACAAAAATAAAAGTTAAACTTTTTAACTATTTCATGAGCATTAAAAATACAAATTTTAACTAAAAAGTATTTAAAAGATTCAAAAATATCTAAAAGAAATATTGTAATATCGTTATAACTTCTGATATGCCTTCCCTCTTGCCGGCATGCGACCAGTCGATTGTAAAATAGCGGATTTGCAGTTGCATACTCGATTCATATGTTTTCTAGTAATAGTATAACGAAGGATCTCAGATCTGATTGAATCATATGCAACGGACCGAGAATTTTTTATTGCTCTTGTGCATTACTTTTGTCTTTTTTCTTACAGATTTTATTTTCTGTATTTATTATGTGAATCCCGCAGTTGTTGGAAGTTGATATTTCTTTCTCCACTGTCTCTGTGATTCATGGAACGTTACATACTTACAGCAATTCATTCTTTGCATGTATATATATATACATTCTGTTTCCTAATCGCTGCAAGTGTACCTCCTACTACTTGAAGATAAATCGAATCATCATTCTGTGCTTCGCGCAAGGTGAATCCACAATTATTCAACTACTTTAGATACGTCGAGTTACATGCCGACTATCTGGCCCGTCCCTTAATAATATTACATGGGCGCATTGTTCCACACCGCCGCTGGTAATTAGAGATAACTAGACTAAATGGTAATTCGGCGCTTCTGATATGCCCTTTCTCTTGCCGGCATGCGGCCTGTCGATTGTAAAATAGCGGATCTCGCGGTTTGCATACCTGCAGCTGCATCCTCGATTCATGTGTTTTCTAGTAATAGTATAACGAAGGATCTCAGATCTGATAGAATCGTGTGCAACGAGAATTTACATGATGGTTGTAGTTCAAAGACTACTATTCGTGAATATGTAGAACGTACTTCGTTAAAAAACAAGTTTTCTTTTATATATAACATTTTTGTTTTATGTATAACATTATGTTCTTCTTTTGAACTGAACGTAACTAAATGGGTTTTATACTAAAGTTGTCAAAATAAAGCTTGAATTGAACTATTAGGTGTTGGAATTAATTCGTAGCGTTTTACAAGTGATGGGAAGTACTTTCATTAATGTATTTTTTAATGCTCATGTGAAATAATAACATTCTTTCATTAAAAAACGCTACGAATTAATTCCAACACCTAATAGAATTACATTCATACACGTGGTACACACAGCTAGTGGAACTGATTATATACTTTTTGCATTGGCTGTAAATTATTTTATCGAGCTCTTTCAATACGACTTTTTGTATCTCTAACAGTTTGTACTAACAGTTTGGTTTTATAATAATGGATAAATTTTTACACTTTTAAAGCTAAGCAAATTTTTCGGAATAAAACCTTTGACAAAAGTTAATGATTTGGTTTAATTTGTATTTTGTTGACGGAGAATCGATTTCTCTTTTGTTTTGTTTTTTTTAACATTGGTTCAGTGATAATGTATGTGCATGTCCCTACAAACATGGCACGCACAAAGTAGAGAGGAAGAGAAGGGGCTACAGAGAGAGAATCCAATTACTCGGAATTTACATAATTCTGTAGGTACCAACCGTTATCCTTGTGGATCGCAAATTTGGAAAATTCGTATTCCACGGGTTGTTTGTTTACACGCTTACGCGCACTAGATATCATGGTGAGTATGGTATCGCGGATTAAGTGCTTTTGCGAATTCGTGTAACACCGATTCTATGCGATTGTAAATCGTTTGGATTAGATTTTTTTTTTCGCGGAAATTCGACTTTCTCGCATGAAATTATTTTGTAAACAATAACGTGCATGTACATTTTGTAGAGCTGCGTTTACTTCGGTTTCCATGTTGTGCGTAGATACATTGTTCGAGTTTTGTTTTTATACGGTGAGCTTTAATTTGACCTGGTAACTTGTAAACAATTCAATCTGCGATATTTTTGTCTCGCAGTTTCATCCCTCGTACATATTAGGGACGTTCTACTAACAGAACATTTGTTCGTTTTCCGACATTCTGCGTATACGAGGTAATACACTACACGGGCCATCCCTCTGGCATATTTCATGGCTCATTTTTCACGAGTTTCGCTGTGACAATCGTTCCATTTGTCTTTATATATGGTTTTATAAATGTAAATGATAGATGACCATCTTTTCTCGTTTACATACACTCGATTGACACAGCAAATGTTTTGTACATTTTAACATTTATTGCTGGACACAAATAGGATAACTCTCCTGGTGCGAAAGAAATTTATCAAAAAATTCAGTTATTTTTTTAAAGAGAATTTGTATATGTTTGTTTGATATCACAATTTTATTCTCGAAACTTCAGTTTTAGTCAATTTTAGTAAGCAATTCTTTTTATACAAATTTTATTTGTTACTTATTATTCATAAAAAAATCGTGTATCGCTAAAGATTCTCGTTTACGTCAACGTAACGTTATGGTGTAAATTATAAGTGTGATCGAAATTCTGTCTGTGGGTTCTCAACGAGCAACATACATATGTGTGCATCAGGTGCAGTGTATGTAGGCGAGATTTCTAGCCCACGCCCTTACTCGACAGTTAGTCGATAGTTCGTTTTTCCTGCCAGAATGATGAATTCTGAATTTACTGCTATATAAAATTGCGTTAAAGAGTGTTGACATTCCTATATAAATGTCTCGACGTACATACATATGTGCGTACATATATTATATTAAATCTGTACTGTCAGATTTAACCTAATGTGACTCGCCACTGATCTTATTAAATATATCATCATTTTTCATTGAAACAATTATATTTGACAGTGTCGATACTATATAATAGTGTCAAATTGACACGATAGAGTGTCAAATATAATTACTGCTTTAATATAAAATAATGATATTAAGTAGGAATGTGAGTGGCGACTCACATTAAATTAAATTTTATACAATACTGTAACTTTAATAGTGTAGTTCTGTAAAAAGATACATTTATTGAGATCATTAAGTTTTAAGATAACATATAAATTTGATGTCTTCTTCTAATATTTATCTTTATGTATAGCTGTTGAATGAAATAATTGTTGCGACTTCGTCGACGACTTGTCGTACTTTGTTACGAAACGAAGGAAACTCCTCGTAATTTGCTTCAATAATTACCGCGCTTTAATTAGACGAACGCAGAGGGGCTCCCTTTAATTATTGCGTGCGAATTATGTAAGCGTAATGAAAGACGAAAATAACGATGTGTCGCTCTTCTGGCGCCCATCGCCTTAGAGAGAAGAGATCAAACTTTGAATTGAAACATAAACTAGATTAGATGTGACCCATAATTTTGTATTAGAATCGACTCTTATATGAAATTTGTATACGAAATTCGTATACATATACAGTCAAGTTTTAAATTCTCATTTAGGTAACATAAATATTAAGAGTTTATATATATTGTTTATATACATTGTTTATATAAACAAGACTAAATGTTGTTCATTTTATTCACATTATTGTATAATTAAGCGAAGAAGAGATCATGTTCGATTAAAACGGTTTTGATATCTAATAATATTTTTATGTAAATTTTATAATAAATCTTTTATGTTATTTTAAAGATGTTCATTAACATCAGTAATATTAAATTCCTTGTCCATTTAATTTGTGATACGTATTATATAATTCAACTTTAATTTAGGACTGTAAAACCGATAATTAATCGACGTGCAGTTCACTTGAACTATAGAAATTGTAAAATTCATACAAAAATATTATTATAGAAAAACCAAAACCCGCCTTGACTAGCTATATAACCCTTTTCGCTTAATTATATGAACAGTTTTCGCATCACTGGTTTATTTTTTTTTAAATTACTGCGTTTAATTAATTTGTTTGCTATTTTTTCGCAAGAAAAGTTTATAAAAGAATATTTTTCCAATGTATAATAATTGCAGTACACGTCGTCTTCTGTATTATACTCGTCTCTCGTGACGCGACGGGATGAACTCGACAAGCGCTGAGGAAAACGTATCCATTTCTTAATGCAGGTTCAGGACTATAAGGAGCTTGGTGAACATGGTTCCCTCACGACGTGACCAGCTCATTCGCCCCGTGCTCGTGAAAATCGAGCGGAGTAACGCGTCTCGTAAAAAGATACGGCGTTATAATTCACGAAGCACGACGTGCAGCTGGATGAACCATAAAGCCGGGATAAACGGCCATACTTGGCATAGTTTCGCTGTCGTTCTTGTGAAAGTGGATGACGTGCTCATTGCCATGTTATTAGCGACCAAGAAATTTCCCTTCCTTTCGTTCCTCCTATCCTTCTCGTGCTTCATCCGATCTTGCACATCTGCACCCCCGTACGCGGAAGCATGCACAGATGAGACCGGAACATGTGCCTCGTTCTTTCGTATAATCGGTTGCCGGTATTCCAGGCTTGGAAGCTCTCTCTCTCTCTCTCTCTCTCTCTCTCTCTCTCTCTCTCTCTCTCTCTCTCTCTCTCTCTCTCTCTCTCTCTCTCTCTCTCTCTCTCTCTCTCCTGTCTCTCTCTCTCTCTCTCTCTCTCTCTCTCTCTCTCTCTCTCTCGTTGAAGCGGTGAATTTTTCGCAGTGGCACCAATGGCACTTTCTTGTAATATCACTAATTAAACGCGAGTCGCACTGTTTTTTGCTTTTTCTCCATTTTGCGTGTGCAGGTCGCAGCATAACATTAAATAATTTTAATTATATAACGTACGATTTTGGACGCGCTTTTCTCATATTCTCGTGATATAAATATCGAAATTTGCCAAAAATATTTTGTGTTAAAATGTAATGCAATTGATATTTTGTTGCATATTTTTTTACGTGTGATTTTACGTGCTTCAAGAATTATGCTTCGAGAAAAATATCTGGCCAATATTTTGCGATAAATCTACGAATGTATAAAGAGTCTTTAGAAATGCAGTGAATGAACACGCGTACGCATACGCGAACGAATGTATTTAAAAAATAAAAATCGAAATACCATTTTACTTTATGTTTTCTTTATCATATACACGTTCTTTCATAAACACGTTCTTTTATTTCTTGAATCAAGTTTTGATACTTTCTTAAAAGATGTAAACGTATTGACATAAAAAATTTAAAATAACGGGGTGATATTTTCTTTTTATATTTTACAATTATATACTATTAATTGTATTTAAAAAAAGGAAAAAAGTTGTATTTAATTGCTATATAAAACAGTTTTAGTATATTAATAAAAGTGATATTAAAATTATATTTTTCTAAAAAAATTTTTAATTTAGTCTTATGAATTTTAATAAGATCGCATGAAGTAAAACTCGATATTTGCATTGTCTCATAAGGATAGCTTCTTTTATTTCTCTCTCTCTCTCTCTCTCTCTCTCTCTCTCTCTCTCTCTCTTTTATCGTTTTTATGAGATATTTCTAATGTAGAAAAAAAACATGTGTTGATAAAGTTTGATGTGTTTATCTCGAATTGTAAAATGGGAACGAAGTAAAAAATCGTAAGAAAACAAAGATGCATTATCATCCGATTGGATGTGTCTGTTTGCAGTCTCTTTTGTTAATGGAATCTCCGTTTCTCGATCGAAAAGGATTCAAATCGTCAAATAGAATATGAAATTTATTTTGTAGAAATCCCGATCGTTCTTACGAACGATAATGCGAATCAACAAGTGTGTGGACCGTTACTATGATAATGCTAATTTTACTAGTGATGAGATTATTAGTATGTTTACTATTTGCAGATTCACAATTATTCTTAATAAATTTATTTGAGGTGATTACTAAAATTCTGTTTTCTATCATTTTTTTTTAGAAATCTTATATTTTTTATCTGTTCCTTAATTTACTTTTTTATTTTTGATTAATGAAATACATGTACAAATTCTGGCAATTAAAAATCTTTATCTAATAAGAAAAGGTCAAATACTTCTCCAATATCTACAAAAAAATAGGTTTTATTTTTTTTCAAATAGAAAAAAAAATTAAGTGTATAATTAATCCGTATTACTGTTAATTTATGGCAATACTCGTTTTTTAAAAGTTTTCTCAAATATATACTTTTGATTATAACAATTGTTGATTTAATAATTTATTGAATTATTCGTATTATCTTCAGTCATGTTAGCGTCTATACAAAGATATTAACAATCCATATAGTTATTATATGCAAAGAGAACACTTTTTGCATTCGCAGAAAGAGTGAAGATCAACAGAGCAAAGAAGCTGTTGCATCGGTGGTGCTGCCATGAAAACTGATGCAATTGCCGTTATTTGTTCTTGACTTGCACTCACCGTTACACGAGATTTTCGAGTCGTTTCACTCTCCAAATGGTTTCGTACTTTCATTCTCTCTCACACCGGCGGAGAGGTGAAGGGAACGGTGTTTATGATGGCTAGCACGAAGAGGAAAATGGCGAAAACAGGTTGAATGCGATCTTCGTGCGTGAAAAAGGTATATGGCGCGTAACTGAGAAATTTTCGTTTACTGGGTGCAATATCGCTGTTCTCCAATATCATATATACGTCAAAAATAAGTAATGTTGAGTCGAAGAATTTCTATTTAAAAGATTGGATAACCGCCATGTTTAATTGAGGAAATCGTATACAAGAATTCTTAGCGAAGCACTGATATTGTTATATTTACATCAAATAAGAGAAAGAATCATATTCTCGATCGAAACGGATTTTGACGGTTGCTAAATAATATTCGTTATATTTATTAGTATATTTTTTAATACTTTAAATTGAAATAATACTTTATATGGACAAACATTTTTATTTACTTATCCAAAGATTTCAATTATCGGTGCGTGTTATCACGTTATTTTGATTCTTTCTATATATTCGCAGATTAAATGCGTCTATAGTATTTTCTCTCGCAATTTCATACGCAATACGGTTCCATTTTCAATTTTTCGGATCATCGCTCGTGGACGCCGCGAGCCTTGAAATTTTATGTCGAAATTTCTGGTTATAATGCAATTTAAAATCCCAGAGTTAGATGCATGGAAAGTGTAATATCGATAATATACACTTCGCTAATTAATGTCCACTGACAGATGTTTAATTAATGAAACGTGTGAAAACGAGGACTTTGGAGGGAGGTACAGATTGCATCAAATTACGTTCAATTACATCAGATTTGTAATGCTTCACAAATATGGTTAATCAATTAGCGTGATAAATACTAACGTGTCGATGGTAGTGATAATGAAGGAAATAGCTAAAAGCAAAGTGACGATAAAGTGTTCAATGAAATTGAATCCCGCGGTTTAGTTCATCAAGTTTGATGAATGGCAACGAAATCATATTTATGTATTGTGAAACTAAACTGTTCTACCGATTCTCTCTCATCTATTACCCATCTATCTTTTCTCTGTGTTTAGAAGCTCACCGAGCTCTGGAGCTCCTTGAAGATTACCATGCTAAGCTGACAAGACCACAAGACAAGCAGCTGCGATTAGCCATCGAGCGCGTTATACGTATCTTCAAGAGCAGACTCTTCCAAGCGCTGCTCGGTAAGTATTGTTTGCTTTGCTTAAATTTTCTTGCGCTCGAAATAATACACATCGTGTAATAATACACATCTTTATGGCTATATCGACGGAAAATCAACCAGTAAGTTGTAAAAACAATTATCATTTGGTCAACTTGAGCAGTTATCAAAGAGCAAAAACAATTTGGCGATTACACAAATAAGCGAATCAAGATACTCGAGAATTCTCTGTTCTCTTTCCTGTATTGTCATGATCGACAATGAAAGTCAAGTGATGCAAACAGAATGCATTGCTTTTATTTCCTGTATTGTCATTTACTGTATTGAATATTCTACTGAATATGGTAAAAGTGTTGATTTACGATAATAACTATTATTTCGTGATCTCTTTTAGTGATTTCATATAGGATAAAACGGAATTATTCCGTCAATTTCAACTTTAAAGTATTACGAAAATTTACAATAGCAAGCAATATCTCTTTGCATTAATATACTTATAATTACATTGTACAATCATGATTGCTCCTTGAGAGCACCTTTAAATAATCAATATATATATATATATATATATATACTGTTCAGAAACATGAAACAGAAACATTATCGTGAGAAAGGAATGAAAAAGCCTTGTTCTAACATACGATTTTAGCTACATGTTAAAATCGTCTTAAGATTTTGACAATTGTTAGCTAATGTCTTTTATTTAAGTTATACATATACAGGATGTCTCAGATTTCGCATGATTAGCAGATTTCTGAGATTATTTCGAGACGAAAATTCTAATACCAAAATGTCGAAGCCACAGTAGTTTTTAAATAAGAAAAATTTTTAAAGTGAACCAATTAAACTATTTAAAATTCGCGCAGATATTTTCAAGCATTAATTCTATTCTTTTCTATCCTTCTAAACACTTTCACTACTATACAATATATTATAGTTGAGCGCATGAATTTTAGACAGTTCAATTGGCTAATTTTAAACCCTTCTCATTTAAAAACTATTGTAATTATTTTGGTATTAAGATTTCGTCTTGAAATTATCTTAGAAATCTACTATTAATGGGTGTCACACGTCTTGTATATCTGAGAGGAGAATATGTAAGTCTTATCTATTTTGGCCTTATCGACCTTGTCAGTTTGTTTGCTGTAGTAAAAGATAAAATTTCGATCTCACTTAAAATCATCATTAAATGTAAATCTAGTTTAATTATTTATCTTCGCTTTAATCGTGTTATGCTTAACATTTATAAATAGCAATTTTTATAAAACCCATCTGATTGTTTTTTATGACGTTTAATCCTTGCAAGCAACGCAAAAACATTTCTTTTTCTCTTTGATCTTTCGTTCCTGAAGCTTTGCAGAAAAGCGATGCGAAAAACGTCAAAACCGATTTAATTGAATTGAATTTAATTGAAACGTGTCGTCGAATCGAAAAGCTTGGAAATCGTTTCTCGAAATACCGGCACGCGTAAAAGTTCTTTCTCACGGTAGGAGAAGGATACCTCGGTCATTATTTATTGGAACTGATGCGTCGCTCTTCGAAGATTTCTCGCGCCATTGTTGCGCGGGATAAAGCGTCACTACAACGTCGGCGATTTATTCCTCTCGATTCTTCTTGCAGCCAATATTTCTCTTTCTCTGCCTTCACGGTGTCATCCCACGTTCTCGAAAAATTTCAAAAAATCTGATCCAGCCAAACAAACTTTTGTAACAGCCAGCCTTTTCTGGCATTAGAAACGATGCCAATGGTATAGCTGCGATATTATTTGATGACTTACTCATGTGTCAAATTGATTCGCAAAAATCCGTTTGCCAAAATCCATTTCTTTCATTTTCGCCGCGTCATACAATGCGTCGATTATCAGAATCTGCTCTGAGTTTGTCCGGTTGACCGGCTTCCGAATCGGAGATTACTCGCCATGCATCTGGAACTATGCGAACGCATTCACATAGGCGCTGTCAGTGTCGCGACTGGCGTGTTACCAGCCGATATAAGCTGGATAGGCCTGTTCGCGGCTCGTGTTCTATCAGCTTTTGGTACAATGGCGTCAAGATTATACTATCCTATTCCCTCCCCCGGGACTATCAAGTGACGGATGCTACGTGACGAAGTTGCCGCCCGCACGCGGCGAAATTAGCCGGGAGATTAACGTTTAACTGGTTCCGTTCAACTATTATAATATGTCATACCGCGATCTCTGGACATGTCGTCGTTTCCAACTCGGCTAGCCACGTATAATTCAGTTGAGAGTTTCTCAGCGCTTTATCTACCGAAAATTGTTTAAAATGTTTTGTCACCAAGTATCATCGTATTTCTTATTGTCAATAAATTCACTTCTTTCATAAAATTATGTTTGATATTAAAATTTGCTTTTTTTTTTAAATAAAAATTGACAATATTTAAAATTCAAATTAGCAAGAAAATTCAAAATGAATGTTCAAAACGAAGAGATTTTCTATTAACTTTAGTTTTTCTTTAATCTTATTTTTTGATATTCTCTTCCTCTACTATATGAACTATTCTAGTACATGTGGCGCATTCCACGTGTCAGGGATCCATCTAAAAATGAATTGCTTAAGATTTTTAAAATGATCATGACATGTTAGTGCATATATTGTATAAGGTTGAAAATTAAAAAATAAGCATTATATGCCTTACATCTATTAGCGGTAGTCGTTTTAAGAATTTTTTTTTATTTGTA
Source organism: Acromyrmex echinatior (assembly GCF_024713525.1). Taxonomy (NCBI): domain Eukaryota; kingdom Metazoa; phylum Arthropoda; class Insecta; order Hymenoptera; family Formicidae; genus Acromyrmex; species Acromyrmex echinatior. The sequence goes on from NC_141854.1 coordinate 7,499,012, forward strand.
GCTAAAATTATAAAATATACAAAATTTTTATAGACATAAATTTTTAGGATTTTTCTCATACTTTCAGATAAAAACATTAATTTTAGTGAAAAAAATTTAATAATATGAAAGATATTAATTTTTTTAGTTTAAGCACGTAAATGAGAAATTACACTCTTTTAAAAATCTGAAAAAATTCTCATAAATACTCTAAAATATGTACTCTAGAATATGATACGATAAAGGAATTGGAGTTGAAATAAGATTCACTCGCAAATGAATATTTTTTCCAAAATAAAATTAGAATTTCAGTTCAATTATAACAAAATAATTAGATTTTTTTAGATATTTTCTTTTACATATACATAATTTTTCAATGTTTATTATTGCTCAATTATTTGCTAGTGGTTGTAAAAGAGTTTTCATTTAAAAATTTTTATTAATATTTTTTCATTTCTTTTTATAAGGAAAATTATAATTTTTAACGACCGCTAATAAATGATTAAGCAATAATACATTGAAAAATGTTATATAAAAAGAAATATCTTAAAATACTTATTTGTTTTACAGTAAATTGATTGAAATTCCAATTTCGTTTTTGAACAAATGGATTTCATCCATGGATTTGCGATCCAATAATTTCTTTTATTTTTACATCATTTTCTATATAAATTACAGTATTTTTTAGAATTTTTTTAGATTTTTAAGTGAAGATATAATTTCTCTTTTTTAATAGATTCTCTAACACGTAAAATGTAAATAAAGATATTAGTGCAAAAACTACATCCGTTTGATTTTGCTTGAATTGAAGATTCTACGTATTATATAGGAGAAATATGTTTTGTAAATGCAGCTGAGCGTCCCGCATGTTTTTATTCTTATCATGTCATACGGTTTTCTATATTTTAAGGTATCCAGTATATTCTGAGCAGAAATACGTGATGATTTTTTGAATTTTTGTAGGAAAGAAAATCGACTCAAATGTTGCCCAGTCGTGATCTCAAAGAATGTTTAAAATTTTCTCTCTCTCTCTCTCTCTCTCTCTCTCTCTCTCTTTTCTCTCTGTTGTTCATTCGCTATCCAGGAGTTCGCCATCCTGGAAAGTTTTTTGGCGTGGCTTGGGGTGCAAATGGCTGCCGATGAGTGAAGTGCACTTGGTGTGCATCCGGGGGGGCCACTCGAGCCGTCTCCTCGTAGCGAATACGGACACTCGCGAATTTAAACTCGACCGGAAATCTCTCGAGCGCCGCTCGAGCGAATTGATCAAAGCAAACGCGACTTGAGCGCGAAATTCCACATGAACATGCGAAGAGACGTGTCGATTTTATTCTAACAAAAATATACTTTATAGAAGAGGATCACTGTGTTTTTTTATATCGAAAATTTATTTACTAAAAATAAATTATATATGTATATATATATATATATATATATATATATATATATATTAAAATTAAAAACCTTGCAATTTAAATACATTTTACTTAGGCATATGCAATTTTTTGGAATCCTATTCTTCAATTGTAATTCTCAAAGCTTTTTAATTAAGCTTTTTTACAGAATCAAAGAAATGTATAAAAATAATAAAAATAATGTATAAAAATAATGGAAAAAAAAAAAGATTGGTATCCTTTGCCGACGAATCGTTTGGATGTGATTAAAGATCGCCCGTATCTTTCGACAAAATTAAATTACAAGTGCAGCCATAGTTACAACTGTTATTGCCAGATACGATCAAAACGGCTTAGTGATTGCCTCGATTTAACGAGATAACGTTTATTCGATCCCTCGTTGCTTCGTTTACTTCGATTTACCGCAGGCAGTAAGTAATCATGGCGCAAACAGCAATGCGATCTTTTCGTTAGATATACTTGCAGTAAGTATCAAAGCGAATAACGATATTCTACTGTTCGTCGTTAGCCCGTAAATCAATTGATGGACTTTATTTCGATCGCCATGAATGATAAATATTACGAAAAAAAAGTGTTGTAAAACTGAAGAAGAATAGGATAGAAAAAATTTTTATTCCCATGACTGTTCAACGTCGGGTTACGGGGAAAATTTCGAGATGTATATCCGTAGAATTGTTACACGCGCCATCGGACATCCTCTGTCAATTTGAGCGACGTCGAGCTGCACGCTCCCGAAACTAATTTCGAGTTTCGTAGCGCGTTGTAACTTCGTTATGTACTTGGTGCTACCTTTATGACGTGTAATCCCGCGGCTACCGGTCGCAAAACTCGAAACGGATGCGATGCATACAGTACATCGATCGATTACTTGATTCGCCACACTTCCAAACTTAATCTGGAAAGATTCTTTGATCTCGCGCATTTTTTAGCCGATCTGTCATTCCCTTTGTTGAACTACAAATTAGAATTTACGAGTTGAGAATTTTCTAAAATTAACCAGACTTTATTTGGAATTGAAGAAAGGAAAAAGATTTTTGATTTTCTCCTTTTCTCATTCTCATTTCCTTCTTCATATTCTGAATTTGTGGGGATTACAATTTACAATCTTACTCCTTTCTGAAAGTCAATCATGATCAAAATAGTCGAGATTTGAGTAACAAAGATTTTCTATGGTAAAACGCGGTAATAACTTGTAAAAAAAGACAATACGCTGAAATTATTATTATTTTCGCCTTATTATTGTTATTATTATTATTAACGCTGAAAAGAATTGCAATTAGAGATTCGACATTGCATTGAGAAATATAAGAACGTAAGATTTAAACTGCAAATCAAATGTGAGTTATAATTTACATTCGCGGTCGTTCAAATCGGAAGAGTTAAATGTCTAGACGATAAATTTGAAATGCATTGGAAATGGCGGCAGATTATTGCAAAATACTGTGGGCAAGCAATGGCTTGAGCCATCGTAGTCGCGAGATAACTGAAATTTGTCAAACCGGCTGTGCCTTGTGTCGTTATGTCCGGTGCATCCATACGGTTTGCATTATATAATAATATATGGTATTTGCTGCTGTGTGTATCTGCGTTCTGGTCGTACAGTCATCATAATATGCGAAGTGCCGTGCGAATGTGCGACGCACCGTACAAAACGTGTCCAACAGGTAACGTGCGTGCACGAGATCAACACGAATTGCGTATGCATCCGTGCATCCCGCGAGTGTTTAATCGTCGTTCTGACGATGCTGAATATGAATGCGTGATGCTGTCTGCGGATGACGAACGAATCGGCGGTGCGTTGAATCGTCTCTCGTCGCTTTTCCGATATGTAAAATCTCTGGAGAAAAATATGACGAATCTGCAAAACTGATAGCCTTTCACGTATTTTCTAAACGCAAATATGATCTAAAGTTACGCTAAAACAGAAAAACATTCTGTGTGAGTCGCCCTGTTTTTCCAATTTGATTTTTGTCACATATAATTCAATAGTCATCTTTGCCTCTACATCTGCATCTATACCTCATTATTTTTCTGAATAATTTAATTTTTATCACGTAATTTAATTTTAGATATAATCTATGCACTCCTATTGAAAGTCACATTTGATTTTCTCTCCGATCGATTGACAGAGAAGAAGGAAGTTCTGTTCCAATAAATTCTGTCCGCAAAAAACACGATGACGAAGAAATAAGATCGAAAGGTGTCTCGGAGTTGCTCTTCGGAGGTGTGGAGAGTCCAAGGGAATTGCGTTAAAGTTATTTCTATTCATGGAGAACCGGGAGTAAAGTTAGTGTGATATTTCTAATTCATTGAGCGGTTTGTCGACCGCTAAGGGCAACGAGCTCTGTTTTTCTTTTCTGCATGATAGCGCGGTGACTTGGTTTCTTTTAAACTTTCGAGCTGCGTTGGCGGACATAACGAATATTATATTCGCGGTCGAATGCATAATTTTCTTTTCTCTTTCACATTCTTACTCTGTATTCCGTGCTTTATAAAGTAAATCCCCAGTTTTCTTAGTTACAAGAACGTTCTATTACTCGAAGCAATGTTGATATATATTCTGCCGAGATATTTCACTATCGACATGAAAACTTAGATTATCACTTTAATTTTCTCATTGATGATGATATGCATCGGCGAAATAACGCTCACGAAAACTTTTTCTAAAATCAAGAGACACGTAATGTTTTGCGCGAAGTGTATATGCACGAGACAGACAAAAGAATTTTTTCTATTCGTTATTGAGCAGTTCCATTTAACGCTTATAACGCTTGCAAGCATTATTTGTCTTTATTTAACATTTGCTAAATAACAAGAATGTGTAATCAAATAATTCCATGAGCGTTGCAACCAAGTGGAACACATCCTAAAAAAAACACTAGACAATATCGACAGAATTCTAAAATTCCTAAATAAGTGTGATATTCGAACCATCTTCAAGCTTCCAAAAAAGATAGACAAATTTTGAAAAATCAAAAGATTTCCACTAGCAAGAATGTATAAAATATCTTTTTTTGCAAAAAAGTTGGTGAAACAACAAAAATGGTAAATCTATATTAAAGAATTAACGTGATATGTTAAGCATGCCACATTGTCAGCTTTATTTAAACATAATATTGATACAGGACACAAAATACCTATTATTTGATAAAACGATCATAATAGCTACTACCACTTCATATTTTTCAAGAAAATACAGAGAAAACCTAAAAATATAGAAACATTCTAATAATCTAGTCAGAAACAATACCTGTAATATAAGTGACATATGGAAAACTATTCTTCTGGTTTTCGAAAATTAATCGATCGAAATCGCCTTCACAATCTCGAACTCCCCTTTCCTATTCTATTCCTCCTTTCCCCTCTCTCCTTCAACAACGTATATAAAGGGAATCTTCCAGAGAAGCAGCTCAGTATCAGGTTACTTCTCATCCTGATGAAGTGAGCCGTGATGTTCATGAAACGTTGGCATTTAATGGTGTATCAAACACGGAGATAACTCGCAAACCGCGTAGCTTTGTTGTTTATGATCACAAAAACATGCTATATGAGATATTTTATATTACAGAATGTCTAATGTCATTAAATAAAATTATCTTTTTTTAAAAAATGATAAAAAAGGCGCGAAAAGTACACGCGGTCCTCGAAAAATAATTGTTGCATAACAATTTTTATTAAATAAAACTTAAATGATACGTATCTTCATTTTCTCTCTTAATTCTTCCTATTTCAATCCAAGTAATAATTTTAATTCTGTTCAAGAATTAATATCACAAAATTGCGCCAATTAAAATAAAATTTATGTATGTTATGTTACTGAAAATAACATAATATGTGATATATATTAAACAAATATCAACCAGAGTGATCTGTATTCTCGAATTCTTACTCAAAAGAAATTCTGTTTTTAATCTAAATGGTAGTATCTTTTTATTTTAACCAAAGATTTAAAAATCAAAAACTTGATGTCTTAATAATAATTAAAGTCATTAGATATGTAAATCAAGTACCATATAGATATTATTACGCATATAAGACGTGTAATGCGTAAGATCGGGTTAGGACAATTGCATTTCATATGGAGATAATAGCGATTTCAATTGGATGCACTAATGCATATTAAAGCCATTGTACATTGATTTAATTTGAGTGTAAAAGTGAAATACAAATATTTTGCATTATAAAACATATGTTTTACCAAATAGCAATAAATTATATATTAAGGATTTCGTGGTTTATCCATTCTATCATTTATCGTTTTTATATTTATATTAAACATAGAGAAAAATCGTCAATATAGATCTCCAAAAGAGTCACTCCCTTATTTCATGAAAAAGCTAACTTATTGCACTTTATTAATACTGATAAAAATATAATTTATTTAGATAATTAAAGAAGTAAAAATTCATAATTTATATATACCTATGATTATATACCTGTGATTTGTTTCTATATAAAATTAGCTGAAAACGAATTCTATAAATAAGAAAATAAAATTCTGATTGATGATTTTTTTTTATAAATTGCGTAATTTAAATAATAGTAGCTATATCATTGATAATATTACATCGTCTTATATATTATATATACTATAACATATTTCTTAAATTACTTTTATTTATCTTTTTTTCTATTATTATTTTATAATATAATTTTAAATATAAAATAAAACAGCGTAAACAAGCACACTTGTCTGTAAGACAGATCATAAGCTAATTTAATCTGTATAGTGTTGCGTTATAGTAAATAGTCTTATCAGAGTCGAAAACAATTCTGTATTTATGAGAAGATTCTCAGAAAGTGAAATTGTCACATTATATGTTTGCGTCTTGTAGAACAGTATAAAGTATACATATAAATCTCTCTCAACATAAAACATTTTATATTAAAGTGAAAAGATTCCAAAATCTTATATACCTTCAAAATCTTATATACCTTGTAGGTATTTTGTACGAATGACTCCTATAAAAGAAAAAAAATAGGAATATGTGGTATATTACTGTCTACTATGTCAGTTTTGAAGCCTCTTTTAAATGCTCATTTTTGCTTATCTTACAAAAAAGTTGATTCTTGCAAAATTACAAACAGCATTACAAAAATTGCTATGTTATCAGAAGACACTTTTCAGATACTTTATATTTATGTTTTTAAAGTTTTACTTTTAATATTTGTTTAAGAAATATTGGCTAAAAATAAAGTGATATGTCAATATTGGTGATCTTCTTCTACGCTTTTATTTATTTATTAGAATATGCACCAATGTGGACTGAGTACATGCAATTGAATTTGCTATAAGTTATACAAAAAAATGTATGCATGATATGCACTATCCGACGTCATTTTAACTTCAATGCTAAAACTTTAAATCTTATGCGGTATCTTCTCTATTTAGTAATTCTAAAAATATGTATTATTCTAAAAATATGTATTTGTTCTAGCAGCGCCAAGTTTTTTATCTTAATGTTTTAAATATTTTTGAATCGTAAATGAAACAAAACGGTATTACTATTTAGGTGGAAATAGAATTATTCTTGAGTGGAAATTCAAGAATACGTATTATTTGAGTTAGGTGATGTAACGTACATAAATTTTATTTTGAATGGCGTGTAACTTTATGATATTGTTTTTTAAAAGAGAATTCAAGTTATTACCACTTAGGAAGAAAGATATAATAACGCTAAAATGTAGCGCTATCTTAATGGGTCTTTATCTAGATTACACGCTTGTATTACTTAATACCGTACCATATCATTATTTCAATATATGTGTGCACACGATGCGATATACATGCTCACAAACTAGGAAACATTTATCAACGTATCGCATTCCCGCAAAAAAGTGGCACAAGTAAAAAATATAAAATTATTCAAGAGAAGAAAGAAAATTGTGCGTAAAATTAATAGGACAGTATCAAACATAAGTTAATCACAAATTATTTGTTTTAAATTTTCTAGAAGTAACTTTTTTTAATTGAAGATCGATGCATTTAGAATCCCCACATAATATGAAATTAGAAAAATTTTGACTTGTGTCATTTTTCTTACGGGGTTACACCTGTAAATAAAAAATTTACGCTTTGCAATTATTTACTGCGCGCGAGGGCAATATTATATCAGGTTGTTTTATGTTTAAAATTATGTTAAAATAAATTAAGTTAAATAAATTAAGTTTGGTGGCTCCAAGAATTCAATACAAGTAAAAAAGTCTATACGAACTTTCAAGTTTGTTAGTATGTGAATTATATGTATATTCATAAGCTGATAAGATAGAATTTACATAGTTGAAATGTACTTACCTAACAAATCGCTAGATACGAGAAGTGAGAGATTTTCTACTCAGGGCATGTTCAAAAGATCTAAGAGCAAAAGATCTAAAACTTTTTTCTCGCTCTTCTTTAAATATATATATATCTATTTCGTTTTAAATACAACGAATATATATTAGTTTATCTAATGCACACTAAAGAACAAACCGTAATATACTGCAATAGTATCGTTCATGTTTACCCTATTTACCCTATTTTTGTAATATCCCCACTCTCTCTTACTGACAATCTATAGCATAAGTATATGACCTACACATTACTGTTCAAAAGTTTAAAAACTACTTTTTTAGACCCACAGCAGTGTACTTCTAAAGAAAAACGTCATATGAGAAACTTTACTATGTACAATATTCATCACACTGTGATTTGTTTCTAATCTTCCTAGGAAATATTTTATTTAAAAAATTTTATCAAGTTTACTAATCACAACCTAGCATTCTGAGAAGAAGATTACATTATTTTTATTTTTTACAATATGGCTAAAATATTCAATATGGCTAAAATATTCAGCAATGATTAAAAATTAATAAGTGCCAAATTTGTATAATAGTAATTAAAAATGAATATTTTAATGAATAAAAAATATAATTAATATGTAGGCATACTAATTAATTTTAAAATAGTTAATGATTAATTTTAATAATGAAGAGTTAAAATTGTAAATAAATTGTAAAAGAATTAAAATTGCAATTTCATAGCAATGACAATTTTATTTATAGCTTTATGATTCATTTTTTGCTGTATATTTTTACAAATTTCCAACTGATGCTTTCAAATTTTTGAACGTAGTGTTTGTAACGTGAATTATAGATTTTTTAATAGTGGCAGTGAATATTAAAATGCAGTTGTAATAACGTTATTAATATTTAAAAACAATGTTTAATAAAAATTATATATAATTTGCGTATCTTACTACAATTACAATCTAAATTTTTAAAGATAAATATATTAAAAAATAAAAGTATTAATGTAAAGAATTATAAAAGATTTATTAGATAAGTTAAATATAAAGAAAAATTTGCCATATAAAAATTGGTTTAAAGTTTTAATATTGAGTATTTCAATTAATTGCTTATTAAATAATATAATTAAAAATCTTATATCTTTTTTAGTAGATAATGCAAAAAAGTACCGAAAAAAGCGTTAGTAAAGCGTTTCGTAAGTAATAGTAACAGATATGTTATATTTTTAAATTAGTGACGAATAGTAACAATAAGTTATTTTTTTACAAAAAATAACGATTTCGCGCGTTATTTTTATAAAATCCCTATAAAATGCTGTCGCACGCTTTGAGAGAAATTGAGTATTCAGCATATATTTATTTTACAAATATATATAATTATTTTCGGAATATTATCAGAAATAAATTAACTTGGATTACGATCTAGCTTGGCATTGTGGCACAAATTACGTAGGTTGTAGATACGGACACTGTTTATATGCGCAAAGTTGCCATGCTATCAATCGTACGACGAGACCCAAATGGGCAGGGAACATCATATGCCATTATACTATCTCCTCAACCACGATCATTCCTCGATGACTATTACAATTCGCAAATGTCAGTACAAACTATTAATAATGTAGTTATCGCGATTAACGATTCGTATACATGCATATATACAGTGTATGTATATATCGAGATGATAGTATCAAAGCAGATATGAGAGAGATTTATTCATTTGAAGTAGCAAAATCATTGCGATTAGTAACAGGAATTATCAATTGCCGTTTTGTTGAATTTGCGGACAATAATTATTGATGCTCAAATTCTAAATATATCTTGTGCTGCGCTTTCAATTTCTCGTATCGATTTAAATGTAATTTGTCCATCATTTTCGGATTGGAAACACGAGATAATAAATTTCTAGATCGTATCATTCAACAATGTTGTGTTATAACACATCGTTCATTATTAATTATAATGTGTTCGTTCGTGGAATTTATATATTGGATTAGAAACGTATTAAGCATGTAATACTGAATCTTGATTATATGTTTATCACGACGATTTATTATTTTTTAATTAATCGTTAATGATTTGACTTTATTTATGGCATTATATCGCGAATCGGACAAAACCCTCACGAATTAAATAAAAGATTGGCAATCTCGAATCAGCGAGTAAGGATGAGCGATGCGTGTATCGGTACATTAAAAATGATTTAAAAATTGTCTTTTAGGTGAAAAAAAGAACGATTTTTTTACAAAAAGATCGCCCATCTCTACAAGAGAAGAAGAAGAAACCTCAGACAAGATAACAGCGGAACAATCATGAATTAGTAATTTATTATTTTAGCTATTGCAGAATTATTCGTTTGTGGATTAGTAATGTAACAATGATTAAGAATATGAAGCGATTTTATTTCTTGAAGTATTAATTATTTTGAGCTTTCTCTATAATTTAGATATATTTATATTTTGCAGTTTAACATATGACACCGTTGCTGCACATCATGTCCGTGAATGATAAATTACCTTCTGTTTTAATTTGAAACAATGAATCCGTTAAAATTGGGCCTATTACATATACGTAAATTATATGCAGATTTATGAATATAAGTTAATAGCGTAATAATAATGTAAGCAAATGTAATATTTCAGATTTATTGCTTTAAAAAATGGATTGATTGAAATAGATTAGTATTAATAAGTATAATAAATACTTAATCTCGAAGCAATGTAATTATTCGTCATTGTATTGTTTACATCGACATATGCATATATAAAATTTATATATATTATGCCTGATTATATCGTTGCATTATTTACGGGTATTTTATTATTTTATTTTATTGGATAAAATATTAATTATAATATATGAAATGAAATAGATCAATTGCTTGAAATTTTATATGCTAAAATTATAAACATAAAAAATTATAGGACATACATATATTATAAATAGAATATCTCACTAAAAAGTGATAAGTAATGATAAAAAAAAATTTAATAAAATCTAAATGAAAGAATAATACTTTTTACATATTTTTTATCAAGCACTAAATAATAAAATTTTTAGAAAACCAAGAATTGAGAACATTATGAAGATAGACATTGTTATTTGGAAAATTTAAGTATTAAATAATAATTATAAAAGAAAGTTTGAAATTATAAGTAGATATTTCACAATAGAAAGAAGCGAAAGGAAAAATTGAAATTAACAAGAAAAACAATAAAATAAATTATTGAAATATACTGTATATTTTATTACACGAATGAAGAATTTTTTAATACATGTTTTCTTTAAATATATTAGAAAAAGAAGGGGAGAGGGAGAGGGAGAGAGAGATTTTAGAGACGAGTTAACATTAATAGAAGACTTAGGATTAAATATATTTAAATATTATAATATAATATAATATTTGTGTGTAATATAATAATTAAGAGTTTTCTATTCATAATTAACTTGTCAATATCAATTATTAAAATATAATGTGTGTGTGTGTGTGTGTGTGTGTGTGTGTGTGTGCATGTGCGCGCGCGTGTGTGTCTGTGTATTATATGTCCTAAAAATCAGAGTCATATATATTTTAAATATGAGTTATTTGAATAGGAAAATCAATGATAGAGTATAGCGTAATTACAATTAGGCACATACTGATCTATCATCGATTTTCGATAATAGATAGTATAGGCCAACATTAAGCACTTATGACTCGAAAATTATTACGGACTCGACATTTCATGTTTGAATTTTGAACTTTAATTAATCACTAGGAAGCGCGCTATCAAAGTATTATACTGTGGTTGTAGAATATCTTATATCCTTGTGCATATTTCCATATTTAGTGACATAAGTATCGTTCTGTCTTTGTTACACATGAAATATAAAGAAAGTTAAAATAACATTTGTATCGACTTGCGTGTTTCTATATGGAAAGCACTCTATATTAAATAAGTATATAGAATATATATATGAAATTTTGGCAAATGAAATATATTTTCTCACGAAACGATAGAATTCATCGTATACATGTATATTCTACTGGAACAAAAACTAACATACATGTATAAAGGAAAGATGCAATAGAATAATTATCAAGTGTAGTTAAAATATTTAATCCAGTTTTTTTGCAAATTTAAGTTTTCTTAGCATCGATAACGATGGGGCATATGAAAATTTAATAAGCATTATATTATTGTGCTGGGAATCGAATGTAACAATTCTATAATTTGCAGCATTTTATTCTATTAAGGGGAAATTTTATGAGCGTTTACAGAAACTATACATGCTGTTATAACGTAGAAATAGAAGTCTGCAATTGCGCAATTTCTGACACTTCTCTGATATTAAAAAGAAATGATTTAATTTTCTCTTGAAAAACAGAGTATTAAGCCCATTCTACAATTGCGTAGACATATAGTTGTAAATATAAGAATTCACCACTTCACAACTACGCTTATGCAATTGTATATAATAGACTTTATAGATATTAGACACATAAGTGAAAAATGCCATATTTGGTCTTCGGCGGTTCTTCGTATTTAATAATATTTCTTGCGAATTTATACAATTCCAGTTTAACATTTTTAGTTCTCGTGCACCAATTATTTTTCTTGAAATACAGTTTCAAACCGAAGTTGAAATAGGATAATATCACAAATTAAATTGACAAGCAATTTAATAGTATTGTGATGCGAATAAGCTTTTTAAGAAGCTGTTAAATATTCAAGATAAGCATCTTAAAAACTGTAAATAATTTATTTCGAAAAATAGATATTAGATATAGTTCTTCGCTTTTTGTTTATATCTTACCGCATCGATTGTGTCTTTATGCATTCTGCGCATTATTCGTAGTGCAGACTTTATGTACGGTAAATTATATTAGAGTCACATGCGGTCCTATCCTTACAACACAAACTTTTGTTTCTCAGTGACTGCGAGTTCATTAATTATCATTGCGGAATCACCCTTATTGTTTCACGACCGAGGCTTTATTTTAGATGCTGCAGTTGGAGGAAGTAATTGCACTCCTGCCGCAATGGTGAATGCACTAATACGATCTTTCGAGTAAAACCTTTGGATTTCCATTTTGACGCTTTAAAATTCACATTCCACGTGCATCTCTTCGTAGAAGTGCACTGTATATGCTTCGTATGGATCTTAATGACCGAGTTGTCAATTTTTTTCTTTGATACATGCCTATATTTTTAGCGCAAATTTCAGAACTAAAAATTATATACCTAGGAGACATTGTTACTGAAATGGTTAAATTTAGATGATATTTCCCTACCATTTTTGCGATAATTACATTGGAAATGTTTATGCTTCTTTACTTCTTGCAATATCATTTATTGGAAATACTACACGTTATTTTTTCTTGCTTATTTAATCTCTGCAATCTTTCTCTTAAAGAAAATAAAATGAAATAAAATGAAATTTATTCTCTTCATTCTGTTTTCTTTCTTTTTCAATTTGTCTATTCTAGCACAATTGTGTTCTGATATATTTCAAAAACGTTGTCTTGAAATGATTAATCAGAATCTTTATTTATGTCAGATTAAGATTTAATGTACAATGGAATCAATTAGAACATTAAAAAAAGTACTTATTGTTATGTATTGTAGCCATTTTTGTCTTTTTTTGAAAAAATTATTTAGACTCTGTGGGTAGCACGAAGTGTGTCAGTAATACTTGAGGATAGGGATATTGATTACGTATGTACATACATTTATAGCTCTTCCGATGACTTCATTAATATTATATCGCGATATTTTGGTACGCTCTGAAATGCTATGGCTTATCGAGAAAGTTACAGACTCGCATAATTCGCTATACATAATATCACATATTCATTCAGTTGAGATAACAACGTTCAACGATATACGACTATTTTCTTTTCTTATTTTCATTCGCGACATTTTCCATCGTGTCCTCAGTCCTCAAACCACGATCATCTCGCTTTACTGCGTTCATACTATTATACTTTATTGAATAAATTCGGTTAAATCAACTTGGTTTTTCGTTCGTTCTTCTTGGAACATTGTAACTGTAATTGAAGTTTTAGTTCGCGGAAGTTATAGTATAAGCAGCCTGACAATAAGTAAAGAAAAAAGTCAGGAAATTTCCGAACACCATTTGCATTACAACTTTGTTATCGAAATTTACGCATAATGACAAGTCACATTCAAGCGGTTTAAATGGAGCATGCCAGTTCGCCCGTTGAAACGTGCCCCCAACGCTAATGTCGCCGGAGTATTGCGGAACCGGAAACCCTTCGTCCGGTGACAGGATCGTTAGCATTGAATATCTTTGTTGGTGGTAGTATTGCCACTGGCTTGCGCGTGGCTGTCCATTTGAGATTCAAGGCACAATCCAGTGCTGTTGTAAGATCGTTAACTGAATACCACGATCGTTGCCGTTAGTCTCGCTATTACGGTTATACTTGCAGAATGAAGCTCGACTTTTTTTGCAAAATTCGCACATATGTGGGGACAATACAGTGCGAATAATTTCGGCTCCATATAAGATGCATTTTTACTTTATAATTTTGCGAACGGACCGAATAGCTTAAATCTAGATTAGTTAATTAACTACACTATTAGATATCAAAGGAGCAATGATAACCCCGCATAGAAATTTTTATGCGGGGTTATCATTGCATGAGTTAATTCAATCCCTTGAGTTAGACATTTATTTTTATTTTTAACTTCCATGTATGTGTTAAAAAATAAATTAATCCATTTCTGTGATTGATTTCAAAGTAAATTTTAATATGTGTATTAACGTATACATTTAATAAATAATAAATTAAATTTCAGTTAAATTTCGTACCTACGTACATTTTTTTGTTAAAAGTTAAAATGTGTAACTCCGTTGTTTTGGTTAAATTAACGATATATTGGGAGCAGTGATGGCCTATAGAAATGATTAAAAATAACTATAACTCAAATTGAGTACAATTTGACATTATGAATTTAACAGTATATTATTATTGATCCATTATTGTACAAATGAAATTAGCTCCCGTGCCACGAAAGTGTTATTTATTAACTTAATTATTTTTAATGATTTTTTAGATTTTAAAGTGAAAGCTGCTCTCTAAGTTCTTTTAAAATGTTTAAAATTAATCGACCAAATGAATAAGTTTCACTTGTCTTTTTAAGATACAAATATTAGATTTATACAATTATTTTTTTATCTTTTGAGAATAAGAGAGTATTTAAAAATACATCTGTTTCTTTTACCTTTATAACATTTATTGCTAATTCTCGACAAAATCTTGAAATTCAATAGTCTTTACGTTTAGAGTAAAGTCATTTTGCAAATAATTTGTCATAAAATTAACGTACTAATTCGAATGAACGTACTTTAACGTTTAACAAAGCAATTTTACGACGGTATCTAATTATCTTGTCCTTTTTGATCGTGCAAATACTGCCTTCTCTAAGAATTTCTATATTGCGGTGTACTATTTGTGCTGCAAAACATTTTCAGTGAACGAAAGTCTGAGAATTGTTTTTAAGGATGTTAATCTATTAAAGGATATAAATCTATTAAATCTATTTAAGTTACGTTTTCCTCTGGAAATATTAATTATGTATTAGTGAAAAGGCATTGACGGATAAGAGTGAAATGATAAACCGAATAATTCGCGCGAAAGGAAATCTATTAAATGATATATGAAACATGATATTAATCACGATTCTAATTTCATGAAAATGAATTATCTATCTTCTTTTTTATATGCGCAATTGCATGATAAAATAAGAAATGAGCAGCTTAAAAATTTAATTATTTACTTCTAAAGTTATGCTTGTTATAATTACAATATCAAAACGCGATTATATTCGTTGGAGTCTGTTGGAAGTAATTATGCCAGATTTAATGAACGCAGTGATAATTATTAACGCGGGCAAGAAGTGCATTTAATCGCCGCGGATGAAAAACGTTCAACGTTAATCACGATTCTCATTCGATTTTCATTCTTTATTGCATTTTATCTGCGTCACTTCATTAATTTTGCATCTCAGTCGAAAGCTTGCGCGCAAATATATTAAATTCTATCGAATTAAGCTTCTTCCAAGAGTGCCGCTCGATGAATCTAATCGTTCTCCGAGTTAATCCGCAAATTCTTTTTTTTTTATATCAATACTTTTATATCTACTTTATTATCTACGTTCTTTCTCGATTTATTCAAATGTTCGTTATTCCGTAACTAGAAACCGTCGCATTGTGTTTATATCTGCACGCATATCAAATGCTCAAATCTCAGCTCCTCGACATTGGCTTTTCTGTTTCTCTCGCTCTGATGCGGAATGCAGATTGCAGATTTCGTCCGACTCTCCACAACATGCAAATGCGTTCTCCTACGTGAGAGGCCACTAAGTGATTTACTTGTTTAATAATCTCCATTGAGCGTCAGAGTTTATGCCTCATTTGCGTAATGCAGGACGGCGTCCCGGGCGTCACACGCCACTCGCTGCTGCATCGGCCCGCAGGCGATTGTTAACAAGTTGCTGCAGACTCGAGAGAACTTGTTATGCCTGTTAAGCACTGAGATTACGGAGATCATTTGTAAATGTCTTCCTACACTTTTGTGATTGGAACGACCTCCGACATGAATGAATTTCGATGTATTTCGTTGTATTTTATTTTTCTTCTTACTGTGCTCGCTGGGATCGATTAATCTTACTTTACGGGAAAAATTAGGATTAAAGAATTAGAAAGAGGATTAGGGAAAAAAAGTTTTCGAGGGGGAGAGAAAGAGAGAGATTAATATTTTGTAAAATATGAAATTTATATTCTGAAAGAGAGGCATGTCTGGGAGGTAAATGCTTCGCGTTTATTTTCACGATGAAAGTTTCTATGCGGAACTTGCAGCTACCACTTGTGGAATCTTCGGGAATGCGTGTTTTGAATTACGTTATGTATTTTCTGCGTGAAATGACTTTTTGCAACTTTTAGAGCAAAATGTGTACATACAAGTAACTTTTGTGCTTGTATCTATAGACTTCCTTTGTATAATGCAACCTCTTCAGATTACATATCGTGTTGTATCTTTCGCATAAAATGGTAACATTATGCTAATATACGTATAATACAAAAGAGAGAAAGAGATGGAAGGAAGGAAGGGAGGGAGAGATATGTGGCTTTTATCACTAAAATTCTTTGTAATGATTATGCAAACGATCGATAGATGAATACGAAATAGAATACATAACCAGTCACGTTATTATCATCAAAATGTGACGTAGAAGTAAAAACGTAATAAATGTCAAAATCATATGAAGTTGAGAAAAGGGAAATTTCTTCTCGCTTTGATGCGACGTAGCTCTTATTTGGTGCTACCTAATCCCCGCGTTAAGGCGAGTCGATGGACGGATGACGGAAAACTCACGCTCCTGAAATACCGTTCAGACGCCAAGCGAATTTACTGTCAACTTAGCGAACGGGAGCGAAAAGTGGAGAGAGAGGGACGTTGAAGCGGCCAGGAAGAGAGCTGGAAGCGGTAGACGCGTCGTGGGAAGTACCGTGAAATATTGCCTCTGGATTCTGCATCCACCATCCTACGCCCAACTTATCCCTTTTTGCCCCGACCGCCTCTCTGTCTACCGTCGTGCCCTTTCCCTGGAGAACCCAGGGACCAGAAGTTAAGCGCGGTCGCGTTCATTTCACGTTGACGCGCTGTTATGCGGTAATGGAAGATTTTATTGGTCTGCCGTTGGGTAAGGGACGTCCGGATCTAATTTAAGTAACTGAGTTTCATTGACTTTGAAAGTCTCATCCGCCGCGGATGTATTTATGGCCCTCGTTAACGTGTTCTCTCGCCGATCGATTACGATATAAATTGGAGCCTAAGATATTGTGAATAGCGTATGTTACATATTCTTAATTGCCTTTATTTTTTATTCTTGTATAAATATTATTAATCTTGCAACAATACTTATGGGAATCTTTGTTTTTATTTATTAGGTGTTGGAATTAATTCGTAGCGTTTTACAAGTGATGGGAAGTACTTTCATTAATGTATTTTTTAATGCTCATGTGAAATAAATAACATTCTTTCATTAAAAAACGCTACGAATTAATTCCAACACCTAATATTTATTTATTTTTTTTTATTAAATTTGTCGAGGATATGTATGTAATGTGTGCAAATATTGGCGATTGCAATTCCTAAATAGAACAGCTGAGCTATTTAACGTTAATCTAACTTGCTCGTTTTTTTAATCTATCTTGTTTCTTTACTGTCACATTGTCTTTGTCTTCCTGATATCATTATATGGATTAATGAAACTTGCTCGCTGTGTTTTTCGATTTTCCGAGACTGACTGTACTTCAGAATAGATCAGTCTCGACTTTTTGAAATATTGCTGGCGAAATATTACTAGAAATTTAGATCAGTTATCCTTTATGCATAACGGAATTTTACAGTATTTTCTTTATTATTAGTTTAATCAATTTTAAATGTATTCGTATATTATAATAAGGCTCGTCTATTTCAATAAGATTTTGTATTAATTATTTTAACATAGTTTTAATGATGATGAGACTCCTATATACATTGAAATTTCAAATTTTTATGCGTTTTATTATCATCTTTAATTAATTTTAAACTTTTTATTAAATTGATCAAATGAAAAGATGATGAGAGGTCAGCAGATTTTTTTTTTCACAGGCGAGGACTTGAATCATATCCTCGCCTGGAAAAAATCATGCTGACGTCTCATCATCTTTTCATTTGATCAATTTAATAAAAAGTTTAAAATTAATTAAAGATGATAATAAAACGCATAAAAATTTGAAATTCCAATGTATATAGGAGTCTCATCATTAAAACTATGTTAAAATAATTAATACAAAATCTTATTGAAATAGACGAGCTTTATTATAATATACGAATACATTTAAAATTGATTAAACTAGTAGTGAAGAAAATATATATTATATATATTATATATATATATATACTCACGTTCACGGTTCACGCCTCATGAGAAACCACTAATCGACATTATGCATATTTGATTATATTTAATATTATATGTAGCTACGCACGTGGTGTTACATATGCATGATTTTCATGTGACGTCACGTATCCTTGACAAGAGACATTGATAAAAAGCACAATTTTAATTGTCTTACCGGTTATTCCAGTTTATTCGTTAAGTGGAGATAATGTTTCGTTGGAAAATTTATTTGAAGTACAACGTTCGATACGTTTTCTAATCGCTGAAGGCATTATGCCGATTGGCATTTATTTTGTTTCCCATGAAATCTTTATGCGCAGCAACCATCCTATGATAAATTTAAAAATGCCAATCGGCATGATCGCCTTCAGCGATTAGAAAATTATCACACGTCGTTCTTTTTCAGATGAAAATTTTCCATTTTTCGAAATGCTATTTCTCCGCTTAATGAGTAAACTGGAATAAAGTAACTGATTGTGCTTGTTATCAACGTCTCCTGTTTAAGGATACATGACGTCACAAGTCATGCATATGTGATATCGCGTATGTAATCAATATCAAATATGTATATATATCGGACTTTTTGATATCAAGCTGAGGATGGTCATTACAATACTCGTCATTTTTTCATATTTTATCAAACTGTGTTTGATGTGATATAGTAATATTGCGAAAAACAATTTTTTAAAACAATGATAAGAGAATAAATTTTTAAGTTAAAATTTTACTTCATAAAATACGTAAAAGTTTTTTGTTTCTTGCAGTTTTAATTTTTTAAAACGTGTTAATAATTTTAATGACAATGTTTTGGTACGGTACTGTGTTAACATTTATATTTTTGTAAATATTTATTAAAAAATTTATTATCACAATTATTTAATATCTATTTGCACAATTAGCTATCGATAATTTTTATTAATCGATAATTGCTAATACATAGTAATGATATTGCGTATATACAATATTTACACATCGGGGAATAAATTAATTGATGCGATTATCTCTATATGTGTTTCTTTTATCATTACTTTATAAAGTATTCACGCTATGTTTGGTACGATCGAAGATTTAAACTTTACTAAGGGAACTGGAAAGTTTATAGGATAGGATAATGCATTTTAGAAACACCTCAGAAGTCAGTTTCGCAATCTTGGAGTATCGAAGATATCGTAAACGCTTGGTTAGTTAAGCAATTTTAGATCAGATAACACTGTTACGATGGTGTCGACTTACTGACGAGGTGACGTGAAAACGCTACGGAAACACTCTCAGAAGTTATCACTCTAGAAACGAGAACACAACTGGCGCTATCATAACGCGAATACTTGTTATAATGCCAATCATTCTTATAGTTTATGAGAAGAACGCGTTGCCAGCGAATGATGTGATTGTGAAGAGAAGAGGGAATGTACTGATGTTCTCTTTTTATTTCTTTGCATATACAGTGGTGTGTCGACAAAGGCCTCCCACAATAATTATATAGGTCTCGGTGAAATGATTCAGTTTTTATATACAATGTAGTTTATAATGTCATGAACAAAAGATGTCACAGACACAAGGCTTAATAATGGATGTAATAATAAATGATATAAAAATGGTAAATTCGAGTCAAGCGCGGAAGTTGGTACGCAAATAAATTCAGAAAAAGATGAAATCAATACATTACACGTAAGTTAAAAAAATTGAATTTTCGGTTAGAAAAATCGTTTCAGCACATCTTTGAGTCATTTTTAGCATACAATCGTCGCAAAATCATGATAGAAGAATCCAAGGAGAGAGACATTTTTTATTCAAATTTGTAATAACATTTTTAAAACAACTGATATATGTAGAATGTAAGGGATTGTAAACCAAAAATTGATTGTTTCTGATTGATTATTGTCAGAGTTTTATTATTTAGTGATGTTATATCAGATGTAGTCAGGTATTTTAATCTTTTGTTGATTAACAATAAGATTTGTCTGATTAATAATAAAATTTAATTGTTTTCAAGGAGGATGTTTACAACCAATTTTAGATTTTTTTAATGATGTTTGAGAAGAAATTGCCCTGTCAATCAAATACATAATAGTGTTTATATTTTAAGAGATGGAATGTTGAGAGAAAAAATTGACATGAACTGAAATTAATAATGGATAATTTTTGAGCTATGGTGCATTGAAGGTGTAAAACTTATGCTTACTCCTTTACAGAATATCTTATCTTTTACAGAGTTATCTTAGATACCCTATAGCTAAAAAACTATTCATTATTGAGCTTTGTGTCTATGACATCTTTTGTTCGCCACATTATAAACTACATTATGTATGAAAACTGACTCATTTTAACGGAATCCAATTTTTTGTATAATTAATCGAAGATTCTTTAACTCTCTATCAGCAAGACAGGACAGATTATATGCAACATTAGTGTCATATTTACATGTATGTCATAAGTCATTTTAATTAAACATATTTTATACTGATTAAAAAATCGAAAATGTTTAGTATGTAATCCAATATAAATTGCGATAATATATTATTTCATAAGTATTTATTACTATTAAAATAAGAATAAAACTTTTTGGAATGTGTGAGATGTATATCACATACGCATACATGTAAATGAATCAATAAACAAAAAGAGAACATCAGCATGTTCCTTTTCTGTCGCAGTTCTACCATTCGCTGGCAACAAGAAGTTGGCAAATGCTCTATCTATTTATTTTACGTCTATGTGCAAAATATCACGAAAAGTTTTACTCTATTATATTTGTTATTTGTTATGCAATATTATTACATATCAAATTACGTCATACTGCAAACGAAATAAAGAAATGGATAGGATACATGTAAAAATTGATTTAATATAATATATTTCTCTGCTGGAAAATATTATTTTATATCAATTTTTTTCTATTAGAAAACGGTATTATTATGATCATGTATTGTGTTTACCTGTCTTTAATAAAACACACACGCGCGCGCGCGCACACACACACATACACACACACACACACACACACACACACATATATGTATATATAAGAATATATTTTTTCATTGTGAGAGTTATTTTAGGCAGTCACGTTCCTTATTTGTTTTCATATTACCTTTTTTTTGCCGAATTGTCCGAGATAATCGAAATGTATGATAATGCAGCACAAAATTGTTTCGCACCTCTCGCATGTGCATTTTTCCGGGCGATTTCAAAGATGAGAAAATATTGTGAAGATCAATTTTGTTACAGCTCGTATATGTGCAAGGAAATAAGAATAATGTAAATAAAGGTCAAATATTTAAAACGAGCAAAACTAGGTAACCAATAATATTAATTATTTATTAATTATACACATACAAAACTCGTTTTGACTTGACTTAGTCTTCTTCAACCGAATAAATTGTAAATTATAAATTATAAATTATAAAAATAAAATTAAGCGCATAATGTTAACGGAGACGGATAACATAAATTAAAATTTTTCGCAGAATCCCATCTTACTAACAATTTAAAACCTTTTCTTTATTAATACAATTCTAAACCGGTTAAATTAATATTCAAAGAAATTAAATAATTTCCGCAGTTGATGACGAGAAACAGGTGGAGTCAACATAATTAAAATGCAAAAGAATAAATCTAGGTCAAAAGAATTGTGAACATGCATTACGCCCAAATTACAAATCAGAAAGCTGAAATTAAATATGAAGGTAAGATGTATTTATTGTACAAGTCAAAGTTAAAGAACGATAAAAATTGGTTCTTAATTTTGTTGTTGACTAAAGTAAAAAATCAATTTTTCTCTTTTTTTTGCATTTTAATTATATTAACTCAATCTATTTCTCGTCATCAACCGCAGAATTTTTTTGATTTCTTTGGACATCAATTTAACCGGTTTGTTATAGAATTACACTAGTGAAGAAAAATATTTTGTTTTAAATCGTTGATAACGTGGACTCCCGTAAAAAATTTTAATTTATATTATCTCCGTTGACATGCGCTTAATTTTACTTTTATAATTTATAATTCGTTTGCAATTTATCCATAGCTGAAGAAGACTAAGTCAAGTAGAAACGTTTTACATATATATAATTAATAAATAATTAATATTACCACACACCTAGTTTTGCCCATATTAAATGTTTAATCTTTATTTATGTTATTTGAAATATTACAAGAAGAAATATTCTCTCGCATGAGATAGATGCAATACATTTGGCGCAGCAACACTTCCAGTTTCGTTACGGCGAAACAATAATTCAGCGTTACTCCACGTGCGTTTCTTTTTGGCTGTTCTTTAAGAAGAACGTAAGTCAAGATATCAATGATAAATATGCCGCTAGGAAAATTGGTAGCAGTTGAAGGCTGAAGTATTTGTAGGTACACACATGAAACATTTATGTTCAATCCTACCGAGGGATAGCGATATTAAATTTTTAATAGCAACGTTAGAATCATTCGCATGAACAATGCATTCAATACCGAATCTCACCATTGAGCGTATTTAACAAAGTTGAAAGTAACGATAAGCTAACGTGTTCAAGACATTTATCTTTGATAATATTTGAATGATTTTTCGATTATGATTTATATTAAATATCTTTGTTACATTAAGAAAAAATATACTAAATTTAATAAATATTTGTTTGTATAATACTAACTTAGTATTTATTTACGATAACTAAATATTTGTTCCTAAATAAAAAAATGATAGTTAAATCGTCTTAAGGATTCTTGTAAAAATAAATATATATTTACATTTAGTAAATATTATTAAATATTTAATATGTATGTTTAAATTTAATAAATATTTTTAAATATTTAGTATATATATGTTTACATTAAATATCTATGATTCAAGTTTATTAAAATTTAATATATTTTATCTTAGTAAATATATATGAATACAAAATTGAATATTTTCTGAGAAAAATTTATGTGATTATTTTTATTTGTGAAATATATTTAATATACATTTGTTTACATATGTTTTAAAAATTGTTAGCACATATATTGTGTTCATAGCATAATTTTTAATTGATTACATAAATTTTATTTAATTTTTAATTAATTTATAAATTTTCCTGAATTTGATGAAATTTTGTTTCAAACTTTTTTTAACTTATTGCATTTCTCTGCCAATTAATTATTTGATTATTGGATAAAAAAAATTGATATAAACAAATTGGAAATTGCAATATCGAGAATTTTTTGTTTTATTGCTAATTTCGTGATTACTCAAACATTCTTTTCTTCCTAGGCCGTTTCATTTTTTTTAAACAAAATTTCACAACTTGCTGTTTTATTATTTGACATCCTCACACCGATCATTTTTCCCTCTTTGTTGTCCATTACCTTTATTCTTTCCTCTTAATTACTAGTCTCATTCGTATCTAGGTCAGTGCGACAATTTCTTTGCTATACTTTTCTGTATTTTAAGTCGTATTGTTAGTTCCCTATGTAATATTAAATTATTCGTCAATGTTGCTTTTTACACATTATACTATATCTTTATATCGTACCCTAAATATACACCTATATATACATAACTAAAAAATATTATGTGCACAATGCTTCAGCGTAACTTATAATTACAGAAGTACACATGAGAGTTTATGTAACGGCGTATTATACGAGATATATGTAAGATAAAAATGTGAAAAATATCTTCGTATGTTCGTATGGCATTAAATATACTTATTTATTCTATGATACATACGAGCGTTATATAGGTCATCGAACGTAAATGACACATATCTCAAGATTTGCGCAGAATTGTTTCAATTTAATCTCTTTTGCAAGATTTTTTTTTTACGTAAAGTATACATAAAATATATTTAGTCGTGTGACTGCATATTATATGCGAATGTTATACAAGTATATGTATACGAATATTGTTTTTATCATGCTCACGGATTATTGCCTCGCTTTATGCGGACAAATGGAAATGCCGCTCGTCGATGATACATAGCGCGGTCTCCTATCAAAATGTTCGACCGGTGAATTCTATTGTTAGCCAGCCAAATAAACTATGCAGCTGTGATTGATAACTTTGGATTCGTATCGAGACGGAAAATAGCCTTTCTAAATTTAACGAACTAATTTAATGATAATGGGACTTTAGCCAGACTCTGTATATTATCTCAAAACTTCAGAAATAAAGATAAGAAAGTGAGTTTTACATTATTTTACGACTTCAGAATATGCGTTTAAATTCTCCGCAATATTGAAATAAAATTTATTCAGCAGATATTTTATAAATTATTGAATTGAAGAAGAAGAGATGTCTCATTCTTAACTCATTATTTTGTTAACATTGTTAATTTTAGATTAATTATATGATCTTTAGATTAATTATATGATCTTTTCGCATGTGTACATTTTCTTAAGGTTTCAATCGCCTTACTTTAAAAGTAACGAGCTCGTTGGAAGAAATGGAATCGTTGAAGCGCAGATGAATGCAAAAAGAAAAATAAAATTAGTAGTCGCAAGAAAAAGCGAGGAAAGAGCTATTTTTGATCGGGAGCTAACCGAATAAAACCGTAAGTCGAAACACGAAAGTGGAGATGCATAGCTGCTGTTTGTTAAAAATTGATTGAACCCTTCTCGTCGAAAAGTTCGTGATTACTTGCAAAACGACAGTATGCTTCGTTAATTTTCGATTCTACTTTTGACGTAAATCCATCTAAAACTGTATGAGTTTATTTCAATATAGCTTCAGTGCTGGAATCAATATACCTGTCAAGGTTTTCATCGCAAACATCACTAGCACGCAAGATAGATTGTTTATATATCTATATACATATATGAGTACACTTATACAAGCAATCTCGGAATTTTTTATTTTATTTTTAACGACGGTTTCTGTGATCTATTTAAAAAAAAACTTTTTTTTCTATTTATGATATTTTATTTATTATTTTATTTATTGGAGAATGAAATATTTTTGTGTATGTGTGTATATGTGTGTGTGTGTGTGTGTGTGTGTGTGTGTGTGTGTGTAATTGTAAGAAGATATTGAAATAGTTTCATGATTATTAACATAATTGAGAAATTTTATGTCATTGCAAAACAATTAATTTTACGAAAATAATTAAATCGTTACGTAGTAATAATATCTATTAATGAACTAATAGAAAAAAATAATGATAATACGTTTCGTGAAGAAGATTTAAAAGCTATTATACGAAGTTCCAAAATTTGTGACTCAAAATACGCAAAAAAGTTCTTAAAATATTAAATAAAAGCTATTTGTAAATTTCTATTCTGTATTTTTTTATAGACAATAAAGGTTTAAATATAACCAATAATAGACTACATTTAGAGGACCAATTGTTTATGAATCGCGCAAGCGGTAGTTCAATGAGTATTGATAAGTTTACACTTCAATGCGCTCACAAATACTCACAGATGACTATCTAAACGTAGTCTGTAATTGACTGTATTTAAACTTATATTTCAATATCTGTAGTTCAGAATCTATTTAAAATAAAAATTTACAAATAATTTTCTTATTAATTTTTCGAAAACTTTTTTGCTGTAGTATTTTGAGTTGCAAATTTTGTATTTATACACCCTGTGTAAATTAGTATTATTATAACTTAGCCTACGGTTATAATGAATGCGTTTTCTGACAAACTTTTGTTCTGAACATGTCAAAATAAACAAGAACGTTTTCTATGAGAGTAATTACATCGCATGCGTACAGTTCGTCAAATGTCGCACGAACTCGACAGAACAAGTTTGTCGTTCAAACGAGTTTATTTGTTTGTCTTCGTATGACTTGCTGAAATGGATATTAAAAAACTGATGAGTGTAATGTTTAAAAACAGAAGTCTATGGAATACGAGCGAACATTATAACCGAGATATATTTCAAGAAGGTTATATTAATCAAAAATTATTATTTATTTTATTCTCTTGAAGTAAACAATTTACTTACGTATTCAGGTTTTTGCTCATAAATTTTTAATAATGATACTTTCCAAAAGTACGAATATCTTAGTTACGATACTTTAATTCTTAAAATTCCAAACTTTGAGATTACAACGAGATTACATTATATCAGAATATCCATTTACATCAGAATACCCATTTTTTTTTTTTTTTTACTATAATTACCTATTTCTGACTAATAAATTAGACGAATTCGTCAGAACAAATGTTCGTTAGAACATTGTAACCGTAATCTTAGTTAATTGAAAAATTAAATGCTACTGCATTACTGTATGAAATACGTTTGTATTTTTTTAGAGAACCATGAGATATACATATGGGTTTCTGAATTTCAATATTTATTTCAATTCTGTTTATCTTTTCCATTATAATTTTATATGAAAAATAAATGAATAATTTTTCTCGTTAACATCAAAGAATATTAATAGTAAAATATATGTGTTTCGAATTACAAATGATATGTGTGTAGATTTAGATTAAATACAATTCTATGAGTAATGTTTTGTATTTTCGAGAAATTAAAAATTCGTAACGTTGTTACGCGTTATCGGTTCTCTAGAAATGGATGAAGGTGCATCGGAATCTGAACTTCCGTACGTCATCTATATTTCCCTCCGGTCTCAAGTTGTTGGATAAATTATGCAGTTTTGCATGCATCTCCCGCTCGTATACCCGCAATATATCTACGTGTCTTACGGGACTGATATTCAGGAATGCAATTAAGTCACGAGGAGCTTGAGATCTCGACGATCACGCCGAGATCTTTTTGCAGCGATTTTTTTCTCTATCGAATTCTCTCTCGTTCCGTGTTTTAGTGGTTAAGGCTCCTAACACGAATTGCGTGACAGGAAGTTAAACTTACTGATAGGAAGTTATTTCTTAATTGATGTCTTTGTTAGGATCTATTGAATTTTGATTGATTCTTGTACGACTTCAATAACTTAATCTATTATTTATTTTTTAGTTTTTTTCATGTAGAATTGCAATTTGTGTATAACATTACAGAAATTTGTGGATGTTTCATGCGTTTGTATCTCTCATAAATCTATTCGTAACATACTTGAAAAATTATGAAACTTGAAACGTTATAATTATTAGATCGGTATAATTAGTAATATTATATAGTATTATTAAAATGATAATGTACGTATTCATATTGCTAACGTATCATCGTTTTACACGACGGTATATGAGACTAGGCGATTGAAACAGGCCAACGTAATTGCCTATTAATTATTCAACTGCATAAATGAAACCAATGTAAATGTTTGTCAATATATATTAATGTATAAATCCCGTATAATATGTATAAAATGAATTATGTTATTGAAGAGCTGGTCATTATTAAAATTGCTGAAATGGAAATATTGTAATGAAATGATATAAATGCGCGCTAATGCGTTATTTCATTTATTTAATAATTTCACGATTGAAACGATGATGCAAGTTCCATACTTCTCCGTCAACAAAATTCAGTTTTGATCAATACGGAATAGACAAGGTAGATGGCCGTGGCTCGTAGTGCCTAAAAAGAAGCTGATTTCTCAGCGGAGTATGAACCGCGTGTATTGCATCTGCAAACACCTGTGGCACTTTGAGAGAACTTGAGACAACAAAAAGTAAGAAAATAGAGCAGGAGATTTTACGTTTTTTATGTTTTTTTTTTCTATTCTTCGTAGATTAATTGTTTGATTAATGATGAAAACGAATTGTTTAAGTTTCAATTCAGTTTAAATTATTCTTTACGTAAACTCGATTCTGTTTACTCGGATACTCGATGGGAGAAAAAGACTCGCTAACTAATTAAGAAATACACGAACGAAACGGAACACAGAGCATTCGTGAAGGTGAATGATATCCGATTTCGAGAAAGATGAGAATGTCACTTATCGAAAATCTTTATCGATCCGCTGCGGATCGTCGTTATTTCCGAGGGGCGCGATTATTCGTCGCAACCGGAGATTATCTCTGGACGTTCGTAAGTTGTGACATGTATTTTCCGCATTCAGGATGGATAAATAACCGTGGACGTCGCGCGGCGCAGCGACGTGATTTACGGGCGGGACGCGAGCGCGCGTTGCGCTTTTGCGAAGTTAAGAAGCGCACTCGCCCAGATTATTCCACCCGGACCGGGCGAAATGTGCAATTAAGCGCTCCCAAGCTTGGTTTACGGCGTCGCGTCGCGCTACACGACCCCGAAGTTACTTCATATGTAGGTTATTGGCTAATAGATGTCCCCTGTTAAAACTTTTTCCATTTATTCTCATTTCCGTTGCTTACATGGTACTATTCCTACGACGCCTGCATAGACGAAAATTCGTATGGGTCGATTTATATAGTGACCAAACGCTTTTGTACATGCTACCTTACTGCTAGTGTCACCGCTAGTAACTTTATATGGATGAAGCGTACTTTGTACTCAGAAATCCCATTTGGTTAAATCAACTAATCTCTTCTTTGAATATGGGCAAATAAATCCTTGGTTGAGGCAATAAAATCATTTAGTTGAAGCCAAAAAAATCTGGTTATTGTCACGTTTTACTTGTGTTAATTAAAAAATAACACAAATAAAAGTATCACAAAGCAAAAATTTGCTCTGAAAAAGGAATTACAAAATTAAATTTTTATTTTCAATTGTTGCGTTAGCATTTAATTGTCAAATTGCTGTTTGTATAGCAAATAAATTTGCATATTTGATAAATATTTTGCATTTTTTGTAAACAATTTTTATAGCGAGTACAAAAAAGAATAAATATTTGTTATGCCTGCAAATAATTTGTAATTTCTATATTTGTAAATAAATTTGCTGTCATAGCATTGGATTAGCAAATTTTTTTTTTATAATATTTTTTATCCTTTAAAAAGTTGTGGCCATCTTATTTACCCTATTATTTAAGAGATTGCGATGTTCGATTAATTAATATAACTAATCTTGTAATTTACGCGAATCGATTTATTTGTTTTATATATATTCACATCCGTTTGAATCCCTCATTATCCGATACACACACACACACACACACACACACAATTTGAAGATTAATTATAGATTTAACTTCTTTGCATTACTTATTTCATATTGTGCCAGTTCTCTTTTTGATTAACTCTTGAAAATTGAAATATTTTGATTAGAAACTTTTATTGCAGAAGGTTGAAAATGTTAGCTTTTCTACTACATGAACTTTTTTACTGTAAGAACAATTTCCAGTATTATAATTTTCTGTGTTAATCAGCTTAGTAATTAATCAGATCAGTTAAGTTTGCACATTATTTTCTGAAGATTAATATTAAAAAAATTACTTACAGTAATCTATACATACTTATTTTCCTTGATTTGTAAATCTGTTAAAATTAGCAATCTCATTTATGTTGCGTGCGTTGTTTGATTCATGTTATGATAACAAATGCAGTAACAACATTTACTTCGCGCTGCGTGCAACATTTTGCGTAATCGAAATTACCTTTTTTACAATTACTCGGAGGCGGTTTTTATTTTCTCCATCGCTCCGAGCCGTGCAATTTCTATTTCATATTGCGCTCTTTTAACTTTCAAGCCTGTATAAAGGAAGCGACTCGTGCCGAAAGCGAGTTTTCTCGACAGTTGTTCTTTCCGGATTTTTCGTACTTTTTGTCTCCTTCTTTCGCATCTTTACTGCGCATATTCGCGTCGAACTTTTCGCCGAAACTTTTACAACTTCGAGCTTCGTTACCTTTCGGTGCCAGGACGCATGCCACTATCTTACGTGGATCGTTTTCTTTTTTGCCTGAAGATAAGAGAAAGGAGCAGATTTAAAAGTCTTTGTAGTCCCCCTTGTGCACCGTTTTTTCAGTATAAAACTTTCGCATTTTCTCGACAACATGAGAAAACGGGAAACACAAATTGGCCAGAGGAATAGCGCGATTTACAGTTCCTCGGAGGCGAGTGCGTTGAAAAGTCCGATGGAAAAATCGAGCTGACCGAGTTCGATCGAGCCCGAGAGATTCCCTTAAGCCGCTGTAATCCCGGGGCATTCGGCCGTCGATGGTGGTGTTATGCAAATGTCTGGGACCTGCGAGGAATGCGGAACGTTACTGAAGTGCTTGGACAAATTGCAGAAATGAAGTTCCTGTCATAAAAATGAAAGGAAGAAAGCCTGCGTATGCTCGAAATTGATTGGTTTATGAGTCACAGTTGGAAATTTACATTAGTCCGTAGTTAACGTATTAAAGGGACTCCGTTCGAGTTTCCACTTAAATTATCCGCGTGGAAATCATGTGGAAATTGTGGACTAAATGTGACAAGCGTTGACTTTCCCGACATACAAGGAATTTGTTTAACACTTCCATACAGTTACATAAATATAGTTGGAAATATAAATCAATGGCAAGGAAAGCAGCTTTAGAATTAATAAAAACGTTATGCGTGATAGCAGAATTGTAGATTAAAAAAAATGATATTATAAGTATACTGAAGAGAAGATTTTTTAAAGAAATTTTTTAATAAATAACAAGTGATGACTAAAATCTCTAGAATGTCAGAATCAGGCCTTGATCTCGCTCATTTGCTACAAAACGATACAATTTTTTAATTTTTTTAGTTACTTGCAAAAAAAACGAAAATAAAGAAAAAAGGAAAACCGTACTTAAAAAATTTTTTTATTCCGCTCTAATTAATTATTATATCAAAATTGCATTTTAAAGTTAATTACAAAATTTTAATGATTCAACATATTTAAATATTGTTTTGCAAAAATTTATACAGAAATATTATTTAAGGATTGCTTTGATCGAATATGGTCTTCGTCTCTTATTATGAACTTTTTTAACTTACTATTGTTTAAAATATTAAAAAAAATTTTTTTAATTGTCGTAGCAAATGAGCGATTAAATTAATCTAATTGGGGTTCTCTTTTCGATACATATATATTTACTAAGAAAATTGTTAACAGATTAAATAATTTTGAACAAGTATAATTTATTCTAACATTTATTCTAACATTTAATATTTAATTTATTCTAATCTTTCTATTGTATGCATCGATAATTTTTACTTTTGAACATTAAAACGGCATATTGAATCATAGTTTTTGAAAATGATGATCGAATGTGATATCAATGAGTCACAAGATATACTATTTTGATGTTGCACCGATTGGTTGTTACACGACTTCCTCTTGCTCTATTTGCACGCTGCTGGATGATTGTGTAAATATGTACATTCTATGTATATGCACATGAATATAGTAGGTATCATTGACACGTGGTGCATGTTTCACGTGATTACTTGATGATCACTACTTTCCATTATCAATATTAATATTGTTATTAATCAATATTTTCCGTATTATGAAATCTCACGTCCTTAATTGAATCATTTGCAATGCAGATCCATTAAGATACTGCGTTGTGTGATTTTGCATTTAATTGTTCAAAGTTGCGTGTCGATTTGCATAAAAAGAGATTAGTCAAGTGTAATCTAAAAGTTTCCATGGATTAATTTCCGAATATCATTGATGTTCCACGTATTTCTTGGCTCAATCTGTAAAATTTTCATAGATTAATTTCTGGCTATCATTGATGCTCCGATATCGTTGTCTGGGGATTTCCCGATCGAAGAGCAGCAAAACCGTTTTTCGGATAAATAGTTTATAAAATGACTAAATGCTCATAAAAATTTAATACATAAAGGTTGCCGAAGTTAATTAACTTACGAGAGCAGAATTTTTGTATATGATTGATTTTTTAACGTTTTTGACCATAATTGGTTTAAATACAATAGATCTGAGATCATTTGCTTTACTTTGGTTTCCGGTTGAGAGATTCCGAAATCGTAATACTTTCTGGTTAATTAAGCTTGAGTCGATTCCACTACGGTCGAAAATACTATTATTGGCAGGAATTGAAGAATATAAAAAAATCATTCTCTCGTTTTATAAGATATTTGTAAAATATAAAAATAAAAATAACTGTAAGTTGTCTGATATGATGAATATTAAGATTTTATGAATAATGATTAAATAATTACAAATTATTATCTAAATAAATATCATTAATTTTATCAGAGAAAAATATTCCTTTAATATTTGATTATACCCATATTTATGTCATCCATATTTGGATGATGCGTAAAATTTATAATTATGTCTTATTATTCAGTTCTGTTTAATGCAGTTTTATTACTCGATGAGAATAATTTCACTGATAATAAGGCATTAAAAACATAATATAAATTATATTAAGATATTAAAAGAATTTAATAAAGTATTAAAATAATAGATAAACTATATTAAGACATTAAACCAATGATAAAGTATGAAAACAATAGGTAAACTGAATTTATTACATTTGATATCGATATTTTAACTTCAAAGTATTATATAATTTTTGAAACTATTTTTTTAGTTATTTTATTTTTTATAAATTACTTAATTATTTCACTCGAAATTACATGTGTATAGCAATCTTATCTTATTTATGAGCTGTAAAAAAGTAGCTTTGTTTTTTAAAATGTATCACATCGCTTTAGATAGGAAAACATAGAAAACAAAGACAGGAAGACAGGAAAAGCCAGCATAAGAGATGATGATCTTCGGTCTACATATACGTTTTCATAGTTTGTATGCAGACTAGCGTGCCATGATCTTTTGAAGTACCGGAATTATATAACCTTGCTGGCTGGCGACAACGGGGAATAGTGAGATGAATCTTTTGCCCTCTTTTTTTCCTGTGGATGTTTGTCAATCCCCGGGAATGTAGCAGTAGCTATCTTATGATGGTCTGCTTTTATCCTCGTCACGTATGGAAACCGACTTTGGAGAAATTTTTCGAATAGAATATAAAAACAAGATTATTCTCTAGCAAGTTGAATAAAAATGGGGGAAGATTTATCTTTTCTGGACCAAATACTACATTTCCTTTGTAATTGATACGTTTTTTCCACACATTTATATTACGTGTTATATAACATTATGTTATATATAACATTATCTTACGTGTGAATTATGACATTGAAATGTGTACGTTTCATGGAAAATTCTAAAGAAGTCGTTTATATTCTCGCGTTTTCCATTATGATATTTTGCATATTCTTGATTTGATTTTGCAATTATATTTATAACAACTTTTATATTTATAAATCTAAAATATTAATTTTTTATAGCGAAAGTTTTAATAAAAATAATAAAATAATGAATAAATAAAAAATATTATTTTATTAACTTTATTTTAATTAATCGTAAAAAAATCAACTATAGATCGAATTCTGTCAACTAGAAAATATCATAAAAAATATCATAAAAAAATGTTTGTTATTTTATTTTCTCGATATCCATTCTTTTCATCTATATTTTAAATCTTTCTATATGCATATTTCTTTTTATATTCGCGATTTCCATATTCGCGGCAGTTTTGTAATATATTATTCTGTCAAATATTAAATTTTTACTGTATATTTTAATATAATATTTTTAATGTTCCCATATGGTACATACGAAATTTACATGTAATTTTTTAAATCAATTTTTCGAATAATATCACACAGTTATTATTATAACAGTTAATTATAATATTTTATTATGATATTGTGAACATCATAATAACATGACTGTCGCTATTTTTATTTTTGGCTCAAAAAGGTGAATGAGAGAGGAGGGGAGGGAGGAAGGGAGAGAGGGAGATGGAGAGGAAAGAGGGGAGAGAGAGAGAGAGAGAGAGAGAGAGAGAGAGAGAGAGAGAGAGAGAGAAAGAGGAATTGTAACTTTATTTTTTATTCTCTAAACATGTGATGATAATCACTTCATGTTAAGGACGGACATGAACTTTTAATTACAAATTATCTTTTTCATTTGCTATTATGTTATTGCCTTATGTCATTGGCTGATTTGGTTACTGTTTTTCTCTTGCTACCTATATTTTCCTAGTCATGGTCTTAGTGTATTTTGTTTGCTGGCTGATAAAAAATCGATTTCTAGTGAATTTCACGATTTTGTTTATAATGTTACATCCAAAAATGATGATGTGTGACAAAAGTCGCGAATAATTAATTCAAGCAAACTGCTGCGAAGTATATCTTCCGCGTCAATGTACGTATGTATTTGTTAAGCGCGATGAACGTACGTACGAATAGATGATCGATCTACCCATCGAATCCAGGCCAGAAAAAAATTGTGAAAGTTCAATGATTGAGCGCTTACTCTGTTCGTTCGTTTCGTTTTCCCACGTTTCGTTGATATCGATCCTTTCGCGCGAATAATGCAAGGGTCGCGCGATGCAACTACACTTTTCAAGCTTCAACGTGAAATATTCTCGCATCTATATAAGCTCTAAATTAAAATTCTGTTACAGTAAAGTCTGCCTCAAATTGAACGGCGAAGTCTCCTCCATTATTTATACACTTTTGCCTCAGAAGCTCTTCATTTGCCATGAGTTTATAACTCATAGATTATTATAATTGCGCTTCGATATTTGAAAAAAGAATATTGATTTCTTTTGTTCTTTGAATCTCAAAATTTTGGATGCTTTCCAATTGTAATATCCCTACATTTTGTGTACAAGTTGTATTCCAATTGCCGCAATCGTTGACACAATACAACATATTCAGGTTCAGCCTGAAGGGCTAATAGTCGCTTATGTATGCTTGTGTTTTCTCGTGACAATTAAATATAATTACTAACCAATTATAAATGAAAGCAGAAAAAAACACGAGAGAAAGAAAACAATTTTCATCACGGATTAAAAAATACTGAGGCATGAGCAGGATATTGAAAAATAAATTGTTAGAAATGTTTCCTTTACATGTAAGTGAAGCTCGTGATTACGAACGAAATTAAAAGTAATGAATGATTTAACTGAAAATTAAGTTACAATAATTACTTAAATGTAATGAATGTGTACATTAAATTTCATAAAATTTCGTGAAAAATACATTAAATTTCATGTACATATTCACAAATATAATACTTTTCAGTTAAAATAAATACATTAAATTTAATATAATGTCATAAAATAACAATGTAATTCTATCTGTGAAAATGCAACGTACACATCAATGCACATCTTCATTTTGATTGATTCATGCATAACGTTACATTCCTATGTGTGTTTATGTCAAGATGTGTTAAGTAGTTGGAAATCCTATCATTATTCACACGATTCTTATATATTTTCCTTGTGTACTTCATACATAAGCACCATAGGAAATACTTTGATTATATACTGTATTTTTTTTATTTGACAAAAGTTTACATCATATTTATTGTAATCTTTTAAATACACAATTGAATGGCGAGCAGGTCGATTTCCATCAATCGTGAGTCAAATAATTAATAATAATAATCGCTCGCGCGGTATACTGCGAATGGTAACTTTCTGTTTTTACCAGAAGCTTTTTTTACCGACGTTATCGACGGTTAAAGCTTGCGGCAATCATTGCAGCATACAGTAAGAGAGCGTGCAAGCTTTGTAAGCACTCGTCTCTCAGTGAAGGATACAGTAGAATTCTGCTTTTCCCTATCGGTAACTTTGCACGTGAGTGCTGTGCATGATGTTTCTTTTCAGATCTGTTAATTTTGTTATTAATTAATATAAATTTTTTATTTTAACAGTCTTGCTGTAAATTTTTTAAATAGTGACACTTGTATTTTTTTCCTTTACGACAAAGTTATCGTTATTTGTCTTTATTATTGGGATATCTTTGTCTGTATCTTGATTTTAAAATATATAAATATAACTCACAATACTTAGCAAATTAATCGATATTTGATTATTTATCGCCTATCAGAAGTTTTCAGCGTTTATGAACAGTTTTCCCAACAGTTAATGCAACTGATAATGCAGATTGCATTGGCCGACGGTTGCGAACATATTTGAGTCTCGAGTTAATCGACGGAGGAATTCGATCGATTCATTGTCGATGGAAACGATGGTAAACGTAGAAAGCGGATCTTTCGGGCGAATTATAATATAATCGAGTTACTAAATAATAGCTTCATGAAATATGTAACAGAGAGAAGTAAAGTTTGCGC
The DNA here is from genome assembly GCF_024713525.1 of Acromyrmex echinatior. Classification (NCBI taxonomy): domain Eukaryota; kingdom Metazoa; phylum Arthropoda; class Insecta; order Hymenoptera; family Formicidae; genus Acromyrmex; species Acromyrmex echinatior. Next base: position 7,535,577 of record NC_141854.1, read on the forward strand.
ACACGACAAATCTATAGTTATTTGATTAATTCCATGGATTGAATGCCGAGCGATTTGTACGTTGGACTAAAATTAAAACGAAACGCGCGTGCAACTTTATGCGATTTGCATCCCCCGCCTTTAACGAGAGAGAATACAGCGTAGGTGCGTGCATGGAATTAATACGGCACTAATGCTTTTTCCAGATTGCGAAATTGTGAATCGCGAAGATATTTATGAGTTTTATGACTCGATTTGCATAGCGTAATAATAATGCTCGTATGCATATAGATAGAGCTGTCCTCTGGAAATTCAAGTATTTATTTTTTGATGAAATTTTTTATATGAAAATGTATATACAAATTTTGACAATTGTATTCTAAAAATATTTTCGCCTCTAAAATTATTTTATATTTTCCAACTGTTTAACAATTACTCTGGATTATGTAATTTAGAGAAGATTAATTCGTCTCTTTTATACTTTTCCGTCCATTAATAGCATTCCATCCGATATTCGTCATTTCTTCTAATTGTTTTTCACGAAGAATTTTTTTCATGAAAATACAGAAAACTTTGATGCTTCAATTCTTTTTTTTTACATTCTTCTTTTCCGTCATGACAATGTAATTTCGTACGTTGTTTCGAAGAATAAGAAAAAGGAAAGGTGAAGTAGAAAACAGTTTGCGTGATATCTTGGCAAAGACACTTTCTCGCATGTAGTAGTGAAGTAGAAGAAATCGTTTGGAAAAGTTGCGTCGGTGCACAATTTCCGCAAAGACGAGCGCGATTCTTTTACACGGAATCGCTCTGTTTACGTGCGAGACTTCCGATCAGTGACGTCGCCGAGCAATTCTCGAGTTGAGATGTTTGCGCCTTCGTGTAATGTTTATTGTTAGCTCCGGTTTGGAGATTGTCAAGGTGTTTTGTTATTCCGAGAGGGATCATAACCGCTACTCAAAATCCGTCAACGCATAAGACGCCGGCTCATAAACGTTTTTTCGAACATGATGACACTATCGGCGATCGTGGTCCTTAAGATAAGTCCTTGACTGCTTTTTTATTCTCTTTCTCTTGGCTAGTTTAGTACAGTTTAGTTTGTCTTATGAATTTTCTGAATATATTTTGTTCAGCCATCACAGAACGAGACAGTGGGTGCGTTTGTTGTTTTTAAGGCTAATATACTACAAAACTTCATTCTATCTTTATCATTCGTTACCTATGGAAAGAAAATAGAAGCTTACAACACGTGAGTGTCAAATGCATTCATTGAATGCATTGACTGAATTTGATTCGTCATATTCTAATCTGAAGGAATAAATTTTTATTAACACTAAAACAGCGGTTTGGACCTTCCCTAGAACTATATATGGTTTTTATTTTAATAATCCATATTATTCTTTTGTGATTTTTTGATAGGTGGACAAATAATATATTCTTATTACTCTCTAAATCTGAATTAGGATGATCATTGATATCAGTGCCAAATATATCTATATGCTACTGGTAATCAGTGAATTAAATGTGAGAGCTCTAATCTAGCTAATCTTTATTATGTGATCTAACTAAGCTTGTTTTAGTGCTTAAATTCAATAAATATGGCACTGAAGATTGAAATTAACATTCAAATATCAGTATTTTAATTATATAATGTTCAAACATTCTTTTTCTTTTTTTAGTTGAACTTCACTGATTATCAATGCAAAGTATGCCACTGAATAATTAGTGACTATCCACTGATTCAGATGTAGAGAGTAAGCAGCCAATAGTACACTCTTATTAAGTTTATGTCCCCCTTTCAATAGAAGTCAACATGTTTTTGCATTTTTTCGAAAAATCATTTTTGTAGGAGTTATATAGTCTGTTTTGTTTTTGTTGGGCCATTCTGTATATTATTATTATATATTATAATTTCAAAATCTGTATTATAGTCACGGTCAATGAAAAACATGAATAGGTCAAAAATAACATACATGGTCGCTATTGTAGTCATTTATTTCATTAATTTTTATTGCATTTTATAAATAAATTATTTCCTAATAAATAAATTATTTCCTCGATTCATAAGAAGTCTGTTCGAATGATTCACTATGAATCAAAGCACGATAGATATACTGTTTTCCGATTTCTTCAGAATCGCGCACGCGAAGACTTGAATTCTGGATTTTACCAGTCGATATTCAAAATTATGACCTTCCTATTTAAAGTTGATAGATTGAAACAATAATTACGATGTTACGATATTGCTAAATCGTTTCGATATTTCTCTTACAGATTCAATTATGCGATCGGCCTTAAATTCGCGTACATGCCTGTGTATTTGTATCTGCCGATTATATTACTCCGAATCGATCACATCGAAATGGACAGAATCGTATATAATATTGCTAATTATATCGGTTGCATAGTTATATCGGTAACAAAGTACCTCTATCGAATTGTTCAGGTCGTCAAATTGTACAAAGAGAAACTGCAGATAACTACAGAGAGAAACGCAAAGAAATCCAAATGGCAATCATCCAAGACTATAACATCATATTTATTTAGTGATTTTATCAAGATCACTTAGTAATCTCGAGATTGAACAGAGAGATTTGTAATCTGATTGCCAAATGTATGTATAATCTTCATTTATTTCTTTCTTGATATAGGTATATATATCCAGTTTTGCTTTGTTTCCGCTTCAAACAAACTTCCCATATTGAGCAAGTCTAGATTACACCAGCGCACCAGCATTTCAGCTTTGTAATAATTTTAACAAAGTTGTAAATAAAATCCGTTCTAAATCAATAATTAGATAGATCTTGTTATTGATGCAAAGAGTAAAGTTGTTATTTTCGTATAAAAGAAAGTTTCGAGAAGTTAATCTCATTTTAAAACTGTATCAACGACGGAATATTTGATCGGAAAATGAACGCTTAACATATTTTAATAGGAGCTTTTGTACACGTTACATAAACAAAATAAATGTTTCTCGAATGTGAAAGTGCAACTATCTATTTGTGCAATCGAGCAAATCGGAACGCAATTTCCAGCCAATTAATCAACAGTGCCGTTAACCAGATATAATAAAGTTATACTTTCCGTCCTCTTTCTCTTTTATCGATCTTTTTGGACACGATAAGTGTGTTCTTTTTTTCACATCGCTCTCTTTTATCCTATTTCGGGATGTCGAGTACCGGAGGTCCATCAATTCCCTCAAACGCCATTCGATCGGGTGTTCACAAGAGTATGCATCGGTAGCATACCGGGGTAGGGCTGAAGGGGTGAAGATTGGTCGGAAAAAAAGGCTGATGTCGAAGGCGGATGGGCAACGAGAGCTGTAAACGGGGGACGCTACGCGAATAGAGAGGATGGCGGTTAAAAGCCGTGCTTGCCCATCGATCGTAAGTACTGCGAATTTTTCACGTCCCAAGCAATAATTTTTTTAGGCACAACTATATGTGGAACGAAGAGGAGAAGGAAATATGAAGAAAATCGCATTATTAAAAAAAGAAAGACTTTAATATACGTATAAATAGAGGAGCCAAACAAGATGGGACTTTTATTATGGCATGAATTTCCGTTAAATAAATACCGCTAACTTAATCGAAAATACCGAACGTGCAGGAAGCGATAATAGTTTTAAAATAATTTACATCGTACACACACACACAAATCTTACGAAAAGAATGACTAGAGTGTTTGATGTTATTTGTATAAAATTATCTAAATAATTATTTAAATAAAGAAAAATGACTTTATTTTATCTTCCTCTACAATAGATTAGAATATGTATTATTTCTATCTTTATCTTAGATAAAAGAAGAATGTTTGGATAACAGATAAGGTAAATGTAACAGTTAGTGGATATGACCTAGTTTTGGACGAAGTGATATAAAATTTTAAACATTATAAGAAGAACAATCGTGTACGAATAAAGTAAAGAACGCCGAACGGGGTCAAAGTTAGATGTTACGAATATATTTAATCAATTTTTTGTTCCAAATATGATTGCGCGCCGATAATTGTCGAACTTTCAACACAATCATTATGAAACATTTTAATAACCTCCTCTAATATTTTTTGCAATAAGTTTCTTTCCGTTTTTTAGAGGTTTTATTTAGAGGGAGTTATTAAAATGTTTCATAATGATTGTGTTGAAAGTCCGACAATTATTGGCGCGCAATCACATTTGGAACAAAAAAAATTGATTAAATAAAATTTTAAATATTAAGCTTTTAATGATATGTACAATTCAAAATTTGTTGTTTATAAAAATTTAGCATTTAATATAACATATTTATTTAGAATCGTACATATCATTAAGAACTTTATATTTGAAATGTTTTATCACTTTGTCCAACAATCATGTCCACTAACTGATATATTTACCTATGTAGTGCAGAAATCATTTATCAAATGGATATTTGAATAATTCTAATTTTTAAGAAATAAAAATTGATATTATAGATAAAAATAAAAATGTATTATTTTTATATTCTTTTGATTAAAAAATCGATATTATCTTAAAATTATTTAGATGAAACGACTTATAATTTTCATCTAGATAAAAATGAAATTACTTTATCTTATTTTTATAAATATGTTTATGTGTAATTTAATTCTTATTATTATGTAGATAATTTTTAGTTATTTGAGTGCAAAATTGGAAATGACTATGAAATCGTATGTGTAACACGATCAAACGAATTACATGCTAAAAATATGAAGAAAAAAATTCAAAGGCGAAACGTATTTTTTCTGAAAAGATACACGATCGAAAAAAAAAGGAAAAGGTGTATGAGGAGAATATATTCCGCAGATTATAGACAGAGGAAACGTAGACGAGGTGAATGTCGGAAAAGCAGAAAATGGGACAGGAAGAAGCATCTCCCACGCACGGTAAAAAGAATTCGTGCTGACTGCAGATGCAGCGAGGCAATTATCATATAAATTACCGCGGACTGATTTTACATGAGCGATTTTCTGCACTGCACCGTCATTTCGCGACCAACGGCCACAAAAAACATAACTGTGTTTTTCTTTTTATTGCTATATTTGTTTAAGAAAAACAAGTTTAACAAGTGAATCTTTCGTGATTATATCGGCGAGAATATAGTGTTTAATTTTCAGATAATTTTTGAAACTTCAAACCAGATATTTAAAATCAATTATTTTACTGAATTCTTTTTTAAACTTTTTCTTGTGAAACATACAAGTGTCCCCCTCCAAGCTTTAAATACGTTAAAATAGAGACAAAATTAATAAGAAAGACATATTTTTTAATAAGTGTTCGTTCATTAAAGGAATGAAGTCCTCCTTTGTAAAAAATTTTTTCTCTGAGTGAATAAACCATCTGATTGTCTAAATCATCACAAATATAAAAAATGTTTCAATTGAAATTTAAATGGTTTAAAAAAATATTATATACATATATATATAACGACTAAAAATTTTTTAAAGATTTTTTTTCATACAAAATTTTTTATCTTTATTAAATATTTTGAAAACCAATCAATTTTTATTTAAATTATTCTTTTACATTTTTGACAGTATTGTTGATATTCATTTACAATTAGGAAGAAAAAATAGATAGTTTTTCAAGGAAAGGTTTTACCCCGTTAACGTGCGATTGAGTTATAAAAAAATATAATGTACTTTCTAAATTCTTTGGAGTGAATCTCAAAATCTCAATCTTTTGGAGTGAGATTCATCTTTAAAAAATGTAGAATATCTATTATTTACGTTTATATTGTTTAATATCCCTAAAGTTTATTAATATTGAAGGAGGATATTTAGTTCTATTGTCTTGTAAATGAATTTGAGAAATTTGAATCTATAGAAATACACTTTTCTGTTTTATAAAGTGAATATTACTATATACATATAGTAAATAGATTTTATGATTATGCAAAATAGGGAAATTCTTGAAAAGTTTTAACACGCGATCATATTTTCACACCTTAAAGAAAGTTCGAAAGTTGCTCTTGCCTTACAGAGTTATGCTTTTGCCTTATAGAAGACTTATAGAATTTGATAGCATATATTTAGCATATTATCAGAAAAATGAAGAAAATATAGTGAAAAATATATTTGCAATTTGCACACAATAATTTTTTTAGAATAATTTTATATGAAACATACAAAATTATTACATGTTTCTATTAGTTCATTGTTATCTATATTGACATATTAAATAAAACATTTTGTAGCAACATTCTTACTACATTTTTTTAATGCAAAATTTTATTCTCAAGAAATGCTATTATAGTTATGCTAATACATTTTTCACTTACTATATCATTTATGACACTTACATTTCTATTTTCTCAATTTTTTTTACATTATGTTTTAAATAATGCAATAATTTGCTTTAATATTAGCCTTTCATCGTTTCTGTATGTGGCATTATACCCGATTTTTTTCTAAGGTTGATACTTCTGTAATTTTGCAGATTCGTTTGAGACGGCTCAGAAAAAAGACCGTTGAGATTTGTTCTACAAACATAAATCGTACAAAGCCTTTGAATAGTGAGGATTAAAAAAGATATGGTAAATATTGCGTATCTACCATATCCCATACTTACACAATTTTTTTGTTAGTGCAGTAATCAACATAAATAATACTTTTTTTCCTTTTATTTATTACAAAGGAATGTATATATATATATATAATAAAATAGAAATGAAATAAAATAAAATTATCATATTTAATTATTTTGTACGTATTTTTTTATATGTAATTTATTAATTTATTATATGTATAGATACTTTAATTATTTTATGAAGAACTAAATTTAATTTTATGATGTATCTGCATGGCGAATATGAAGCAAACGGCATGTATCTTTATTTATTATAAATACTGATTAGTATTCATACCACATCTTTCAGTAAAATACAACATATTCAAATTTCTCAAATTTTTAATTAGATAGAGAATTATTATCTAAATTACTTGAATTTTGGATCTTTAAATTATAAATTAATTTTGTTCAGTCTCTTCTGTTTCTTACAATTAATTATATTAATTATGTGAAACTATAATCTATTATCTAATATTATCTAATAAAGTAGTTAATGTATTAAGAAAAATATATATAAATTTATAATTTTATATTATGGTCATGCTGCACACAAGAAAAAGTGTTCTTAAGCAGCGATAATATGTTCATAATTTCAAACGTTCGCCGATTTTCAAGCAACTTCAACACCAAATTCAATTATCTCTGTTCCGATTATTTTCTTGTACCGTTTGATTCGGATACCATAGCTATATGTTACGTTGTTTAGCCGACTGTGAAGTTCTCTTCCTCATGCATAATGCAGGTAGAGATCAAAGGGCGTTTGGTAATGTCGGTAGTGGGGGAGCGCCCGCGTATGTATATACGAGTTACGTATTTACGCATTTCATGCGGTTTATGCGTGTGCCACGGGAGAGCATCGTCATCGCTATTACTCGTAATTCGAACAATTCGATAAGACACTCACGAAGACGTGATTCGATTTAAAAAGAAGCTAAGGGGACGTATCTCCGTTCCCTCGTCTGTTTTAATCCACAACTTTCTCGCAAACGAATTGGATTGGCGTCAGAAAAGAGGATATGGCAGAAAAGAGAAGAATGGAGCTACATAAGTATATGATGTATTATGGGACTTATACTGGATCTTTCGCAGGAGTGCTCCTTTAATCCACCAACAATGCTGCGAGATACCCTTGAAATGTATAACTTCAGGATTTTACTTCCTTAAAATTCATAACATATTCGTGCAATTGTTTCAAAACGTTATATATTTGAAGTCGTGATTGAGTTGCATAAACCATAATCCCTTTTCGCTCCTTATGATGAAAACTACGTTCCAACGAAGATAACGTAAGCACGAAAATATTTCTCAATTTCGCCAAGCACCTAAGTTACAAGCACGAAACTGGTGTTTCAAGTTTATCACAAATTACAACGGATATAAAGCTGTGAGAGAAGTAAGAAGAAGAGGAATATGTTTCCCGAGGTTCAGCCAGCAGTACGACGACTCATGGGAAATTCTCGAGAACACTTGGCGCAAGAGACAGGTGTATCGTGGATGCATAGAATTTTTTAGAGAATTGCAAGCGACCGCAAGTTGCACGCGTATATTTTCTCTCAAATTTGTGCTCTTTTTCGCATCGATTTTTCGTATTAGCAAAGAACGACGTGCGATGAAATTCAAGAAGAATACAATACACTGAAACGTGATGCCCCAATCGATACGCCGATAATTGACGTTTGTCAAGGAGTTAATCTTTCTAAAATAAAGAAATGCCTCTGTTTTATTCCTCTTCTTTGTCTCTTTCTCTTTCTTCCCTTTTTTTTTGTCGCTCCATCAGTGTCGTTTTATCATTATTTTCCGTATTATTGATTTGATGCATTGCATCATTGTTTTTGCCAGATGATAAATGGTGAAATTGTTGTTTGATGTAACAATTGCCGAGTTAGAAATAGAATGCACGATTATGATTGCATCGATATTAATGTATTCATCTATCCATCGCATTACGTAATCTGATTTTGGCAAACTCGAACGAGCGGGGTAAATTGCACAAATACAGATGGACCTAATAAAGACTTCTCATTTGCTTTACGATGCGCCACGCTATCAAATATCGCTAAGCACCAGAGGACGGATGAATATTACAATATAATGACGGTATCGTTACACCATAACGCTCGGTCCCATATAACACTACATGTACACCACAAATTGCACTGTAATAGATATTTAACTTTTAATTAATAACGTGAAGAAATTGATATAATTATAGTGAAGAATTAAACTGATCTGTTTTTTATTTAGAATTAAACGTATCTGTTTTTTAGATTAAAAAAAGAAAAGATTTTGAGCACATATAACTTTCAAGGGGTGTACGCTAGCATAATTTGAAAGTTATTGAAATGAAGTATATATTTTTATCTAAATTTCATTTTTAATTTATAATTTTAACTATTTATATTTTTAACTTTGATAAATTTGTTAACAGAATCTAAACGACACACAAAGTTTAACTCCAAAATCTCTTATTAAAAATTAATATAATAATATACTCTCTAAATCTGAATCAGTGGATAATTATTGATATCAGTGTCAAGTATGCCACTAGTAATCAATGAATTAAATGTGAGATCTTTAATCTAGCTAATCTTTATTATGTGATCTAATTAATCTTGTTTTAGTGCTTAAATTCAATGGACATGATATTGGAAAATTAAAATTAACGTGCAGATATCAGATTTTAGTTATGTAATGCTCAAATATTCTTCCTTTTTTAATTGAATTTTACTGATTATCGATGTCAAGTATGCCACTGGGTAAAATTAATGACTATCTACTGATTCAGATTTAGAGAGTATACAAAATTAAACGCGTCTTCTAGCAATGAGAATATACCTATTATTATTATATATTTATTCTTTACCAATTTAATGCGAAAGAAAAAAGTTTAAATTAATCTTCGTATTTGCAAGAAAATATTTATATATATCACAATTCAAAATAAGGCATTTGTTCAGAAAGTCAATCAAAAAGTTATAAAAAGATACTTACATACATTTGTGCATTTAGTAGCAATTCGGATTTTGCTGATTTATTTTTATGGTCGTCAAATAAGTTTTTATAATTACCACGCTTTTTTAATTCGCTATAACTTTCAGCTTTTACGTCATAAAATGGTTATTATCGCGTTTTACTCAAAAGTCTCAATCTATCTTTTATTTCGGATTAAATTATATGCATTTAATTGTATGTATTTCACAAACAATTTCTTCAATTTAATTTATAGTTTAAAAAATAGACATATCCATCTTTTTGAGAAAAATGTTTTATGTTTTATATAATTTTAATGTGCAAACATGTGAATCTATTACTTCGATTCCATCATGAAATTTCAACATTGCAGATATATAATGGGACATGTGTATATAAGTACACTGTCATTCATAAGTTTGGAAATATTTATGATTTTCTCGCATTTCATGAAAAGTTAATTTAAAGAAAGTTTTTAAAAAATTTTGAAGAAATCTATTTAAATCGTGAACACTATAACAAAATTTTTTCTTTAATTTTGAATTTAAAAACACTTCATAATTAATAAGTTTTTTGCATAAGAAATTTGATATCATTTTGAAATATCTCTACCATTTTTTAAAAACTGTTTTAAAGTTTGGAGAGTTTATTTTTAATATTTTTTATTTTTTTTTATTAAGTTTTGTTCAATAATGTTTCATAAAGCTGCAGTGTTTTAAAATAAAATAAAAGTATTAAAGAAATATCAGTTTATAATATAAATAATTTAGGAACGAAATATCCTGGAAACGAAAAAACATAAGTGTTTACAATTCTGTCTCTCTTCTTTAAAATATGTTTTTTAAAATTTCTGCACGATTTTTTTTTCATCGAGATATTTAACTTTTTGTGAGACACAAAAAAATTACAAGCTTCTTGAATTTATGAACGGTAGTTATATACACATACGATGTATGCTCTCAGCTCACAAAAACTTAAGATCCTAGTTCACGTCCTGCCAATCAGAAATTAAACTCGCTTGAGACGTCAAGATACACATCTTGCGCTTTGTGAAAGTCGATATCGTGCATCTTCTATCTCGTCGATTGTTGAGATTTATTCGAGTTTCGAGATTTCTTGATTGTACGAGACCGACCGTACGAAAGCATGCGCGAGCATCGACGATAAAATACGCGCCATTACCTTCAGAATTTTACCGCTTCTCCGTTGTAACGAGCTCTTAATTTTCCTCCTGCCATGTTACATGGTCTATCTTCTACGTACATATTTATTTATGCCTCAAATGCGCTCGCTGCTGCGCATAAAAATAATATTATGCCAGCGCTGCCGTTGCACGTTCAAGCAATAATGGAATAATAACGGATGAACAAAAAAAGGAATTAAAAACGCTTGGGAAAATTACAAACGTGTTCTATAAGGAAATTTACAGCGAAATTTAATTAAAAATTGTGATATTGCAATTTGATTTTTTTAGATATTCTTATAGACAGAAAATATTCTAGGAAAATATTTGCTTGATATTACGCGTGATATTACTGAAATAATTTATATGAAAAGGACTTCTAAATGTTATTGTTTAGTATAAGAATACTTATGTGTATTAGTTTACGATCATTTATTTGGGATTGCTGCATGAAATTAATAGGCGCCGAGCAGAATGTAAATTTTTTAACTTATGAACGAATGGAGCAATTTTAAGTCAAACGAAACATTAAAACGAAATCTAAACGATCATAAATTCGAATTCCAATAAGAATTGTAAAAGAAGTCTGACCCATCGTCGACGGCATCGTCTGTAAAGAGTTTGCCGAGTTTCACAGGTAAAGTCGTGACGCGATCAAAGACGACGAGTGAAATTCTATTTCGTCGTTTAACTTCGCACGCGTCGCCGGTGCAAAGTAAATGTTTAGTAATGCAAACACTTAACGACTTGATAAGGAAATAATGTTTCTGCAATTTTCTCTAATGCTTGTCTCGGCGGAATTCTCCCTAGAAATGTCATAGAAAGAAAACCGATCAAAGATTCAGAGGAGGTAAAATTATAATAATGATAAAGAAATGTAACCAAGAAATCTTCTTGAGAAAGAAATTGGTTTGAATTTACTGTTACCTTTGAGTTTTCTGTTTTTACTTTTAAAAGAAAATTTGCAGATCGTATCTAATATTTCTTATAATTATGTAACTTATATGTATAAATAAATATGTAAGTAAACTAATAATACTTGAATTACTTTCAGAGAAATTTTCTTATAATTTAAATTATGATTTCTTTATTGAAGATGCATGAGTTATTTAAAATTCGAAACGTTTTACACCGGGTATTCTTGACAGTTGATAGAACAGGCAGATAGGACCGTGGCGGATACGTTTCCGGTGATCTAGGATGGACCATGCGCGCGATCACGGTAATTGCAATTTCGCATGTGACGCGCGCTACAGACACATTGGGATGCATCACCGACTACGGTGGCATTAAGCGACGATGCAAATTGGTTTCCCGAATTAATTTCACCAACGGGAATAAGTTCCTCCCAACGATTGCCTCGCCTTAGGACACCTCGTTTAAAATCGAAATTCAGGAAATTGCGCTTGCAAGATTTTCAACTAGTCATTTGACGCGGATGCAGTCTGAAAAATGTATGAAATTTTCAAATTGTCAAGTTTATCTCGCAAATATGAGTGCCATATTATCTTTATAGTACATTAAAAAAAAAAAAGTTGCAGTTACCATAATTTAACTATAATTTATAGTATTGTCAATGTATAGTATTCTCAAAAAATGTTTATATGGATTTAATGTAATTTAATATAGGCTTAATATAATTTAATATAAATTTTACTAAAATTTAATAAAATACTAAATAAGATTTTAATAACGGTTTGATTTTATATTTTATTAAAATCTTATAAAGATTTTTGAACCACATAAAGATCCATATTAAATTATATAAGATTCTTTATTAAATGTTTATATATTGGAATTCTTCAAATCTACCCATATTTGATCTTAATAAGGAGCTTATAAGTTCTTTACACGTTTTGTAAGTTTTTTGGTTTTGTCGAAAAGATAATTTAAAAAAAAAAGACATCTATTTGTCATCTTTCTAGTTGTCATTTCGGAAAAGTGAAAAATCGACTAAAAGATATTCCGTATTACTGAAAAGACAACACAAAGAACATACCTTTTCATTACTTTATTTATACCTTTCATCATTTACCCGCGAGATCGTCACCAGATGAACATGGTGGAGTTCGATTCGTGCAGCACTAAAAAAATTTTATGCGTGTTTTAATGAACATTAATAAAATAATTTTTTTAAAGCGAGTCCCCCAAAAGGAATTATGATGAAAGATAGTGCTCTTGCATACTATATATTACGGAAAATATTGCAGAAATGAGATATATAATGACATGCAGTTTCGTTTAGATTTTTGTACTGATTCAGAAACCTGACATATGTTATTAAACATTATACATATGTACCAAATTATAAAATCTAAAAGAAGTCTTAATTAAGTCATCTTTTAGACGACTTTGTACTCTGTATGTATATACAAACATACACATATACATACATATATATATATATATATATATATATATATATATATATATATATATAATTAAGATCATATTAAAACTTATTAATACAACTTATTAAAAACTTATTAAGATTTAATTAAATTGAATAAATTGGATTCAAATAAGATTTAATGAAGTCTTATTAAATTTAATAAGTTGTTAATGTGAACTAATTAAAAACTGCACAATATAGTAGAATCATGTTAGCATTCATTTATAAAGTTATATAAAGTTTTTATATGAATTCTTTATTAAATCCTTATAAAGAATTTATAAGACTTTTATTAGCTCTTTATTTAGAACATATTAATTTTTTTTTTGCGAATTTTGGAACCAATATGTACTTATATTAGGTGTTGGAATTAATTCGTAGCGTTTTTTAATGAAAGAATGTTATTTATTTCACATGAGCATTAAAAAATACATTAATGAAAGTACTTCCCATCACTTGTAAAACGCTACGAATTAATTCCAACACCTAATAGTTATTTTAATCATGCAAATATAATTAATTGTGCTATTAATAATGATCACACACTTCTTGAAAATCTTTAATTTTTTTCTTAACTTATTTTATTATTATTAGTTATTATTATCGCATAATTATAATAGTAAGTGAATTTAGGAGAATAGCTATATTCTCTATACTATAATTACGATTATATTTACTAAATAAAAACGTTAATTTTATTTACTATTTATATCTTGATATTTTATAACAAATTGAAAACAATAATTAAAGAGTTGAGAATGCGTACAGTTGTGATGTGCAGAATCGTGTAAAAATCTTTATTGTATTAAAATTATAACATTTTCAAGTTCTTCGAATTGGAGATTTTGGCTCCAGAGTTGCAACAGATCTGGAAAAAGCGGGAAAACCAGGAAAAATCTGAGAAATTTTAATTGATCATGGAAAACCGGGAAAAGTCAGGAGAAAATGTAAAAAAGTCTGGAATTTTTAAATTTGCTCACAATTTTCTTAACTATTCCTATTCCTAGATAATTATAATTTTTTAATATATCTGACGTTTATAGTGAAATACATTCAAAACTTGCACACTTTAAACGATTTTAATAAAATACTTAAAATTTATATTATTATTTATATTTTATTTGGTATTTTTATTTGATCAACCTTTTTCGTAACTGCATTTTTTTTTTCAATGTTAATTTATTTTTTATTGGCTCGAATTTGCACTCAAAATTTTAATATGCTATTTTGATAACATAGACTAAATTTTTCTACAACTCTTTAAATGTGTTAAAATTTACATCTCTTACATTGGAAAGTTTTCTATTCTCATCTGGAAAATCTGGAAAAATCAGAGATTTTTAAAATTTATTTTCTGTATGGCAATTCTGAGCTCACTTTGGAGTCGATATTTTACTATACTAATATTGAAATTATCATAATTTATAATACAATTTTTTTTATGTTTGAAAGAATATTTATACAAATGTGATTATTATTGATACTATAGTAGTAATAATTATAAAAATGGCGCACTCCTAATCATAATTATGTTTTTACAATGCAGATGACAAATATTAAACACTTTTCTATAGTAATATTTTTATAAGTAGAGAGAGTCATTAAAAACTTTATTGAATTAATTTAATCATTTTGCTTTAAAATCCTGTTACATATCTAATAATGTGATGATAGATATTTTTTCCTTGATTTAGAAATGTCACTTTCTCTTCTCAATTAATTAACTTTTTCTCTTTCGTGTCTATATTTTAAATGTATATATAATGCTATACATATACCATGATTTAACGTTGTTTGGACAATGTTTCTCTTTTAATTTAGTACATCATGATATTGTTTGTTTTCTTTACTAACTAAACTGTAGAAGTTAAAATAATGAGAAAAGTAAATCCCTAATATAGTCTTGATAAAAATCGGTTAATCGGTAAGAAAAATTAATCCGTCAAGCATTAAGTGCCCTACATTTTCGATTCGAGGAATCGACTATTCGATGAACATTTGCACAAAAATCGTGGCGTGCCCGCGGCGCACTTTCCTGTGATTTACGAGAATCGAATATTCATGGTGCACGAATTTGGCAATATCTGTCGTAGCGTGGTTCTATCAGTGCGTATCGCTTCGATGTTCGTGCGATGCGTTACAACTAGTGACGTTATCGCGGAACATCTCGATCACGTATCATCTGACGAAATTGTATTGAATCTCGTAGAAATCATCTTTCCCTTCCCTTCCAAAAAACGTAATCATCTTTTTTCTGTACTTCCCTATATCATCGTTACTCGATGAATTGCAAATCACGCGATTTCGTTATTCCAGTAGAATCGCCAATTTTTTCTTCGTGTTATACGATGCAGATATGAGAGAAATGGAGGAGATGAGGTGATCAGAAAATGTGAAACGCATTTGGAACATATGTCGTGCGTTCTATTGGACAACCGGATTACTCGAAAATATTTTAGCAAGCGCTTCGTCCGGCATTCGGACGCTCGTTTGACTTTCGATCGGCTGGTGATGGAATTCGATTATGCGTTCGATAATGGCTTCGGCGCGTGATGAAAAACGGTAATCGTACTATTACTGGCGTGCTTTAAAGTCGCGTTGATTAATTCAATAGCGCGCGCGGTTCGTATCGGGGTCGCGACAATACTGCGCGGCGCTCGCATGAAATTGCTATTTATTTTAGAGCCACGCTTATATTTGCTTCTACTTCTTTTTTCATATTTTCTTTTTTTTTTTTCTGTTTTTCAGACTGCGCCATTGCGCCAACGCGGCAATCAACGCAAAAAGCTCGCGCGTGAAAGAACGGAGCCTCGCAAATTTCACAAAATTATTTATCAGGTCGTAACGCGAATGCTCCGCATATGAAATTAAATGCAAATCACGGATTTGTTATCGCGCCGGCCTATATTCAACTCTGAATTCTGAATTCTCAAAATGGTCGTTCGCGTTTATTCCGCTGGACATCTGCACGGTCGAGGTATTACAGCCTGTGTTAATCCTAATTGTAATTGCAGAATATCGTATCGATATTACATTCTAATCGGATTCGTATAACAAGTAAATTGGAAATGAAAATAACCATAAATTTTTAAAATTAAACATAAAAAACAATAATAAAATTGAAGCATTCTGGAAATATCTATATTTAAAATGGGTATAAAGAGAGTGACGCCAATTAGCCGGAAGTCACTATTTTGTGTCCTATATCTGAAGTATCTATATGATTCCTCGTTTTAACCTCTTCTTTCTTTAACGTTGTCTTCTTTCTAACTAACAATAAGAACATTTAATGGCGGAACCAATCAGCATTAGACACATGCATTGGCGCCACTCTACCTATACTGAATTTAAATGCATTGTCACATAGAAAGAACGATTTTACTGAAGTCTTAAAGATTTAGTTAGATTCATATCTGAAAATAATTTTATTAGACTATTAAAATAGTTATGTAGGACGTTCGAGCTGATTGTCAGAATATCAAAACTTTTTGCAACATTGCTCGTGTTCGAGTATTCTACATCATTATTTTAATGGTCCGACAAATTATTTTCAGATATCTGTGTGTGCGTGTTTAGCTAAATTTTTAGATAACCGTTCATTTTAGCAAAACCGTTCTTTCCGTTTTATATTTGCTGAGCTCGTCTGTTCGTTATTTTTGATCATAATATCGTTTCAAAATAATTTTTCTTGATTGTTTTATTCATGTCACATTGTTATATTCCATCATTTGCATGCTAAATGCAATTCTATTTTTCGTGCAATTCTTTTTTTCTCGTTGACATTTTGCTCGAAATCTGGCAATATGTTAGTTTGTCTTCCGAAGAGAGCGCACGAAAGATTATCAGCTTTCAAGAGAGTTCACTCAGCGCGATAAAAAAAAAGGGAATACTGACAAGCCGTATTTGGATTGAACTTTATTAATATCCGACTGTCGGAAGCGGAAGTTGCAGTCGGGCAACGTGACACGCTGGCGTTTTCGACCTTAGAATCCCTGCATCAGAGAGAACTTCGGTTGCAGTGCTTCGCTAGGAATTTTCCAATTCGATGGTCCTTCGTCGTCCTACGGTATTTACGCTTTGCTCATGACGCTCCTTTTGCGGATTTTTCTTGGCTGCTTTCCGCCTCTTGCGCTGTTTGCCAAACGCCAAGTGCGAAGTGCATTCTCCCCTCGATCCAGCGTAATGTAACTTTGTGTTTTCTGCTGACGTCGCGTGCAATTAATTCTCGTTCACGCGAGTAAAAAGGATGATCCGCCTCAGTCGTTCACTTAACATTAAATCGCGGAAAATTGGGAATATTAATGAAACACTTGTCACTGCAATCAATATATCAGAATATAAGAACATCACAATGATTGAATTTTTATCTGTATACGGACACTTACACAAAATTTATTATTATTAATTTCAAATGCTTTTTTTATTACAATATTATGATAAATATAATATTACATTTTAAAAAGCGTATTTGAGATCAATAATAATTAAATAAATATAAAGTTTTATATAAATTTCTAGACATAAGTAAGTGTCTGGTCACTGGAACATTTACCTTACAATTATGAGATACATATTTTCATCGCTTTACGCGAATCCTTTGCAATTAAAGAAATCATAGATATTCCAGATTACAGGTAGCAATGAATATCTACAGTTGAGTAATACTGTTTATGTGAATCCTAATGTGACGATTTCACGATACCGCCGTCACGGTGTTCGTAGTGTTCAGCCGTCGCGAGTACGCAATATCCTCCATAAGGGATGCTCGTGGCCGTTGTATCCTGGCAATTACTGATTATGCGGCAATTGGCACGAGACAGGCGGCACGACGCACGGTAGGGATGCAGCTTGAGATCAGGGAATGATCGAGCGAGCGGGTTTGCGCTCGCTGCGCTGCAACTCGGATGCGCCGATACAGCTGCCAGTTAGCCGTCCGTCAAGACGCGGCTATCCCGCAATTTCGGTGAATGTGAATTATTCCACGCGCTTGTCGAGATACTTATTATGTGCCTCAATCGCTCTCAACTGACATTGCTATAAGAAGACATTTAAATGCGTTTACTATAATGAAAATTATTTTTACACGAAGATTATATTCAAGACGACTCAAATGCTATTCTTATGATGTGTTTTGAGCCAAACCAAGAAATTACTATTTTTTTTATGAAAAAAATTATATTTTTAATTAACTATTAGGTGTTGGAATTAATTCGTAGCGTTTTTTAATGAAAGAATGTTATTTATTTCACATGAGCATTAAAAAATACATTAATGAAAGTACTTCCCATCACTTGTAAAACGCTACGAATTAATTCCAACACCTAATAGAATAAATTTGATTTTTAATTATATTATCAATTGTAATAAAAAGTTATATTTTTAATTAACATGATTAGGAAAGCATTTAAATGTATTCGTTAAAATAAAAGTTATTCGTACAAAAAAAAATCAAGCTTGATTTGTTGCCGCTTTATGGCGTATCTTGAACTAAATAAAAAAATGACCGCTAATTGCCATTATCTTTTTAAAGAAATTACCCTGTACTTTGATAATAAAAATAATTGAAATCTGTTTTGCGGTCATTAAAAATGACATCAGCATTATAGTTTCCTTTAATTTGTACTTTAATCGCTCGAGTGTCCTAGATGAACGAAGATGAATATTTTCGCGAATAAAGCTGAGCATCTTTTCGATGCAGCACGTCAAAGGAAATGCGCTCGACGCGATATTCAACGGTAATTAATGGCTCTTCCATTTGCATGGGACTGCTTCTTCAAGCAGCTGCTCCGTACGACGCGCGCGTTCTTAGTAATAATTAACCACTAGCCAAGTTTACCGGTCGCCAGCGGCACCGGTCTCTTATCGTTAATTCGAGTTCATAAATTTCTCGATGGTTTAATCGTCGCTACTACATGAGAGAGCATCTCGCTTGAGCGAGGAACGAGAAGGAAGTTACATGTTTCGCGATTGAAAGCACTCGCTCATATTACATCCTTGAATTTGGCGATTCCACAGGTCATGATAATAATTGCTACAATTATTTTCCCGTACAGCGACCGCAATTATGTCACGTCGTTGATGATTTCCGCAATCACGTCTGTAACTTCCCGTTGTTCCACGATCGATTTGCAATTCTAGTCATATATGGCACGCCTTTTGAGTCGCGATTAATGTTTGAAATAGTATAATTGAAATTATACTATTGTATAATTTGATAACATAATAAATAGCATTCGCTGACATTTGTTACTTAGATTTAAATACAATAGGCGTACGAAGATGACATGGACGGCATAAGGACAGCATTTCCCAATGTCTGTTCTGAAAAATCGTGTTTGTAAATTATATCCATTTTAAACTCTAAAATTGTATTCTACATATGCTTGAATAGTTTTACTTACAGTATTCGTAATTGAATAAATATTATATTTAAATAAATTTAAATTTGATATGTCTTATTTGGAAATACAAATAAGTGAAGAAAGCCGTGTTTGGTTGAAACGAATTTGCCTAATGATATTTTTGTGTGAATTTTATAATTTCTAGTTCAAGAAAACCACGCATCGATTACTTGTCGATCTGAAACAGTTCTAAATTGAAATTGAATATCACAAATTAAATCGACAAACAAGTTTATATTTATGTTAAATATTTTTCGGTTGATTTTTATTTAATATTATTTATTGGGAAATGCTTCCATGTATTCAAAATAAATATTTCTTTTAATATTCGCGATTATGAATTAATGCTCTCATTAACTTTATTATATTTATATGGACTTTATACATATTTGGTTTGCGTACAAGTTAGTGTATGTTAATAACTTTTGAGCTGATGTAGCTGAGCGATGCAAGTGAAGTGGAAGGAAAGATTTTTCTGAAAGATGGAGAAGTAAAGTTCCAGAATAGAGTGAAACATGAATAGGAAGGGTAATTGAAAGTTCTCTGTGGCCGATGATAGAAACGACTCAGGTTGCATTTAATTCACGACTGAACTTCGTCGAAGTATTACATTCTCTCGCGATTTCGAGCGCTTCCGAAGAGATTTCATGAAGATCTACGATTTATTACTGACATATATTCCCGACTTTTATATTCGCTCTTTTATGTGCGATTTGTATATTCATAAGCTATCGAACGAGTTAATTTTAAAAATTGTTACACATGAAAAAGTAAAAATGTATTTTATGGTCTGTTTTTTTATCATTTGATATTGTGAGTCAAATATGGAATATATGGAGTTGAAAAATGAAAAAAGAATAGTTGAGAGCGATGGATAAAAACTGATGGAAATCGAACCGTAAAAACGTTCCCGAGAATTTTGTGGTTTTTAAATATCAGCATGATTCATATAATATTCGGATAGACAATTTGAATCCGTGGTTACAGTTTTTCTAAAAATTTGTATAAAAGCATATTCAATTCCTAGTCGTTATCCATGATGCTCGAAACAAGACTCGAATAAAAATTGACTGGATGCTCCATTTCTCTAATTGGTTAAGCTGTTATAGATATAGAATAAGTAGAGATATAGAATATGTAGATACATTTATTGTATAATATATTTTATAGAATTCGACAATGCATAATGGCTGAAACTTGAATCTCCTCTCAGTATCCTCTTTTTTAATAATGTGTATATCTTTCTGGAATTACATCCGGAAGAAAACATATCGCAAAGAAAAAGGTCGCAATTATTAAAAAATTATAAAATCAACAGTGCAGAAAATTATTACGCGGAGAAAATTTTATATTTAAAATTATTATAATGTTGTAGAAGCTGCGGACTATCATGACAATTATAAGTTTAAATGCTGCAGTTATTTTTTTAAAAACAATAATGCAACGTAATTTTTACACTTTTTTATAGTAGAAATTTTTATTACAAAATCAAAACTTGTTGAATAAAAGTTAATATTGTAAAAATAAGTAAAAATATATACCTAGCAAATTTTGTTTGCTCATCATAGAATACGGCTTAAGCACGGGCTTTTAATAAAAATTATTTTATTTACATGTATGTGATAAAAATTAGTATTACCATAGTAAAAATTATGTCAGAATCATGTTGTGATGGTCCATCAAAAATACAAGACATAATAAAGTGTAATTTAAAATTGTATTAAAACTTAACATAAAATTTTCTCCGTGTAGAGTAAAGCTGAAAACTTCCATTGTTCTCAACAGAATCTAAAATTTCTTAATCTATTCAGAAAAAAGAGGCCATGGCCTTTTCTTTATTTCAATATATTTCATATTTTGTTGTGCTATATAAAGAACTACGTAAATAGAATGAACTCAATTTGCTCTTACGCAAATATATTTTGCATCTTTATATATTATGTATATCACAATTTTCTTACGCAATTTAATATATTAAAAACCATGAGAATGTGATATCTATTTGATCGTTAACTTTATTTCTTGTTATCTATAAGTTATGTATAAGTTTCTTCATCGAGTATATGGAGAAAATGCGATTATACAACCATAGGTGAGAACTATGTCGTAATGACGACCAGCTCACGACGCAAGTGACCGAGCACGAGCGGACGGGTCACTTGCAAGATATTTAATTGATTTAGGTGCTGAGAGCCAGCCGCGGCCTTTCCCATCGACCGTCGAGAATGCGACCGCCTGACGAAATTCCCGGGACACCCAGTGGGATCGCTTGCGGTCAGCAGGAGACGCTCCAAGGGGAATCGGCATGCGGTCATCGGAGAATCACGATCCTTCCGTGTCCTCAGTGACGGGTTTGTCTTGAAGCACGGATGCGTTGCTATTTGCCCGACGTTACAGCTCGGACATTGATCGTGCGGACAGTTTGAACATCTTCATATGGAAACTTGTCAAAAATGTTATTCTTTTATATATTTAACTAAACGCTTATTTCATATTGCAAAGAAAAGTGAACTTTCTACACACCTTGAAAATCATTTCTTAAATGATTTCTAATCATTTCTTTATGTTCTTCCGCATAGTGTAACTTAGTACTTCAATAACGAATTGATTAATGATTTTTTTGCATAAATGCTCAAATTCGTACATCAATCAGAATCAAAATTCTGAAAGTTATTCAAATCCGAAAACGTCAATCAATATTTGCCATAAATCAATTCTCTAGAGTGACGATCGTCGTTTATTGTACTTTTGATTTTTTTCTAGAAATATTTCTAATATTTATTCTTTTGTGAATAAAAAATAATATCACACGAAGAATAAAATCAAGGTAAACGAATTTGTTGGTAATTTTTTACTACACATGAACTAAATCAAACAATAGAAAAACCATTTTGTGAAAGTGACTTAATATTGATTGGAATTTTTTGATTAATTATTGAACAGTTTTATTATTGCTTATTAACAGACGAGATATTTGATCGAAATTAATGAAATTAATGATTAATTAATAAAAAGAGTTTACATAAAAAAAATTTTACGATTGCTAATAGTTAAGCCAACATGATGGATTTCTATTGAAGCTTGCATGAGTAGCAAGTATTATTTGCTACTCATGCAACGTCACATAAATTACATATGTTAATGCAAGGTATGATAATCGCGTAGTGCACCGCTTTGCAAATCCGTTACCAGCGACATTAGCTACCGACTAAACACTTTGTCAATAATATGTCATTACTGTGAAAGCATATGACAAACGATTCTTGTTCGCAATTCTGCATAACGTGCAATAAATTGGCCATAATGTTGTTAGGGTCCCATTGCTAATGTACATAGTTTAATTTTAAATTAACTTTTTATTTATTAAAACCATAACCCTCTAATTGGTAATCTACGATCGTCAACAGTTTCGATCACAATTTAAACTTACCTTTATTAACCAATTTTAACAAATTTTAACAAATTTCATACAAATTTTAACAAATAACTTTTTATGAGAATACCAGCTACCTAGTTTCTTACAATAAAACTTTGTACCTCTATACCTTTTATTTTTCTAGTTAAATGTTAATTTTGTTCGTGAAAAGTATTTATCTGACACAAATAAAAGACGCAAATAATAAATAGTTCCTACATTTTTCTGTAAAGATACATATATTTAAAAAAAAAAGATTATAAGAAAATTATATAAGATAACTTAGACCATTGGATAACATAAAACTGTGCAAAGATTAATATGAAAAATGTAATCCATTAAATGGATTTCAATGATCCTCCATTTAAATTGATCAAGTATTTATCGACAATTTCTGTTATCTTGAAATTATTACAGCTTTTCTATTAAAAATACAGAATTATTTTACTAATATTAACCGTTTTTCGTTCTTCCAGAATGATTGAAAATTATCTTAAAATAAAATTCTATAATCTACTCAGGATATTTGAAAATAGCCGAGTCGTTTGATGTTTTTATGTATTAATAGGATGGGATGTAAAAGCGTAGAACTATTATAAAGTTAAGAATTTGTAGGATCCAGACTACATCTAGATTACAGACATTTATAAATAGACTGCCAGCTTCGCTTCCTTGTTTGAAGTTTGAAGGCAGCGCTGGACATATTTGTGTTTACTCATTCTTACATGTGCAATCACATGAATAATAACGTTAGTGTTTTCACATAAATTCACGTGATACTCACAGACAGGACGCATACATACGCATATGTGAATTGTAACAAGGACAGCTCGGAATCAAATTCATTTCTATCACATTGAGTCAGCAGTCTAGGATGCGTTCCGAGTCATGCACGAAGCGCATGATGTATCATTTTATTCTTCTTTATTATTTGGTGGACAACAAGGATAAATGATGCATCATGCTCTTAATGCGTAACTCGGAAAGCATCCCTAGTTAGGATAAGGTTATCGAAATCGCATCACTGTTTACTTAAAAGTTTGTAACTCAGAAATTATGAAGAATATTTCTAAGTTTTTGCAGCATAAACTGTATTATTTTCTTATATAATTTTTTAATAATTTTTTTGCACTACTATAACGTTGAGAATTTTTTTCAATATGATGCGATTTTAGTAACGAGGAAATTCGTTGCTTAAAAAAATTGCACCATACCAATATTCCTCATATAGAATATTACAATAACGCAAAAAATTTAAAAATTACATAAGAAAAGGAAAAAAAATTGTAAAAATTTTATTATATTATGCTGTTAAAAACTTAAAAATATATTTTTCATAATTTCTGAAACACATGATAATTTCAAGAAATAATTTAGAGTTTCTGTGTGAAACAAAGTAACTTCGTAGGTTTGCAATACATTTTCATATAATAATAAATGGAATAAAAATGTAAGAAATATACAAATATTAAGCAATTTAAGAGGTCAGATTGTGGTGCGATTTAGGAAATATTATATATTACAGTACAGTGCGATTTAGGTAACTAGAGCATTTTTAAAACTTTTCTTTATTTAATAAACAAAAATATAAAGCAAACTTTGACCTATATTAATTTAATTCTAATAATATTCTAATCGCAATAAATGATCAAGATTTAGGCTATTTAATTTATATTTTTTGTAATTCTACTATGAAATATGTTAAAAAATAGCAGTAAGATTTATCACGATTTTTTTATTTATGTAAATAACAATACTTCTATTGCGCTTTATGTCACGAGTAGCGTTGCATGTAATTCTTAAATAACCCATAAGAAAGTATATAAATACAATAATTGAATTTTTAGCGAGATAGTGTGATTTTGACAACTTTATTCTGTAGAAGTCTGTGGTCCAGATTATCGAGCCGCGAACTAAGCCTGTGTCCATATTCCAAAATTTTATATAAATCTATATTTATTTCGATAATGTAGATATAGAATTTTTTAATGTGAATGCAGGCTCGCAACTCGATGTTCGACTCGATTGTCTAGACGCACCCTTTATATTTCTTTTCATTAATTCAGATATTCATTATATATCCGTTATATATTAATTTGTTAAATTGTATTGAATTAAACAAAAAGAAACTATTAAAGTATAAAAAAAAAATCTACGTAAATTGGAATTAAAATTCCAGAAGAAATTTACATTTCTATTTTTCTTAACAATGTTCCTTGTTGTGTGTGCATTGTGAAAATATTTCATTCTCGCATCAATATTTTATTAATAGTCATCTATTAAAATTTATTTTAAAGGTTTTAATAGTTTAGTTGGATATGAACGTTGCTATGTTATTCAATTTAGTGTTAATTAGTAGTCTCTTAATAATCTCTCATGATAAATTAGATAATTGGCAAATTATCAACAAATGGCAAATTTAGATGTTTAAATATACAACTGAGTTTCGAATGTCTGCTTTGGCAAGAGATAGGATAACAGAAGGTGCTATAGATATGAGTGCCCTCAAGCATAGCAAAAGCCTCATTATTTTCGTGAACGAGTAAATTTCACCCTCGACGGAAAGCTCACAAGATATGATCTGCGGCTCATTTCGCCGGATATGCTGCGATCTGAGGTAGATTTTGGATCCGGGATTAAGATCATCGTTTTGAAAAGATGATGAGGTTGTACGTTCGATGAACGTAATCGTCTGACTAGTTAAGAACAAAATGATGACCCAGTCAAATGCCTTACCTAGTTGTTGACTTCCCTTGGAGCAGGAGACAAGTGATCTTGTAGCTGCTTTCGACTTATACCTACACTACATACTTACATACGTGTACGTAATTTTATGGAAGTTAAAGAAATTTATTATTCAATTTTTGTTTGGATATATCGAAGAAAAGGAGTGTATTAATTCCAATATAGACAAGGTATCCTAAAATTCGCGAAATTATTTGGAGTACAGAACATGATATTTGGATAAATTTCCGAAAACCGAATCCCTCTGATTTCGATAATGCTTTGTAAAAAGTTTCATTTTAGATCAAAATGAAAGCCTTAAAGGGATTTTTGACGACTTCCCAAAAAAAGCTATTTTTTAAAATAAAGTAGTAAAATGAATAAATATTTGCATGCGTCCGTGTGCATGTATGTATTAAAAAAAGGCCTCTCCCAAAAGAAAAGTTATTAAAAAATTATCTTCGGAGAGAGAGAATTTCCGTCTGTCTGCCGAGTTAATTTGTTAATAACTTTTTTTTCTAAAAGGGGTCTTTTTTTTTTAAACTATATGATGATCTATAGTTTTTTAAAACTAACTATAGATGAATTCTCTCTCAAAATGTGCAAAATATAAAAATTTAAAAAAAGGCTCTCTCTTAGAAGAAAAATTTTTAATAAATTTCCATAATGTCATATTTTCGAATGCAGTATTTAAATTTCATATATACTATTTTTTATCATGTTCTTTTTGTTGAATCTGAAATATCATTTTGGAAGACTGTTTTCAAGTGACACATAATGTTTGTGTTGATATCATTTGTTTAGAACAATTTTTTTGCGCAATATACGCATAAATTATAACCTTGTTGAAAATCGCTGGTCGAGTGCGGCGCGCGCTAAGTTCGTCTGTTATCTTTAGTCAGAATTTTTTAAATTATTATAATCGTTTCTGAGAAAAATCTATGGTAAGATTTGTGTGCATGTTAATAGAAACGTCTGCGAAGCCTTATCTGTCACTAAGTTATACATGAAAGATTATATTTTCAACATTTTTTTTCTCTCTTATTTCATCATTAATCTATTGTAGAATTTTGCACGCGTCGATTTCGGTACTTCAACTTTATTATATAATATATATAAAAAGATTAAACATTTCTATGGTAACTTGATTTACTAAAATACCACCTTAAAACGTTATAATAATTTTTAAAAATTATATAAAAAAAAAGATTGTATTTAAAACATTTTTATTTATCAATATTAGCCAAAGACCATAATATAAAGACAAAGATATGTTCGTCTCATGGATGTACAGTAGCAGTCGGCTTACGTCACAATCGTGCAAATTCGATTATTTTCGGAGTGCACAGCTGATATAAAATCAGGCTACTCCTTGTCATAGAGACACAAGTGAGTTGGAAACGAGTGCGTGTAGCGATTCGTTGCCCATTCTTCAAAAATAAATTAGATAATTATCTTGAACTGCCGTATACATATATTTTTTTTTCTTTGATTTGTGAAGAGAGTACAAAGAAAGTTTTTGGTTAATCACGTATTTTTCCAGGCAAGTGATGTGAATTGTTTTTTTATAAAAAGTATTAATTGTTATTAAAAATATGAAATCACCATTATATAAATATTTTCACAATTTCTGCGTCTGTATGCGGCAAGAGTACAAAGATACGTAGTTCAAATAACATACATAAAAATATTCACTTTTTTGTTCTAGAGAAAAAGACTCCATTCAGCAGAGAAATGAATCAAGTAGCGCATAGTGATTCTTTAACATGATTGGTTCCTACACTTAGATTCAGCGAAAGTAAAAATCAATCATATTAAAGAATCTCACTAAGCGCTAGTTAATTTTCTCTGAACGCAGTCAATGTTACATGATCGATATTCTGAACCGAGATGCCGAATTTCCTATTGACTATTTCGACTGCCATTTTCGATCTAATTATTTGTAGTCCAATAAGCGCTTATTATTATTGATATGTGATATGGTTAAATCGAAAAAAAATAGAGAATCTTTGCGCTACTTTGGTATATCTAGAGTTTTAGCGGGCGCCGCGTCATCTCTGAGTGCTATATAACCAAGAATGCTCATTCGTTAACTTTAACCTGCTCTCCTGCAAGAATTGTTCGTCGGACGCAATTTTGCTAAAGGAAAAAGTTGTTTGGTTCAGCATAAAGTATCATGTTCTGTGCTCCGAATGCGCGAATTTTGGAACACCCTATATATATACCATATATATATATATATTATATATATATATATATATATGTATGTATTTATCAAAATAGTATGCATCTAATTAATAAAAATAATTAAATTACATAGCCTACATACAATGAATGCAAAAAGCATTTGCACAGAGAAAATATTATTTTAAAAAATTTTATGTTTTCACTGTACCTAATAAATAAGAAATGGATAATATATTTATATCATAATGTATATAAGTAGGTACATATTAAAGTGAATATTATCAATAACGCACTTAGCCTCTTAATTTTGACATATCAAGATCATGATTCTGAAAAATCTTTAGGTTTTGTCATATATAAGTTGTCGTTATTTATTAAAAAGTTATTAACAGTCAAAGAATTTTACAGTTAATTTAAATACAGCATTATTGGCATATTTTCATGCTCTAAACGCGTGCACGCTATCATTATAGAATATATAAAATAGGCTAATTTTTGTAACCTTGCTCCGTAAAGATTGTATTTACGATTGAGCAATCAATTAATTAAAAAGCTTATCCAATTTAAACTCATGTAGTTAGGGTTGAAACTCGCTTCGTGTGAAAAGTTATAAACTTATATAGAATCTCGGTCCGTATGGGTTTAGAATTTTCCATGCGAAAATATATATTGTATTACTGTTCAAAGTATTACAGAGAATAATCAACTTTGATTTTTAATAACTTTTTAATAAACAACAAGCGACAGCTAAAACTTTCTGAAAATCATTAAATAAATGATAAGCAATAGCTAAAAATTTCTAAAAAAAAATGGCTGACGAAATAGTCAAGATTGAGGTCAGGTCAGGTGATCTCATGTTAATATGTACATAATGAATAGGAAATATATACATATTGAATAAATGCATTATAATATATGTTTGAAAAACAAAAATTGAAAAACAAAAATATTTAGACAGATTACATTTAAAATAAAGAAATTATATTTTCAATACTGAACGATTAGAAAAGGAAAAAAAGGGATTACAACTATTAAAAGAGAAGAAAGGAAAAAAGATATAGTTATAGAATAGGAAGGCGGATATATGGATTACTACCAATTAGTTCATAGTATAACTTTATACGTTGGATACATTTCGTTACTAAATTTAATTTAATTCTATCATTTCAAAGCCACATTCAAGGCCTTCAAGCTAAAATAAAGTTACAAAATTTATATCAATATACTTCTCAAATTGAGATAAAGAATATACATCTATAAAATTAACTGCTGTATAATTTAATCTTATGTAAAATTAAAATACAGCCTTTATGCAGTAAACGTTAATGCCATGTTATATCGTCTAAATAGATTGTAAAACAGTAATTTTGAAACTATCGCTCCTAGAATGCAATGCAAACTACGAGATATCAGAGTGCGATGCATTTATTCCATTTCGTCTTCTTTCTTGTACTGGCGCAAATGATATAGGCGAATGTACAGCTTAGTGACCAACCGTCCGAAATTAGAAGGGACAGTTCAAAATTTTCATCTTTGACCACGTGTCCCAAATTTGGTTCCAAATTATAAACATGATTACTAATTATCCTTTTTTTAAGTGTGAAATAATAAATGAAATTAATAAGTGTGAAATATAATTTTCAACTAATATGTGAAGAATTTTATGATTTTTTTATTTAAAAACTTAGATATTATTTATAAAATACATTTAGTAAAAAAGTACAATTTTAAAGAATAAGATATAATCTCGTAACTTAACTAATTTTTGTTGAGTATGTGTTCGATAGCAATGTTAAATTAGAAGTCCATGAGTATAAATTATAGCTAACGAAAAAAAAAATGAGACAGATTCTTAGAAATATAATAACGGAGAAAATGTTTATTGTTGATATTTTTTACAATTTAATTAAAACAATGAAAAGTGGAATTTTTCAAGAGAGCAGCATTCACAACGTTATTAATGAACAAGTTACTATGTTAGAAAAAAAAAATTATAAGGAACCAAAACAACAAATTCGGCTACAAGTCGCGATTCTTTAATTCAGAATATATTAGAACGGACAGCTAGCCATCTGTGCAACTTTATGTACAACTTTCACCTTAATAGAAGCTCGAAACTATTGATTAAATTGACTATACTTATCTTCTTTGATATTCAAAAGAGGTTCAAGAGATTTTGATGTTAGGCTATCAGCCCCTCAACCTACTTCTAAAGTTACGGTTTTGAAAGAGATTTTCCTTAAAGTTTGGCGACAATCTGCGTTTCTTGCTTTTGCTACGAATTTTAGCACACACTTGAACGAAAGGAAAAAAAATCACAATGGCCGATTCAAAGAGCGCGCCTGGGAGAGAAACAAAAGGAAGCGAAAGGCGCACAGCGCTTCACGCGGTCATCTTCGTGATCGACACATAAGCATATAATTACAATAGAATGGCAATTCCCCCCCCCCCCTCTCTCTCTTTTAACAGTATATATGTATAGCATCACGTCTCACACTGAGAAAAAATAATATAGTAATGGTAACAAAAAAAGAGAATTATTCACAAGTGATCGATTATCATTGGATTATTTTGTTAAAATAGCAAAATATAATATTTTTTTTTGTTAGATGAACAAAATTTTTTTATTTAACAATACAAATTTATTTTATGCTTATGTTTGTATAATAAATAACTTAAAATTTGATTGCTATTACAAAATAAGTATTCTTTTAGTAAGTTCAACAAAATAATCCACTAAGGTAGAGCGAGGAGAGTTTTGCGGAGTTGTCAGATGGCGTGTCAATTCTTATAAGAGAAATTCGACATCTATTTATATAAAGCTTTAGAAGTCGGAACGAGCTTTTACTAATTTCGTGTACTTCTCAGTTCTTGCCATACCATGGCCAATCATGGTAACAATCATATTTTCAAAATGATTAGTAATTAATTGTTCTAAATCTATATACCTTTGCTAAGCTAAAAAATTCAAAAATGCCAAACAATTTTACTCTGTAAAAAGTAAGAAAGAAGATATATTATTCTTATACATATAATTGTTAAATATTAATTTGATGGCTGTTTTCTTCAAAAGGAAATAAAGCGAGAGATTGATTGACTGAATTCTGAATTTTGAATAAGATGAATTATTGATTAGAATCTTTTTAAACTAAAATCTTTTTAAGTTAAAATCGATGTGCAATACAGAAGAGTTTCCGACCAACGATGTTGATGAATTATTTAACGTGATATTTAAACTACACTTACCGTGAAGATTAATGAAACAATAATACATAGAGAGTTTTTCAATAATTATTAATCGATTATAATAAAAAAATGCAGGATCTAAAGACACAGT
The DNA here is from genome assembly GCF_024713525.1 of Acromyrmex echinatior. NCBI lineage: Eukaryota > Metazoa > Arthropoda > Insecta > Hymenoptera > Formicidae > Acromyrmex > Acromyrmex echinatior. The sequence continues at coordinate 7,566,730 of NC_141854.1, forward strand.
AGTGTTTCGGCGCTAATATAATTTTACAGCGAAAAATAAAGATGAGCATCACACACGGAAATGAATGAACGAAATTAGCCGATTTCCACGAGAAGAAGCGACTTTTGAAGAAACGTGCCTCTATCGCAAGTTAACAAATTTCTGATTGTCAATTTTTCGTGAGAACGTGCGCAGAATATCGTGGGCATACTTCCGTGTCCAGACGTGATTTTTTCGCGTTCTTTCGACCGTTTCCTTTCTTTCTTTCTACTCGTTTCCGACTTTCGTTCCGCACCAAGACGTCGAAAACAATGAAGCGGAAATTGCCATGAGACTTCAAAGAATGGACCTTTGGCACGTTAGTCCATCTATGCTCGCTCTTTCTTAAAAACAATTTTTAAACAATTTTTTTCTGTATTGTAATGATTGTTGGCGCATTATGCATTTTAAAAAATCATGCGACAGTCTTATGTTTCTTTCCTGATATTAAATTTAAATGAGTTACGTAAATGAATAACTAAAATCTGAACAATATGCCCTCTTTTGTATGAGTATCATAATTTATAGTATTATTATCATATGCCATTAACGTAAATGTAAAATAAACATATCAGGTTTTTTTTAAGTATTATAAAGAGATAATATTGATTCTGTAATGGAAACTTGACGAATTATATGAAGCTCACTTATTATCTCTTTTGGATAATTTGATATGTACGAATATTAAGAATTTTTTACACTAGACTACCCGCGTTACTTATCAAACATCGAGTGAAATCCTTTCCGGCTCTCTTCTGTCTATGAGAAGAGGAGGACGTCAAAGATACTGAAGCGGAAATTGCCACGACATGTCGAAGAACGGAGCGCTGGCACGTATCGGGAATTCGTTCCCGAATTATATCCGTTCCTGTGACGTTCTCCTCTATCCCACTGTCAGGACAATGGTTTATATTAGGAAATGTTATGTGCAGAATGTCCAACGAAATGGTTGCAATTAAGCGGAATTGTGCTTTAAACAGAAGCTTCTGTCTCATTGCATATAATTTGAAAGGTTTTTTCATATTTTAGAAGCTTGTCATCGAGGAACTATAAACCGGGACGAAGTCGATAAATCTGTTTCGTGCAACTCGAAATAACCGTGGGAACCGTAGGATCCATTAGAAACGTGTATAAGGAACGATACCGTATTTTAGAAAATGAGATTTACGAAGATACAGGGGAATGTCATCTGTAAAGTGAAGCATATGAGGGATTCCGCTTGCAAAAGTCCACCGTTGGACGTTTGGTAGCGTTTTCATGCCGTCGCATCGCGCGGTCACGTAGTTGTGGATTTCAACTGCATCCGGATGCAACGACGCATCTAGCAATATTAGATGAGACACCGTTGCATGGCAACGGTTAGAAATAAATGTTTCAAGCGAATATTCGTCGAATCGAAGTCCATGCGAGATTTGAGAATATGTAACAATTTAAATAATATGGACATTTAAATAATACAACACATATTATTGTAATTTAACTGATTTTTTTCGATAAAAAAAAATCTTAAAAGAGCATTTGCGGAACTTAAATTGTAATAGTGAGTTGAGTACAACGTGTGAGACAGAAAATAAAAGATACATAATTGAACTTTAAAAGATACATGAAAAATTCTTATATAAATGCATTATAAGAATTAAAAAAATTTATATTACGAAGAAGATAATAGAATAAGAGCGCAGAATGAAAAGCAGCGAATATATATCATTCTGTATACATTATTTTTAACAGTGCAATGCAAATAATAAAATATGCACGAGTGAGAAGAAAGGAAAATCTACTTGCTAGAGAATAAGTATTTAACGGATTTATTTTTTAAAAGTTGGCAAATGGATTTAAATGCAGAGAAATGTTTCTTTGAATCAAAGAAACTTTTCTCTGTATGTGGATGTAAAAATTATAATATGATCAGATAGCATCATATTAATTATTTTTGCGAATGAAAGATCAAGTCAAGGAAAATGATGTAATGTCGCTTTATAAATATTTAGTAATTTATGCTAATTGAAGTTAAAAAGATGCCGATTAAAATAAAAAGTGTAAAAGAGAAAAATGAAGTAACAAATCGCAAAAATACGTAATCGATAACTTCTTTTTTTTGTTGGCAATCGAACTAATAGCGTCTATAATTTAAATGGAAAGAAAATAACGAACCGACGGAAAAGAAAAATATATCTATTACGTGATTTAATTGAAAATATGAACGATAAATGAAGGAATAATATTTCTCGTTTCACATGTACGTCACATCATGCATACACTACTAACTTTGATCTATTGAAAAATATTTTGAAACTTTTAATTCTTTAATAAATTTATGTATATAAAATCAATTTTCTCTTGGCAAAATTGTCGAGAGAGGTTATTTTCACAACTTCTCAATTTTCAACATGAAGTTTCTTAAGAAGTAAACGACGACTGAAGTTTATGTTAAAATAAAGTTATGCTAAAATTAATTCAACAACAAAGTTTCCTTATTTACTATTTACATTCTTCAACCTACTTCACAAAAAGCTTTATATTTTTAGCATAAAATAACTTTATATTTAGGTTCTTTCTCTCTCTTTTTACTCTCAAAATTTTTGAGAGTAAAATTTTTAAGGTAAAATTTCTTGAAAAAACTATTAAATTTTCAAAGAAGTTTTTGTCATATCAAAGATTAGTGCACAGTAAAAATATGTTATTATCATAAGTTATCTCTTCATATACATGATCACAGTTCCTTTTATTCTATATTTCTTTCAAATTACATTATTGACAATTTTCACAAACTATTGATTATAGTGAACAGTATTGATGGTCCGAATTGAGAAGATAGAACACATTTAACGAAAAAACGTGGACAGCACAAATCATAACGCGATGCAGTAGCGAAGAGAAGTGTCTCGATTCTCTCTCGAATCGAACGTTGCTGCTCCGGCCACGTACCTAAAAATGAGATTTTCGATGAACTAGAATGGAGGGGTGGATGAAGGTGATTCTGAATTAAATTTTTCGAAGCAACTGACAGTTCGATGGAGAACTGGAAACTGTCTGGCACCCAAGTTTTACTAGTCTATTTCTCGAACGATAACTTTTTGCCGTCACTACAACTATTGATTCAGTTTTTCTCTTTTCTTTTGTAGGACAATGACGACGAGAATCCAAGATGGCAGTCACTGCCAATCTTGTTTCTACGATATCGCAATCCTGCAATATCTGAAGAACTTGTAAAAATTTGTCTAATCAACCGTGGAATTGAGCATAGTCTTTTATGTCGAATTCGTTTCGCTACCACTTGCAAAGGCATATCGATTCCGTATGTCTCCATTTTCTCCTTCCACTAATGCTCTCTACTAATACATTTTTTTCTTTTTGTTTTGAAACAGTTAGTAACTTTCGTATTATTTCTTCTGGAATGAATGATTCTTGTTTTATTTCTTTCATTATATTACATTTTTTAAAAATTGTGCGATTCATTAACTCCATTGTTCGTTTCTCAGTACACATTAAATTCGAAGTTTCTTTTTCTTATTGCCACAATTTTGTGGTATTTCTCTTTTCCGTCATCTTGAATAAAATCTTTTGTGTTCGCAAAAGTGTCTTCTGAAACGTTCGTGAATTTCATCGATTTTTTAACGCGAAGCTCGTTGAAAATGTCTCGAACCCATGCCCGTCAGTTTCTCGTTGCTAGTGCCCTTCGTTGACCCTATAGCTTCACGAAAGTTTGAAATTGCGACTCGTAAGCCGTGCTTTATGCTAACCCAAGGGCCAGGGCGGAGGGCGAACTGTAAAGTATTGCTTCGTGTAACATGGCGCATGCATCTTGAATGGTCATGCTGTATACCAGACGTAAAAAATGCCGACAATATAGTGAAAAACTGGAAGGAACGAAAGCGAACAAGAGGCTATAGAAGGGCTAATTTAACAGATATTCGAAAGAAATCGAAAATCAGATTTGGAAAGCAAGATATCGATTTTATTTACTTGCGGCTTTGAGAGTACTAAATTTTAATTACTTCCATTAATCGATATTAACATTAATTGCGCGCATTATATACGTTTCTTTATTGTCTTTTCACGAAACTATTAAGACAACTGCGTATCCCACACACACATGTGTCTTTATACACGACTAACGCTTTCTCTTGCGGATGCATTAGCATGTAGAGCAACGTAAAAAAAATGACACAATTGAATTTTATTTCATAGTCTTAATTCTTCAGAATTTGCACGTTTTGCACATAGAGCACGGCTCTTTGTGCGTATAGCGAAAGGATATTTTATATCTTTTCTTCTTAGCTGAGCGATCGATAGGGTTCATGAATCTATCCAAACCTTTCGGTAAGGAGATAAATCTTCTCGATCTCCTCTCGATATTTCTTTCTTTCTTCCTTTGCTCCTTTTCCTTCCGTCTCTCTTCTTCCCTCTGTCCTCGTTGCGTTCCGATCGTTTCCTGTCTCACGAACGTGATCTATCGGCGGATCTCCGATGATACGAGTTTGCGCATGCAGACTGTGCCATAGGGACGAACTAGGGCATCAAGATGCGATGGCACGTGATTATCCGTATTTCAGCGTTCTGTTCTAGAAATTTGACAATGCACATTGTTTACGGTTAAATTTTCAAGATCTTTTCTCGTTTTCACGCGAATACCATTTTCTTTTATGATGCTTGTGATATTTTATGCGTGTGATTTTTTAAATTTTGTTATTTGATGATATCACGATGATTTACTCATTACTACGAAAAACTTTTTCATTTTCCACAAATCTAATTTTATACATTTATTTTTTATTCTCTTTAGTTTATAATTAAATCGAAATATTTATTATTTCTTACCATTTATTCATTTGTCCTGTTAAAAATGTATACATTGTACATAAGTATTATTTTGTACGTAATATTATTTTATTATATATATATATATATATATATATAATATATAGATATATATATATATATATATATTTATTTATTGTGTACTTACATGCATACTGATTTATGATTGTACGAATTTTAAGGTGACATAATTCCATAAGTCATTACATTACCTTCATAAGTCATTATATTATCGTGATTTTCTTTTGAATTAATTTAAATTTCGTAATAAAAATTATGTAATAAAAATTTAACTCTTCCGCATCTCTGCACTGTAAAAAGTATAGGTGCGGATTTAACACCATACGATGCCTTTGTCATTCTCACCGTTAATATTAATATTAACATTAACATGGTATTAACATCAAAGAATATACACTTTGTTAGTATTAATAAAAACACTATATATATGTATATATCAGCAATTATATCAGCATATATCAGCAATTTATAAGGAATACTTTGTCTGTTCAAAATAATTTTAAAAAATATTTTTTTTATATTAGTATTATTATAATATTTAATTTTTCTCAATGAAGATAAAAGAGAAATTACGTAAAAAAAAAAATTTTAAAGAGATAAAACTTATAAGTTTTTTGTCATGTGTTATTTGATCGTCTAAAATTAATCAATTGTTTTAAATAGTTACAATTTCGCTGTGTGTCATGAAATTGTTATTGACACTACTACATGTTCACATCCTTTTATAATAAATCATACGATCGAATTGCGCGCCGGATTATTCTACTGCGAACATCAATTGAATTTTATTAATCGACCATTGCGGCAGCACAGGAACTGGCTTTCAGAGTTTCCTCATTTACACGTTGGAAACTAAAGTATGCCACGTAGTTTGTGTCATAGAGGTACTATCATTGTCGCCGGTACCAACAGACACTAACACCAACTGTCGTGTTGTTGGTTAACAGAAACAATGCCCAAGACGAATACAATATGCAGCAACGATATAACAGCTCGTAAGACACAAAAGCGGCGGATGCGAACTCACTTGTTTAAAATGCTTATGTCGATCCCTCTTTACTTCGCCCGTTCTTGTTTCGTTTCCTTTTGGAATGCTACTGATACATAGCATCCATATGTACATCCTGATATACAAGATATTTTCTTTCTTAGACGAGCAAAAAAGTTTGTAAAATCGGACATTATACGTAACTTTTTATTACATTATCTACGATACTTGTTTATAAAAATGTGAAGACACGACTGTTCAGTTATTTTGAGTTGAGTTATTTACTAATTAATTGAGTTATATACTATGACTAATTATGCTGTTAACAGCGGCGAATACATTTTCTTTAATTCAAATACTTATACTGTAGTCGACAGCTAGACTCTGTGTGTTAAAATGCAATTTTCCAGTTTTTCTTTGATGACTATAATGAATTAAATGGAACAAAGAAAAAAACTTGGACTTCTTTTATTGTTTTATATCGCGCAGTATTACGCAACGTCCTAACTAACTAGGAAGTTAATAGGTTCTTGACGACTATACAGTTTATACCGGGGACATACAGTGTTTGTGGCGCTCACTCGAGCTGATCTTAGAAAGGCCATAATTTTGATGAAGGTAGACGTAGACATGCGGGTTATGATGGAAGGTAAGAGCTGCAGAGAACTAAAAATTTGATGAAGACCCTGGAGGATTTCGTCAACCTTTGAATGTGCTCAATTTAAAAAGATAGCATTGCCTTCTTCTTTTATAAACACGAATGTCTGTCTCATCTTTTTAGGACAAGCTTTGAAAAATTTCTCTTTCATGTTGCACTTGCAAAAAGCGATGTTGCAATCTATTATATATTGAACCAAGGATTTATAGGATATGGATACATGTATGCCATTCAGCGTTAATAATTTTTTAAATATAGGCAAAAAAAACATTTATGTTATTAGAACGAAAAAAATTCTTTTAATATCCATTTGTTTATTTTAGAAAAGATAATCATTTTTCCGATGATGTATATTTTACACAAAATTATTTAATTTCCCTTAATTCTATTTATTCTTTTTATATTTTAAAATCTGCTTAGATAATTTATAGTTCACTAAAAATAAATTATATATTTTATATCAGAACTTAAGATACAAGAATTTTGTATATAATATTATGTTTTAATGCACCTAATATAGAAAATATTTGAGTACTAAAATACAATACACACACACACACACACACACACACACACACACACGCACACACACGCACACACACACACACTCACGCACGCACGCACGCACGCACGCACGCACGCACGCACGCACGCACGCACGCACGCACGCACGCACACACACATTTATATATATATAAACATACATATTAAAATATATACGCTTAAACATACGCCATATAAAATTATAGGTAATTATAAATTTTAATTATAAAATTATAAATAGAACAGAGAAACTATAATAAGTTTAAGAATGTAAATTTAATAATGAGATAGAGATGTTTTAATCAGCTTAAGAGAGTTCACAAAATTCTAATATATCGTAGTTCATGAAATCATATGATGTATATGACAAAAAATAAAAACTACAATGTGTCAATGTGAACTAGATACGTAATAATAAGAACGATTGAATACAAAAAAATATTTTTGAAACACATGCATTTCATTATTTAATTATTGCATTTTGCAAATTAATTAAGATATTGGACAAAATATCTTGGATCAAGAAATATCATATATTACATCATATAGACATGTGGATTTCACAGAGATACTCCACATAAAGAAAAACTAAAATCTAGTCACAATGCAGGATTGCTTGTTTACACAATTTTACAACACAAAAGGTTAAGATTCTGATTTTTGAATAAAAATATGTGAATTTATTTTTTTCTATAGCAAAGATATGACCTACATATAAACATTATATTATTTATATTATATATTTATATTATATATTATTTCAAAAGATTGTTGGAGAAAATGTTTTTAATGGTAAAAAAATAAAAAGTCTCATAGCTGAATTAGTATTTGAAACAGATTTACGGAACAGATTTATGGAATAGGACCTTAAAAAACTAGTTCATAAGTAGTGTAGTTCAAGTGTAGAAGGAACTAAAGATATATACAAAATATAATTGTGGTATAGGCAAACACAGGCTTGTATTGATCTTGATTTTATTTGTTATGTTATAAATAAAATTTTATCATGAAATCTGACACGAATTATAGATGATCGAAAACAATCTTAACAGATTATTAGTACAAAAAATTTAATTTCATAATAAATTTTACGTAGGTACGTGAAATTATCTGGAAAGCTGTATCTTTCTATTACATACGATAACATCACATTATATATTTTGTATTACACAATGAAATTCCAATAAATCAACTAATGCGTCAATAGGTTTAAAATTTAAATTATCATGTGATTTATTGTGTGAAATACACAATAATACATTACGAGTGAATCGAGCCCCAGTGAAATTTCTCTTTCTTTTTTTCTTTTTCTCTTAGTTGAATATTTTAGCATTAATCAACAGAGTTTCTTTTCGAGTGTGCAATCAGTTTACAAAATATTTCGACAGCCAGGTACATTACGCATTTGCGGATTCTGCAAATAAGCAATCGAAATCTGCTAGGATGCATGAATATGCTATGTCATTTTTCATATTTTGCCATATTTTTTTGAACGAATGCAGAAATTTGACCTATACGGCAATTTTGTTGTAGATGCCGCGATCTATCGTGGACATAAATGAGCTCTTTTATTTGATTGGTCTATATTTTAGAATCTAAGGGAATATGTCAATCAGTTAAAAGATCTCACTGAATGCTCAGTGAACGTTTGTTGTTCTGAATGCACATAGTTCATCCATCTGTCCGCCCGTCTGCAAAATTTTTCAGAAACGGCTTAATACTTTTTCAAATTTTAATTTCGGCAATAGATAGCTCCACTGAGGAGCAAAATATGAGTCAAATCAATCGATTCTTTTATTATATAATCTGATTTGACTCATATTTAATGTAAAATATATGAAATATAAAATAGATTCTTTGATTAGTTGAATAACTTATGCCCTGCTAGGCGAGGTGAGCTTCTTATGTACGACTATCTTTATTTGTGATTTTTTACAATGATTGTCTGTTGTCGTTCATCTATAGCTTGAGCACCTCGAGTATTTGTCATAATGTAAAACACTAAATCTAACTACTAAAGTTAGGGTTTGATGATAAAAATTGCAGCTGTATCACAAAAAATAAAGAAAGTACAATAACGACTTCGGGAAAATTAGTAAAAAATTAAAAAATCATGAGGTATATAGTTAAATTTCATTATACTTTACATACAAGATACAACTACCACCAAGTGTCTACTGTATAAATTTGAGCATATTCGATTTACTTTGACAAAAGTTATGCTCAAAAAATCGAAAGGTGATATAATTTTGGCCAGTATACTGTATTTATTAATTACAAAAGTCTTTATTTAAAGGAGATGCTCCAATCATTTAAACTACAATAATTAACATTGGTTGCGTTTAGCAGAAAAAGCAGCTTTGCAACTGTTGTAAAATTCTATATGATTGGTCTTGTCCTTAATTCCTCACTTGATCTAAATATATAAACCAATAATATTCAAGAATTTTACAACACTGCTTTTTATGCTGAATTTATGCTGAACGCAATCATTTATTATCCGTTATCTATGCTAAGTAAATGCTGAATCATGTTTTGTTTATTTGCTGCATAATTTATATTAATAGTATATAAATGTTAACTATTTATAGTTTAAAGGCAATATCATTTAATGATTTCTATAATTAATAAATAATCGTCAGCTTTTTTTTGTTTAACTTTTCTCTTATAGATATTTGCAATTCTCCCATTCTCTGCGTCAAATAATCGAAAATATGGAATGGTATTTACCTTAAACGGTGTGTGCGTTTTATGGTTCAGTTACATATTGCGACACGTATATCGGATTACTACTTAATACGTAAGATAATTACTCTAATATATTGCAATAATATATTCATGTTTACTCAGTATTCACAATTGCCTCCATTTTTTCTGCCACTTTTTATATTTCTCTTTTTTCTGTTTCAGGTAAGTAAATGATTATTCCTTCTTTGTTTCTTCGAAAAAAATCGACAATTCGAAGTTATACCGTAAACTTCTCATGGGATGACAATGTAAGTAATCACGTTACCTACTGCAAATGTGATTCTTTAATATAACATCGCATAACGAAATTTTGCTGGACGTTTTAAGGAAATTAATTCGTTTTTTAATAGAATTAACTTTTTTTACTTTTCATTAACTCTTTATATTCTATTTATTTATTAGTAATTTATTTTGTCATAAAAGAATGAAAAATGTCTTAATTTTCTCCAGTGTCATTATATTCATGCCGGAACTCTAATCATTCAATTCTAAGGTCAAAGTTCATCTCTCGCTACTTTAAATACTTGCAAGGTAATTATACATGTGGCAGAAGCAGTCTAGCATTATGAACTTACGGAGATAACTCTTGAAGTTTTATTGACAAGAGAGAGTGACAAAATTAAATAAGATAAGTTAAATAAATGATATTGATATAATATACAATTGCGATACCGATTTCTTTCACGATGGGTTTGAGAAAATTACATCATTATTTGTTCGAAGAACTATCGAGTGAGTAATAAAAATTCTATCTTTTTAAGTTCTACTTTCTAATATAGACTAATATACAGAAAAATATGACACGAATTCTAGAAAAAACATTTTTACATCATACTAGATATTAGTAATAATTAGATTTTATATTAATAGCAATTTGGTATCATTATAAAATTCCCAAACAAAATAAATGTCATATATTTATAATATCTAATAAACGTGCACGTATGCGCGCATATTTTAGAGTATAAGTTAATTTAAAAAATGTCGAAAATGTACTCTCTTGAATCAGTGACTTTATTGTTGCAGTTATAAAGTTATAATTGACGTAATCTGAAAATACTTACTATTTTTCAGTAATAATACACTTTTTGGTTTATGATTTCTACAGATTAAATCAGTGTAACACTGAAGACATTAATAATACACTGATTTGCTTTTAGAGGGTAGAAAGAAAATCTTTGGAAAAATTTCGAAAATTTTTGCTGTCCCATTTTCTATTCAAATAAAGCAGAATATTTTCTGTAAAATACTTGTAAAATATAAATATTTAATGATGATACTTCTTTGCTTTTGATAGAAATTTTTTGTTTGCAAAAAATTGTTGTTTGCATACAACTCTTATGTTAAAATAATTATTATAACATCGTATATCTGAAAGTATTAGTACTCTAAAGTTTTATTGAAGAAAGGTCATTCAGATTATCTTTAGAAAATGGTTACATTGTTTCAAAAATTATATTTTTGCAGTTGAACGAACTCGCAAATGGCCACTCATGTCTTCTCCATATCCACTGATGCTAATTACTTTTGGATATGTGTATTTTGTTCTTTATGCTGGTCCACGTTTCATGAAACATCGACCGCCATATAAGTTGAGAACTTTTATACTAATTTATGACATGATTCAAATTCTGGCAAATTTATGGTTTGTCAAACAGCATATATCTTATGGCTGGTTTTCAGAATACTCTTTTATATGTTTTCCGTCTAATGCAGATTCTCCTAATGCGATGAAAGTACGTTTTTATAATATATTAATTATAAAGATTGTTCATAAGTTAATACTCATATAAAAGATATTATTAAGTGTAAATTTAATACTTGAGTTGCAATTATATCGTTTTTAAAGAGAAGCAGAAAATGCACATTTTAAAAAGTTACGTTGATAATCGTTAGGCAGATTTCAATCAAAGCACAAAAAACAATTAATACAAATAAAAGTTTGTATTTATACTTGAATTTTATTAAATTTCGAAGAAAAATTAATATTACTTAATCAATAATTTTTAATAATAGTTCTTTTATTATTGATTATCGATACTTACACGGACAATTTTTTATATTTTAATGGTAATACTTTATACGTTTTGTATATAATAGTTGCATTTCAGTTGTTTGGTTTGCTGTGGTGGCTAATTTTTCTGAAACTTTTCGATTACGTCGAAACTTGTGTATTTGTACTAAGAAAGAAACAAAACCAAGTTTCTGGTTTACACTTGTATCATCATGTATCTAATTTGGTATTTCTCTGGTATATTTTGAAGTATATTATGGATGAAAGGGCGACATTTTTTACATTAATTAATTGTACCGTGCATGTAATTATGTACATGTACTATTTCATAGCTGCATTGAGTCCGGAACTCCAACAGATGATATCTCCTATTAAACAACTCGTAACTAAACTGCAGATGGTAGGTATTAATATATTATAATAGTTCATAATTTAATCACATGTGCAATATTATTATATTTTTTCTTTAAAACAGCTTAATAAATAGTAATATTCAAGTCAACAACATGATCAATAGAAGCTATAATTAGATGTAACATTGTAATATTTATTATTTTAACTATAATTTTCAACGGTAAGATTGTATCACTGAATAATAACGGATTCCATATTCTTTACTTCTTATTCGTAATGGATAGCTATAAACTTACCAATATATTTAATTTGTATTTGTCTTCATGCCTACTTTAATCTTCGAACGTTATTAAGGGCTTATTTATAACCATCTTATATAATTTGATATCAAGCTACAACAATAATGGTACAATACTGGAATTTTCTTCTTTCATTCATACTGACTTTTTCTCGCTATTAACCGAAGAATTGATTTGGAATTATGACTCATTATTACATCATTTATAATTTGATAAATTTGACTAAATATAGTTGTTGCGTTATATTATTGTAACTCGCCTATTGTAACTCAAAGAGATGATCCTCATAATATTATATGTTAATCTAATTGGATATATGGGGTAATTTTGTATTTCTATGGCTGATAAGGACTAAGTAAAGTCGAAATGTACCGTTGAAACTTATCCTTGAAAATTATAGTTGCGAATAATAAACATGATACACCTAATTACAGCTCGTTCATTTTGTTGACCTGGGTACTACTATTTATTAACTTATTTATTACTATTTATTAATCTGTTGTAAGTTACACAAGCGAAAAGAAATTATATCAATTTACATTGTAATTTTCTCTAAAATATATTTTAATTACTTCAATATATATTTTTCTGTTTAAATAGTATAGTATCATTTATAGTATTCCATTTTTAAAAATATTTTTCTATTGAAATTAGGTCCAATTTATCGTGATGATAGTGATTCTAATGCAATTTGTAAATCCCAATTGTGAATTGCCACGAGGAATAGCAATTATTTTTGTTGGAAATTTATTCGTATTTCTATACTTATTTTATGATTTTCATAAAAAAACCTACACTAAATTATCTAAACAAAAAGATAATTAAGGCGGTTTTGTATCATTTAAATTAAACAAATAATACTAACTATGCGTGCGTGTTTATACATATAATTAATATTATTTATTAATTAGTCACGTTATTTTGTCAAATTAATAATTAATTAGTAAATTTTATTATTAAACTTTAGATTAAATATATAATTATATTAAACTTAATATAATGTTAAGTTTTAAAAACTGAATTTAAATAAAAACTAAATTTTTAGCACTGAAAATGATTGCTGTGCAATAATAATAATAAAAAAACATACATGTTAACATACATATTATATAAGTATATTATACTAAAATTGAAATTATATTTTTTTTTGCCTTAAATATTGTATAGATTTTTGATTGACATGTAAATATATAATAAATAAATTATGGAATTTAAATAAAATATAAAATGTTTATTAATATTCGATTTAGTAATAGCGATTTAAGAATATTCAATTATTGAGAGAATAACATTGTATTTATTGTCTTTTATTTATAAACTAATAAAGACTGAAAATGATAAGAAATTGAATAAAGTTCTTTTTATAAATGAAAAGCGCGAACTAATAGAGAAGCTGAAAATTAGCTAAAACCAAATATAGCATTTACTTAGTATGTTGCTAGAGTGATTAAATTAGGAATCAAAAATCCTTTTATGGGATTAAAGTAGATTCAAAATTATACATATAAAAGGTAATGTAGTAATCTTATACTAAAATCGAGAAAAAGTTAAACAAGCATTTAACTTTTTTTTTTATTTTAGTATAGATGGTACTGCATGTTTTTACTTTTTTTATTTTTTTCAATCAATTCAAAGATTTTTATGCCTATCATAATATCGAATTTGAGAGGTAATTCCAGAATTCTCTTAAGAGTATTAATATTATATTATTAGTTTTTATGTTTTATATTAAGCATTTGAAAAGAAATAATAATGTTTTAATCTAAGATATTTTAATTATACGTATCAAAATTTATATATATTTTAATATACTTAATATAAATAAACGCAATTTAAATTTAAAAAAAGGTTTAAAATCTTTACTTTCGAATGATTTACTTTTTTGATTTTATGTGAGTTTTGTAATTTTTGTACATATGTACTTATGTACAGATGTACAGAATTTTGTACATATGTACAGAAAACTACTAATCAAACAAAACGGGAAATTTTGTCTTCATTTTGTGGGCGTCCCATATCCAAAAATAATTGCAAAAATTTTTGAATATCTAATATAAAAGCTTAAAGTTCTTCCAATAAAATAGTTTTTAAAAAATATCCCTATGATTTTTTGTTTCTGAGTTGTTGCAAATTAAATAAAATGAATATTTTGACTTTGATTGCTCATAACTCCATCAAAACCATTACAATTAAAAAAAAAAGAGATTTTTAAATTCTCTTATCAGGTACAGTGAAATTTAGATTTTATTTTATTTTTAACAAAAGTAGCAGCTGTTTGAATAATAAATCGGGCACGAACTTTTGCACTGATCTAATATTTTAACATATACTATTATATTATACATATTAGGAGTGTGCACTAATTTTAAGGGATTTTTTGGTAAGAATATAGATTTATTGTAAAAAAATGGTTATAAATTGATCATTCAAAATATTGTCCATCACTAGCCACTACTTTTTCCTATCTTTCTGGGGATTCCATGTCGAAAGAACGACATATCTTTTGAGTCTATCCACGAATCGATTCATTTTTTGATATATTCATAAGAATGGAAGCGCAGCTCAGACAGGCCATGAGTTATTGATTGAAATAGTTGGTAATCGGAAGGAGCAATATCTGGAGAATACAGCTGGTGTGATAGTACATCCCTCTTGAGCGTGTCTAATGTTTCCTTGACCGGTTTCACAACATGTGGCCGAGCGTTGTCGTGCTGGAAAATCACTTTGTCGTGTCTTTTCGCGTAATCTGGCCGTTTTGGCTTCAATACTCAGCTCAATTACATCAATTGTTGTTCCCCAGTGATGATTTCATTGGGTTGGAGCAGCTCATAATACACTACAACCAGCTGATCCCACTAAATACAGAGAATGAGCTTAGCACCATGAATATTCAGTTTTGCTGTCGAAGTTGATGGTTCGCCTGCACCATGATTTTTTGCGCTTCGGATTATCGTTGCGCATCCATTTTTCATCACCCGTTACGATACGATCCAAAAAACTATTTCTTGTGTCTTTGAAGCAACAATTCATTCATTTTACACCTTTCGACGTCCCTTGGCTTCAACGCTACGACACGCAATTTCCTTGCTTTTGAATCATTCCAATGGCCTTCAAACATCTGGAAATCGTTGATCGATTAACATTTAATGATTCTGCAAGTTCTTTTTGCGTTTGACTCGAGTCTTGATCGAGTAAAACTTCCACTTCCTCATCTTCAACTTTTTTGGCTGGCCTGGACGTTCCTTGTTTTCCTTGTCAAAATTACCTTTTTTATAGTGTCGAAAAATACTCACGTGTTGAAATCGATGGAGTATAATCATTATAATCTTTCGACAGCATTCGTTGACTTTCGGCAGCACTTTTTTTCAAATGGAAGCAAAAAACTAAGCTTCCCGCAAATTGCATTTTGTTGGCACAAAATTCGACATATTCAGTAATAAAAAAAAAACAATATTGTTTATATTTCGGCATACTGATAATTAAAGCCACCTGATGGTGTTCGAACATAAAGATAACAACAATATGGCCCAATGCGATAGTACTAGTTATGCCATCTCTTGAGAATACTTTAAAATTAATGCACACTCCCAATAAAAAATTAACTTTATTTGCATACAAACGATTAATGGTTATTAATTTATTTATATTTAATAATTTATAATAATTATTAATTAGTTGTTAATTTATTAAATAGTAATTTATAATTGTTATTATTAGTTTATTTATTATAATTATTATTATTAGTTTATTAATTGGTATTAGTTCATTTATATTAAAATTTTATATTTACTTTTGGTATGTATCTATATCTCAATCTCAAATATTTCTGTCATCTTATGGAAGAAGTACAATTATATAGTGTAATAAAATTATTTAATAGAATTTAATAATGAGAATTGATATTATATAAATTACATTTGTAGAGCTAATAACAATGAATTATAATTAACAATTTATTATCTGAGTTATACTTTTAATTATATTTATTGTACAATTATATTTATTTAATTATATTTATTTAATGATAATTAATGTTAATTAATATATTTTAGTATGTTTTTTTCAATCTTTGTAATAATTTTTGAACTTTTCCGACATTTTTTGTGTAAAATTATTTTATCATAATTATATATTTTAATACCTTTATGTTTATATATTAGGTGTTGGAATTAATTCGTAGCGTTTTTAATGAAAGAATGTTATTTATTTCACATGAGCATTAAAAAATACATTAATGAAAGTACTTCCCATCACTTGTAAAACGCTACGAATTAATTCCAACACCTAATATTATATCTTATTTTTATTTTTTTTTTATTTTTATTGTGTACTTTTTTTTATAAAATTTATACAATATGTTATCAGAATACACCGAATATATTAATGATAAATAGAGAATGGAGATATCTTATATAAGATTTGATTAGAAAAATGATTAACGCCGCAAAAAGTTTGTCTTTTACATTATTAATAGTAAGTATTTATACTAATATGATATAATTTATTCGAACTTTATCAATCATAATAAATGTAATTAGTGTAATTACTCAACCATAATAAATGTAATTAGTGTAATTACTCTTGGAGTTTGAATTACTTTTCGATGTTTCATGCTTTGTCAAGTTTAACTTACTGAAGGATACGTAATAATATTTATAAATCTAGTGTCGAAATCTGTTTATTCTAATGTTCGAATATATCGATACAAATATCGATTCGCTGTGATTATCTCTGCATAAATACATCTCGATCCGTTTTTCCTATTGTTCGTACCGAATGATACTCGGACAATAGAAAAAACAGATCGAGACGTATTTGTACCAGAGATATCTATCTGTGTTAATATGTATTTGTATTGATATTTTCACTGCGTTAATATTTGTATAGATATTTTCGATCACTAGTTTATTTTTTTTTTCAGCATAAACACGATCATTTTCAAGCTATTTATGAGATTTATAATATGATTTCATCAATTTCTGAATAATTAATGTGCTGTATGTCATATCTTTGTCAAGTATATACACGATTTGTATATTCTTTAAAAAAAATGTCAGTTATCGTATTGTTCGACAGCAGAAATTTTTTAAATGTTTTTTGAAAAATATTTCGTATGCAACACACAACACGTTACATACTGTATAACGCATGTTCTTGAAACTATAGCAAATGTAAAAATGTAAAACGTATTATTATTTTAGTTACACACTATGCGTTTTATAGTAGTGTAAATATAAAATAATAAGCAGGCAAGTTAGAGATATATCTTTTATCCATTTGAGATTTCTCACGTTGATGATTTTTCATTTGGAAGATAGAAAAAAGCTATTTCTTATATAAGTCTAAGATTTGAATACAAAGTGATGCACAAATAATTTATTTTAATGTAATTTTTATATACAGAATGAACATTTGCTTCGAACTTCTTGCATATTTCAGTAATTTTTGATGATACAATAAAATGTTCAATCCTAAGTTCGAAGTTCATCTCTCGCTGCTTTAAATACTTGCACGGTGATTGTACACGTGACAGAAGCAGTATGAACTTACTCTAGCATTATGAACTTACGGAAGTAATTGTTGAAGTTTTATTGACAAGTGACAAAATTAAATAAGATAAGTTAAATAAATGATATTGATATAATATACAATTGCGATACCGATTTCTTTCACAATGGGTTTGAGAGAATTACATCATTATTTGTTCGAAGAATTATCAAGTGAGTAATAAAAATTCTATCTTTTTAAGTTCTACTTTCTAATATAGACTAATATACAGAAAAATATGACACGAATTCTAGAAAAAACATTTTTACATCATACTAGATATTAGTAATAATTAGATTTTATATTAATAGCAATTTGGTATCATTATAAAATTCCCAAACAAAATAAATGTCATATATTTATAATATCTAATAAACGTGCACGTATGCGCGCATATTTTAGAGTATAAGTTAATTTAAAAAATGTCGAAAATGTACTCTCTTGAATCAGTGACTTTATTGTTGCAGTTATAAAGTTATAATTGACGTAATCTGAAAATACTTACTATTTTTCAGTAATAATACACTTTTTGGTTTATGATTTCTACAGATTAAATCAGTGTAACACTGAAGACATTAATAATACACTGATTTGCTTTTAGAGGGTAGAAAGAAAATCTTTGGAAAAATTTCGAAAATTTTTGCTGTCCCATTTTCTATTCAAATAAAGCAGAATATTTTCTGTAAAATACTTGTAAAATATAAATATTTAATGATGATACTTCTTTGCTTTTGATAGAAATTTTTTGTTTGCAAAAAATTGTTGTTTGCATACAACTCTTATGTTAAAATAATTATTATAACATCGTATATCTGAAAGTATTAGTACTCTAAAGTTTTATTGAAGAAAGGTCATTCAGATTATCTTTAGAAAATGGTTACATTGTTTCAAAAATTATATTTTTGCAGTTGAACGAACTCGCAAATGGCCACTCATGTCTTCTCCATATCCACTGATGCTAATTACTTTTGGATATGTGTATTTTGTTCTTTATGCTGGTCCACGTTTCATGAAACATCGACCGCCATATAAGTTGAGAACTTTTATACTAATTTATGACATGATTCAAATTCTGGCAAATTTATGGTTTGTCAAACAGCATATATCTTATGGCTGGTTTTCAGAATACTCTTTTATATGTTTTCCGTCTAATGCAGATTCTCCTAATGCGATGAAAGTACGTTTTTATAATATATTAATTATAAAGATTGTTCATAAGTTAATACTCATATAAAAGATATTATTAAGTGTAAATTTAATACTTGAGTTGCAATTATATCGTTTTTAAAGAGAAGCAGAAAATGCACATTTTAAAAAGTTACGTTGATAATCGTTAGGCAGATTTCAATCAAAGCACAAAAAACAATTAATACAAATAAAAGTTTGTATTTATACTTGAATTTTATTAAATTTCGAAGAAAAATTAATATTACTTAATCAATAATTTTTAATAATAGTTCTTTTATTATTGATTATCGATACTTACACGGACAATTTTTTATATTTTAATACTTTATACGTTTTGTATATAATAGTTGCATTTCAGTTGTTTGGTTTGCTGTGGTGGCTAATTTTTCTGAAACTTTTCGATTACGTCGAAACTTGTGTATTTGTACTAAGAAAGAAACAAAACCAAGTTTCTGGTTTACACTTGTATCATCATGTATCTAATTTGGTATTTCTCTGGTATTTTTTGAAGTATATTGTGGATGAAAGGGCGACATTTTTTACATTAATTAATTGTACCGTGCATGTAATTATGTACATGTACTATTTCATAGCTGCATTGAGTCCGGAACTCCAACAGATGATATCTCCTATTAAACAACTCGTAACTAAACTGCAGATGGTAGGTATTAATACATTATAATAGTTCATAATTTAATCACACGTGCAATGTTATTATGTTTTTTCTTTAAAACAGCTTAATAAATAGTAATATTCAAGTCAACAACATGATCGAGCTATAATTAGATGTAACATTATAATATTTATTATTCTTAACTATAATTTTCAACGGTAAGATTATATCACTGAATAGTAACGGATTCCATATTCTTTACTTTTTATTCGTAATGGACAGCTATACACTTACCAATATATTTAATTTGTATTTGTCTTCATGACTACTTTAATCTTCCAACGTTAAAGGCTTACTTACAAGCATCTTATATAATTTGATATCAAGTTACAACAATAATGGAATTTTCTTCTTTTATTCATACTGATTTTTTCTCGCTATTAACCGAAGAATTGGTTTGGAATTATGACTCATTATTACATCATTTATAATTTGATAAATTTGACTAAATATGGTTGTTGCATTATACCTATTGTAACTCGAAGAGATGATCCTCATAATATGTTAATCTAATTGGATATATGAGATAATTTTGTATTTCTATGGCTGATAAGGACTAAGTAAAATCGAAATGTACCGTTGAAACTTATCGTTGAAAATTATAGTTGCGAATAATAAATATGATACACTTAATTACAGTTCGTTCATTTTGTTGATCTGGATATTACTATTTATTAATCTGTTGTAAGTTACACAAGCGAAAAGAAATTATATCAATTTACATTGTAATTTTCTCTAAAATATATTTTAATTACTTCAATATATATTTTTCTGTTTAAATAGTATAGTATCATTTGTAGTATTCCATTTTTTAAAATATTTTTCTATTGAAATTAGGTCCAATTTATCATAATGATAGTGATTCTAATGCAATTTGTAAATCCCAATTGTGAATCGCCACGAGGAATAGCAACTATTTTTGTTGGAAATTTATTCGTATTTCTATACTTATTTTATGATTTTCATAAAAAAACCTACACTAAATTATCTAAACAAAAAGATAATTAAGATAGACGGTTTGTATCATTTAAATTAAACAAATAATACTAACTATGCGTGCGTGTTTATACATATAATTAATATTATTTATTAAGTAGTTGTTATTTTATCGAATTAATAATTAATTAGTAAATTTTATTATTAAACTTTAAACTAAATACATAATTATATTAAACTTGATATAATGTTAAGTTTTAAAAACTGAATTTAAATAAAAACTAAATTTTAAGCACTGAAAATGATTGGTGCGCAATAATAATAATAAAAAAAGACATACATGTTAAACGTACATATTTTATAGGTATATTATACTAAAATTGAAATTATATTTTTTTTGCTTTAAATATTGTATAGATATTTGACTTACATGTAAATATAGAATAAATAAATATTATTGAATTTAAATAAAATATAAAATGTTTATTAATATTCGATTTAGTAACAGCGATTTAGAAATATTCGTTTATTGAGGGAATAACATTGTGTTTACATCCTTACTATCTTTTATTTATAAAGTAATGAACTGAAAATGGTAAGAAAGTTTTTTTTATAAATTAAAAGCGCGAACTGATAGATAAGATGAAAATTAGCTAAAGACAAATATAGCATTTACTTAAGGGAGTGCTGGAGTGCTCAAATTAGGAATCAAAAATCCTTTTACGGGATTAAAGTAGACGCAAAATTTTATATATATATACACATATATATATATATATATATATATATATATATACATATATGAAAGAAGTGATGCAGTGGACATTATACTAAAATCGAGAAAAAGTTAAGTAAGCTTTTAATTTTTTATTTTAGTTTAAATGTACTGCTCTTACTTTTTTTATTTTTTTCAATCAATTCAGAGATTTTTATACGACTGTAATGTTGAATTTGAGAGGTTACTTCAGAATTCTCTATTAATAATTTTTATGTTTAATATTTATGTTTTATATTTGGAAAAAATAATAGTATTTTAATCTAAGATAATATTTTAATTATACGTGTCAAGATTTATATGTATTTTAATATATTTAATATAAATAAACGAAATTTAAATTTAAAAAAAAGTTTTAAAGCTTAAAATCTTTACTTTCGTATGGGTTACTATACGTTTTTGAATTTATATAAGTTTTGTAATTTTTATATATGTATAGAAAACTACGAATTAACAAACCGGGAAATTTTGTCTTCATTTTGTGGACCTGTCACATATCCAAAATAAATTGCAACAATTTTTGAATTTATAATGTAAAAGTTTAAAGTTCTTCCAATAAAATCATTTTTAAAAAATATTCCTATGATTTTTTTTATTTCTGAGTGCAAATTAAATATAATGAATATTTTAACTTTGATTGCTCATAACTCCATCAAAACCATTACATTAAAAAAAAAATAGATTTTTAAATTCTCTCATCAGATGGAGTAAGATTTAGGTTTTATTTCATTTTTAACAAAAATAGCAGCTGTTTGAATAATAAATCGGGCACGAACGTTTGCACTGATCTAATATTTTAATACTATATCATATACTATTATACATATTAGGAGTGTGCATTAATTTTAAGGGATTTTTTGGTAAGAATATCGATTTATTGTAAAAAAATGATTGACAAATTGATCATTCAAAATATTGTTCATCACTAGCCACTACTTTTTCCTATCTTTCTGGTAATAAGGGGATTCCACGTCGAAAGAACATATTTTTTGAGGCTATCCACGAATCGATTCATTTTTTGGTATCTTCATAAGAATGAAAGCGCAGCTCAGACAGGCCATGAGTTATCGATCGAAATAGTTTGTAATCGGAAGGAGCAATATCTGGAGAATATAGCGGGTGTGATAGGACATCCCAGTTAAGCGCTTCTAACGTTTCCTTGACCGATTTCACAACATGTGACCGAGCGTTTTTGTGCTGGAAAATCACTTTGTCGTGTCTTTTCGTGTAATCTGGCTGTTTTTACTTCAATACTCGGCTCAATTGCATCAATTATTGTTGGTAACGTTTCCCAGTGATGGTTTCGTTGGGTTGGAGCAGCTCATAATACACTACACCCAGCTGATCCCACCAAATACACAGCATGAGCTAGGCATCAAGAATATTCGGTTTTGCCGTCGATATTGATGACTCGCCTGACCTGCACCATGATTTTTTTGCGCTCCGGATTATCGTTGCGTATCCATTTTTCATCACCCGTCACGATACGATCCAAAAAATTTTTTCTTCTGTGTCTTTGAAGCAACAATCCACAGATCATTTTGTACCTTTCGAAGTCCCTCGGCTTCAACTCGTAGGGCACCTAATTTTTTTGCTTTTGAATCATTCCAATAGTCTTCAAAGGTCTGGAAATTGTTGATCGATCAATATTTAATGATTCTGCAAGTTCTTCTTGCGTTTGATTCGGGTCTTGATCGAGTAAAGCTTCCACTTCCTCATCTTCAAACTTTTTTGGCTGGCCTGAACGTTCCTTGTTTTCCTTGTCAAAATCATCTTTTTTATAGTGTCGAAACCAGTATTCATGTGTTGAAATCAATGGAATATGATCACCATAAGCTTCCGACAATATTCGTTGATTTTTGACATTACATATCTTCAAATGGAAGCAAAAACTAAGCTTGTTTATTTATAGCATATTATTTACTTTTATTATTTTGGATATTTAAAAATAAAAAATGTTTTATTGAAGCAGTATTGTAATATATATTTGTTATAAATATTACAAATTTAACAATGTTTTTGTGAAAACTGTATATAAACATAAACGATTTATCGCAAAATGTAAGGATGCTATTGTATGTACTCAAATAAATTTATTGTTTATATTTTTATAACTAAATGGAATTTTCTTGAAAGTTTTCATAGGAAGCCACACATATAGATGTTTTCCAACTCCTTGATCAATCATCCTTATTCGTCAATGTTACCAGTTATTCAATTATAGCCTTGTTTTTACATTTATCTAGATAATAATATTGCATCTTAAAATTATTAATTATTAACAACAGAAGAAAATATATAAAAAAATGTATTTGCTAAAATCTCAAATATCTCTGTTATCCTATGGAAGGAGTACATTATATAGTATAATAAAATAATAGAATTTAATAATAAGAATTGATATTATATAAATTACATTTGTATAGAGCTAATAACAATGAATTATAATTAACAATTTATTTTCTGAGTTGTATTTTTGATTATATTTATTGTTTATTTAATATGTTTTTTTCAATCTTTGTAATAATTTTTGAACTTTTCCTACATTTTTTGTGTATAATTATTTTAATACTTTTATGATTATATATTATACCTATTTTTATTTTTTTTTTTCATTTTTATTTATAAATGTATTTTATAAATGTATTTATATTTTTCTTTTTAAAATTTATATATTATTAGAATAGAATGAATATATTAATCATAAATAGAGAATGGAGATATCCTATATTTTGATTAGCAAAATGATTAACGCTGCAAAAGTTTGTCTTTTACATTATTAATAAGTATGTATTTATACTAATGTGCTATAATTTACTCGCACTTCATTAACCATAATAAATGTAATTAGTGTAATTACTCTTGGAGTTTGAATTACTTTTCGATGTTTCATGCTTTGTCAAATTGAACTTACTGAAGGATACGTAATAATATTTATAAATCCAGTGTCGAAATCTGTTTATTCTAATGTTCGAATATATCGATACAAATATCGATTCGCTGTGATTATCTCTGCATAAATACATCTCGATCCGTTTTTCCTATTGTTCGTACCGAATGATACTCGGATAGAAAAAACAGATCGAGACGTATTTGTACCAGAGATATCTATCTGTGTTAATATGTATTTGTATTGATATTTTCACTGCGTTAATATTTGTATAGATATTTTCGATCACTAGTTTATTTTTTTTTTCAGCATAAACACGATCATTTTCAAGCTATTTATGAGATTTATAATATGATTTCATCAATTTCTGAATAATTAATGTGCTGTATGTCATATCTTTGTCAAGTATATATACGATTTGTATATTCTTTAAAAAAAATGTCAGTTATCGTATTGTTCGACAGCAGAAATTTTTTAAATGTTTTTTGAAGAATATTTCGTATGCAACACACAACACGTTACATACTGTACAACGCATGTTCTTGAAATTATAGCAAATGTAAAAATGTAAAACGTATTATTATTTTAGTTACACACTATGTGTTTTATGGTAGCGTAAATATAAAATAATAAGCAGGTAAGTTAGATATATATCTTTTATCCATTTGAGATTTCTCACGTTGATGATATTTTTCATTTGGAAAAGAGAAAAAAGCTATTTCTTATATAAGTCTAGGATTTGAATACAAAGTGATGCGCAAATAATCTATTTTAATGTAATTTTTATATACAGGATGGTTTATTTGATTCGACATCTTGCATATTTCAGTTATTTTTATGATACAATAAAATATTTCAAATGGAATAATTTCGAGGAGGACATATTTTGGTCATGTTTTTTTTTTAGGTGGAGATATCAAAAAGATATGAAGGTCATCTTCACTTTTTTTAATGGAATTGTATGATTTTTTTTAATACAATATGATTCCTCTAATTATTCTTCATATAAAAGTATTAAGGTAGTAATATATCAAAAAACCAATACTTGACAAGATATTTTACATTTTATTCTGGCACATATTGACATAAAATGTTAAATAACTCGTAAATTATTAATTTTTTGATAATTGTACTTTAATACTTTTTGCGAACAGAATAATGAGATGAATCAGTTAATGTGAAGAAAACATATTATTGCTTTAAAAAAATATGTATGCAAAATGGATAATTTTTTAAATAAGCAACTATGTATATTCTTTCCACCAATTGATTCAGCTCATTATTCTGTTCGTAAAAATATTAAGGTACGATTATCAAAAAGTTAATAGTTTACGAGTTATTTAACATGTTATGTCAATGTGTGCCAGAATAAAATGTAAAATATCTTATCAACTATTGGTTTTTTGATATTACTACCTTAATACTTTTATATGAAGAATAATTAAAGGAATCATATTGTGTAAAAAAATCATACAATTTCATTTAGAAAAGTGGAGGTAACCTTTATATTTTTTTGACGCCTCCACCTAAAAAAAAATCAACATGACCAAAATACATCCCCCTCGAAACCCTTCCACTTTCATTTGAAATATTTTTTGATATCATCAAAAATAAGCAAGATATTTTAGATCGATTTAAGTGGACCACTCTGTGTAACCTGAATAAAACTTCGTGTGTCAAATCAGTTAATAATATAGCTTATAAATTTTAAGAATCAGTAAAATTTAAGAATCATTAAATTTAAGAATCATTTTAAAATGTAAAGTAGATGAATAAATATAATATTCAATGTATATATTATATTTAATAAATATTAATATAAGAATTTTTTATTAATAGTGTATTTTAAAAATATATTTGATGTGTGTGTACAATAATGAAATTAATTAATTCGCATTTGAAATTTAATATCAAATCAACAATGAAGTTTTATTATTGACAAAAATATCTTATTAATTTATTCAATGTCGATGACTATAATTATATATTTTCCTTTTTTAAATAATTCTTTAATTCTTGTTTAAACTTGATTTTAGAAGATAAATATCAACTTTCCAAAAAGTATGCATTGTACGAATAATAGATACATTAATTTAACATAAATTTACTTTTGAATAACTTCATGAATATTATTTCTGTCAACATTAATATGCAAAAACCGTTAAATTATTAATCTGTCATTAACAATAATACTCATTTCCGTACAATAATATTGATGTCTACAAATTCATTATTATAAACAATTTTTATGATAGTTCTCTAAGTAATTGTTTTTTATCTTCATTTCATATCGAAAAGAGGAATTTATTTGTTACTCAATACAGAAAAAAACAGACATTTTTGTTGTTACATTTTGTTTCTGTAATCAATTATTTTATTATAATACGAAAAAATACAAATTGAAGTTTTACCCCCGTTATGTCATAGTATTTTTGAAAAAGGTTGAGAGAGAGAGAGAGAGAGAGAGAGAGAGAGAGAGAGAGAAAGAGAGAGAGAGAATATATTTGAACTGTGCATTTTATAAAAAACATTTATCAATACATTTCCAAAGAGTCAGATCAAATTTGGAAATAAAACGAAAATGTAATCGAATATTATATGTTAATGTAAATTTAGTGACGCATATTCCTTACAGAATTTGCAGATTAATGTAATGTTAATAGTAGTAACTTGCAAACATATCAGTTTTTTCAGTTTCCGGCAAGAAACAGTGAATAGAGAATATAATTAATGAATTGTTTTATGTACGCAATTAAACAATTAACAGTTACACCGATGCTGCATATATATGTGTGCATGTACTTATTTGCGCGATATACGATAAAATTGCATGTTTATGTACAAAGTCAAGATACGATTGAATGAGTCTTAACTTGAAAGATTGTTTTAAAGTTAATATTTTAATGTCTTTAATAATATTTTATGTAAATGTATATAATATATAAAACATTAATATTATACATCTAATTACTATTAATGTTTTTAATCAAAAATTGTTATACTTTGATAATAAAGAAATTATATAGCATATATTATTTACGCACTATAAATTACTTTTATGATTTTTAATAATAATTATATTTAGTTTATAATAATTATATTTATAATAATTATTTTATTTTGTTTCTAGGATGTTTATTTGTTTCTTATATGAATTAATAAAAAATGCAACTTGTTTTATGCAATAATACTTTGATATTGCTTTTTCTTGAATGCGCTTATTCTCGTTTTAAATATTATAATAAAATTTGAGCTAAAAAAAATCGAGTTAAAATAAGTTGAGATTTTCTTATATTTGGAAGTTATCTTTGTTATCAATATCCGTAGTATATTGTTAACAAAGTGATACTAACTAATACTTCCCGTAAACCAGAGATATCACTCTCTTGATTTACTAAGTTTGACATTAACTGTCAAGTATGTGCAACCAACATACGTCATGTTTGTCGGTCGAGAGTTTACTGACACAGTCTAACTCTAAAACTATATCTAACATTATGCATATTATCGATTGCGATCAAATAATTAATGTATTTCGTAAAATATTGTATTACTATTTAAGCAAAGATATATATGTCAGTTGACTAATACTTACACACACATATATATATATATATATATATATATATATATATTACAATATAAATAATATCAATTCTTTTCACTCGTATAAAACTTACAACAAATTAATAAATAGTAAAATCCAGGTCAATACATTAAACGAGATATAGTTAGGTGTACTAAATAATATTTATTAATCACAAATTATAACTTTAAATAATGTTTGAGGGAATAAAGTGCTCGGCGCGGACGCCGATGCTAATAAACTAATTATTTTTCATGTGCCAGAGTTGGCAACAAAATCGAAAATGGACATATTTTAGTACTATGAGAGGAACATTTTAATACCAAGAACATGTGAGCAACTAACTCTGTACATGTAGCTTTTAGCTGTACATGACGCTGCTACACGGGATGATGCAATTTTGACTATTTATCGATATTTGTTTAACAATGTAATTTTTTTGATATTTCTTTGCACTAACTTGGAGCAACAAAAAAGCAACAAAATATGATTTAGGGGAAGCCCAGGCAGTGCGGACGTGTTAAGATTGAAAAGAAAAAAGTTACACAACTAAAGAAAGATAAAGTTCAGCTAAAAAGAACAGGTCAAAACACGTGCCTTTCGTACTCTTGAAAGGTCGTCTGTCCCTCCGTATTTTCAGTATTTTCATTGTAATCATATACCGAGTAAAGAGGATGGATCATCCGCTTTGCCCAAAGGACCTACCTGGCTCGAATTTGGAAAGGCTAGAATAAGTTGAAATATTAAGTGAAAATTTTGAACCTCGAATACATGTTTAAAGACATAGAAGTCTTATAAAAAATTATTTACACTAGTTTAAGGAACAATTACAGATAATAATTAAGCTACGTACCTAAGGAAAAATCGCAAGGAAATACTCACTTTTCTATATGTCTTTATAAAACATAAACGAATGCAATTATATATCGTTTCGTACTTTCATAGCATCGCTGGTCGGCCATTCCTTCAACTGCTGGAGATTCATAGCACAATCTTAGATAGATAAGCGAAAATAAAAGGTACTTGTTTTTTTTTTATATTGTAGCTCTGTATATATTTTTTTATTGTGGGGGGAGGAGTCCAGCTTGCCATTAATCTTTTGAGGACGGAGATTTTACCTTTAAAATTGTCTTTTTTTTCTACAGAAAATTTATCTCTATATTGAATATACATCTTATAGTGGAGTCGCCAAGTTTGTGAGTGGCCAATATATTGGCCAGTCTCGTCCAGAAGAGAAAGTCCAAAAAAAAAAAATTTCGTAAATCGCAATAAAATCGTTTTTAGGTGTTTTTAGGGTTCCGTATCTCAAAAGGAAAATTGGATTCTTATAAGATCATTCACGTATAAGATCATTCCGTCCGTCCATCACAGCCGTTTTTCTCAGAAACTGTTTGACGTAGAACTTGAAATTTGGCATAGTAATGAATCATATTGATCCACATATTTTCCAAAAGTGAGCAAAAACATAAAAATTTTAAGGGGGACAAGTTATGGTGCCCAAAATCTTTTCAGATCCGCCATATCAAATCTGCCATCGTAAATTTTGGTTTTTTTATATAACTTGTACATGCATATTTTACTTTATGTATCTGTAAATGAGAGATAAAATAAATTTCTATATACTTGATCAGTATACTGGCCAGTTCCGTTCTCAAAAGATTAACCTAAATTACTCCATTTTCTTTTTTTTTTGCTCTAACCGTTTAGCAACAAAAAAAAAAGAAAATTTAGTGCTATTTTGTTACTAAATAGCGCAAACGAACTGTCGGCAAAATTGATGTAGGGCAAACAATGCTGTAGGCAATCGATTTGTAGACAAAAGGATATATATTTACATCAAATTTATATGTGCGTGTAAATTAAGATATCTGGAAATTCTCAAAATTATATAAAAAAATTGATATATTTAGATTAAAGTATTTGATTATTGTAATTAATTTATTTTTCGCTTTTAGTAAAACAGTCAAATCGCTTTTTCCAGTATTGAAAGCAATTTTCAAATTCCTTTTTCTCAACGCTGTTTAACATTGCTATTTTTTATTTGAATCTCGACATCATAAATATTTTTTCTTTGTATAGCTGTATGTTTATCTTAAAAACTAAAAGAAAGTTACACAGAACCAGGATGATAAGAGGATAGGAAGTCACAATCATGTTATTTTTTATCAAAACCTGCTGAACAAAGAGCTATTTGCGCGATGTTATAAAGCACGAACCATCTAATAGTTCCTAACAAAAGACACGACTTGGTCTCTCCCGTCCTCTCCTTGTTTTTTCGATCTAGCTTTATCTTTTTTTGTTTTCTTATTTCTCAAGATAAAAATATAACAGAATGAGAAAAGAGTTTTCATCAAGATTCAAAATTGCAGAAGTACTAAGTACTATTGAAAAAAATGAGTTTGAAAATTTCTTTCAGTGAGAAAAGTTTTTGGACATAATTTCAATCTATTTGTATTTTTAATTTCGGGAACTTATGGAAATTTTCTCAAACATGAATTCGCTATGCAAATTTTATTAAGAGAAAGTTTATCAATATTAAATATAATTATTATAATTACGATATAATTATTATGTTATTATAATTGTATACAAACATAAATGAATCTCGACATTTAAAATTTTCTTGATAATGATATTCTTGATATTTATTCCGACTTTTTAAAGGCTATATCATAAAAATGTAAAGCGCGTTTTAGTGAATAAAAAAGTTTTATACTTCATAGGTATATTATTCATCCATATTATCCATCAATATTATTCATCAATATATATATAGGTATATTATTATATTTCCAATTCTTTGGTTTATAAAGAACCTTGATTAGTTTGATTTGTTGTACGAATTTAAAATGGTTTTTATATTGATGAATTGGATAAGCGAGAGACACAATCAAATTACTTTAAAATAATAATACTTACTGAAGATAACTATTAAATAAACATATTTAAATAAAAATTATGTAATTGCGTTAATTATTATTATAGATAATTATTGTAGATATACATATAATATATCATTTCATTGATAGTTTTAATAAATCAAGATATTTAGCGAAGAATATATAAGATTATAAGTTAAAAAGATTATTTAGCAAACATTTAAAATTATAATTGATTAAATTAAACATATTTTTTTTCTCAAATTTGTAACATTCGGTTGTAATAACGGGACATACAGTACATTACAAGTAATTATATTTATGCAAATGTCCTTATGCCTCAATTAGTACGCCTATGGTTCTGTTAATTCTTTTAATATTATTATGACCTCTTGCTGTTTATTAATCTTGCTAGAGTAATATTGTTATATTAATGTTGCTAATTATTAGATGTTATACGTTATTATTATTCGCGTTACTTTTTTTTATAATATGAAAAGCATTATATATGTTTATTTTATTCCTTATTAATTTAGTCGAATTACTATTTGTATAATGACTACCCGGATATTTACATTAACGTTTGGTATCTAGACGATAACGCGATGTGTGACGATAATGTGAGTCGCGTGCTATAAACTCAAATAGCCATTATGTTACTTCGTTATAGCATCACTTCGCGTACTGGACCAACCAATCCAGATTGCCATACCGTGACAGTAATAGGTGCATTTTGGTCATGCGTACGTTCATCATGTGTATAGATGCACTTCGAAATTCAATGTTGTTTTCGTGTCGTGTTTAGTTATAAGTGACATATAAATGTGTGAAATAATCCCGGATTTCCTCGCGGATCTTCGTTGATGCCATCATTCACCATTCCTGCGTTCCGTAGAACATCCTTTCGACGCGCGAGCATCGCGTAGCCTCTTGTAAATCTTTAATGACACGAACTGAACTATGCTGTTGAACGTCGCGGGGAGCCACACTGATTACGTTAACAATAAATTGTACGTAGCAGAATTCTCTCTTTCTCTCTCTGTCTCTCTCATTCTCTCTGGCCTGGTGACGTCGTTATATGCGGACTTTGTAATAATCCGCTTGGTGGAAGCTTGGAGTTTATACACGGTACGCGTACGTGCTTTGCTAGTGCCCTCCATCAGCCCGCGTGCATTTCGCTACTTTATGCGCATATAAGTGGGAGATAACAAACGATGGGTTGAGTCCACCTTTATTCTGTATCGCGATTTTGCCATGTCTGTATTATTCATCATTTTTCATTCCCGTTACCTTTTTTCACATTGCCACTGCCATTTTTTCTTGATAAAATACCAGACGGAAAGCAACATTTAAATGTTTCGGAGAAAAAGAATTTCTTCAAGAAGTTGAAAAAAAGTTAATAAAATCAGTCAATAATATGTGATTATATGCTAATGAATTTAACAAATAATCGTATTTTTATTATTGATGTATACAGCCTTTTTGCACCAGAATTGCAGATTTTTTTTTATATATTGACCGAAACAAATAAATACAAAATGAAGTTTTTAGAAATTTTTAAAGATTAGAATTTGTTTAAAGCACATCTTTAAAAATACTTCTTCGAACTATTTATTTTTAGCAATGTAGCAATTTATAGTTACACAATTCCTTTTGAAGGTTTCTATGCATTTGACACATATCTTTTTATTTTTATAAGATCTTTTCTGAAGAGTCGATTCTCTATATATGAACCATTCTTTCTCCCATTCTCCTTCAGTCCCCTAACATTGTCATGATTGGAAAAAACGTTCCTTTCGTATATCAAATATCAAAGTTTATCGAAACTTTTGAGATAATATTTCGAAAGATCTTCTATTCCTCTTTCATTGTCTTTTTTATTATAAATAAGAATCACAGTGTGTGCGCGCGTGCGTATGTTCGCGCGCTAATATACTATTAACAAGGTCTTTTTCTTTGCTATAATAGGACAATCGAAGTTTATTTAAAATATTAAATAATAAATTTTTATTAATCCTTATGCAAAATATCTCGCAGGGATGATTAATCCGTATAGCTATTTAAATTTATTGAATCTGCAGATTTGTACTTATCATATTGAAATTTTATGAATGATAGTATGATAAAAAGTTAAAGAAAAGCACAAATTTAAATACTTAAAAACTTTATTAAAGTAAAATAAAAAGTGAATAAAAAAGATATTTATTGATCTCTGATGTTATTAATAAATTAACAAGAGAATAATTAAATCACTCTATATTAGACAAAAGCAAAATAATTGTACGAAATTAAATTTCCCCTACAACATGAAATGTTGTAGCAATATTACAACAATATTATTTTGAAAGATTGTATACATATTGCTATAACATTATACAATATTTCAGTAATTATTCTTTTATTAATTGCTAATACTATATATTATTCTCAAACAATAATAATAGAAATAATGGCTCTAAGCTAGAGCTTTAATGCTTAAATAATTTGATCTGAATTACTATTATACATATGTACATTAGATAGACAAAAAAAATACTTTTTTTTTAATCGACCTTTCAGCTCAAAAGCTTTTATTTCATACCAAAAGAACATCCCTAAATTTTTATTAAAAAAATATTTATAATCATTCGCGCCGAATTGGTTTTTTGGACTTAAATGCAATTAAATCACTAGTAATGTCACGAATTAAATTGACAAGCTATTTTAATTATTTGATGCTCAATCAGGCATCCTGTTTTACTGTTTAACATATTATTGTTTATTTTTCAATATTACTGCAATATTTTCAATAAAATATTAAAATTTCAATATCGTAATTTTTGTAATATTGCACACTATTGAAATATTGCTGCAATATTTTGTGCTGTAAGTATAGTTATGTATAAAAGTATTTTTTTATTTAGAATTAAAAGTTAATTTCCCGAAAATCAAAATACATATATACATATATGTATATTTATGTGCATTTTAGTGATATAAACCAATGGAGCTGCCTTCATAAAAGGAATT
The DNA here is from genome assembly GCF_024713525.1 of Acromyrmex echinatior. Classification (NCBI taxonomy): domain Eukaryota; kingdom Metazoa; phylum Arthropoda; class Insecta; order Hymenoptera; family Formicidae; genus Acromyrmex; species Acromyrmex echinatior. Next base: position 7,600,677 of record NC_141854.1, read on the forward strand.
TTCTATAATAATAAAAAAAATATCTTTAAAAACATATTTTTTTAATATTTAATAATTTATGAAGTATGATTGTTATCATCTATTTTAGTGGATGTGTATATTATAAATATTTATTATTTTCAGTTCTTAATCAATTTTATCTTTTAACTGTCGACATTTAATTGAGAAAAAGTAACTAGAAGTTTGCTCGCCATACATACTTTTAAGATAAGTACTGAGATGATAACGAAAACTTTGCTTCTAAGAAGCAACTTAAACTGCGACTGGAAAAGTTGCAACGATGTTGCCGGAAGGATGTATTTAGCATGGCTAATCGAGTTCTTCCGTAATCGATCGCGAAATGAGCAGTTCAAAGCTTCGTCAATGCAAATATGGTAGATTCGTTCGTTAACCTCTTTCAAGAGCGTCTTATTTTATAAATTATCATTATAAAACTAATTGTAAGATGTAGTTAATAAAACATAATTAATTAAAAACATTTTGAAAATTACATAATAATCCAAAAAAATTTATTTTATACATATATATATATTTTATGTATACATATTAAAATTTGTATTATGTATACATTTTTATCTTCTTTCTAAACTTGGAGAAATACTCTTATTACTAACCTATTCAGATTCTGACTGGTTGTCCAGGAAATGAAAGACGCGAGTTCGATTTCCGGTTCAATCGCTCGTGTCTTGAAATTTTTTTCGCTTACCTGTTTATCGAGTTTTTTTTTTATTTTTGCTTGTAAATATTTAAAAGGAGTCTTAAATTTGAGATTATTTTTTTACTGGTTTATTTATTGTATTGTCTTGCCCTCTAAATCTCTCTAGCCGCAGCGAGAACACTGTTCTCAAGCGTAATTTACACCACCGGGGAGTCGGGCGTCGTCGTCGTCGTCGTCGTCGTGTATCGACGGGAGGGCGGGTTCCGAGGGCTGTCGCCGACAAGCCCGTTTACGTCCTCGAGATTGCACGAGTCGGATTTTTCCCTCGCAGGTCGTTTTTCGTCCGTGCACAGCGACATGCTGCTTTTTTAAGGCGACCTGACCCTCTTTTTTTTTTTATTCTTTTTACGAATCGTCAGGTAGAAAAAGAGGTCGTCCGGTAGATTGAGCTTGCCCACGCTTCAACGTGGACATCCATATTCTTTGCTAGCTTGGCGTCGTTTGCACTATGAATCGCGTGCACGGAATATTGGGCGATAGTGTTTGGTGAACAGGGCGCGATTACCGAAAAGTAAAACAAGTTTTTCTATTGAGGTTTCGTTGAAACAGTGTAAACAACGTAAACAGAAATTTTTATATGAAACGCTATGTCAATTATAAGGGAGAATTGCGTATCACTTAAATTATTTTTTATTATGTTTTCTATTTGATACTGATCTGTACGCAAATGAACACTGAAAATGTAGCTTGATATTTCGGACATGTATAACTTGTTTAATTTTTCACCAATGACAAATTAATTTGTTATAAGTTTTTTGTAACATACTGCAAAAAAATATAGGTCTATAAGTTTTTTAAATCATATTCATTTTGAAAATATTGAATTTATAAATGAAACCAATTAAAAATATAAAATTGATAAAGAGAATCATTAGTTAATACATAATAATTAATATCTAATTTTAATAATTTATAAGAAAAAAGATCTTTTAATAATTATTAAATAATAATAATTGCGAAAAGACATCTCGAAGTAAAATCGACTTAAATTTATTTTTGCAATTAACGCATTTGTATTCATATCAATTTACATATCAATTATTAGTTTTATTATTGTGAATTATCTTATGATATATAAGTCTTATCTTATGATGATATGATTTAGAAAATTTAATAGATTTTATAAAAGTATCGATTTCATTTTTATAATAATCGCAAATATGGATGCTAACAAAATATTACATGATTATATTATTACCTAATAATAGCTAATAAATTGATCAAAAATTAATGTCAGATGTATCTGATTTTTTAAAATGCTGCTGAAATCCATAAAATAAAACGTAACCTATTTTTTGCCTTATACTCATTTCTCATTCATATTTTTGTTACTGAATGTTGCTTAGGTATATTAAGTAATAATAATATTGTAATAAATAGTGAGGTACAATTTCAATGATCTAGTACGCATTCGACTCTCTCTTAAGGGGAGTATCAGGGGTTGACGATTACGATTGACGGTTGCCCGGTTCTATTTCAGCCACTCGTGATTGGTTAAAGTAGAACCGGGCAATCGTTAATCGTAATCGTCAATTCGTAGTCTGATACAGGCATAATATATCTCTTGAGAACTGGATGAAAAAAACAATGCGCTTAAAACAATTTAAAAATCGAGGAAAATCGAATTTCTTTCGATCTTTTATTCCCTTAAATATCTAAACAAATGAGATTACTGCCATTTGTCGCCCAAATGTATCTTACCTATCTCATATTTGCTGACAATATTTTCGAAAGTAATGACATGCCAGTCAAACGATTGATAGTGATTCGCGATGCAGCTCTATTTACGGAACGCCCAGACGGCCGCGCAATTTCGTCGATACGTCGTCGCCGCAATGAAGTTTCCCTCGAGATATAGTTACCGGCGCAACATTAATGGGACGGCCTTCCTGTCACAGGAACGAGGCGGTGCGGTGCGGCGCGGCGTGACAGAATGGCAGAAGCATGGAAGAAAGGCGGAATTCCGGTGCGAGCCGGAATCCAGCGATAATTTGTCGCGGGATTACCATCGTCGTCCGACGGCGCGTGAAATAATAGTATGCTCATAGTTTAATATGAAATAAATCTAGGTACATACCATATATACACATATTCACATACACACGCACACAGTCTTCCTTTCTCTTTCTTTCGACACGCGACGCATCGGAGAGGAGAGATAATACCAGGAGCGTGGAAGAATTCGCAGCATGATCCGCGTAATATTACGATTTAACGTTTTAATATGTTTTTGTTAAACTCAAGCGAGTTACGTAGATAGCTTAATTCGTGATTGCAGCCGGAAATAGCTGTTACAACGGAGCCATTACTCACGTATATGTTTTTTTTCCTTGGAGGGCCAGATAGAATTAAAAATGTAATAAGCGATAACATAACATAAAGTTCTTAAAATTTATTATGACAAAACGTAAATTTAATTTTTTCTGTACAATTATATTTCATGATTGCAGATTGCATATGTATATCATAATGACAAATTTAATTTATGGATTTGTACAGTCTTATGTGTATTACAGTATATCATTTATTCGAAACATATAACTATAAATCTGTATGAGTAAACTTTTATTTTTGCATAATTATTAATTAGTCCGTAACTCCTTGATAACCAATTAATAAAACACGCGCAATCTCAAGAGAGGGTCTTTGAAATTAGAGTGTAATTTACGAAGAAGGGTCGAGAGAAGAAGTCTTGATAAAGCCATCAAAAGTGGAAAAAGAGCCCGTAGGCTCGACCCTCAGCGAAAAGAGGAGCGAAACTGCATCTCGGGCGAGCCAGGAGAACGACCGAAACAGTGGCTTCGAATCCTCCACGCTAAGGAGGATGAGCAGGGTTGTGGCGTTTGCGCCGGTCGTTGAGGAAAGGGTGCGTTGAGGAAAGGGGGTAACTACTCCAAGTGGTAGGGATGGACGTGTAGGTGGTGGTGTACAACGAGTGGGGGTGGATAGGGAAAGGCGTGGAATTGGCGGAGGCAGTCAGTGGCTCGCCGCGCGCCACAACGACGGCCGGACATTGGCGTTGACTCTTTCCACTTATCGAGTCTGATCGCCTGAAAAGTCAATCTTTTTCCACTTATTCCGCCGCCGCCGGCGATCTTATTGCCGCGCGTGAAAAGGTCATCTTTTCTATTGTCAAAGCGAGGATTGCCATCGTTCTACCGTCACTCTTCCGTTTGTCATTTACGCGTTCCGGAGTGTTTCCTTTTTTTTTAATGTGCTTCGTGATACATAATTTGTCAATCACATTATGCTAGACAAGATTTTTTAAACGGCGACGAGATGGGAACGATAATCCTACCGTGTGACATAAAAGCTCGATCGAGCATAGATATCTCGTCGAGGACCTCTTGGCCTCGATAAAGTATGTCTCGTTCAATGTTCCGTTTTGTCGTCTTGATCGAGCGATAATCTTCGTTCAGTCGAGTGTGCTGAAAAAGCGCTCTTGGTGCGTCCCGTGATCAGTGAAGATCGTGCATGTGTACCGAATTTTGTGCTGATGCGATGTCAATGGATAGACATGTAACTGCCACAGCGCTGATACTTTTTTGCGTGAGCTTGCTTCCAAAACCGAAATTTACTTTCCCTGAAATTGTTAAGATAGAGAGAAATGCATGAAATTATTAAGATAAATATTTTTGAAGGCAGATAAAATTTTACCTAACGACAACAAATCAAACAATTATAAATATTCGACGCAATTCGATTTATTATCAGTATGAGTCGCGCGCGTAATGGAAGTTTGCACGCAAAAAAATATCATATCTCGCTCGCGAGTGAATCTGCATGTGCGGAAATTCATCCGGAAGTTTTTCTTCGCGTTTTTATCGTTGATCGTATAGATCCGCATCTCTCATTGAGCGATTCTTTGAATCACAGAACCCGATCTTACAACGGGCCGAATTAACCGTAGTGATGATAGTGTGAAAATAAGGGAGTGTCCGAGAGGAATTTGTATGCGATACCCCGCGTCTGGATAAGGAGTGCAGAAGCGCTGATTTTTTTGATAATTGGCGCACGTGACACGTGTGTGATACGAGAAAACGCTAAAAGAAAGGTAATGTAAACGAAAACGAGGCACGTGAGAGGAGAATTTTTCTTCGAAGCAACGGTTTATCCCACATGATTTTTTGTATGTGCAAAAAATCTAGTCACTGAAGCTGCTGGCAATTGCTCTGAAATGAGAAATAAGGTATAATCGCACGACATATAAATTGAAACGCGAAACACCGTAATTATTCAACTACAATCATGAATGGTCGTCACTTTTTAAATTGAAGGAAATTCTGTCTTATAAATACTATGTGATGTAATTGCAATACATACATAGATAATTATATCATCAGCTTGGTATTTTTTTCAAAGAAGAGAAGAGAGCCGCTCCCTAATAAGAATGTAAAATGATATTTTTTTATAAATGTTTTTTTTATTAAATATCAAATAAAAGTTCTTTGTTCAAATAAAAATGTAATAGTGAATGAAAGAGAAATGAAATATATAAATAAAAAATATATGGAAATACTAATGACATGAAATTAAAATAACATTTTATAATTTTGCTCGGCGATATTATTCAGCAATCCATAGCGTTTGGTAATATTTATATTTATTACACGCAATCAAAATCTGAAATTTAATTCGTATGAACGATTTAGCGTTATGCACGAAAATAAAAATTTTATACATATATAAAATAATCGCACAGAGAATCTCTAAGAACAAAATCAATAAAGCACAATTACATTTCGTATAATTGTTCGATTTTAATCGAATCATGCAGATCTCTCGTCGCAATTTCAACTCAACGTGTCCGAATTAATCTGTTGCTCCGCGATTACTATAGAAGCAATTCTCTTGTAAAGTATACCCACAGTTCTTCCTGGTCGCATTAAATTGAATCGACTTATTCTAACCAGTTTATATAAATGGTCTAAGAAGCTCACGATTAATAAACACGGCGTACAATAATTACGCGATTTCGTGCTCGGCGTCGTGAATACATAGCGGTTCCCATCGCGAATCATTATTCCCACGTTGCCTTTTACGAGCTGTCCTTTTATTTACGGTGTCGTGCATACCCAGAAGAAAAGGAGGAGAAAGAAGAAGTTGTTACTTCCTGACGTAAAACTGTTGCACTACGAGCGTAATGGAACTGCGACTGCGCGCGCGGACTATGTCGCCTCTCACTGGGAACAAGTCGGGCCCGGCGTCGAAAGTTAAGCGAATTCCCGGAACATCGTAACGAGAAAACAGACGGAGCGTGAGCAAGAAACCGTCGCCCTTTGTTTTCGCGGTTCGTACGAAATGTCATGCCATTGTTCCAGCGGTGGGAAAGCCGTCGGCGAAGCTCGAAGTATTTTCATGGGACAACATCGAAAGCGCACTCCATAAAAGACAACGCCCGGCTCTCCTCGCTGGAATATTTATTCTCTTGCTGCAAATGTAAATCTTTCCCTTTCTTTCTCTCGCCTGCGCGAACGGTGGACTAGCCGTAAAGTTTTCGTCGATTTACGAGGTACAAACTGGAGAAATGAGAAGAAAGGCGATTTTATATCTTTATTCAATTAGTGCCGGTAGGAAGCTAATTATTTGCGATTTTAGTTGTATGAATTATTACAGACGCAGCGATTTTGTCACGGGAATTCCTACGTTGCATTTCTAGCTACATTATGACTCTCTTGTGTAATATATTAGCAGTATTTTAGAGAGAAGAACCATTACTGAATGTAAAATGTAGAAAATGTTGCATTTCGACGGGGGAATTTCTGGCGCGTCAAATAATAATGCTCGTAACAAATATCCGTAGTGAGCAAACCAAAAGAGATAGAGAGAGAGAGAGAGAGAGAGAGAGAGAGAGAGAGAGAGAGAGAAAGAGAGAGAAAGAGAAACGAAGCCTTTCTACGTCCTATAAAACTAAAGTAGCGCGATGATAAACGTCCAATAATTCCATCTTTTCTCAGTCATAATAAAGCGGGCCGTTCGGGAAAAGCATTGGAATTTATGAAAAAAGCTGTCGGTACTCTTTCGGCGCAAAAAGAACGAGAGGGGCCGGCAAATGGCCTGAGGATGAAAAAAAAAATAGGACAATTTCTCTTACTTGCCGTCATTTTCTTTACCTGACATTATCCAGGAATCTCGTCACGCGATCGAACCAACGAAACGTGTTCGATGGACACGATTGGTCGGTATAACGATTTTTATGACCAACTCTCGGAAGAACGATCAGCCAAATAAATTGCTGGCACACGCGATAAAAAAAAGCGTCTGGCATAGGTGGCAGGGAACCAGGAATAGAAAAAAAGGGATGACGGGGTATGGCAAAAGCCTCTGCTAGCGACAGGGAGGGAGGGGAGGAGAGAGCAGAGAGATATCACAGTTGGGGCGAGTTTGGTAAAGTTGACGGGCGATATTACGGAGCGGGCGTGAAAAACGAGCGGGATGTTAAAAAAAAAATATCATCCCCAGTCCCTTTGTCCGCCCCCATGATCGAGGTCGCCGGGTCAGCCACTTGATAAAAGTGAGGAGAAAAAAAGGGGGATGCCAAAGCTCGTTCCTCTGCTGTTCGCCGCTCTAATTACGCCGATGAACACGATTACGGCCGATGCGACAACAGGCAATTGAGGTCACGATAATGACAACAATGGTAGTTTGAGTTTAAATTGTATAAAATCGCTATCGGAAGTTGATGAAATTTGAAGCCGACTTGTCGTATTGAATGTTACTTACTGATGTAATATTTATGATGTTATATCGTTGTACGTTTATCTTTCATACATTGTTCGTCGAACGGCGTACGATGGAAGAATTTCCAACGCCAATACGAATAGTACATACGTATATGTATGTATAATTAAACTAATTGCGCGGCGCCAGCAGCGCTTTGCTTCATTATAGCGTCGGATGCTTCTGACCGACCATACATCCGCGTTCAATCGAATATTGCTTTTATGACATTTGTCGTGTTAATTCGTTGCGTTTCTCGAATTATCAGTTTATCCTCCGGCCGGTATATACACTCATAGACAGATGCATATACAATTTTATATCGGTGCGTGTAAAGCAAACGTTAAATATCCTGCAACCATTCAACCAATACTTCGTCAATATTCTGCAACAAAATATTTTGATTAAATGTAGTTGTAATATGAGTTTTGTTTTTCGATAACACTATAGATGATAAAAAATACTTGCAAACATTTTTAACGATTATTTTTATAACAGATTATAAAATACAAATCATAAATATAGGATATCGTGTTTCTTTCGTCTATATCAAATAAAATGTTATTTTGAATTAATCATATTCATAATTTAGTTAATATTAATTTTTCATTTAGGAAAGTAATGATTATTTGCATAAATCTGTGCATGTGTATAATAGATATGAACGAAGAAGGAGACGATAATAGGGATATTCATTCAATTCTATCTAATCATCGAGTCAGATTAGAGATATTAACGGAAAATGTCATGCGTCTAACAAGCTGCGATTAAACCTTCCGCATCTTGTCGCAGCGACATCCTTCAAATTGGATCTCGTTATCCATGCTTCAATATCTTGCGGTTGGCTGATACAAATACATACGTATTTGTGCGGCTGTGCGGTTCGAAACTAATTCCGGGTCCGTTGGTTCGCCACAAACGCGCCAATTCGTAGGAACGATATTTGGCGGATATGCAAATCGCCGATCGGTCGTTGATTCTTGCTCGAAAATCGGCAAGCAGTACGAATTCGAGTACCCCTTTGTACCCTACCGAATATTCTCGTCGAAGTTTGCATACGAGCGTGAAACATCTCTCTCTCTCTCTCTCTCTCTCTCTCTCTCCCCCTCTGTTCCTCTTTCTTTCTCTTTCTCTCATTTCTCTCACTCTTTGTCAACACAAGTGCATCGTTAAGTGGTACGAATGCAGTCGTTCGTGAAATTGAATGAATTACAAAAAAGCCTGTGCCTCGCTGGTTTTACAATTCGCCAAGCATCTCTCTCTTTTTCTCTTTTTCCCTCTCTCCTTTCTCTGTCTCTCTGGATCTTTCTCTCTTTAACATGGCTTGATTTTACATTCCGTATAGCGAAACAAAAATACGTATTTAAATTAAATTAATTGTAAAGATTTACATCTCTCTCATGCTTCCTATGCATGATTCAAGAGAATTGAGAGATGCATCTCGTAAGATCGTTATTCTAGGATTTCTGCTCTTTACATTAATGATGTATTGTGAGGAAAATCTAGAATTTCTTCACCCTTTGAAAAGCTTCTCCTTATCCAGTCGTTCACTCACTTTTTCGTATTACTATACCGCGACGCACGTATAACACAATAATCTCCCGCAATGCAGGACGAGATCTGTCAGAGTCGAGAATATACCGGAGATTGAACCGCGCCCGAATGAAGCTCGTTCTCGCGCGAGTTTATTCAACAAACAACCAATCAGGATATCTCCCTCTCTTGCGAACGGTTTAAAAAGTTAATCCGTCAAAAGCAATTCCGTTTCTCTGTTCCTGTCACAACGTACTATCGTCTGCTGCTCTTCGTAAACTTCCAATCGATTCCGCACACCGTGCCGGAGTAAGCTAAATATTTATCAACGTGCCGGACGGAAAATGCGTTATTTAAATGCGACGTTGTCTAAACGGATTGGCTGTGCAGCATCGACGTATACGCGTGTTCTAGCGCGTACATGAGCGCAAGCGGGAACGTTTCATATGTCCGCAAAGTGTCCACGTCGCGTCACGTTGAATTCGTCGTAAATTGAAAAACAGAATCAATTTAACTATCGAGTGAAAAAAACTATTTAAAAAAATTGATAGTTAAAAACTGAAACTATTAAAGGGTACAGTATAGAGTTTACAACGATGTTTGTAAACAGATATGGAAATTTATTCTAAGCCGCTTCTAATGGAAAATTAGAATCCCTTATATAATCGACTTTGTCGCTGAAGATATCCACAGACTCAAACGAGAGACAGACAAGAGCACGGGTGGAAAAGCGTGGGGATAAATTTGTAAAGTTAATCCGACAAATTTCACGAGCAACGAGACTGGGATTTGCAAATTTGAACCGCTCGAGTTTCACGAGGATCGTAATTATTCCTGCTGGAGCGTCAAGACTGATTACAATAGCCCCGTGGTGGCTCTAATTCAACTGGATCTCCTTGAAGAGAATACCGTCCCAGGAACGACAGCCCGCCCGCCGCTAATTTCGTAACATCTCCGTTAAATTATTCCATTTCGCGTCGTTGTATATTCTGTTGTTTCGCGAGCGTTCGAGAAAGTAAAATAACGTCATGATAAAATAAAAGTTCAACTTTCTGTGACGCGCGCGTTCGCGCATTTCCGACGCTGTTGACTCCGGGATAGGGACGGAATTATTTAAATCGAATTCGGACGACGTTTCTCAAGCGGAGCGATCCTTTCCTCGTTGTAAATTTCTAGCGAATAATATATGTGTGCCATGCCAACGGAATATTCAACGTTACGGAGGCGAAGGAGATCGGAACTTTCGTCATATCCTCCCGAGCTGCAACTTACGGAGCGGACGAAACGTGGGCCGGAAAAATCCTGGGGAACACGAAGGAAGAAGGAGCCCCGGATGAGAATGGAACGCCGGGGGGCCCCGGACGAGTCAGTGGGGCCAGGGGAATAACGAGAAACGAAGAAACATGGAATCGAGATGGAAGAGCCGAATGAAAAAGAGTGTCTCGTGCACTCTAGAGACAACCAAGGAAGAAATATGTCTCTGGCATGCTCGAGCGACGACGGTGACGGCTAAACTCCAAGACTTTTAAATTCCATGAGCTTCCGCAGAATTACTCCGAATGCTAGAAAGATACGCGGTATGCGAATACTCGTTCGTCATTTTTGGTTTCCGCCAGGTCCGGAAGGTCGGTTTAATTAAATGTTTGCGGTCCGGTATGGAACGTCGCCGCGAGAATTACCACGCACGGGTACCCTCGCGTTGCTAACGACGGATGAATATGCGACAGAAATTTTCTCAGCGATATTTGGAAGCATGCATGCAGATCCAAGGATACACAGACGATCCCAGAAGTCATTAGCTTCGGCAGTAGATTTAGCGACACATTTAAAATAATGAATTAAGTATGTAAGCGAACCTAAACGGATTTTGCTGTATCTATTATATACTTTATCGTACAAAGAATAATATTTCAATAATGATAATATAATTAAATAACTATCTGATAAGATGATTCTGTATATCGATATTTTAGAACGACAATCAATGTCGTCTCGAATCCTTTGGGAAATTCATAAATGGATGAATTCCCTATGGTTTTCGCGCGCATTCGCTACAATACGCTACATTATTGTCAAGTCACAAAGCGACGTCCATCATTCTCGTTTCCAGATATTCGTTTCTCTGTACAGGCTATTGAAAGTCCTTCAATAAATTGGTTGCCCGATGCATTGTGGAAGGACATCTGGGTGGAGCTGGAGTTTACCTGACAGCAATCAAAATTCTTTTTTTATTATTTCTTTCGACTTCGTGCTTTTACTACGAATAGACGCGGTCGGTATCTCTTCCGCTCGGCGATAACCTCAACGACGACGTTTCTAGAAATGTATGGTAACCGCATACGCCGTACGAGGCGGGTTACTATCTCGGAAGCAAGAATTCGCCGGCAGATTTGTTTGCGGATCTAATTTGTGATTTAAATCGCGGAAGATATTTATGACTCGCTGTCCGTCGATATTCCTCGGGACACTCTGTTCTCGTATTTGCATGTCGGGATGAATAAATACGAGGGCCGGGTTCGCGCCTGTGAAGCGCCGCAAATAACTCTGGCTGTTTTCCTCGTGAATTCTGGTACAGGGATAAATATAAATACGCGACGAAGGAAATTAAATCTACGAAGCGTAAGACGTTATATGCGTGGCATTCGCCAATTTTAACAGAAAGGTTAAGGTGAAAGTCAAATCCCGGTGTAGCCAAGCATTCATGTATTCTAGAACATATTCATATTCTAGAACATATTAATATCGCAACTTCTCTACAAGATACGTAATATTTCATTTTTATACATATATGTTTCTAAACTAGTGCTGTTAATTCTTCATACGTTTTATTAACCTTTATTAGCGGGTAATTACAATATTCCAAATATAGTTTTCTTCAAAATCTTGTTTTGGAAAATAAATGGTATTGTCCAGATGTCTTAGAATTTATTATTTTTACATTCCTTTATTTCATAAAGGTATAGCTATCAATAAGTAAATTTGACTATAACATAATATACTTGAAAATATTTTAAAATAAAAAAATTTGTTGAGATGCAGGTGTTCTGAATACTCCACATACCAATTTGTGTATCTTTAAATCACCTATCTATTTAAAAATTAATTTTTTATATTACCCGTTAATTTTAAACGAATAATTCAATCGAGATCGAATAGCAAGCAGTGCGTCAATATCGAACGAAAATATGGAGACGCCATGAACTCCGATGAAGTTTCCGATGCAATCTTACATCTTTCTTTACACGTACCTTTTTAAGAAAACTTCTTCCTCTTTAATGTTACAAGCTTCTGCTGCCTTGAGTTTTGAAAGTTCATTCCACCGCCCGTCTTGTTTTACGTCAGGGCTACCAAGATTGCGACCGAGAAGGAGGCGAACTGTAAAGCCAAGTGGAAGTTTAATAACATTTCTATAAAACATGCTTCGCTCGAGAAAGTTTGTAATAATATTTACCGCGCGTTGCAGCTTAATTTATGTCGTATGCAAAGCATCATTGGATACTTCAGGCATTTCGTCACGTCGCTTGTTAACTACTCCAATCTTACATCTCAATTGACATTGCGATGAACTGCGTACAAAGCTAGCACACATGATTTAATTACATCAGTAACTGTATATGTATCTTAATATTTTAAAATAAAAATACATAGTTCAAGAATAAGTTAAGTAGGGTAATTGCTGAAATTGCAGTACTTCACTTAAAAATTCATTTATTATATTTACAATATCTCATGGATTAATTATTTAAAAATTACATGATACTGCAACACTTGCTATTTTATACTTGTAATATAAAGCGCAGTAGAAATGTTATTATTTTTTAACGTAAATAAAAAATCATAATAATGTTGCTACTTTTCAATTCATATTTCATAACAGAATTGTAAAAAACATAAATTAAATAGCTCATGTTTTCGATAATTTATCGTGATTAAAAAATATTATTAGAATTGGAATAAAATTAAAATTTTCTTTTCTAAATGTTCTGGTTTGTAAGTTAAATAAATAATGATCAATATAAGAAGACTCAATAAATTCAAACTATAAGTAAAAAAAGTTTTATAAAATGTTTAGTTTCTTAAATCGCATTATTTGCAGGTTTTTTAAAATCATCATTTAAAACGTTATAATAACATAAAGCGCAAAAGTTAAGAAAAAAAAACATAAAAAAAATTGTAGTTTATTATACTGTAACAAATTTAAGAATATTCTTTATAATTTCTGAATTATAATTTATATGAAAAGTGGTGTAATTTCGGCAACCTTACTCTATACGTAAAATGTCTATATGAACCTCCGCAGTTATTAGTATGTAAATATATTTATAAAACGATAAGGTATAGAACTATATTCAGAATGCGCTAATAACGATATTAACATATTTACATTACAGCACCTGCGATGGTTTACATTATATCTATACATTATACAATTTCAGAAGTAAAAGCGTGCATTTATCGATAAAAGCGCGTTTTGTAAATACAAACCATAATTCGTAAACAATTGGAATGTACTTACCAATAAAGTTGACTACAAAATTTATACATAGTTAACTTTATTGGTAAGTTCAAATTGTTTATAAATAATATCTTGTCGCATTATAAATGTACATATTTTATCAATAAGTATATTTTGATTATATTTACGCACTAACAACCATGCAGGAGTTCATATAAACATTTTATTTATATTTGACTTATAACATTATAATTACCGTTTGTTAAATTTCTAATTTTTTTTTACCTCGTTTATTTACAACTAGTATATTTGTATACGGCGAAATCAATGGGCGAACAGATTCAATACGATCGAAGGAACGTTTACTGTTTTCCTTTTCTGTTTTTTTTTTAAACGGTTAACCACACAAGCCGACGAGTTTTATCGTCACGCACGTTATTTCGGTTGAAGTGCCGTGCCATGTTGAATACACCTCGGCTTTTATTGGACGAAATCCATATCACCGCGACGCGTACGGAACTAGTGCGACACGTCCCCTGGGATTCGTCGCGCAGCATCGAGGTCCCGTATGCCTACCTAATGGCCAAGCAGCGCACCAGTTTCCGGTATGTTTCGGCGACAGGTATCAGCCGCGGACAGTATCAGACCAGGCGCACTATCGGATCGTGTTCGACAACGAGCAGTGATCCGGGTCTAATCTCTCTCCGGTTCGATACGTCGAGGAACGACACGATTGCAAGTTTGCGAATTGTTTCGCGCTATCACCTGTAAGTTACGGGAGGGAGTTGCAATATAGACGAGCACATAACATGGTGATACGTAATAAATTCTCGCATTTTCATTATGCAGAAAAATTTGATACAGTAGAAGCTTTCGTGGACGATTAGTCTGTTTCATAGTAGCCTATTTTGATGGCAATGTTGACGCTTAAAAAATATGCTTGTAATGTAATATTGTTAATTGGGATCGTTTAATCGATTTTTTTTTCGTGTTTATCAAGCGTTGTAATATCTAATATGGATCGCACCAACGAAACTAGGACGCTTGCGATGACATAAGAACATTTCTGCTACGTGGAACCGCTTTTAATATTTTTTCTCTTCTTTTTTTTTTACTGCTCTGGATACGTGAGCTGCCGTGCCGGTGTACTCGGGGTGCTTTATGATGTCGTTAAAAATGTCGCCCCTATCTGCCGCGAACGCGTACGGCGCGGCACCCTGGAAATATCGCTGCTCGCATGCTAGTCTCAAATTTACGTACCGAAGACAGCGATACGTGTTCGATGATCTTTCTCATCCATTCGCTCGAATAACATGTTTTTGCGTGTCTTCTATATCACGATACTTTATCTTGATTGGATGCTACGTATTTTTAGAGAAAAAGTTAAAAAAAAAAAGAAAGAAAAACCAATAGCAACTCGGAAGCAGAAGTTATGCATTGACGTAAGCATGTATCGCTCGCTTGTTTGTCTATAACCGTAAATTTATTTGGAAAACCGTCGCAACATATCGCAATATCCTTTACAAGGAAACTGCATTAGGTCCGCGGAAGATAAATAGACTTTCAGGTTTGAATGTTTTTGAGCATTTGCATGAGTCAAATTTGACACGATGCGATCTCATAAATCGACGTACAAAAGCTAAAACTCGGGATGTAATTAATGGTGAATATGTACATTGATTAATTGACAAATAAAGTGATAGGCATTTGCATGTAATACCGATTGTAAGTTGACCCTTAGCTGACTGCGAGCGCTGAGAGGACGTACTTATGGGATTTAGATGGGACAACCGCGACGACGTCGACGCCTCATTGTAATTCGAGCCCCACGTTGGAAGTTATCCCGTGTCGAATATCCAATGAGCCTTAAGCGTCTTAACTTTTCGAAGAGCTTCTTAGCATCGACCAAGATCACCTCACTACCTATTCATTTACCCTTTTGCAATAATTAATTAATACATAAGTTTCTCACGTTTACGCGTAATACTGTGCTCCCTCATAAAATTGAGTAACAGTTTATAGAAGAAACTATAAGATATTTCTACAAAACAAGGATATATAACGTGTTAGTATTAATGTGTTATAAATAATTCAATTCAATTCGCTTTTTAGTCGCATCTTTTATTAAAGATGTTGTCTGCAGAAATTTATATATCTTAAAGCAAGAATTTGTAATATAATTTATTAATATAAATTATTATTATATATAATTAATAAATAAAGGTTCTTGAAAGTAAGAAAGATTATATATCGAACAACGTCTTAAAAAGTTCACATATGGAAATCACACGAATATTATATCAGAAATTTTACGTAATACAATATTTCCTGTGATTTCAGAAAGCATTTCAGTGTATCCTTGTTATTTTCTAAATAAAATATACTAAACTAGCGAAAGAATAGCATACATTTTGCGCATACTAAAATATTGTTAGCAAATGTACATGTTTTTCTTTTTTTTAAATAAAAAATTTAACAGTTGAATCTAGCATAGAATTCTTGGAAAAAACAGTGCAATTTGTTCGCCGTCAATCACGCGATACTCGTTGCCATGTACAAAAACTTTCGACAAAATCTCGCGAAAGTTCGATTTTTCTTTGCCTATGCACGTTCTGTCTATTATCATCACGCATGCACCACATCGTTCGAATCGTTAATTGCCCCTGTAAACGCATCCTAATTGGAAACCACCAGTCGTTAGAGGAAATTCTATTGAGCGATTTCAAAACTGGATGCCCGTGTGCGCGTTACCCGCATTGACGTCATGTGACAATAGATCAATATCTCATGTGAAAACAAACATTGCCTTTGCATTCTGTGCATATCTGTACGCGAATTCTAATATCTCTTCCGCAAGAATTTTGACGCTGTTTGTATCATATCACCGGTTACTTTGCAAACCATTAACAGATTTCCTGTCCTATCCTGTCAAATGATTTTAATAATGGCGATTTTGACAGTATTGAAAAAATGGAACTTAGCACTTAATACACTAAAAGAGCAATTTTGTTGAAGAATCTAAAAAGGCTAGATAAAGATCAGAAAATATTTTTGTTGAATCATCAAAATAACTTTGTAACAATCTTAAGCATGATGAGCGATGCTGCAAAATGTTTTGATAATCTAGCAATCAATTTTTTCGTCCTATCTAATTGTTTTGATGGTTCAGCAGAATTATTTTTTAGATCTAGCTAAATTTTTTAATTCGTCAGCAAAATTGTTCTTTCAGTGTAATTCTAATTCTAATAGCTCTTATCCGGTGAGAATAATAATTTTTCTCTTTTTATTTACGTATTTTTAAATGGCCATCATAAATTATACCTACACAGAAAAAAAAGTTTGGTTGAAGTATTTAAAAACTTAAGCAGATACAGATCTCTCTGTAAATAATTTTGTTAGATAATTAAAATAATTATATAGAAAACTCAAGCTTATGATGAGCAATGCTTCAAAAAAATTTTAATTTTGTTTACATTGTTGCAGCTAGTTTGAACGTCCTATATAATTATGTTAATTGTTCGACAAAATTATTTTCAGATCTGTATCTAGCTAAATTTTTAAATACTTTAGCAAAACCGTTTTTTTTTTCATGTATACAAATCTTCTTACTATCGCAATTATTTTCTGCTTTTTGGGGCTATTTTTGAATTGCATCTTTCTATAACTCAATTTCGTGCACGTGCCCCTCCACGCAACGAATATCAAATGATATTCCACCCAGAAAATCTTCTTTCTGCCTGGGAAGACTCCGGCCGCGCTTTACCGTCGTCATGGATGACGTATGCCGTCTGGCGCGTCGAGAAGGGTCGTTCAGGATACTAAGATAGAAGCGACGCTTCGAGGCCTCTGAGCGAAGAAATATCGCCGAAAGAGTCAGGAAGCCAATTTCGTCTCGCGCATATCCGTCCCTGAAAAGGATCACGTTTAGACCCAGGCTAGCAGAGAAGTCAAAACGTAAATCATATTAGTCTCTCATTTCTCTCTACTTCTCTTTCTCATTCCCACTGCGAGCGCTGGAGAAACGAAGAGGAACGATAATGGCGGTGTAATGTACTTTGAAGTTTGCCGGCTAAAGTGTGACCGCGGTTATCTTGCCGACGCGACGCTATTATATTTTGCCATTACCTTCTACTCCTCTCCCTCCCTTCCACTTCCTCCTACTCTCCCGTACCGTGGTCTGCCATCCCTCGCGAAAGTCGACTAACCACATTAATGTCCGGTACCAAAATTCGGAACGGGTCAAAGTTCGTCCTTCGACCACACCGACGTTAAGTACAACGAAGTGTGACATATAATGATCGTAGTTGAAATTTCAGAAATCGAGAATCGAGAGAGACCGGCGAAAAACTGAGAAGCGATTTTTCTTTTTGAATTTTTAACGAATTCTTTTTTTATTTTCCCGACACTTTCAGCGCAACTGGGCACGAATGAAATTCTCCTCTGATTAATATGAAAAAGCGACCGACCGGGATTTAGATTCAGTTATTACTGGCCGGGGGTCGCGCCACGCGCTATGGGCATCGTGCGTCGTCTCGTTACAGAGACTCATATTCCACCCTCCGGAACAACGTTCTTACCGTAATGAAATCCGCGGCTATTTCACCGCTGCGTTTCGTCATTCTTAATGCTCCTTTTGTTGTCATACATCTACCCGCATACTATACCGCAACCGTATTTCGTCGTTCTCGAGTTCGCTTACCACAATGTGTATTTCCTCGTGCAGTAGTAGCAGACACGTATGGTCAGACGCGCCACCGTCTAGAATTCAGGAGCCGGTCCGGAAAGTTTTCTGGAAAAATGGATATTGTGCGAAAAGCCGTAGAAATTCGACGCGGAAATGTAGCATAGCCGCAAAGTTTATTCGTGCGTTTGGCTATCGAGCGACTTTACTTTGGTGACTTTATTCGTTTCTTTATTCGAGACTTTATTTGCAAGTAAATACATAAATGTATATTGACTGAGACCGAAATTCGCAAATCGTTTGCGACGAAAACAACCCAGCACGATTTTGTAAACAGACATGCTATATACTAGATAGGATATAAATGCGAGCGGACAAATAAGATCAAATATGAAAATTATTTTCGTCTCCTTAAGAATCGTTGTATGATTCACATTAAATTATTTATATCTTATATCGATACTCACTTCGAAATAGTTTCTGTTACATTGAGAGAAAAGTTTTCGGTATTTGTAACTATAATTGCATGATAAAAGAATTACGATTAAGAGCTCCATTTTTACTATTGCTGTAATGTTAGTAATAATAATTACACTTCTACTAAAAAATACATAGTTGGCACCAAAGCTGATTATAAATTATAATTAAATTATGATAATTGCATTTTTCTTCAGTGAATATTACACAAAAAATATATATCTTTATACTAATATTTGTTTTGGATATACTTTACAATGATTAGTAACAACGTTGTGATTATTATTGTTGTCATTTTTTATATAGTACCTTGTTATTTGATACTGCGACCACAGTCGAAACTCGGTGTCTTGGATAGAATCAAAGAGTACAAACATAAAAGAATTGATTTACACGGCTTTTGTTTATATATTTTGAATTTTTGAATATCATTTTTGTTATACATCACCAAGAATATCGAAAACGGAATTGTGATAGTACAATTGTATAATTGTATATAAGCATGCAATATTATTTAATACTATGTTAAATAATATTATATAATATTAAACATTCCTGAAATATTAATAAAAGATTATTCATTGTGATAATATTATTATAATAATATTATATGATTATTAGAAAATTAATATTATGCTAAATAATAAATATTATAAAAAAAAAATGTTACTGTAATATTACTGTCATATGATTATATGATTTAACACAAAAATATAATATATAATAACTATTACTAATAATTATTTTAACAATATTCCATGGATATGGAAATAATAAAAAAATAATATCAAGGATGTTATGTAAAGTGGACATATATATGACTTCAATAAAATAGTCCCATGAAATATCCATTAAACATCCATTAAATGTCGAATAGTCAATTAAAAAATATTATATAATATTCTCAGAATATAATAATAATATTTCTTTAATTTTTAATATTCATATAACATTTCAGAAATATTGTGTACTTATAGGATTGTAGAACGTTATATTTTCTTTCGCACTGCATTTTCCTTCTATTACATTTCTCAATTAAACTCCATTAATACATCACAAAAAAGTTTTCACTATAATAAATCAAATGTTATATCCCATTAAATGTGTGTGTGTGTGTGTGTATGTGTGTGTGTATAAACTCGATGAAACTCATTTTACATTTTGCAACATATCCAACATATTCCATATTATTAAGAAATAATTTTTAAAGTCATGTGTGATTAATAGAAATAAAATAGACGCGGTTTCGATTCAACGTGACACAAGACATCAATTATTTGAATATTCCCGTTCTGAGACACGAAATTAATAAGATTATTAAGCCATAAAAAGCTGTTTCCGCGATGTCTGCGATCTTCTCTCACGCTTAGAGAATAAAAATATTTTCTTTTCGTAAGATATACGCGCTTCACTTCCTTAGCCAAGTAGACTACGTGCGATCTTTCGAACTCCCATTCCACCGATCAGAGGCGATTTACTCTCTACCGAGTAGCTCTTTAAAGCGAAGCCTTACTCACGTCCGGCACGGGCATCGATCCGACATTGCCAGGATGAACCAAAAATTTTATCAAACCTCGCCTGAATTCCAGACGAAATTCCGAGGAGATATTTCCTCTACTTTATGAGTTCCCAACCCTTTCACGCACAAGATCTGCGCAATTTTGATAAGAAAAATACTTTATTGCAACATCTTGTGCGAGAAATTGCGCAAAATGGTCTCCCGGAAAAATTCCTTTCTAAATTGCGTTTGCACGCTACATTTTTTTTCCTATTTATTTACTTATTTATTTATATTTATTTTATATTTAATCTGACGTCATAGAAACTGGGTTATAATGTCCTAAAAGTTACTTGCTTTATGTTATAATAAATAAAAATGCTTTGTACATATACTTAGTGCTTTATTTTATCTAGGATAATCTCTGTCCCAATTACTGTGCCTGTCCCTATTAATGTGCTTTTGTATTTGTATATACAATATATATACAATATACAATAAATTATAAAGGAAATTAGCACGAATAAATAAGAAAAAAAATATTTTTTCTTGTTAAGTTAAATTATTAATGTATACGGTACCGAAGATAATATTTTATTTTTTTAGTATTAAAGTACTTTAAATATTTTTCAAAAGATATGAGGAATTTATGTGAATCCAATAATACGCCGCAAGATTTTAGGCTTGTCCCTATTAATGCGCCCTGTATTGGAGCTGAGAACGTTGTGTTATGGGTGTACATTGAAATAAATATAATTGAAATAATGATTTATGTAATATATATATCAACTTAAACAATTAAATTTATTACCTGTTTTAGTAACTATATTAAAATGAATCAAATATGGATAGGCACACAAATTGGGGGCACATTAATAGGGCTATTGCCTCTTGGAGGACTAATAAGGACAAAAACATTTTTTATTTTTGTCAAAAACATTATAAAGTAACATTTTTTAGATTAAAGAAATATTATAAGAAAAAGAAATAGTTAAAAAACTGATATTGATTACAAGTAGATAAAATTAAAAAATTACAATATTTAATAATTAATTCAGTAATAAGCAAATCAGCTAAAAGGGACATTAATAGGACAGTTACCTTATATTAAAAAACTATTCCATGAAAACTATCAGCTTTTTAAAATCATCCATGTAATATTTTAGCACCTCAACAATGCCGAATTAATCTTTAAAGTCAACATGAACTTATCGAATTAAAAATAATAAACGAGTTTATATATAGCGTCGTCTTGTGAATTATATTTGTCGCTAATTCAGAATAAATATAGATACAATTTATATTTGTATTATATATTTTGATTAGAATTTATATGTAATTTAATACGTGAGTCGATGACTTAAGTCTCTGTTTGCAATGTTGTAATAAACATTTCCATTATTTCAAAACTGTTCCTAATCAACAACTCTTATTATATATATATATATATATATATATATATATATATATATATAAAATTGACTATAATTTTCGTTTTAAATGAGGAATTCTAAGTCAAATATCCATTCTAGTAGATGAAGAAAAATGCATAAGAATTCAAAAAATTTATACATAGATAGATCTCTCTTATGATTAAGCTCTCTGTAGCATTTTGTTTAATTAAAAGAATATTTTATCATGATATGGAATATCGTATGTAGAATGATTTAATAAAACGTCGAATGTAAAGTATATATGTATCTTATTATATAGGAGAATAATTTGAAATTCAGGATAGAGAGAGGTAAGAGCTACATTTACTTTGAGCATTGTTGTGCAACGAGTAAATTTGTATTGACGTATACTTGGTAGTGCACAAAGGTTCGAGCGAAGTGGTGTGCATTTTTCTTGCACGTGCCACATCTCGAAGAAACGGGAACACCACAATGCATATCCGGTGCGAAGCCGCGACGCGGGAGAGTCGCTGCGAAAGGGCCATAAATATCGTCGGACTATCATAAAGCTTACTTTATTTGCCTAACTTCTGCTAAAGGGAAAAAGGGGAACAGGGGATTACGGCGCGGAAGGTGAAGTCGAATAGTACTCTTCCTGCTGGTTTCCTCTGGTAGAAAAAGGAAGCTGAAAAGGGCGGGAAGGCACGGCAAGGATGCGAACGAAGCTCAGGACATCCGCCAAGATGATGCATCACCACCCCAGGCGCGTACACAATCTCTGGGGATCCTGCGAAGTTGTTTTGGCATTATGCCATAAGTACGATAATACTTTGTCGAAAAAAATACGTTGACCTGTAAAATGAAAAGAAGCGAAGAGAGTACCGTCTGATTTATATAAGATGTATCATATATGAGATGTATTATATATACGATATCTAATCATATATAAGACACAAGCTGTTCACTTTGTATATTTCTTGGAATTAATACGACGAATCTAACAGAGAATAATAAGTCAGTTAATGTTTAAATTTACGTTAATTGAAGTATGATTGTAAATTACTCGATCGATTGATCGTCGTCCACAAAGAATACTCGTTACTTAGTAATTAGGTAATGTAGTAATTGCAAATAATCCCGCCAACTGTTTGGAAAGCCGTATCTTTTCAGAAATACGAAACGCGGCAGGAGTTGGATAATAAGGCCGGCAACATTATTAATTGGCGCAATAATGGTCAACGTGTCCCACTCTGGAATGATATAAGAGTTAATCCAGCGAAGTGCAACCAATATTCGTGTTGCTATATGTTCGTAGCGACGGTACGATACTGACTTTCGCCACTCCAATCAGCCTGTGAGACATGACTCCTCTGTGCTTTGATTACCGTTATAGATACATCTTATGCATCGCGCATCACGATGACTGCGAGAATGTTGACCAAGCTCCATCCGTCACGATGTAATCAATTACTTGATTTAACGATAGTTCCTGTGCTTTGCTACCGACGATAAGTTATACCAATGGTAAACAAGTTCTCTGAATTATACAGCTTGTTTCAATGAAATTGCACTCATGAATTTGACTAATCTTGATAATTATACTTTGCGAAAGAACAAAAAACCATGAAGATTTTTTATTGTCAACAATGAAATTTGTTTCATTACCACAATCAGTGGTAATGAAACAAACTAACCATAACATAGTAATGCGCAGATATAAACTATTGCTATAAGGTCTTATATATATGTTACAGTAAAATCAAAGAACATTCAGAAGAAAAATTAATATTATTAAATACTAAGAAAACTTAAAATGGTTTCTAGTAACGAAACGATAAAGATAGTTATCGGATATTGAAACAGAAGTCACTTTGGATCCGAATTTGATGCAAGAATCTCGAGTTACACATTGAAAATGCAACATCGTACGTTGCACTCCGTTGCACTTTGTCATCCCGACGACCATCGGCGCGACCAAGCTTCTAATTAATTGCCGCCCCAGCTCTTCTCTTCAGGAACAAGTGGGGTGGTAGAGTTGATAGCTACTACTGAGGTGGAATTCAAATTAGCTGGTGTTACATGGTGGAAAGGCATCTACGTCTTTTTTGTTCGCCATTTGTGTCGGAAGTGATCCTTCCTTTTTTCTTTCGTTCGGTCGAACATCGGTTATTTTGTTTCCAAGATATTCCGAAGTCGTTTCCGCGCGTTTACCACTATCGTCAGTCTCTCACACTGGTAAATTACACTTAGGATAGGAGAGAAGGGAATTGCTATATTGGGCGGCCCATTTAGCTTTGCTTCCTACTGCCTGCCCGTATTTAGGATAGTAGATGCGACCCGTATTGGTTCATTAAGCAGCCGTGCATACGGTTACGAGTGCATTCGTTCTCTTAATGAAAGAGCGAGACAGCGAGAGAGAGAAAGAGAGAGAGAGAGAGAGGGGAGGGGGGAAGTATTATTTGCCCGTAATTAAGAAACAAATATTGTTAATGAAAATTTTGCTAAGTCATTAAATCAAACAGACAGGTTAATTTATTATTTATTATTACTAGCGTCAGACATGGAGAAATTAGGATATCGATGGCATATCAAAGCTCGAGAGAACACTCGAAAGACAACTCGTGCAGTGACATTCTGCCGGATGAGCGAAAATAAAAATATTATTTAAATGAAAGGTGAACGTACGTACGTGTGTATGTATCTCAGTCCCATAAATCTCAAGCTCTCCTTCCGCGGCGCGCGCAATGCATACCCTTATCACTCATAATATTTCACGTTGGAAATATGAACACGTGCGCGCACGTTACGACGAACATGATGGCGCGTCACTCTATGCGCACTTCGCTGTATTATTTATTCTCGTTTCGGTCGGAGCTGCAAAGCAGCACGGCTGACATTAAAACTGCCGACGACCGCCAGGTCGAAAGGTGAAACTTGCTAGGTTTATTAACGATATTATAACTGCGCTTTTTGGCGACCGTTTTTTATAATGTCGTCGCCACTGCGAATATTATCACTTTCCGACGAAACAAATAAATTTATTACTTCAACTCACCGCATTTCCCTTCGCGTAGTAAATGTTTAATACGGACTCGCATAAATGACTTACACTGGCTCGTGGCTGCACGAAAATACCATCTGCGTTGGAAAAAATGTCACCGATAAATCAACGAGTGCGTAACGCAAAACTGTCGATGCACTTATTGAGATATTATTAATGCATTTTCGACACGTAAAAGCACAATGCATGATTAAACGATTAAAAGCTCTGGCATGAACTTTCAACTATCATTCACGAATGGTCCATAAAAAATTCATGCGGAACGTACTCTAGGTAGAAGCTGATACGTGTTAAGGAATTTTTTTGCCAAAAAACTTGGATTCTTCGCGAAGTTTGAAGACGCAGTAGGGCATCAGTCAACAACAATCCTCATCTTTTTCTCTGAGAATTTT
The DNA here is from genome assembly GCF_024713525.1 of Acromyrmex echinatior. Taxonomy (NCBI): domain Eukaryota; kingdom Metazoa; phylum Arthropoda; class Insecta; order Hymenoptera; family Formicidae; genus Acromyrmex; species Acromyrmex echinatior. The sequence continues at coordinate 7,625,607 of NC_141854.1, forward strand.
CGCTATCCGCAACATCGTCAGAATATTTGAAATTTGATATGTCTTTTATATATATATATATATATATATATTATAATTTATAATACTATTTATTCATACATCTTTCATGTTCGAGTTTATTTGCGATACGATTCGAAATCTTGGAGTTGCCATTTTCGTGAAGTATGAAATCATATAACGTGCATATATCGATAATATGTATTCTGCGATACAACTTTATTATTGCTTCTTATAACCCAAATATCTTTCGCTGCTTGTACCGCGAGATAATGTTTGTATCACTCAACGCGTATCGGGAAGAGAAAAGAATTGGTACATTTTAGGCGATTTGGGAAGCACGCAGAGATCATAGTGTTTATATTTTTTCTTATTCAAACTTTACTTGCTGAATTCGAAAATCGTAGTTAAAATTGTCCTGGTATCCGGGAAATTTTTTTTTCACATTTTGAATAGAAGAGAGCAACGGTTTATTTTATCACTTTTTTGACCATGTCTGCGAGTTCCTCTTTGTTTTTATAAAAATCAGTTATTATTAAAGTTGTAACTTTTACTTGCACTATAAAATAAATAAGATTTTGTAGTGAAGGCTATTATTTGTAAAGTGTTTATGAAGCGAAATATATTATAGCTACATACTATAGCTATTCCTCAGTCACGTATTCTGTTTTATTGTAGTGCGTTCTCTCTTTCGCATATGTGAACAAAATGTATATCTGCGAGAGGAGTGTCCCTGTTAAATAAAAAATAAGATAAAAAGAGAAATTTGTAGATATGGTTCAAGAAAGTAATAAATCAACCATTGCTTTTTTTTGTTCAAAATGATGAAAAAAAATAATTTCCGGATACCAGGACAATTTTAACTATGATTTTCAAATTCAACAAATAATAAATAAAATTGAGTAAGATAAAAGGCGAACATAATAATCCCTGTGCTCTCTAAATTGTCTAAAATGCAAATGCACTTCTTTTTTTCATTTTCTACACACACACACACACACACACAATCAGTATTCAAATATATTTATGATACAATGTTCAAATATATTAGAATGCAATGGTTAAATAAAAAATACAAGTTATGTGAAATACGATACTAAGTAATTTCTGTAAAATTAATTTATTATCTGCACGATAGCAGGAATTTCTGTATTTACAATTCGCCTCTCTCACGGTATTCTCATCGGAAAATACATCATTTCTGTACACAATGCGTTCGTGCGTATATCAAACTGACAAATTAACTGGCAAATTTGCTTCGTTTGCGCAGGAGATTAATGTAAAGGTCGCTGTGTGAAAGCGGAATGTATAATACAATTAATTATAAAAAAAACCAACGTCCTCGATTTTCGTAATGATGAGAAACGGAAAGTATTTTAAGGAAATTCATGAGAGTCGCGAGGATAAGAAAGGAGAGACAGGGAGAAGAAAAAAAAGGACATTGGTACGCGATGTAACCGTCGAATTTATCGCCCACACTCGACAGCCGTGCTCTCCTCCTTTATCCGCTGGAATCTTGGCCGTGAATCAAATCCGTGATTTACGATCCACGCGCATGTATATCAATTCCGCAACGACCCGATTATCAGGCCACCCCGCGGGCGGTCGTTGCCTTCGCTTGGACCATCGCCAGCGATACACTATACTCGCATCAAAGGAGAATGCCGTTTTCTCATGGACGCTTTCCGTGCTTTCTTTTTTCCTACATGATACGGCGACGACGTCGGTGGCGTCTTTATGCGGATTGCCGCGGGATTTCGAAAGGATAAGCGACTACGGAAGAGCGGCTTCGGTTGCCGCCGGTTAGATTCTCAGATATAGAGCCTCATCCGCCGCGGCGGGATTTTGTGTCAATAATGCAAATTAGATCCTTTCATAGAGCGGCTTAGTAGCAAGCGCTGTGATGATTCAGGCCGTGCAAATCCCGGAGTCGTGTCGTAAGGAGATCGGAAATATCTCGTACCGATCATCATCGAGTTGGAATAGGATCTGAGTGTTCACTAAAGTTATTTAATTGCACAGGAACTGACATTCTTCCCTTCCTCTTCCTCTTTTTCTTTCTCTCTCTCCTTTCTTTTTCTCTTCTCTATTTTTTTTTCCGATATGATTATTGTGAACGAGAAAAATTTTTCCACGTTGCGTTTCTGCATCCTTTCGTGTGCGCTATTTCCACGTCGTTGCGTGCATGGAGAATTTCGATCGAATAAAATATTTTAGCAGCTTGAGAGAGGGTGGGAAAAAGGGAACAGTAAGTCCGTGATCCGGATATTTCTTATGTCTGCATTCTTCGTATCGGGAAAAAGAAGAAGGCAGGTAAAAGAGAGAATATATCGTTATACCTGCATGGTACACGCGAGATTTTTCTTCAACTTTGTGCGTATATCTTCTTCCAAATTTTCAGAATATGATTGTATTTTATCGGAAAATCGCGGTCGATTAAATCTGATGTGATACAAATACGTGAGGTATGGTGTTACATTTTGTTAGCACCGAGATCAAAAGAAAATATTATTGCTATAAGTCATTCCGACTTTTTTTTATCACTCTTATCCATCTATTACATGCACGACTATAAGACGTCGCATCTCGTAATAGTGTTGTTGCTTTCAGAGGTACCTTCCTCTCGCTGTCGGACTATAATCTTGTAGTGGAGTTTGGTGTAAAGCTGTTACAACGAACATGTGGAAATTCATGCTTACAAGAGCAGGTAAGCTCAGCTTAATGACAGGAAGTTTATAAAATAAATAGAGAACATCCTGTTTTGCAGAATATATACAATATCATTAGGAAGGAAACAGGAAGAAATCTAATTAAATTTATTATTCGATATATCTGGGAATATTACATCTTGAAATTAACGTGCAAACGTTAGCCGTCGAAAATAAAATAAAGAGGAAAAATATAGACGCTGATGTATATTTCTGACGGACGAGATTATCCCTCAGTGACAGAGAAAAATTATAATTGCGGCTTAGATACGCATCGTGTCATGGCGAGTCCTGTTAATAACCCAAAGGAATGAAACTGCGTCGTACAATCCATTATGCGAAGCAGCGAAGTAGAAAGCGAAGAGATCTTGTTTCTTTCCAGATTGCTAACAAATCTGTAACGAGCTATTTGATATCATCTTTCTCTCGTGTAAACGCATATGTGGCTTTTTGCGCATCGATTTGTTTAATTAACAAAACTAGTATTTCACACTTCTCTTTCTCTTTCTCTTTTTTTTGCCTTTCTCTCAGTAATAATTTCAGTAAAGAAACGGTTTGAAATGAGAGCTAGAATATATGTAGGATATATTTACAATGATTACATTTATAACATAGTCATTTGTTATTTTTTTTTATTTTTATGTATTGTTTTCACTAAGCGGATTTATTTCGCGATAATTCTTAAAACAGCCATGGTGATGATTGGTGGTCGTGTAAAATCCTGTAAATCCTAAAGCATTAAAGTGCAAAAATACTCTCCTCCGATATTCATGATGTGATGTATATATGTATATATAAACACGCGTAAAAATAATGGAAAGAAACAGGAAGAAAGAGGAACAGTCGTTAGCATAGCCCGTAAATGTACGGTATAAAAATATACCGTGTGAAATGTGCCGTGACGCTGTATCTTATGTATGGCTTGGTCTGGAGGTCACCGGAAAACAACTCCGGTTTGTTCGGTGAATCCGTTTTCCTGATTTTATTGCGCTGTTTGCGGCGTGAGTTTCAACTTGTGAGAGAAAATTGTCCGTCTCGAATTTAGTAACTTAATAATATCAATTAACATCGTTTTTGTTTCAATATTATCAATAGATTTATTCGCGTCGCATGCTCCAACATGCTCCAATATGCTCCTATCATAGCTCCTACTCACCTAGAGTGAAGCTATGATAGGAGCATTTTGGAGCATGTTGGAGAATGTGACGCGAACAAACCTATTTACTATTTTACAATGCCATTTCTTTTCTACAATTCAATGAAGAACATAGAATTGAAATTTCTCTCTCTCTCTCTCTCTCTCTCTCTCTCTCTCTCTCTCTCTCTCTGTAGGAATTTTTTAAATAAGAATATTGATACATATGAACATTTTATTTTTGTTGACTTATTAGGGAACATTATTCCATTCCCAATGCTCATGGGTCGCTTTACGCGGTACGTACGATGAAAGAGTGTTCCGAAGAGATGAATTTCCCAAGCGATTCAGCGAAGTCGAAAGGAGGAATTCGAGAAGACGAATCGACGCTGCGGGTGGGGTTGGGCATTCGTAACTTACCAGCTTAATGCGGGCTCCACTGCGAGAGTAGATCGTGAAGAGAGTTTCTTCTTAACGAAGGGCCCCGGGGCCTAGAATTGTTAATTGGGCGCGGACTTTATTAATGATCGCGTGTACTGCGTCAACTTTCTTAATTCTATAATTGCACGAATTTTCCCGCGCAAACTGTTGTCTGTCTTTTTCAAAAGGATTCTCTACGCTTCTCTCCCAAAAGAGGAGGAAAGAACAAACGTTAAAAATTCTTCGGTTTGGCCGACTCGATGCTTTTAATCTCGGTAAACGAGTCTGTTTTAATTAACGGTTGTCTACACAGAATTTAGGATACAGAAAACGCTTTGAAGATACGCTTAACGAGAATAAGTTACAAAAACGAATATTATATATTAAGGGGAGGGGAAATGATGAATTTTAAAATTAAAGCACGATGTGATTATTTGACCGTTATTATAACTAGAGATTAGTTTATCGTATACGTTGCAATTAATGTCGTTATTTTAACCACGCATTGAAATAGGCAAAGAGATTAGCCACGTTTTGGAAGATAATGTGCGGTATTCCATAATGGGTGTCGGATAGCACTATGTACATTATTAAAGCAACTACGCACTATTGTTCATATTGTTCCACTGTTAACATTCTATGGAATACCATCATTTATCTCGCTATACTATATGATGCATCGAATGTATGCAGCTATAAACATTGAAAGCTTCAATATTAAATTTCATTCAATATTCAGTCCAATGTTCGACAATTCAACGAAAGATAGTATAGATATGTATTTGAAACATGCAGGAATTCTTAAAAATGTGTTTCTATTAGTATTTTCAGATTTTCTGACATCGAATTACGAATTTCCTGTAACGCCAGAACATCCGAAGATACGATCCGCACGTGTTGCTGGTTGTTTCGACCGTTCGGTATTTAGATATAGTTGAATAATAGTACAGTCAGGTATACTCTATCGACAATGCAACGATAAGCGGGGGTCTCGAATGCATTTGCAACTCTATTATGATACTGGAATATTGCTTGCCTTGGTACGAATTGCCTGCACTTGTTTGCATATTCTTGCTTTTAAAGTAATCATAATAAAATTTAATAACATGTATTTTTTTATATATATGTATATAAAATCATTAATTTAAACATATTATAAAGTATCACTTTGAATAAATATTTATATATTTCTTTTAAATTGATGATTATTAGTAAATTTAATATGTATATATTTATATATTTAAATTGATTCGTCCAAATTAGAGAACACAAATAATATTTTGTAAAACTTTTTGATCGCTTATTGTAATTTGTTTGATGTTATGCTTGTTCTGTAACAATTCTACTAACAATATGTTATTGTACGTACAATGTATACCTATATTATATGATATTTTCAATGGAATAGTGCCGGATATACTATAAATATATCCGTACATGTAAATGCAAAACGGATGGGGCAAGCCAGCGAGGGATCACATTGGAGATAGATATTGCGTTTTTCTGCATTTAAATGGCAACGACGACTAATCTCGGTATTTCAAGAGGGAGACGTGCCATAAAATATTTTCACATAGTACGATGGAGGCGATCCGCGACGGGAAATTCCAATTCATTGTAGCACAACGGCATTTATTATAATGGAGCATACTCCTGAATATTTATGCGCGACGTATTTTAAAATTACAGGAGAACGTAAAGTGTTGTATTAAATTGTCCGTGATACATTGGCTGGTCTACGATGCCTGAACGATGAATACGCGTTATTCGTCGAGCGAGTGAATTTACGAGGATGGATGAATCTGTATACGAACTGCGCGCAGCGAACTGCAATATCGATTCTGGCGATTCCATGCGTGTTTTGCATCATGGACAGGATGAGAAAACTGACAAAAGATCTTCTCCTGTATCGAATATCCGTGACTTGAATCTTAACTCTTGCTTGAGACGTGCATGTAGAAAGAATATTTTTTGCAATAAATTATTCACAGTTTTTAAGATGTTTATTAACATCAAATTAATATCCTTTTAAAACGCTTATTAACATCAATATAATTAAATTGCTTATCAATTTAATATGTATTACCAGTGATTAACGCATAGGCAAACAAGACACTTGCCTAGAGCAACAAATTTTTGAAGACAGAAAATTTTTATATAGTTGAGATAAATTTTTAATTTTTGTTTTTGCACGAGTTATACTGAGCATATTTTATCAGAAATGATATTTTAAATATTTTAATATATTTATTAAAGATATACAGTTAAAAATGTATTATATTACTTATTAAGAATTATTGAATATTTTTACCAACTGATGCAGGGGATATAAATTATTTTTTTAATCCATTTTCCCTTTTATAAAATTTATAAATTAATGAAGCCATCTGGGGGCGGGTAGACGTTGGTATCTAGATGTAGAGGCGGCAAAATGCTTAATCTATCACTGAATATTACTATCTACTTTAGTTCTGTTCATGATTGCGTTTCAAAATTGAAAAAGATTTTGTCAGTTGCAGATTTTGTCATCAATTTGCAGAATTGGATATGTATATAAATTCATTGAAATATTTAAACACTGAGAAATATTTAAACACTAAAATCCGTTTTGATCGAAAATAGGATTTTATTTCTATAATTAATTTATTCTTGTTGATCTAATAATTTAAATTATATATTCTATTTTTTGCATTTACAAATTGATACTATTATATTATTTTTTTTTATATGTCCACTTTACGAGTTTCGATTACTATTGGCTATTAACAATAATAATTTGCTAAAAATTATTTTATAAGTATTTTCTATTGCATAAAGTTGAAGATTATATCTGTATGTAAAATAAATATATCAGTTAGTGGACATGGTCTTATTGGACAATGTAACAAACAATTTTAAATATTAAGCTTTTAATAATATCGAATAATATGACTCTAAATAAATTCATTGTTTCTAAAAATTTAGTAACGAATTTATTTAGAATTGTATGTATTATTAAAAGCTTAATATTTAAAATTTTTTATCACTGTCCAATAAATAGGTCCATTAATTATCCACTAATTAATACATTTATCTTATAGAACATACATATTTATGTTTTAGAAAACATAATGGAAAATATTAATTGAACAATATTCAGGAAATAATATTATAATACATCGATATTTGTTGGAATATAATAATGTATCTCTTTTTTGCAGATTATGTAAAATAGGAGAAATAACGAGCAAAAATGTTTTATTTGTTTTATTCATTTTATTACACTAATCCTCATATTAAAATTAAAAAAAAATTATCTTTTCGAAAGATTTCCATTGAAGAGAAAACTAGTCTACTTGTCATTTATATAGACATTGCAATTACGTTAATGTCAATATAGGAAGTATAATTGATATCTTAATATATATTAGGTGTTGGAATTAATTCGTAGCGTTTTACAAGTGATGGGAAGTACTTTCATTAATGTATTTTTTAATGCTCATGTGAAATAAATAACATTCTTTCATTAAAAAACGCTACGAATTAATTCCAACACCTAATATATATCTATGTTATAATAAAATTTGAAAAGAAATGTAGAACAGGATATATTAAAAGGTTTTTTATTCTTGCATAAGACTGCATTAGAACTCTCTTTCTCGTTTTCGTTAAGTATTGCACATATCTATTTTATTTTAAATTTCAAAGTGTACACTAGTTTAGCCACAGACAGATCCTAAACATATCTTCCACACTGACTTTATTCTTCATTACTTTGTGCTAAATCATGCGTTAACGTACTGTGGCGCGACAGAAAAAGTATGAAGCAATTTAATTGTCGAAAATCGAGAGACGATGATAATGTGAGATTGAAATAATTAAAGTTTCTGTTAAAGTTCCAGTAGATTAAAAAAAAACCTCATTTTCCTCCTACCACGAAAATGATTATTGGCTTCGGTTTGTTTGTCGTCGTCGTCGCGTGAGCAACAAGCGGAGTTTAATACCTCCTTCTATGGCTAATGGCGGCCGCTTCCGACGCCATTTTCGTGCTGAAAGCAGAAGCGCGCTCGTTCGACCATACAGGTCTCGTCTCATGGGAGCCAGTGACGTTTCAAAACGTCCGTATTTACATCCCTCCTACACTCAGTACGTATTTATCTCTCCTGTCTCTCCCGCCTCATCTGTAAAAGTAATATCGTTCTATCTCTATGTCAGGGTTAATACGGGGAATAGATCATGAAAGCACTAAAAAGGATCAGACGATATTGATTTAATTCTCTTCTTTGCATTAGCCAATTATTTGATATTAGCCACTTATTTGTTTCTTGTATGTTAACTATTGCACGCATATTCGCGTTCAAAATGTTGTAAATTAAAATTCTCAATTATCCCTCTAGTTTTACTTTAGAAAGAAGAATATTACTTTAGAAAGAAGAATGAAGAATATGATTGTGCGGGAGTTGCCATGACAGAATTAATGTTCTAACGAAATAATATTCTAGATTATTACACGATAAAATAAACGTCCCAGTGATTGGGCACTTCTTACTATTACTATTAATTTCAGAAAGAGAGAAGAGAGAGAAATATTTTTTTTTATTACAATATTATAATATTAACTATATTTGAAGATTACAATTAAATTATAATATAATATTTTACAGAACATATGAGATTAATAGTTATATAAATAATGAGTTATGTAAACAAATATTTTATTTAATTGTTCAGATGTAGATATATGTCCAATCTGGAACGTATTTTATCTTATCACAATTTTTATCTTAAATGACGCAATAATAATAATAATTCTCTTTATATTATATCTTTCTTTTATACATTTTTTTAGAGATTATTGTTTTAAAAATAATTTTTATTATACGAATAACTTTATTATTTATATCTGCAGTAATTTGCTAAGACCGTTAGTTTTACCATTTTGCGGTTAAATGTATGATTTTCTTGAAATTCTATTTAGCGCGAGTTCATGTTTCTAGTTCATAGCATAAACATTCCTATTTTCTTTTCTCTGATATTCCTTGCGCTGTGATGTTTGCATGTTAGAAGAGCATGACGAAGGTATATGTTATTACTCTTTAGCAAATATTTATGTAACCAAGCGGAGATCCATTTGCATGATAACGGAGAAAATCTTCTAAAAATAGCACGAATAATATCTTGGTCACAAAGACAAAGCCAAAGAAAGGAGAAGAAAGAATAAGATATCGTAGAAGGATTTACTTACGGTTGTCTAGTCTTGGAAATTTGTGGTTATGGGACGTTTGCATATATTTTTAATAATTTACATATTTTTGCAAAAATCGAGTTTCTGAAATCATTTAAGAAGTAACTTTGTACGAGAAATAAAAACATAATTTTACGCGACATTTTAATGATATTTGAATAATATATAAATTTATATTTGATTTCATATTTATGTATAATATATATATTATATATACTATAAAGAGATCTATGTTTCGCTAACTAATCTTTATTTCTTTTCATTCAAATCTTTATTGAGTAATTATTTGTTCATAAGCTTACTCTTCATATCTTCTTGAGAAAGAATCTCTAAAAAATTTAACGAATAATACATTTCCGTTCGTGTTGATAAGCACAATAACATCTTAACGCTATTAGAATTTAATTCTTCGAGAAAAATATTTTCGTCCAAAGCGCTATTGAACAACAAGACGAAAAATTGCTGGGAAATTATTAGATATTTTTTCACAAAAGTAAAAAGCGGCGTTTCTGCAATTGATTAGACTCCTTCATTTAATTATATTTTTGATCCTTTTTCCTTATTATGCGTGAAATTAAGTAACTTTATACTTTCACACACACACACACACACACACACACACACATTATATATTTTATAACATTTTAGTGAACTATAAATGCATAAACTTGTAAAGTAAACGGCATGGCAATATTATATAAACTGAACAAACAGAATTCGTATCCGGAAATTGGCCGATATGGAGAAACGAAATAAAATTTATTTGGTATTGCCGAACGGAAATGAATAAAACTGCGAAACGGTTAATGGCGTGAAATTCATGAAAATCCACTTTTCTTCTGTCGACGCGGTGGTGATGACAAAGACTGCTGGCATGTTGCCATGACGCGACGGACGGCCGAACTTGTTAAACATTAATTATTATCCCGGAGGCACCACTTTATCTCCTCGCTCAGGTCAGAGTTTCTACTCATCGAGCACGTTTTATCATTGCATCGAAGTTATGTATTGTATATGTAAGTAACGGAAAATGTCGAGTATTCAAGTACAGTCCAACCGACAATTCGATACGACCGTGCAGATATTCACTCAGCTTTTTCATCGACCATCTCGCATTTTCACAAAAATCTAAAATAAAAATGATGCTAATTCTCATTCCGCAAAAACTGTTTAAGGTTTAATGATCTTAATTTTAACGTTTATTCGTTCAGTTAATTTGCAATTGATTTTTCTTCAATCAGAAGTTATTACTAATTATTTTTTAAATATTACAGATCGCTGCAAATGATTAATTTTCTTACGAAGCATTTGTTAGAATGCAATTAAACGACAAAATTTTGTCGATAATTCTGAAGTATTTGCGAAGTGAATACTTAAAAAGATAATGAAAATAATATAAGATTTTAATAAAGAATTTATATTTCATGATTGAGATATAATTACATTTTAGCGCAAGTTTGATTATAACTCGTCGTATAACCAAGTTTGTTATATACAAGCACAAACGTATTTTGTGATAATTTTGTATGCAATTTTTTTTCACGACGGGCTGATTGCCCGTAGAAAGATCGGAGTGCAAGCGTAGTTAATCTCCGTAATTTTATTTGTAAGAACTTTCCAATCCCTGCTCGTGCTTTCGAGTTTCATAGAAGCGAAACGATGACGGGATAGATGGATGCGGGACCGAATGGATGCCGGGGATGAAAGCGAACAACAAGAAAAGAAATTATTACGGAAACTTTCCACTCGATTATCCGCTGTCAAAGGTTCTCTAATTACGAAGGATAATTAGTCCCGAGCGCTCGGGATTTTCTCCATCGAACTCATGATTAGAAAGCGATTACTTGCGTTTATGGAGGTCTTTAAAAGCTATCTCTTTTAACTCCATCTGCGGATTTTTGTTATCGTTCCATGATATAAATTCTATCATTAGTATGACACGGATCATGAATTCGAAGAGATTCTTCGCACGAAGGAGAAAGAAATTTATTGTCAGAAGAATATTTTAAAATCTTTGAATGTATCGTGATTATTTGAAATCTTTTATTTCATACATAACGAAACCTTTTATTGAGTATATGACGAAATAAATGATTTAAAATAATTCCAATTATTATCTCGCCCATTTCCAATATAAATCATTCATTAGCGAACAAACAATATGAACTTTTAAAAAGTTTAATTAAACGTTATTGTAAAATAATCACTTTAAATTAGCTATGCAATTTATTTTGTTGTTGAAAACGCATTCATTAGCATAAATATGATCGCAAATACAATGTCCTCAGCAGTATTCTATTCGAGACTAATTAACAGGGAAACATATCGCAAGTATGATAATTATATTTTGAACATAAATAGCACAGACAAAGTTTTCATCTAAATATAAAATATCTACACATTTATACATGTATATAATATGTATACAGTTAATTTTAGCCAGAACTGACCGCGATAATTTTGCATCTCTTTATGCGTACAAATCATATATTCAATATAATCCGACTAAGCGTGACTTGTTAAAAATTAAAGTTGAGATCGATTGGTTTACAGATTTTAATTGTTTGACACAAATAATCTAGAGGAATACTCAAATTTAGCTTGCACTGTTATTTACGATCCATCTTTTTTTTTTCTGCTTATTAAATATGCTTATTAAATATATAATTATATACATACTTTCGAATTTTTAAGTATCGGTTAAGTAAACGGTGCTTAAAATTCAACCCGAGGTGTTAACACGCTCTTGAAGGTTTTAACATTCTCTTGACACTTCTTTTTGCTACGTTTAACTAGGAAATCATAAATGATGAACCGTAATTGTAACGGTTAGTGATTCTCTTAGTATACAGATCTAGAAATATAATATTTCGGAAATGTCTTTCAGCATTCTGTCCAACTTCGAAATTCCGAGAAGCTGTTTAATTGCGAAGTTGAACGAAACGTGTACTGGAATCAACATAGTTACGGAAATAGTTACAAATATTCAGACATCCTTTAAATTTCAGCAGAGAGCAACGTCTCTTATTTACGCTCGTATTTACCAGCATAATCGTATCCGAGCTTTAATTGCCTCTGGAATTTCTGTTTGTCTTAGCAATAAGAATCTGTCATGCGAATACACAAGTGTTTGCTCTCAGTTCACGATGTCCTATTAATCAAATTTTGTGTATAACAGTTACTTTCAGATGTCAGAACTTGATGTATGCAAGGAACGTTTGTTATTTGCATATATTACAGGTTTAATTTTATTCAATTCAATTGTCACACACAGGTTTGGCCAACTTTATTTTATGGCAACGTTATTGCATATACAATATTCATTTATCCATTTATTACCATTGAGTAATACTCGTTGGAATACTTTCCAATGCAAATGCATGCTAAAAGATCGTAAAAACCTTTCATAAAATGCGAATGACGTGAATTTGATTGAATCGATGTAATTTTCTAATCTATGCATGAATATATCGATAGGATAAAATTGTATTTCTAGCAGAGAAATTAAATTCACGCATGCAATAGTTATTTCAGTCAATATGATATTTCTGAAAATTATTTCATATAAAATTAAAAATTAAAAGCGATCGTTTCATTTTGACCGGTAATTTCGATGTTAAATAATTTTGCACGTTTCGAGTTTGGGTATAATTGTATTCCAAGTTCTTTTGTTAACTATTTTCTCATGAAATTATCACTACCTTTTTCTCTCTCTCTCTCTTTCTTTCTCATTTTTTTCATCAGTACGATTTTATCTATGCTTTCTATCTCTTGACATAGTATATGATATGGTAACATGATGTGACCTGGTTTTTTTCTCAAAATATACTGAAAGTATCATTATGATAAAATTTACTTGAATTTTTCTGAAACATTGATGAGTTATATTATTCGCATAAAAATTTGAAAAAAATCAGTTTATCATCTTTTTATTTCCGAACAATGTCAATGAAGTAACAGAACATGTACATATTAGTCTATTATTCCTTTATGAGCAGTTGTTGGGAATTACATGTGGTAACACGCGAGTATGTTTCTTGAGCTTTAAAGCGCGATAGTACAGAGATGAAACATGATGACAAACGGAAACCGAGATGTACGAGGCACAACTTCAGCCAAGTGACGAGAGAAAGAAATATAGTTGTAAAGTTAGATGGTGCGAATAGAACTGAATTGGCTGAAAGCATTATTATAGATCCGAGTTTATCCCTTTTATACGATATGTACTAACCTTCAGCATTGCGCAATGCTTCTTGATTTTTTTTTTCCATTCACTCTGTCTCTTCCCATTTTTTTCCTTTATTCTTTGTCTATTTTTGTTCTTCAACCAATTTTATCTTGCAGAGAACATCGCGGTTTATTTCCATATTACCGCGGTGATATAATGGATTGCTTCTTTAATGAAACTGCGGCTCTTTAATGAAACTGCGACCCTTATCAATGTGGAACATTATCATGAAGTTATAACATGAACAGGATCGGTTGTCGCGAGATTACATTCAATTTTCAATGTTTTATAAATAATTCTAAAATAGATTGTTACATTACAGTGTCATAATTAATAAGTGTTACTTGTTTAATTAATGTAAGCAGCTATAATTAATACGAGTGGTACAATTCATTGCAAGTAATTTAATTCATTTTATTATTAAACATTATATTTAACATAGTAAATTAAACACAAATTTTAAAAACAGCAAATATTAATATTAATTTTTCTCATATATTTTTAAAATAAGTATTGCATTTTTATTATATAATACTTATTTCCACGCTGTCTACAAGTCTAGAAATTGCAATTTTATCAATCCTATAGTTAATAGTACATTATCATTACGCGAAATATAAATATGCTACAATGATCGTGCAAAATTTACATTTTAATACATTTTGTTGGTAACTCATTTTTATTTATCTTTTTCCTCGCTTTTGAACGTCTTAGCAATGTTGACGAACGAAAGATGATAAACTCAGATAAGCTATGCTTCGCGATATTATGATAAATTAATGACTTAGCAATCGCGAACCTCCGCAGTCGTTATGAATGTTCAAGAAAGATAGACAGGTTGAAAAAAAAGCATCAAGGCATCTTTCAGATACTGCACCAGAAAAAAAGGACGAGCTTATCTCACGTCGACATAGTTTTTCAAATCATTTTGAGGGTATCGCTAAAATCTAAAACAAAGCATACTTTTAAGGCAGGGCCGCGATTGTATCTCGCATGATAGAAACAATTTGACTCTTATTTAACTGAATACGAAGATTTCAGCTAAAAATTTATTTCGTAGAGTTGAGAGAGAAAAAGAGAGAAAGAGACAAAAGAAAGGAGAGAGTATTTTTGCATATTTAATTTTTTTAAGCAACTATTTGTTTATTTATTGAATTTATATTTTCTATATGCTTTTTTTTTCAAATAGCAAAGTTAATATTTACCGCCACTCATTTTAACATATATCATTATTACTGCGATAAATTTCGTCAATTTATTTATTTATTTTGTCGAATGCATTTAAAATTAATAAACGCATTTATATATTTATATCGTTTTATATGAGAAACAGAATAGTAATATCATGGAAATATTGACTGTAATCAGTCACGCGATGCAAACCAGTGCGATACGACGCAATGGTCAAAAGTTTCGGCCAGATTTCGCCGGTTTCGTTTAGTAACGAATCGGATTTTGTTCTATTGCATTGCGTCCGTGAGAGTTCTGTAAAATCGGGAATTTATTCGTCGTGATGGAATTTTCGGCGACGACGAATTTTGCGGATCATCCCGCGGGCGCGCACGACCGCGAAACTCATTCGTCGTTATCGTTGTTGCCGCAGCTTTTTTCACACGAACGGCTGCAAAATGAGAAAATTCCGCGGATATCTCCGACGTGTGGTTCGAAAATTACCGGCACCGCTATGCAACCTCCTACTTTTACCGCTAACCAAACCACATGCATCCACCGCGATATTTTATTACGCCGCATTTACTTCGCGATTTCACGAACACGGTGTGGCGTGAAGAAATCAATCAAAGTTACACTGAATAGTTTTAATTAGCAGCTTTCTTTTACGTGCAGAAACGAGAGAATTTTTCTAAACCCACTGCTGAGAAAATAATGGATTTTGGTAACGCCAATAGCTAATATAATTGACGTTTCTATTTTTCGTTAGAATAAAGAATAATTTCTTTCTGCGAAATTTCTCAAAGTTTTACTGAAACTGGCTATTATGACATGATGATTTTTATTTTATTACTTTTAATTACCTGGTCGAAATCTGGTAATTTATGATGTGGATTGCATTAAATAGTACGTTTCATGACATTGCATAAATAATATTATTCAGCACAATATCAACGTTTATGTAGTACGTATTAATATCACGTACAATTATATGCGTACCAACAGTAATGTCGTTAAACATTACATAGTATTAACTAAACAGCATGAAATTATCATAATCATAGAATTATATTTCACTAACATTTATTGTCTATTCAGTATGCAATGCGAGACATTATTCCTACAAATTCTGCTTGAATAAAATTTAATTTTAAAATAAAATGAATCTATCGCGTACAGAACCACCGTGAATTTAAAAGCAAAGATATTGACGAATATTAGTTAGATGAATCTTTTGTTTCGATAAACTCAAACCGACCAAACGAAAGAGCAGATTTAACGAATTTCACAAACGGCGAGTCACTCATCAATCTTTTTGCCAACTGATTCACTTTATTTTTACCGTTTGCATTCAAAGCTCTGTAATATTGCCAATTAATAATACATCTTTCTCATCCTTCGCGGTTTTATGATTTCGCGTGCTCACGAATGGTAGAATCGTGACAGTGGATTTGACGAAATAACGTGACTCTCTTCACGAGTATCAAATATATCGGATGTATTACACATTCTTGTTACTCACATATATATGTGTATATATATATATATATATATATATATATATATATATATATAATGTCGCACAATATTTGCATGCCGCGCGAGCATCAGATCGCTCATTCATACGAAACTAGCAAACTCGCGGCAACGTAATTGACAACCGCCAAAATTACACGGGAATCGCGAGACCGTGCTGGGCGCCCTTTGATTCGCTTCGAAATTTGAAGAATGTGGCATCGATGACGGGATACTCTTGAAATAGGCGCCGTTAATTAAAGCCGTGACTTTGACGCGATCGTTTTACTCGCGAGCGCAAACGTTCTGCGAGAAACGATCGTACAAAAACACCAAGTTTCTTTATGTAGTTTAAAGTTTCATAGAGATTATATTTATTTAAAGAGAGCACTCTGTTTCGTATACGCGACAAGAGGGATGTTATTTCATGTATCTCTGGATATACATCTGAATGTTTTAACACGTTAAACGCTCGCCGTGGTATAAGGCTCGTATCGTACTATGTGACGAGATAGATAGATAGAGAGAGCGAGAGAGAGAGAGAGAGAGAGAGAAAGAGAGAGAGAGAGAGAGAGAGAGAGAGAGAGAAAGAGAGAGAGAGAAATAGCCCAACGAATAATATCTGAGATGTTGACCCACACGATCCCACGCACCGGACTGACAACTGGCTCTCCACTGCCGATCGTAACTCGTATAACTCGAGCCATCATCTCTAGTCGTCAGCAAATGACCGCAATTTCCCACGTTGCACCTGCAGCGGAGGATACTCATGGAAGAACAAGTGCAACTACCCAGGCATTCCTCATGTTCCGTAATAGTTCGAAGGACCGCGGCAGGCCTCGTCAATTACGTTGTGTCGTCAATTTATACCGAACGATCGTGGAAAATAGCTGCGTGCAGGTGCGCATTTGCCCAGGAAACGGCAATATTTGCCAAATATCGAGCAGCATCATTTGACATTATGATGGTGAAGTTTACACGATCACTGGAAATTTATCAAATTGCATTGCAAAACACACTGTGCTAAAGTTTGTTAAATAATATTGATCGGCGACATTGTATTAATTTCGATAAGCAACGAAGAACAGAAGAGAAGAAATTACTATTAGAAAATAATAAAATTATTATTAAATAATTTTATATATTTCTTTTTTTTTCGATAATGGAAACATATAATATATAAATGAAATAGAGAAAAAACGAATTTGCAATTGCAGGAAGAGATCTAAATTACATTTGCGGTGTAATTTGAGAAGAAAGAAAGCGCGAAGTGATTTTAGTCCGCTTTTGTTAAGCTACGTGCAAATTTAGCGACTGAAGTCCAGGGATTTGGAACGGGAGTTGATCGACCTAAAGAAAAGGAGGGGCGTGAACCTTGCCGGACTGGCGAAGGCAAGCAAAAAGTAATGCTAATTACAAGGGTATCTTCACAAAAAACTGCAAATTCTGCTTCTTCCCTGGAAAAACGAATGGAATTCTACCCACATGTTTTAAAGCGTAAATTGCATATAAGTCATTGTGAGAATATAATAACTGAAGGATTTGCTGATCTATTAATAATAAAACGATAACATTAACAATGTAAACAACATCATTATAAAATTTATCAATATTATGTTAATAGAAGCACAGAGCATCAAAAATTAAATGCTGTTTATGTTAATGTAGTCAGTGTACTACTTTTTTCCCTGTATTTAATACGTTTTGTTAAATTTTCATTTTATATTAATTATATGTTTCATAATGCTACGATGAAATCGTAACATACTGAGCGATATGTAATTATCGAAAATATTTCTGTTTTGATATTTTGTCAGGAAACGAATATTAATTTGAATAACGAACATTAACGGAGATTTAACTGGATGATATCTATATTAAGCTCCTTTATGGAATTTCTATTTTTAAAATAACTCTCTCATTTTTTTATTATTTTTCTAAATTCTGAAAATTTATAATATAAATTTTATAATTTATATTATAAAAAATTGATACACGAAACATGTAATCATAATGGTAATTCTCTCATCGTTTTAATTTTCTTTTAAAAAAACTACTTTTTAATGATTTTTATGATTTGATAATTAAACGAGAATTTTAGAATACATATACATGATATATCAAAGAGATAATAAGTTACGGAAGAAATGAGTATAACTATAATTTTATCGTAATCCGTCACAGGAATTCCAACGCTAAATACAATAGCAA
The DNA here is from genome assembly GCF_024713525.1 of Acromyrmex echinatior. Taxonomy (NCBI): domain Eukaryota; kingdom Metazoa; phylum Arthropoda; class Insecta; order Hymenoptera; family Formicidae; genus Acromyrmex; species Acromyrmex echinatior. The sequence continues at coordinate 7,644,215 of NC_141854.1, forward strand.
AATTCATTCGGAGTTTCTCTCTGTGCCATTTTCATTTTCTGAATATCTTCCTTGTATTTTGCCAGTTCTCTTTCCCTGAGTTGAGTTCTGTGAACTCGAGCGGCGAACGGTCGAAAGGGACAGCTCTTGCTTCGCAGCCTGGCTGGTTGCAGTTACTTTTCCTACACATCGTTTGCATACTATTTGTGTAAGCAGCAATGCATATGCATGCAGCGGCGCATCCGAAAGGCAGTCAAGGCATTGCAATTGGGGCTTATTCGATGAGGTCGAGCGAATAGAGCGGTTATAATGCAGGAAAAGAGGGAGAGAGGGAGAGGAGAGCGCTCGTTGTAATATTCATAATTAGCACCAGTATTGCGTAGATGCTTACTCCCTCTTTTAGTTATACAAGGTGTAACTAAAGTAAAGGGACAAACTTTGGAGGCGAGCTCCCTATACCAAACACGAAAAAAGTTGTTATAAACGTATATTCGCAAACTCACTGCTACTTGAGATAAAACTCAAACGAATATTTATTAATGGAAAAATGAAAAAGTAATCTTTGTTATCATTTAATATTATTTGTAACAATATTATTTAACTGCAGTAAAAAATTGAAAGTAAATAATATTAAATAATAAATATTACTTCTCATTTTAAAATCATTAAAAAATATTTGTTTAAGTTATGTTATCTCAGTAACAGTAAATTTGCGAATACATGTTTATATAAACGTTCATGTTTTGATGGGGGGAGCTCCAAAGTTTGTCCCCTCATTTTAGTTATCTGTATATCGATAAAAACGATACCGTGCGAATAAAAATGCAGATCGCAATAATCTGTTTATAACTCTCTGAATTCGAAAAATTTAGAAACTCAGTCAAAAATCATCGAGAAAAAAAACACCGAGAATGGTAACCGTAGGATAATGCGCATTACAGAGAGAAAGAGAGAGAGAGAGAGAGAGAGAGAGAGAGCTGCTTGAAATGGTCTCTGAATGCTTCTAACGCATCATTTCCGTTCATTGAACAGCACATCGGATTTCCAGCCTATCATGCATGAGATGACGACGGAAGCTCGAAGAGCCTTGTGTTATCGAGAGCCGATACCTGAAGACAGCATCAAATCAGCTTTACGATATCCTACCTACATACTCGTATGTCGATCGATGGGGATTCCCGGCATGGATAGATACTCGTACACGCGTAGTTCGAACCTTTACTTGGTGTGCTCAGTACAGATTCCCTTCGGGAAAACCGGGTCTGACGACAACCTTCGCTGTCGTTCTTGACATCCAACAGATCGCTTCTTCATTTAGCGGTTGTAGTATTTCTCGTAGAATGTCTCTTGAATGAAATTTGCCGTAGCGACTTACGTCAAATCGATCGAGAAGCTTGCTTTAATTTTATAGTGTCTTTATGAAAAAAGAGCCTTGTAAATCATTAAAAAGAATGTAATTTTACAGACTTTTTTTTAAGAAATAATGTAATAGATTAAAAAAAAATTGTGCTTTATTACACATTTTCAAAAGTATAGAAAAAAAATTTTTTAAATAATTAATTTGGTAATTATTTAAAATATCCCTCCCCCCACGTCAAATCTTAATAAAAATACACTTATTCGACGTGTTTTCTCTCAAAATTCAAAATAATTTCTTATTTTTTATGAAATTACCTTGTCGATGAACTAAAAAAAATAAGAAATATGTCGAAAATTGAGAAAATGGTAGTAATTTCAAAACAAAATTACGATGTTAACCAAAAAGTTTTGTTATTTATGCATAAAAAATTATTGAAATTAATTATTTTATTAATATTATAGGTTCATCGACGAATTAATTTGATAAATTTCATGTATTGCACCGATATAAATTAATTGATTGAAAAATCTTTCCCGCTAATTAAAAAAAAAACAGTTTTTATGAAAAAAACACGTTCAAAGTTTTTGGTACCAAAAAATAAAAATTATATTACCATAAAGTCTGTTTTTTATTCCTGTACTAAACTGCACTAGAACTTTCTTTCCCACTTTTGCCAAATACTAAATCTTTATCTATTTCACTTTAAGTTCCAAAAGTGTTGGACACTAGTTTAATTTCAGAAAACAGACTTATGGAGTTAAGCGAAAGATTTTCTATTTGCGCGCAAGAAATGGACTGAAATTTCTTTAAACTTCGCATTTTGTTCTGTAACTTTTGAAAATCTATTTTTTACATGTACTACTATTGATTAAAACAAAAAAGATTTTTTAATCTTTTTAAACCGATTACACGAGGCTCCTTTAGTAGCTCGAATGCAAGCTTTACAGGTATTTTGATTTTTAAGTTAACGGAGATATGAATAATGCAGTAAAATGCTAAAGACTTTGTCACATTGCCAGTGCGTGACTAAAATTTTTACCGCGTCATAATCCGCAATTATCAGTTCATTTTTTTCTCAGAACAATGCAGATTAATACTTTAAAGGACATCTCTTTAAACTCACTCAGTTTTTCTTTTGTCAATAATGTCTTTTTTGAATTCGTGACTACCATTTGAGAATGCTATGCATATGTATGAGGATCGATGCGACTGCATTCTCGGCGCCGCTGTGCGCAAAAATGGCGCAACACGACGGAATGGTGCAACGAGGGCTTAGGTTGTCGCTCGATGCTCTCGGCGTCGCGCGAAGAAGATTAAACGGGTTCCGTGATAAAAGGCGAGACACGTACAGAGGTAACGCCGCGGACGCAACGATCTATCTCAATAAAGCTCACGACGTATCATCGGTCCAGGGGGTTAGAAGTAATTCCGAAGAAAACGAATGAGTGCTATAACAAGAACGCGTAGTTTTATTCCGTTTCTTCATTTCGCTCGTTTCGAAAAATCCACTGTGAGTGTCAATGTTCTTGAGCTGAGAAAACTGATTCCTTTCCGATGAACTGTGCGAGTTGAAAAAAAAAGAAATATAGAAAAATATGACACTGTGCAATATGGATAAAGAAAAATTAATAAATATAAATTATAGTAAACAACGTTTCATTTATATTATGATAGAAAGAGAAAGAAAAAATGTGTGTGTGCATTTTATCTTCTATATTTAAATTAGTTTTGTAATTATAAATTTTTTACGATTATTTTTTATGTATATAACATCTACTATTTTGTAGCACATTTTTTTCTTCCTCTCACAGAGGAATCAGAGTAGTAAAGATGTGAAGTTTCTTAACTCGCTTCACCACTTCTTAAACCCTTAACCGATCGAGCACTCGCAGGATTATCACGTTTTCACATCTTCCATCATCGATTATCCGTAGCAAGAATAGTAGAGTCTAATTTGAGATAGTCCTGAGAATCAGAACGTGCGTCTGCGATTGTAATAGCTGAGAGCGCTTTGCGGATCTTTTGCACGCAGGCGAAGTCTTTCTATCGTAGTCTACTCTAAAACTCTGCTTCCAAAAGTTTACAAGTTATTTAAAATGCTCCGTTTCTCTCCTACACAATTGTCATTCTCTCGCTATCGCTACAGACGATATATATTGTTGTCAATTGTAGCAGTTATCAGTTATCGCATTTTACGTAATCCAATTTTGAGATTTCCTCTCGGAAATCTTATCTGGAAGAGTTCTTTCTATCTAAGTTCAGCTCTGTACACGTTCTGTACGTATTCTTTGAATAACACACTGAATGTTATACAGAGTTCAACAAATACTCGAGAGACGTATAAAAGTGGCGTGTAAGAAAGTCCTAAGCACCTCCTCAAAATCTAATCTTAAACTTTTCTGGATATAATATATTCTTTGAATACATAAGAAGGAAGGTAGAGATAATTGATGAAAATGGCTGAATGAGATCGCACGTCTCGCATATTAAAAGAGACGAATGTAGTAGCTATGCGGGCTTGGAGTAAAGTAGCCGCAGCCACGTTGCTATGGTCGAATTACGTGATCCCTGACTACGTGCATCGCGGTCGAGGGTACACGCGATAACCGATAGTTCTCGAAGTAATGAAGCGTGTTCCCCACTTTCCTTGCGAGAGAGGAAACGATGGTTTTCGTGGCGAAGGACGGAAAGAGGAAGCGAGAAGGGACAGAGAGTGTAAGTTTCGCCAGAAATTTCAGAATGTTCAACTACTTGGTTTCCTATCAACCGTACTCTAATTAATGACGTTAGTTTATCCTACGGCCAGATAGCTTCGACCATGAGTGATTCCTTCTTTTGGTGATGCTTTCTTTGATCTTCGTTTTATTCTCTTACAAGGAAACCTGTGGTAGTATCCTTCTTCGATTTTAGTGAGTTCCGAATATATTGTTTTCGAGGGATGCGTTCGGAGAGACGCTGCTCGCGTTATTCAGGGCTATAGTACAAGATGTTCGCGGAATTGCAGGTAGCGCTAGCAAACACAATCATGACGTCACTAATAGTAGCATTTTATGTCATAATTGCACGCTATCAACGCTATTCCGATAGATAGTGTATTGGTAGCGTTAGCGTTTGTGAACTCTGTAAACAACATTGTTATATCACTGCATATAAGTCGATTGTTGCATCACTACATATAACATCGTTCAAGAACCGTTGTAATATTATAGGTTCCCTGTACATCCAAATTCTGTAATCACTAATTCTCAATTGTAAATTTTATTGACTGCACGAATAAATGAAATGAAATGAAATGGAATTCAATTAAATCACCGAAGAAGAGTAGAGAACGGATTTTAGAAAAGAAAGATGGCTATGGCAAGAAGAAGTTACAGGTAATTCCAAGTATATTGGATAAAAGAGATCTGGTCTGTTCGATTCTGGGATGCATTTTATTATTAACATGAAGTACTATTTTTAATATTTTTTAAATTATTGTAAATATTTAATTATATAGTAAAGTTTATAAAACCTTAATTAATTTTTTAGTTTGTTTCTATACCATCAATCCAATATTTGAATATAATATGAACATGAGAGAGAGAGAGAGAGAGAGAGAGAGAGAGAGAGAGAGAGAGAGATAGAGAGAGAGAATTTTCTTTAATAATTAAAATGTATTCAAAATATTTCGTTGTTAAAAATATTTGCATCAAAATACATAATATTTAATAATAATTAACTACATATAAATGTATTTATCGGAATATGTATATATATATGTATATATCTCTTTATTTTAATATTACAGAAGATTATTAGAAGTTCTTAATAATATATAAATATAAATAATAATATATAAATATTACTAATAACATCTATAATAAAGATTAAGGAATGTGAGTTCAATATTGTATATTATTTTTTAAACAAATAAATTATACATAATAAAAAATTATTAAATACCTTCTCGAATATTTCTATTAGGTAATATTTTTTAAAATTCTTCATGATTCTCTCTCTCTCTCTCTCTCTCTCTCTCCCCCCCCCCTTTCTCTTTGTCTATATATACTAATACTTTACATCGTTAATAATATCAGTTATACGTTTTACTAAAAAATAAAATATTTCAGCACCGTAACTTTACAGATCAAAATTTAAAAATAATGCATATAAATAAGTTATTTATATTATAAAAGGAAGACATAATATTTAAATTACGCAATACATAAAATAATCTTTCATTACTCTTGACAAAATTTGATATTATATGATTTATTTTATAAATAATATTCTATTCTTTTATAAAATCTTGTACCTTATATTCCATTTTAATCTAACTCAATGAATGCTGCTGACACTGCATTTATTGTTCATGGAGCTTGCTAATACTATCGCATTATTGACTCTACAAACAGCATTAATAGCGTTTGCATTCATAGCGTCTCTCCGAACGAACTCTAGATAAAAATAAGGTACATATATTTTTTTATACGGGCAATCACTTTTAAGAGATGCAACATCATTTTGAAGAAAATCGGATTTTTTCGTTCAAAGCATATATCGTCGAAACTGTAAGAGATAGAAGAAAATATCCTGAATAAAAATTGAATGGTTTGAAAGGTGCTTTATAATAATAATAAAAAATTATGTGAATAAACAATTTTTTTATACTATAATTATTAAATATTCTTAAAATCATTCTTTTATTTTAAATATTTTTCTATATCTTACAGTTTCATCGATATTCACTTCGAAAGATAATAACTGATTTTCTTCAAAGGGATGATGCACTTTCTAAAAGACTGGACGTTTATAAAAAAATACGTGTCCTTTATTTTTGTTTAAAAAACAGATTTAAAGCTCATCAAAATCAGAGGAGAATATTTTTATGGATTTCCTTGTTAAAAGAATATAAAAGTTGACAAATAAGAAATGATAAAAGAAAACAATTTTGTATGAAAGACAATTATTTACGATATTTAAATTTGTTTATTATGTTATTGTGTTGAGAGAATTGATTGTTGCTAACTAAAAGGGAAATGTAATTCAAGATCTTTCACAAAGACTCAAAGATTTGCATGTAGAGTATCTTTGCTACATAAGGATAGCGAGTAAAAAACGACAAGGAGAGAAATATATGAAACGTTTTCTATGACATTCTACATCTTCGATATTCTCAACGCGGCAACGATCAAAGAGTACAGCGTAATGGCTTTCAGGAATCTTCTTTAAATTCCGAACCGCATCTTTGTAACAGAAGAAAATTGTGACAAAGAAAAAGTTCTGGTGAAAAAAAGCGAATGAAATCCATTTCTTATGATCAAAACGGGGTCTATCAAATTATTAATTTTTACCAAGGATTACTGTTATCACAATAAAATACGTATTGTCGACAAAAACACTTTGATTCAACGTGGTGAATTCAGTAAATTTTAGGATCATACTTATTTTTTTTTTAGCATCTGCAATTAATTCAGAGTTCTAAAACAAATTTTATTAGAATTGAAATGGAATATATTTAATTAACGAAAATTCGGAACTAAAATTTGAATTTCACAAAATTTAATGAAAGTGCGTTCAGACAATGAATAATATTTAAAGCAGCAGCTGGCTCAGAATGGAATCCATTGTAGCATGCTTTATATAGGATTGCTTAATAATTTATAATTCCCGTTTATGTCTGACTTGTTTGACGGCTTATCGTGTTTTCCTGCCGCGCTGTAAGGTTTATTAAATTCCACGGGCGAAAAATGAAACACCGAATCTTGCATAAATGTATAAAAGCAAAGTTACTTTGCTATATTAACTTTTTGATTATCAAAGAATATTTTCATGAAAGTAGCTTGATATCTACATTGATATGACATTTATATAACAACTTTCTTGCGCAAAACATACTGATAACAAAAATTACTTTTATTATATAATTTGAATCATATAATAGAATAAAAATTTATTTTATATAACAAAAATTAAATTATTTGATAAATGTTACAATAAAATTTCTTTTATAAAAATAAATTGACTACTTTTTATCTGCACATTTTTATACAGATGTAATCACATTTATTTATAATATTTTTGATATCTTGATCTGAAAAATCAAAGCAAATTTCGGTTTAATCTCAGTTCCTTGAGAAAAAACGTTTATCTTCATCTTGCATAACAGAGGCCGCATATTTATTAAATAATTCAGATTACAGTGATTGAATAATTTAAGCTTAGCTGGATAAACAAGGAACATTTAGCATAAATTCTATGATATGATCGAGCTTTGTCTCTCGTTAGTCCGGACACGCAACCTCCGCGTTATGCTTTGATGTCAATTTGCGCGCAATAGCCTTAAGGTCGCGAACACGCCGCGCTCTGAGCGACATAAATCCAGTCAATTTCCTGACCGCTTTCCATCGCCGCCAGTGTCAGCATAATCCACTCGAGTTGGGAGCCGATAGTGTCAGCCGTAACGCGTACGCGGACATTTTGAAAGCGTGCGACGCGCCGGCGAAAGCCATCGAATGATGTACGAGAAGCGTACCCAAGAACGTCAATCCGCTATGAATGATATGCGGGGAACGATGGTCGGTATTGCATTAATTCGCAGATTGTGGCTCGATACCAGAGAGCGTGCCATCCAAGCGTGATATCCGGCCGTCGAAAAACTACCGGCCGCGAAACGTCGGTTGTGTGTGAAATTAATATCTTTTATTTAGGAAGTTGTGTAATTATACAGCAGCATTCGACATACGTTGTGTGTAACAATGCAATAAACCGTTCAACACATTCTCTTTCCAGCAGTTTTCGTTTTAGCTCCAATGTTATTTTAAAATGGCAGGTTGTGTCCTCGCTGTTATTTAAGTTAAAACGAGTCCGCGCTCCATAAAATTGCAAAAACATAAAATTCTCGGTAAACTTCTTGTATGACCGTATAACAGTGGAGAAACCAACAACTGTGAAAAGATGCTGCGTATTATTTTTGCTTATTTTTGTAAACATAATTTTGAATTTTGTAAATGAAACCATACTCAATGATGTGTATAATTTTTGAAAAAAATTTCAAGAGATCCAAATCTCAAAATATAAATATTTGCAATTCATTACGATACCACCCCATAGAAAATAATACTCAAGGGAGGGAACCTGATTTAAAGGATCAAAATTTTGTTTTTTTTTTTTGCTTTAATCGATAGTATTACTCTTCAAAAATATACTCGTAAAGATTTAGATCGAAATTCGAAATACTTTTGTAGTTATAGCTTGAGAAACAGGTCGCGCAGATATACAGCAATATCGGAAACTTTAAACGTATTTTTCTCAAAATCACTTTTTTGAAATTGGCGTGCAAGATAACTCAAAAACTATTTGACCAATCGATTTCGTCTAAAATTTTTTAGCTACATAATTGTCAATCCTAAATAAACTAAAAATGTTTGTTAAAAAATTAGTATAAATAATTATTTTTGCATAAAGAAGTCGAAATTTTATGTTCAAAATCGTAACTTTTTTTTCAATGTTCAACAATTCTTACAATTTAATATTTTTCTCCTATTTTTTTAAATTCATTTAGGATAAAATATTATCTAATTTCAAAAAATTTTTGTTTTATTTTTTTACAGACAAAAATTACAGGCTTCACTTTGCATGCCAATTAACAACGTCTGTGCCAAAGTACAATAATGATTAATATATAACTTATTATTGTATTCTTTATTTTTATATTAAAAAATTATTTTGTATTGTTAAAATATATAACAAATCACCCCTAAAATTTTAGAAAGATCGGCTTCATGGTTGTTCATAAAAAATTCCTAAAAACACTACTTTTCAGCGTTCTAAACCAGATTTAGAACCTCCCTTAATTCTTTATAATTACTATCTATTTCATTCTATAATATATTAGGTGTTGGAATTAATTCGTAGCGTTTTACAAGTGATGGGAAGTACTTTCATTAATGTATTTTTTAATGCTCATGTGAAATAAATAACATTCTTTCATTAAAAAACGCTACGAATTAATTCCAACACCTAATAACATTCTATTTTATAATTATAAAATGTTATATACAATATTTTTGATATATTAATATATGCTCGCGGATTTAAATGCAAATGATTCATAAACAAAATAAACGATAAAGATTAGTAAATAAATATAAATAAGAACGCGATGAATATGTCAGGCGCGAGCGAACTTTCTAAAATGTTGTTACATTTCTCGAGTTGTCGCGTTGACAAACGAGGTAAACCCAATGCTAAATAACTCACGAAGAAAACGTAGCGTCGTGTAACAAGCAACGATGGACGGAAGCATAGAGCGAGAACGTAAACAGCGGACACGTTATGTGTCAGAGCAGAGAAAAACGAAGAGGATTCCGCCGCGCGAATGCGAACGAGCATGCGATGAAATATGCGAGTTCGAGGGCGGCAATGTGCGACCGCAACTTTCGGCGCACCGCATTTTCCATCGGTCGAGCTTTGTGCGTGCGAGAATATTTACGATCCGCGGCTTTTGTGCGGCATATCGATTTACGCAAGCCTGACGCTGACGCCATGCCGATACCGCTCTCGAGCTCATGCTAATAAATGTAACAGACGCGATCGTTTCGTATTCGATTTCTCAATTCTACGATTGAAATTTTTGTCAGGGATAACTTGAAAATATCATTAATTCATAAGCCGTTTTGTACATTAGATAAAGAGAGAAAGACGCATTACCGTTATTAAACTAATGGATTGATTTAACGAAGTAAGGAACAAGGGTAATATTTAATACGCTCTTAGTAGCGTTCTCAAATTATCCGATATTCATCACACCGAGCGGTGCCCGAGAGAATGAACGGGTGGGTTTTAATTAACATCGATGGCCGCATCGAGATTCGTATAACAGGAAAGAAGAGGTGGAGAAAGGATTGAGGGCCAGAGGGATGAACGAACGGCTGTTGCCGGCGCACAAACTCTAGAATTATCCAAGAGTGCGTCCACCGATTCCAGGCTGAACAAAAGAGAAGGAAGAAGGAAACGAACTGCGATAAAGGATAGTCCAGAAGCGGGTTTTCTCCTTCGAGATGGAGGACGCCGGCAATTATAGAGATCGGTTCGCCTGTGGGGAACTGTCTTAACGTTTTCTCCGGTAATTGCGTCGTATCACCCTCTTGCAAAAATAAGGAAGAACAGCGCTGAATAACCAGAGAAATAGAGAAAAGGAGAGGGAGAAAGAAAGAGAGAGAGAGAGAGAGAGAGAGAGAGAGAGAGGTGTGAGAGGCAAGCGGAGAAAATCGCAAAAAGGAAAAAGAAACGGCAAGGAACAAAGGAATGGATGAGAGGGCGGAACGGCAAGAGAGCCTGCAAATCGTCGGCCATCCTCTTCAGAAAAGGATGCCAGAGTTCTGGCGTTCCGTCACTCAGGATGGATCTTCTGCTTCTCTCTTTCCTGTTCTCCTGTCCATCTCCGGTCATCGCGATCGTTCGTGAGAATTATGAAAGCCGGTATTTTACCTCCTATTGTGCCAGGGACGACGCCCAACGTCGTTTATTTCTCATGAAGCCTAAATAAAACGGCCAATAACAGAGAATCGCAAATCAATGTCGACTGGCGGCACAGCGAAATGTACGTTTGCTTTTTCACGAACTGACGCTTTATTTATATGTACACTGGATACACCATGTTGTAAGCTGATCTTTACGCATGATTCCGTTTATTTAAGAAGGGTTTAATTCTTTTTTTCCTTAAAATTCATTTTTTTCAATTAATTTGCAGATTAAGGTTATATTAAAGAAAATTGGATTAAATTAAACGTGAGGTGCGGAACTAAATGAACCATTCTGCTGAAATAAGTCTAGAAAAATATATGAAAATTTTAAACGGTTGGAATTTTCATGAGATAATGTCATGTAGTATGCGCAGCTCTTTTATGAATATTCCCAACCGCGCTTAAAAACTTGATTTCATTTGAGTAAAAGATTGTTATGTTTTACGTTGAAATTTTTAATAAATAAAAAATTACTTTCGTAGTACATTTTACGTAAATATGAAATAAATGCGGATTATAGACATAGTTACGTTATAAATCCTTTATACTTAACTATTTTAATAAGAGAGATTAAAAGAGAAATTTAATTCAGAATTAATATGTAAAGAGATCTGTTCAATGTTTAATATATACCAGATGGACAAGTGTGTTTTTCAAGGCTTAAGTTAATAGGCTCGCTCCATAGGTCATGCATTTCCAGGCATGGTAATATTGACTGTATTAAAGAAATAAATCTGAATTTCTGGTGTCCTATATATATATATATATATACGTGTTGCTCGCCTGTGAATGCTTTTCTTATCCCAGGTGATACGCCATGCATTCAAATGAGCTACAAACACGGGATCGAGAGTATCGCAAACAGGATGCCGAATGAGTGACAGCGGGTGAAGGCCAGCGGGTGAAATAAAAACGAATGCAAAGGATACGACGAGCGTGACAGAAAGAAGTATGAGCAGAGGGATGAAAGTATGGGATTGTAAAGATAAAGAGGACGACGCTAAAAGATACCAAGGATCGGAGCACATAGTAAAAAGGAAATGGTCAAAATGGAGATGGTGGACTTCGACGCAGCAAAAAACCACACCGGAGAAAATTAAAGACTAACGACTAGGAGCGGACTAAGGTACATGATGGTTGTTCTGTAACCCAGTAAAATTGAGGAAAACAGGATATGCGAACGCATACGAGTCCGATGATGGCAACATGTGAGGTGCGAGGAAGAATGAGAAAGGAAAAGAGAAAAAGTTGGAATGATAAGCTCGCTCGAAAAAGTGTGGGTGGTAATGTAGGGAGCCCCGGTGGACGAGAAATAAAAGCGGAACGAGAATAAACGACTGGCTAAATAAGGGGGAAATATTACGACGGCGAAGGTAGGAGGGTAATAGATAAAGGTGGACGCGACGAATAAAAGAGAATTGTACTAACGGGGAAATATACGAAACGCGGGACGCACTGTGGAAAGAGGAAAGTTTACTTAAAAGAAAGTCTAGAGGACGGGAGAGGCTGAGGTATCTTCAAGCGAATTTGCTACGGATATCCTGGCAGAGTATCTATTCCTTCGAGGATTTGAAAAGATAAAATCGTAAGTTCTTGATCGCGCAGTGAAAGATGTTATATTAAAGTGCAAGAGATCGCAAAGTATACCTGATAGAAGAAGCTCAAATATTTACTTGAAGGGATTGCTGCAGGTAGTCCTTCAATTTGAAAATATTTTATTTATTTATAATTTATATTTATTATAATTATAATACTTATTAATTTATAATTATTATATTAATTAATGATTTTCTTTGTAGCATTTAATGTTTTAATATTTTGATAATTAATGATATAAAAAAAATTACGTTTACGATATAATCGTCTTTTGGTAATATTTATTAGGCTAATAAAGCTCATTAAACTTCAGTATTTGCCCAGTGTTTCCTATTATTGAACCACTAATTACCTCAACGCAATTCGCATTAACGAGCTCATTAATGTTCGTTCGTCGCTATATTAATCCTACAATAACTTCTCTTTGAGGCCATTACCACCACATGCGCGATGCACTAACTTCTGCGTCCCTTTTACATTCACATGAATGAACATCGACAATTTGATTTCGCTTAAGTGATTTCGACAGTTTTTTGTTCGGTAATGCAGGATTTTCCGTCCTTTCTGTCGCTCTATTGGAGGCGGCGAAGGTAATTCGGAAAAAAGATGCCAGGAGACGATACGTGACGTGATGTTGGTATTAAAACGCAAGTAGAGAGAGAGAGATAAGGGTTGATAAAGTCCCGGCGAGGGTGTAATTGCGCCTAGTCTAGCGGTTGCTGGCCGGCGCCGCGGGCCGCTTCAACCTCCGATGTCTCCTAATGTAATTTTGTTTGCGAATCCCAGAGGCGGACGCGGATGAGGACAAATTAGGTTAGGGGTAGCTCTGCGGCTTGTGGCATTTCGCTCGTAATTCTTTCCATCCCGCGCTACGGCGTAAATTAGTCTACTACACCCCCTTGCTCCCCGTTCTTTTTCCCGTGGCGGCTCGCTTCGGTAGAGTCCTCCTTTTTCGTCCTCGAGGCGTAATTGCGCGCGCGTCGCAATTTACAAAGTTCTCCTTTATATCTTTCATTGCCATTTTATTTATTTAACCAGAGTTAAGTTGTCTCCGCTGAGGGTCTGCATTGAAATAATGGTTTATTTTATCTCGAGTCGCTTTGGACATTACATAGCTATGATAAAGCTGACAATCTTTCAGAAACCGAATTGAATTTAATCGCGGGGATTTACCGTATCGTTGCATTCTTTGCTACTCATTTCCCCTTTTATCTTATTTCTTTTTGTTATTTCAAACCTGTCCTTATCGTTACACATCGTTCCTTTAATAGGAGCTTCGAATAGTTTTGAAGCCAATTTGTGAGCCGAAGTAAACTTATCAAACAGAATAGGAAACACATCGTGTTTTTCACTTCTTCATGTACATATGAGACTGTATCAGTGTATATACAAGTGGCAAAATATCCTTTTTATGTCGCAACTTCTTTTCCGTTTTAAATTTTCCACAATATTACTAGTTTAATTTCTATTTGAAGTTCTATTTTCTATAGTTGGATTGTTATATGTTTCAATTAATTTCAGCTTACTCTTTCACTCTAGTTCGTATTCTCTTTCATTTTTATCCCTTTCGTTCATTAGATAAATTACTGTATATCCGAAAGTAAAATTGTGTTGATCTTGGTATTCAACTAGCATATACAGGGTTGGCCATATTCGACGGAAAGATGTTTTTTTTCAATCATGGGAAAAAAACACATTTTTTGCTGTTCATTTAAAAAAAAAGTGTTGCCAGATCTTTCCGTCGAATATGGCCAACCCTGTATATATAACTATGACTTTCTGAATGTCTTTCGTATCATTTTATACGTAGAGAAAGAAGTATTGCGAAGAAAAAAATGTACCATCAAAATTTGAATGTTTCAAAATCGCGGGAATATAATGCAAACGTAGCTCAGGTTTTTTTAAGAATAAAAGAGATCGGTATAAAGAAATAGAATTACTGTACATCATAATAAGATGCATTTTTAAAGCTTTCCCACATACATTCGTGGTTTTGTACAAATCAAATTTTATCCATTAACGATTGACTCGAGATGTCGATATATTATCGTACCGATACACCATCAATGGCAGCGCGTTCATTAAGCGATCAACTCGCTATTCGTACGTTGCTTATTATGATCGAGAAATGTAACGAGGAACGAAGTAGTATCTATAAAAATGATTCGAAATCGGAACCAAAGCTAACATCATAAATCCAAGCTGCCGTAAATTCCGATTGCAGCTTTTCATGCCTTATTTACGTTTTGCCATGCTTCGATGCAGAAAATATAAATTGATGTCGATACAATGTAAAGCTGAAAGGTATGCATGAGGGAATTTGCAAACTTATATTCTCGGAGAATATATCTTTATTATGAGTCTAAGGAATTCAACAGCTGTCGTAAAGCTTGAACTGTCATAAAGATTGTAAATTGAGATTTTGTTTCATCAATATCATATCCTCATAATATTATCAGTTATATGCAAAATAATCTTAAAAATAATTTTGTTTAAAAATATTGATATAGAAGATTGCTTTAGTAGTTGTAAATTGTCTGCGAATTAAATAATGGCATCTAATTCGCATTCCGCTTGTATGACGACCTCATTTTACATTTCAAGTGCTCGAATACTTCTCACCGCAAACCACCACGAGAATTACCATCTCTACGTAAACATCGTCTATGCATTTGCCTAAAGAGCAGACGTTTAAAAAAAGATTCTCTTCCTCTCTCCCGACGATGAAACTTACCTGCCTATACCGCTCTTTGGAAGTATAGGTACCTGAGACAGGAAAAATCTAAAGGGATTTCGCGGTTGCCGCATATCTTTTCCTTATGATTATGTTTGCCGCTTGTGGAAAAAGGAAGAGCACTCTCGCGGAAACACCACCACCAGTTTTCCCCTCTAACTTCCGTGAATTTCCGCCGTTAGGAAACGCATTGGGGAACAGGTGTGCTAAAACACTGTTTATACATTCTTATTTTTACACCATTGCGATTATATCCCTGGTATATAACGCTATGTATAATTTAAGCTTCGTAATTCTCAATTTTTTTCTCTAATAATGCTGCATCTTATAAAAATGTAGACGATTAGTTGTTTTCTTAATTCTGAATTACTCCAGAAAAAACTCACTAAGCCCATCTGAGCTCAAATTAGCGTCATTAAATGGCGAAGATATATTCATTGTAATTAATTATAATTAATAGGATAAAAATAGATGAAAATAATAAAATTTTTAATAATTTTTTAAATTTGTTTAAAATTTATATTTGTTGTTATAATTCTGATTATTCAATCCTATTTGTACAAAGTCCATCCAACTTTGTTTCATCCGAATTATTACATTATCTGCGGTCGACCGCGCGCTCGTTAATATAACCACAGCTTAACATATATCAGGAAAATGAGCTGGACACAACATGATTAACCTTTTCCCTCATGAATGAGAGAGAGAGAGAGAGAGAGAGAGAGAGAGACCTGGAGCTTGCGATATATTATTCCCTACAAGTGTGTATATGTTATCGTGTCACACCAGCCATGTTGACCCTATTTAACACAACATAAACTAGCCACGAAGTATGTGTGAATTAACTATTAAAGATAAGTTTAATTCTGTCAATGTTCGTATTACCTTGAAAATTCCTTTAAATACTTTTTTCATTTATATCTACTAAAAGAAGAGTGAGGAAAAACGCTTCGATTACCATGACATCCGCTTATGTTATCACATCAATGATGCATCCGATTGCTCTTTTTCGTTTTTATATATGTATATTTTATTCGGACCTTCTAATTCCTAACCGACATCATAGAGATCGAGAAAAAGCGCCAGCTGTATAATTTAAGAGAACAAGTCGTCCTTTGACAAAGAATAATGTGCCTCGTGGACTTGTTATCATTCACTGCACTCTTTCGCGACAGAATGCGGACGCACCAGTAATTTTTTATGCTGCCTGCGGATTACTCGAGGTCAGCAAAATACGATTTCCATTCGCGTAGTGGAAAAAAGGAGTCACGGTATGTTATTGTTCGCTGCGATATTGTTACATCTGTAATATAATTTATTATTGAATTAACATTTGAAAATTATTGGGAAATTACGCAATACAAACATTATATTTTATTGTAATTTTAGGAAAAGTAAATATCGTTTATCCGCATTTGCACTTATACAGACATGTAACTTATCTATACTTATACGATATTTTGGAAAGAGAAAGGGTGGAATAGAGAGAAAGGTCTAAGCACGAGGAACATGTGCAGATTCCCATGTGTTACAAAGAATATTATTATTGGAGAAGGGATGATTAGTTCTCTTTTTCAGCGGATGTCCTCTTCACCGCACATTTATTTCCGATGTCCCATTTTCCGTTTCGCTCGCTTCGATCCTTTTACTGCCACATTCGCTCGAATTTCTATTCAGTGCGGTGTTTTTAACTTTGATGAATCGTATTTGAATTCAACTATGAATCATTACTCGAATTCGTGTAACTGTGGCACGCGAAAAAAAGAATTACGAATTGCAAAGAGATTGAATGTTTTTAATCATTGAAGGATAAAAATTACGGCATTTTTACATGAAAGAACGACTAATACATTGAGAAAAAAGTTGTTAACTTGACTAAATGCATTTAGTTTGTAGTGATTATTTAGTTCAAGTATTTATACATTTTGATTGAATATATGTGAGTCATGTCAACAAAATCTTGTAATTTAAAACATGTTGTTTGAATTAACAAATGTGATCGCTGCATTATAAAAAAATATTAGTTGAATCAACTAATTTTTTTTTGAAGCAGCAATTTTTTTTCTTAATGTAGGATTGATAATTTTATACGTTATTTCTTCTTTTACGCATGGATAACGTTGAACTACTTTAAGTGTAATGTGTTAAGATGTCGGTCATTGATGCGGCACATATAAAGATCAAAAACCTCATCATTGATATACTCATGAGAACGCTGTCATAGTGCTTACGAAGAACAGGTGAGCCTATTGAGGCTCGCCTTAGGCGAGCAGATAATTACAGTACCGAGCTTACCGAATATACCAGAGTGTACTGTGCAGAAGCTTCTGCAAATTGTCGGTGAGTCAGGTTTGCCCGGCTACTGTTCGATGCTGCCATTAACCGCCAGGCTGACACATATCGCGCATATATACTGCTCGTGCAACTTTAACACAAGTAACACATGGCTGGTAGATAAAGCAATTAATGAAATAGTAAAATTTGCAAAAATCTCATTTTTGTACGAAATGAAGTTACCAACGAAAACATTTCCTTCGGGAGTAGACATACATTATATGTTCGGATTACAGTTCGGATTCATGTACATAAGATAAAAATTGAGAAGTTGTTGAAATTAAATAACTGTTATTTTATAATGAAAGGACAAAATGAAATGAGTTAAATATTATATTTAAAAAAAAACCCATCAGGTTTATTAATACATTAATATAAAAAATGTACACATATAAAAATTTGTAAAAATAATGTTATAAAATATTATGAAAATATATTATAAAAATATTTAAAAAGAATTAAAACAATATTCAGTTATTGACAGTTGATCAATGATATATGTTTTTGAAACATTGCCTATCTAAATTTATACAATAAACAAATTGATTTGGAAAACTATTAAATACATTTTTTAATATTATATTATAATCTGTGTTTTTAAAAAGTTCCAAGTAAATTTTATATGCCGACCCAACATATAGCTCAAGCCTTTTGAGCCATGCAATTGCAAAATTTCCAGTTTTTTAACGTTTGTTTTTACAAGTTCATAAATATATACATTTTTATAATATATTTATTTGCTAATGAAAATGATAACTTTTTTTTGTAGAACAATGTTCAACTCATTTCATTTTATGTTTACTTATTACAAAATAACAGCCTTTTAGTTTTAAAAATTATCTAATTATCCTGCATTGTCGCAAAATATTTATTACTTCACTCATACAAATGTTTCAGCTATGGATATTGAAAATCTTTTGTAAGCCAAGAGCATTTAATTTTTATTAATAAATATTTCGTGTACAATAGTCGACCAGTCTTCATTTTTATGAGGATGAATGTAATATTCTGCCGCGAAGCACGAAGAACTGAAGTTTCAAATGTTATCTCATTTTTCTATTTTTTACAGTTGCAAAATTACTTCCAGTTTTTGGGCAACATGGACATATCGTTACATACATTAGGAAAAGTATTCTCATTAATTCTAAACCTGATAATGTAGTCTGGCGTACGTAGACGCGACGTTTGTATCTTCAATGCTACCAAGTTCTCGAGGTCGACAGCGAGAAACGTGTGCCAGGCATCATGTATGATCCCGTGGGTATGAAAGGTAATTCATAACAGAGTTTAACAAATTGCTCGGGAGAGACGCCTACGCCTCCTGTGTCGTGCGTTTATACGTGCGAACGTCATCACGGCGAAATTCATGACACATCGCGTCTCTTCGACTGTCTTCAAAGCAATAGCGAGACGTGCGGAAAGGCATGAGCCGTACCTTTCTATTCTTTTCTATTCTTTTCTCTTTCTTTTCTCCTACATGCGCCGCATGTGGAATTTTATACGTAACTCGACGGAGAACGCCCGACCAAACCGACTCGAGACTGTCGCGTCGCCAGGAAAAGAATGGTCGTCTGCCTCGTATTACGTTGACTACTACCACTGGCATTACTTCCAGTCGGGAGTGAAAGGAATAGTCGCCTGTCTCGTATTACGTTAGCCTCTGTGACCATCAGTTACGGCTATCAGAATGTCTTGATCTGGAGACTGTCGCAGTTAAATATAATATCACCATTAGATAGGTACACTTGGAAACGAAATCGTGTGCACACAATTTTCTTTAACTAATATGTAACGAATAAAAAGAGATAAGCAATTAAAAGGATTTTATTCATAAACGCGTAGATTTTTTAAGAATTAAGTACAGTAATTTATTTAAATAAGAGTTAGAAAAATAATTAAAATTTATGCAAATAATCAAATAAAAAAATTTAATAATAATGTTCGGAAAAATTAATATAGATAGTAAATAATTCGAATAAATTGTTAAAAAGAACTAATGTATTTCTTGTGAAAAAATACCCATTTATGGTAAAGGTACTTTTTAAAAAATTAACGGATCTTTATGCAAAAGATGCTTTCAAGATGCTCATCGTACATTTAACATGTACATGAATTAACATGGCGGATATAATGATAAAGGGGGGCACTTAATTATTTACACCTTGCTTTTACACCAAAACTTATTATATTCTTGTTGCCCAACTGTTCAGAGTGCAAGGGAGAATGCAGTGGATACATCGCCCTTAGTTAAAGTGCACTAAAATTTTTTTAAATATATAACAAAATATAACTATTATAAAATATAACTTTGTTGTCTCTCTCTCTCTCTCTCTCTCTCCCTCTCTCTCTCTTTCTGTATATCAATTTAATTTCATATTTAAATTATATTTATAATTCATAAAGCAATAATTTAAATTTAATTTTTATTATTGTATAAGTAATTTTTTGTCTAACTGAACAACTTTTATTTTTTTTTTTAAAAACAATACGTGTAATCTGGCAATAATTGCCTTATAATAATTAGGCAATCTAATAAGCAACTTATTTGATACATTGATGTTATATAAGAACTTGTACAATAAGTAATGGTCGATCCGAGATACTACACCATCTGTCTTGATATAAAAAGAGCAGTGATAAATGATTCTTTATTACATTTAATTTAGTCTTTTAAATACGAACGTATATCTGTGCCTTGAAAAAGTAATCACTCATTTTTGCAAAGATTGTATAATATCTAGATATCGAATTTTTTGCAGATATTTTTTGCAGCACAAAATATACAAATTTGTATAAATATGCAAATATGCACAATATATATAAATAGGCATTTTTAGAATGTTTTTTTAATAAGATAAATTTCTATTTTAATGTTACTTTCCAAACTGCTTTCTAAAAAAATATGAGGTTGCGTAAGAATAGTGTCTAATAATATATACTAAATTAATGAGCAGCTCCCATTTTTACTTTTATAGTATACTAAGGCTCCGAAAATCTTTTGTACGGCCTTACAACCAACGTACGATATTATAATTTAGATGCGTTCTCTCAGAATATATACCAACCATTTATATTGTTAAATATACATATTAAAACATTCTTTCCCCCGTCCTATATGACAACGTCCACTTAAGGTTGTATCTCCGACGTTAAACGCACACGCGTTGCGCGCATCTTAAGCGCATATACGAGAACACACGTCTGCATAATGCATACGCATACAGAAACTGGAGTCGGTCCGACCGACCGGCACCATTACAGGCACTATGGAGGTCGAGAAGAAGGACGTTTTTATTCCGTCGTTCCATTATTCCCGTGCATACGAAAACTCCTCGGTTGGACCTCTTGCGGCAGGTCTCCCGTTTTACGATGACTTATGTATAACCGCAAAACTTTTTATCGCTGGCCACACGTGACGCTTCTCTCGACCCATCATGAATATTTCTACGTAACCGCAATATGACCACGGAGTTTGACGCAAGATTAATCGTCTCTTCGCTACGTCTTTATAGTATTTTACAGATACAAATTATCTCAAAATTATCATGTGACAATCTGGAATGTAATTAATTCTTTGAGAATTCTCTAAATCTAAAATACGAGTCATATTTAAAAGATTGCTGTAATTTCGTCATTACATCGATCTTGTTTCCAATCCAGATTCTTATCCGAAACTACAATATATATATATTTCGACGTGGAAAAGATCATAGATTGATCTTTTATATTTAAAGAGCATAAACTAACAATACTTAAGCTCAGAATACTCTGGAGATCTCTTCATCGTCCAATCCTATTTCAGACAACGCTGTTTTATCTCACTCGTTCGGAGGACAATCTAGATGAGAGACATGGGAATGTTTCGTCTGTATTTGCTTTATCTGCGGGCGTATATCTTCGTAGCGATAGTCAGTCGATAGTCGCTAGGCGCTGAAAGGGAAATAGACGTCGTTACTCTTGGCCTGCAGCCTGCTGTCTTCGTCTTGTGCCGAGCCGATGCGGCTGGCAATCGACATTTTCGAATTGCACGCCACAGCCGAGAAATATACTTACAGTTTTCTCTCGCACGGTCGCGCAGCACCGTTCGCTTAGAAGCTCCCCACAACTCCCAGGAGGAAATCGAACGACGGGTATCACGATGAGCTTAAAATACTTGACATTAAAGTTTCAGTGATCCCGGAGATGCACTTCCGACCTCTTATATAGATTTTTCATATTTTCACGTTGCTTTACGCAGATTCAATCTTTTACAATATTTGGAAATATACGTAATAGAAAAATATTTGAAATGACACTTTGTATCACTTTTATTATTGAAAATTATATTTTATATTTTTATATTTTATATTTTTATTATATTTAAAATTATATTTTATATATATATATTTTTTTTTTGTAGATATCTCTTGTCATTTTTCTCATGTAATTTATTTTAAATTATTTATTGCAAATAATTTATAGTTTATTAATGAACGATTAATATTAAACAATTTATTACTTTGGCAGAATGCTTCTGCCATTTTTTAATTAAGTTAAGATATAGAAGGCTAAAGTTGAAATAAAAAGGATAATTTAGAGCATTTGCCTCTCAAGCGTCATTAAAAGCCTTTCGCAAAAAAACTTCAAGAAGCGAGTTGTAGCTCTATTGTAGCCTGAACTTTTTTCACGATATAACTGCTCGCGAGTGAGCGAAACACTGTTGCGCTCTTCTACAAATAATAGAAACGGCATCCGGGAGACTATTAGGGAAGAAAAGGGCTGCGTAAGAGAAGAAGCGTAATGGTCTCCTTACGCGCCCCTTTTCAGTGGCATAGCAATCCGCCTTAAGGGTAAGAAGAAATTCACCCATTATCCTTTCAACTTGAAGATACCTACGTCGAAAATGGCATGTAACATTGCTGTCTGAGTGCCGTTATAAAATTTTATTATACATCCACGATAAGATTTTACGATCGATTAGAATTGTAAGCTCTTTGACTATTACAGAAAAACATACAACAATGTTAGTACTAATCATGCGCATATACATGCATATTAATTTTTTACGTAAGATCTTTTGCTAATGTATGTACGGTTCACTGTCGTAAAAGTATAAAGTATCATTTTGTCGTTTTTAAACCTTTGCTGTATCAGGAAACACGATAGTATCTCGAGCTCTGTACTACTGTATACACACGGTAAGAATATAATGTTTCATTTGACTGTAATTTACTAGAAAATATGGTTCTCACAAAATGAAGAAGTTCAAATATATTAATGTAGATGTTTTGTTGAATTTAATTAATCACATTTACGAAACAAAACATTCTGTGTATAAGACATATTTATTAGTAGACATTACAATAATATGTATTAAAGAGAAATATATGATTCGATGCATACATCATTTTACGTTTAACTATCGAATATCTTCACGAAAAGATTTAAGTAATTTTATAGAAATGAAAATACTTATATTTTTATACACTTTGATTATATTCTGATTGTGTATAAAAATTTGAAAAAATTTTTACATACTTTTAAAAACTTTAACAAGTTTTTCTATCATAGAAGTCGGATTGTATTTTACTTATTTTTTATAAATTTAAATTTATCCAGAATTCACAATTAAGAAATCGATTGAGCTTTTAAAGTCCAATATTTAACGGAAGATTTAATAAATTAAGTTCCTAACGTAGCATTAAAAACAAGTTTTATTAAAAAATAAAATTTAGTAGTCTACTTTCATTATGTAATAATAATACAGGTACTTTATAATTTTTTATCATGAAATAAAAAGAGGCTTCCATAACTGTTTATAGTAGCTGATTATAGAGAGCCGGTGAGTACCCGAGATTATCGGATCTCAATAATGGCTGAGCCGATGAAATTTTGAGTAGACTCAATCGATAGCTTGAATTATACCATAAAAGTATTTTTATTTTTTCCTCTATGTGTCCTATGAACGGAGATATTGCAACATTTATATTCTCTCCAATTTCCAGTTTCACAGAGTTTACAACTAATTTATATAATTTTGGGCTGAAAATCCCGCTTTTGTCGATTTAAATATTTCTCTCGAAGTCCTTAATAATCTGAAACGCAATGTCGTTTCGTCAATGGAAACCGCAAGATAACATTGCCGGTATAACGCAAATAATAGATTCTTTTATACGTAGCAACAAAGCAAGCTCGTGCAATATCGACGCATGCCTGTCTGTTTCTCTATCGGCGTTAAAGGAACTGGTGTTACAAAAGAGCGGCAGGGCTATAGGGCAGAAGGGACGACGAGGGTTGAGCGTTCACGAGGAGACGGGAGAAGAGTGGGCGCTGGAGAAGTGTGTGAAAGGAAAGGAGTTACAGAATGCAACGATAACGCGAGATTTATGCAGCCGTGCACGGCCGAAGAACTTGCAAATGCTGCTTGCAACTTTTTCTCGCCCGTCCATCCCTCCGTCCCGCTTTCGTTGAACTGCAAGCTGCTGTAATGCAGTTGCAGTCGGGCGTAAGCCTCGGCGAAAGGAAACTTCGCGAATTGCATTGCGCGCGCACTCTTTTGTGCCGCCGAAGTTTATCCGTGAAGATGCATCGGTGCCCCCGTGAAAACTTCGGTCTTCTTGTCGTCGTTGTGTTGCGCGAGTTGTTGTCACCAGTGAAAGGCTGCAGGAATCGCGGAGACCGCGAAGTAACAAAAGTCGACGGGGAACAGATAACAGATAGATAACGGAACTTTGTTTGCAGTTTATTTCGACGTGTACCCTATTTCGCTAAAATCTTTTAGTACAAAAATCTGAAACGTCGTGACCAATGACCAATGTGTTTCTCTTTAACTTTTAAGTAGATAAGTGATTCTTCTAGGGACTGCATCGTCTTGTTATTTAAAACGGTTTTTTTTTATTGCTTTAGTTTAAAAATGATTTGTAAATGAAGTCTATCGATATTTACACTGCCGGTGTATATTGACATATAGTTTTTTTGATGGTTAGAAATATTATATTTCAATATTTGATACATACATTTCCATCTTCAGTTCTTAAGTGTAACTAATCTGCGTAAATCCTGAATTTATCCCGAATTTATTCCAAATTTAATTTAAAAATAAACGTTGCAAATATGTAACATTCGCTCTTAGAAGATTACAGATTACACATGCAAGTTGGGTGTTCAGGACACTCCAACAAATTTTATAGTTATATTTTTTATTATAATATATTTTGTTATAATTAAATTTACATTAATTATATCCTTATGTGATAGAAATGTAAAAATAATGAACTTTATTAAGACTTTTTGACATTTATGGACTATATTTTTCAATTTCATTTTATAGAATAAGGTTTTAAATATATCTGGGATGCTGTTAGTTATCTCACTTACCTACTTAAAGATTAAAACAATTGACTTGGCGCCAAATATTATCATTTTAAAAATTAATTATAAAGAGACTAATATGGAGTTAACGCTATAAGTGCGCAAATTCTTTCTTTAAATTAATATTTAATAGGTGATATACAAATATACATTGTATCATCTATTAAATATTAATTTAGAAAAAAATTTGCGCACCACTTACAGCGTTGACTCCATATTAGCCACTTTGTAATTAATTTTTTATTTGCAATTATAAGGAGTCCAATTACTTAATTAATTTTAGTATATTGTATTATTTATTTATTATCAGCTTAGTTCCAGTTAATTTAATGATTTATCGAGTTTTATAAATTTATAGAAAATGATGAAACAAGAACATTTTTTTATGTTTTTTTATGTTTTTTTATAATTTTGAAAGACATGTTATCTCCAGAGAGCTTGTTAGTTTGACCTAGTTTCTGTCAAAGTATGCAGGAAAATTGCAAAGTATGTTGCATTTCACGAAATCGTGTATAAAAAGATTTCTGTCTCTTTCCCACCGCCAAAAAACACATTTCTATTTGTTTGTAAATCGTATAGTATGCTTTCTGATCGCTGTTATTTATTTCTTTTATTTTTTCTCGTTCATAAAACACTCAAATCGCGCAAATGTGTATCAGAATTTACAGGTGTGTTGCTCATACGTGAATATTTTCGGAAGTTGAATTGTTGAATCAATGCATCAACAGCATCAATGCGACAACAACGACGACAATAATAACAAGTGAAGTGTCATGCGATATTTCCATTTGTAACATATTTTCAGATTTTTGGGTGTCGCTTTTAAAATATCCTACAATTTGGCGAGATTCCAACTTAATTCAATTTCCTTTTTCACGGATCCGCAAGAACTTGCGGCTGGTTGCATTGCGCTGGTTAGATATACACGACGACAAATATGTCTCAGTTAGTATGTTTTCATAATTATATTGGTGTTTCAATTAAATTACAGAATATTTCAACAAACGACAATCATAATCACTCAGCTTTACTAATTATTATTAACATAAACATTTAATAGACTACAAATCAAATATTGAAATATTTTGTAGAATTTTCGGGGTAATGTTTCAAATGTACAATCACAGAGTATTAACGATAACGTTATAATAAAATTGTTATGCATTATATGATGTCCCCCAGTATATCAATAAATACAATTTTATTACAACATACAACATATCGCGATTGTATTTACACAATCATCGTAATGTATTTATATAGTCAGTTTATCAGGATGCACTTACAGAATGAATTAATAATCGTTAATCAAATAAAATGTACTTGTATCTTAAAAAATGCTCGACATTTACAAGAATTCTCGAAAGACTTCTACAAAATATGCATATCCTCCGTTCGTTTAAATTATTCACACTCAACTGCATCCGTGTGCGAGATCAATGATGCTGTTGCAAATTTTCACCGGATGCCGAGCCGTCTACGAAACTGCATAAAACCGAGTCGTGCCCCAAACCGCAAATTTCCCAAGCACATTCAGGCGCACGCAGACATGCGTACACTTTACATATGATTACGAATGTGTATTACGCTCATCTGTAACTGCGCGATGCATTAAAGTCTCCTAGGAGAGCAAATTTATTTGAATACTTTTATTTTTTAAATTATTTTATTAAGTTAAACAAAATTTGGCTTAATTATTTGTTCTCGTTTGAATTATAGCTAAATTGTATATGATAAACAAGAAGAAATTATTTATCTGACATAATTTATCTTAATGTTGATGTAATCGAACTTATTTTGTTAGTCGAAATTCTATATGTAAGAATAGAATTGAAAATATATATGTATTATATAATATATAAATAAATAAATTTTATATATATGTATATGAAACAATAAAACATATACATTTATATGGAATTCATGGCATCACACGTGTCAAATAACGCATAATAAATCGAAATCCACCGCGTTTTGCCGAAGTAGACTTGTCGTTTATTCCAGTCGCTTCGTTCGTTGAGAACTCGACATCCCCTCGAAGGGAACTGAATCAGACGATACGTGCAGTCGCGGTGGTGCGAGCAAAAGCTAGGAAAACCTCGGAGAAAGGCAGCGCACTCCTCATCTGACTCGTATGTACTATTTTCTCGCTGACTTAGCGATATTCTGAGAGTACCTGGCAAATTTTGTGCACCCTTCACGTCGCCGTTGATCATTTAACGCATCATTGAATTTCCGTCATATATGTGGGAGATGTAATAGAATTCTCAACTGAAATATTTATATCATCTTTGAAGTAGCAAATAGAAGTTAACTCGACAATTAAATAAGAATTAATTCGTGAAATTATCGTGATTTTAACGATAAATTTTATTTTATACTACTTGGATATTGTCGAAAGATTGGCGATTTTTACGTGAATGTTTAATTTGTCGTTAATATGTCGCATTCACATGATGCCTCCTTCGAATTTTTTCAATGCCTAAACAAGCATCATTTCACGTGTACTTTTCGCAGAGCAATCTCATAAGGGTATTACAGAGAAAACGACTTCATATCACTAGTACATCCTCACTCGATGATAACTTATAGGTACTACTATCAGAACTTGCTTTCTTTTTTCACTCTCTTTCTGTAGCCTACTAGGACCACTTTCGGTCGAATTCTCGGTCGTCTCACCTTTCCAACCGAAGATCGTCTTTTCTTCTCCTTCCGTTTCTTCTTTGAGTACGTGGTAATTGGCGGGAACCTCGTCGATCCACTTCGAGAACCACTTTGGTGCACCGTTAACCCCTTCCGTCTTCTTCTGCTTTGCCCGCGGGCAAAGCAAGACGGATAGAGTATAGTGAAGTAGAGGAACGACGAGGACGTGGTAACGAAATGGGGAAAAAATCAATTTTCACAGCCGACTCCTTTATTGGCACCGATAGCTGCCGGTGCGCGGATCATGATGGAAAAAGTAGAATCAGGACTTGATCGTGCGGCGAATGATGAGAGGAATTTTTTGAAAATGCATTCGCACGCTGCACTTTTTATCGGATCACGAAGGGTTTACACGAGACGTATTCCCCGAGTCGGCGGATTAATTGGAATTTCCATTTCAATATACGACCGCGATGGTTTCACGTGGAGGGCATGCGCGCGTATGCGGTGATGTTTAATTGAAAATAGTTCCCTTTGACTTCAACGCTTCTGACAATATCGGCGGCTTTTGTTTTATTGTGTAAGGCATGAGCGACAGTGCGCGTCCTTGTTTTGTGATTATACGGCACGCGGATTAATCCGTAAATCACTTGATATTCCTTTGCTCTATATCCCTTTGCTTTCTCTTCTCGATCGTCATCGTCGTCGTCGTCAACCAAAATTGTCACTGTTCGATTATTTTGTGATTTTTTTTTCTCGATCACAAAAGTCTGTTTATCTCTGAGTAATTTTCCAAATAATATAGCATTATACTTTACAAATACTTTTACTTTGAGATGCTTCGTACAGATTTATAATTAAATTGTATTTTCTTGTTTATTTGCTACTTTACTGACTACACCATCAATACGCTACTTATAATCTTTCTAGAACAGCATCCAATATTGCTACGTGCGATCCTCCGACCTCCGTTGCTTCTCACGCGAAATATGATCATCTACGTATTCTATATAGCTGGTTGTTAAGCGCTCATGTAAAAGGCGCAACGAGAAAATGCAAATGCTTTGCGCACGACTTATAAAAGCGGCGCCACTGCCGTCGACGAGATGCTGTAGATGGAAAATTAAACTTTGCCTGAAAAGCATAGAAAGAAGAAGAAGAAGGAGAGAGAGAGAGAGAGAGAGAGAGAGAGAGAGAGAGAGAGAGAGATGGAGGAAAGCAAAAATGGAAATCGACAGACATCATTACGATGAAACGAACCGCGTGCTTGCATCTCTCCTGGGAAACGAAGAGCCGGAAGGGCAAAAAGATTCGCGAATGTTGATTGGATGGAATCCATGGCGCAAGCTGGGTGCCGGACACCTTTTTTAATCATGCGATCGTGAAAAGAGGACTGACTAGGGGGTGACAGGGGGTTTAGCGCTTCCCTTCGCGCGGGAAAAACCAGTCAGTTCCGTGTACCCGGCAAATACACTAACCCTTTGAACGACCCGTCGTGTTGCTGAACTCGCGTTTCTGCGGATCTACTTTTTTTATCGATTCCCGCACGAGAACTGTTCCTTTTTCCTCCGAGACGTCTGCCGGGATTGAAAATCCGATAGGCTCCTACGAAAACACAGCGACGAGATCAAGTTGCAATAAAGACCTCGATTAAATGAATTGTGAAGATTTCGTTATTGATAACACTTGGGGAATTCCAACAGTTTAAATGTGACAATGTAAAATATCATTTTTACAATAATTTCTAAAAAATTTCTTTGATTGAAGATGCATTCAAAAATATATTAGCTGTTTTGAAACTAACTGAAACTGTATCGAAAGAAAGAAAAGAGGTAAAGAATAATACTATATTACAAAAAGGAATAGATATATGTATGAAATGAAGAAGATATTTATTCATTCCGAATTTACAAAATACATTCAGAATTTGTTCTGCTTTTTTAAAAAAAAGCTACGAGATTAAATTTTAATTTGTAGCTTTTTTCAAAGAATTTTCGAAATTCTAAATGTATTTCGCAAATTTTTGTACACCCTAAAGAGAATAAGTAAGATTGAAGAAAAATTTGAAGATTTTAAAAATTTACAAGAACTTTTACTTCCACTTTTACTTTAACGCGCAATAGGGAAATAAAATGTCGCCGGCGGCATTTTAAATAAAAAGTTGACATTTTAAAGAGCTGCAATATACATTCATCTCGATATTTCACCCGGGCCGGGAATACGGAAACGCGACGTGGTGCCGCCACGTGAATATCATCCGAGCGTGCAACCGATCGTTTATGCAGTCAACCGGTCCCGTGACATCTGTCATCAATCCCGAATTGCAGCCGGCACGACGTTTCCACCGATGTGCAGCCTTAATATCGACACGTCGATGCTGCAATTCCCTCGAACGCGAACGTAATTTCGAGGTCGACCAGCTTCATTCGGCCGTGCTAACTAATGCGCGGCTCGTTGCAGCTGCAATCGCAGGTTACGCCGAGGGAGGGAATTGGTTGATTCATGCAACGCTAAGCAGTCAAACGAACCTTGTTGCGCGTTGTTTGATCAACTTGACGCCTCGTCGTATGCAATTCGAATGATTCGCGTCGTTAGTGAGCGCGCATTTTGTTCTCCATGAAGCAACGCATACCGCTATCGTAGTCGCTTTATTTTATTTTTTGTCTTTCTTCCCTTTTTCATGCTTTACACTACATGGTTTACGCTTAGTCGTCAAAGAATGTGCATAGAATAGCATGGCAGAATAGCGTTAATTATAATAGCAACGTTGGTAACTTTGTAAGCTTATTTTGTGTTGCTTGTAGTTATAATCGCAACAATGTATCAAGTATATAATCTCTAAAAAGTAACTGAAACTGGAAATTTATGGAGAAGGAAAGAGTTTTCCGGAAGTGTCTAAAAATTTAGCTAAATACAAATTTGAAAATAATTTTATTCAACTATAATAATATCTATATCTATTCTAAATAATTATGTAAGGCACTCAAACTGGTTTCTAGAATATCAAAATTACTCGCATTGCTCGTTGTATTTGAATTTTTTACACAATTATTTTGATGTTCTAACAAAATTATTTTCAGATCTGTATTTAGCTAAATTTTTAGATGATTCAGCAAAATCGTCCTTTCCGTGTAATTTCCGTATAAAGAATGTTAAATATAGTGTCGTGAGAGATAAATCGCTGAGGATATCGCGGTGTATAGATTTAGGGCATTACTGGGGCATTAATTAATGAGCACTACTAGGGCATTAATGAGCATTATTAGGGCATTAGTATAGACATAAAAACTGGACATTACTTGGGCATTAATTATAAGTATAGGTGTACACAAATGTGCAGCAGTTTATCCTTCATAATGTTGTCTCTGAGCTAGATCGCCGCGACTGTATAAATCTTCCCTTATACCGTAAAATAACGCTGTTCATGTTGATTTCGCAGAACTGAGGACGGCTGTTCTCGCGTATCGTAACACGCTCCTGTATTTCATTTCTAATAATTTTCTTTTTATAAAGCGTAATCATTTTCCGCGTGTCCGGGAGTGCACGTACGACGTGCGAATGCAGATGAGTGCGCGTGAGCAGGGTTGCTAACTTTTTGAGAGATTTTTCTACATGAGCACGCCTGAATTCCTACCAAAACCTACTAGATATCAATCAAATTAGCTTGCTAAAAAAAAAAAGAGAAAATTACGAATAGGAAAACACAAGGCTTGTTCTTTTTAGCTGAACTTTTGCACCAGTTCATCTTTCTTCCTTTTCTCTTCAGGAGAAAAGAACAGCCAAAAAGAACAGACCTAATGTCATTAAAAATTGTTTGACCAAATTTATTCTACTGGTGCAAAAATGTGTTTGTACGAAGCAATATTTTCTTTACTCTCTAATAATAATAAAAAATAATAAAATAATAATAATAAACGTTTATTTAATAATTATAAGACAACATAAATTTTATTTAATACGTATATTTGAGGTTTAAATATATATCATACTTTTATCATAAAATTATTCATAATTTTTAATAATTGATTCTTTTACAGAAACTTCTGAAAAATAAACGTATTTAAAAAAAAATATTAAAGCTTACTGAAAAGCATTAATAGAACGTTTGTGTCTTTCAAAAGAAAAGCAACTTTAAGCGAATTACCATTCACAATCGAATAAAACTATTAATCTTCACAATAGGAAATAGTAATATTTTTTAATTTTTCTTTTAATTATAGAGAATAAAAAACTATTAGATTTCCTCGATAGTACTGGAATTCCTATAATCGCCCATTCCAAAACTACTAGAGTTAGTAGGATTTCTACTGAGTTGGCACCCTGCACGTGAGGCGTGAGTTTGTTGCGGAGGGCGCGATATTTTCCGACGGCGGGTGAGATATTTCAATAAAGTCAATATTGATATTTAATGAAACAATTCAATAAAGTCAATGTGTATATATTATATATATATATATATATATATATATATATATATATTATATATATATATATATATATACAGGGTGTCATGAATATACGGCCCCACTCGTTCCGAGCAGGTAGAGTGGACTAAACTGAGTAGAAAAGTCCTCTACCATTTTGTAATGCTCGCAATAATTACGAAATATTAACGTTTAAAAATAGCCGAAGGTGCACGTCCTCCCGACCTATTATTGCCGAAAGTACGGCCCACCGAGCGCGCGGGCCGCAAGGAACGGGGCTTACCGTCGCGAGCACCTAAGCTCAAAGGGCGCGGCGCGCCTTGCTAGGCCATTCCCGCTTCTTGTTAATTATTGCGAGCATTACAAAATGGTGGAGGATTTTTCTACTCAATTTAGTCCACTCTACCTGCTCTAGACGAGTGGGGCCGTATATTCATGACACCCTGTATATAATTATTTTAGAAAAAATATATAATTATTTTATCTCTAAATTTTAAGTAACTCTCCTTTTATCTAAATTATGTAAAAGGAGAATTACTTAAAAATTACTTCTGCAACAAATAAATTAAAATCCAAATTAAAACTGAGTAAAAAAATAACTTATAATAATTAATTTAAAAAATAATTGCTATATGAACGCATGCAGTGTGCATGCCTTAATGCAAAATAATCATACAATTCATGAAAAATAATTCATGAAAAATAATCATACAATTACGAAAATATAATTTTTGTAAGCAATGAATTTTGAACCCATTATTTAATTAAATATAAAACAATCATGTATTATCTAAAATAAAAATTTTAAAGTATTATTTAAATTTTATACAAATCTATTTTTGCTAAGATCTTTAGAGAATATATATAATAAGAATTATATATTTTATTAAAAAATGTATAATTATTTTAGATAATAGAATATAATTGTTTTATATCTAATTAAATAATGGGTTCAAAATTCAATGCTTACAAAAATTATATTTTCATAATTGTATGATTATTTTTCAGCAAACTGCATGGATGCATATAGCAATTATTTTCTTAGTAAAAATAAATTTGTATAAAATTTTAAAGTATTATTTAAATTTTATACACATTTATTTTTGCTAAGATCTTTAGAGAATATATATAATTATTTTAGAAAAAATATATAATTATTTTATCTCTAAATTTTAAGTAACTCTCTTTTTATCTAAATTATGAAAAAGGAGAATTACTTAAAAATTATATCTGTAACAAATAAATTAAAATCCAAATTAAAACTGAGTAAAAAAATAACTAATAATCATTACTTTAAAAAAGGAGAGTTACTTAAAATTTAGATAAAATAATTATATATTTTTTTCTAAAATAATTATATACATATATATATATATTTAGTAATACAATTTTATGGTTAAATGAAATTTTTTTTCATTTTATCTTAATTTTTTAAAAATATGTCTATTTCTTATTGAAATATTTTTTGATTCGGGTTTTTAATTGCTTTTTTGTGTCACTTTCAAATCCAATATTGACATATCTATAACTTTTTCATAATTTTTTTATTTAAAAAAATACATTCTTAATATATTAACCTTAAAAATCATTTTTATAACGATGCGACAAATCAGGAAACATTACTAATGATTTTCATGATTGCTTATTACTTATATAACGTATAATAACTTTTCCAACATCATGAAAGATCGTTAAGCAATCGCAAAAGTTTCACTCATATTACATTAATCTTTACGTTCAAAAAGGCCATTAGCAATTATTATCCGTATCGCTGTTAGAAGGTAGAAATCGTATAAACTTATATTATTCGAATCGCTATTCGATTATGTTTTAAAGTACCTTTGAGGACGTTGACGTACCTTAGATCCGACAAATTTTACGTCGCTTTAATAAATAATCGCTGTCATAAATCGTGCGATATGGCGGTAACGTCTGGTAAGCCGCTATGCGGGAACTTCATCGTCGGATTGTCATGGTACAAATGCTGCGCAAAGGGGAGTTACCCTTGGTGACGTCATTATATGACGATCATAAAGATTTTTACGAGCACGCCCCTTTCATTTACGAGCCGTCAAAAGGGTTCGGCAAAAGCATCGCGAAAGATTTCAGCTACACATTGCAGCTGCGCTTTTATCTCTTCTCCTTCCCTCTCCATCTTCTGTTTTTCTTATCGAACTTCATGCTACGTGATACGTTAAACTTTGCCGCAAATTCGAAAAGCAATTGTCGTAAAAAAAAAGTGAAGGATACATCCTTCATAAAATTTTTCCTGTACGCTATACAATTTACGTAAAAAATTTTGTACGTGTTTACTTTGGTTTCGATTCTTCGTTGAAACTGCGATTTTGTATTAAGCATTGTATTAAGCATTTTATTGCGCGCGCAAAATAAAGGTTGCATTTTATTAATGCAACCAGCACACTATTTATATAAATAAATTTTGAGAATCGATCAGTCAGAAATCTTTTTATTGTAAAATGTAAACGAATATTTTCATGCTATCGCTGTTTCGAATTTCATATAGATATCATGCAATCACGTTTCTCTTGTTTCACGAAAAAACGCTACACTATTGCGATTTTATCGAAAATTTTAATGATTTGTAAGAAAAAAAATTGCACAATTGAGTGAATCAAACAAATAGTTGATTAGTTCGCTTCGTTTCGCGTGGCGATAATGATACTGCACGAGGTCGCGCGATATTTCTCAGCAGGTTGCGCGTGACGCAACAATGGCGCAATCACGTGCGACGTGAGATCGGAAAATAGGTAACGTCGTGTGAAACTCCACGATTAAGAAGTTAATCGAATTCGCGACGGTCGGAATTTCGATGGAGGAACAATTCCGGCGCGATTGCTCTCACGAGAACGAATCACCAGGAACGGAAGGCCACGAAATGAAGGGGAATATACGAAGGAAGAAGAAATAACAAACTTTAATTCATGATTGAGAAAAAAGAAAAGTGTAGAAAATAAAAGAAGCAAGAGAGAGAGAGAGAGAGAGAGAGATTTTTATTTGTCTCTGGTAAAATGCATTCTCTGATCTGTTATCAGTTTCTCATTATCTGATTAAAAGTGTACTATAGATTGAACGAACAATCGTTTTAGATCTCAGTTTTTCACGGACGATCGACGGGACAGTGGCAAGGAAATGTATGTATTCGCGCGATCGTTTCTTGCAACGACATTTAACCAGTTTGAACAGTGGCATTATCGAGAACGATGAATCAGTGTCACCGCAAATGAGCAGGTGGGCGGACAAGTAGGAGAGGGACGTATTTGCATTATTAATCACATTACGCAAAACGTAGCGTATATTCTTCGCGCGACGTATGCGACAGATGGACGGACGAACGGACGTTAAATAGGATCGAGCCGGCACGAGAGACGAACAGCCATGGCTGAATACATATTCCAAATTGTCGGCGACTGTTTTGACGATAAATATATATCACGCGCAGACTGCGCCCGTGCGAATAAATCACGCTGTACTGTAAACAAGTCCCGACCTGGCTGCGCCGAAGTTGTCTCGCTCGTTGAAACACCGGGCAAGTTTCTCGCGTAGCCGAGGCTCCGATCCGCCGCCCGGATGAAAATCTACAATTTTTTTTCCCTCTCGAATTAAAGGTAGCGAGAAACAGTTTTCGCCGGCGACCTGTCGAAAAATGTTGTACGTACAGATTTTCGAACAAATGTCTTTCATCTCGCACTCGTGTAAAACGCGAGTCTGTGTTCCTTTTAAAAGATTTGTTTGCCAATACACTCGATGCGTACGAATGTTATCTATTTTTTCTTTTTTTTTTTCTTTTTTTTTAATTTCAAGAAAATCATGCAAATATTGCGTGAAAATAAAGTATCACTGACGCTTACTTATGTTTAAATATTGTTTACGTACGTTTGTCCATAATAAATGTTGGCAAATTATGACATTATTAAAAGTGCTTTACTAAATTAAATAATCTAACTGAAATTAAATAATCTCTTTTGGAATAAAAAATCGTATTTATTTACATACATGACGCTGCAAACGTAAACGTTATTTTACAAATATTATATAATAATGAGATTTATGTAGAGAATTTGTGAATATAGGAATCATAACGTTGTCGTGTATCAACTGTCACAGTCGCGTTATTAACTTGTATTGTTCAACATTTATCGATGCTGCAAAATACCATTCCAGCTGTCCACGGTGATTTTCCACAACTTTACGCTGTTCCCTCGATAGCGATAGCGTCAGTTAACTCGACGCGGCCATCGTCGTTTTCCACGTTGGGAAAAAGAGATCGTCGTAATTATCGTTTTATGGCGACCACGAGATTTCTAACCGACCACCACGTAGCCTTTATACGTTCGTTTCTAGTGGAGCGCGACGGTAAACGAGAGAAAACGGGAATTACCAACGATGGACGCGACCTTTGTCAGCCGTCGGGAGACCGGATGTTGAATTTTCCGCGGAGATAAGAGAGTTCGTAGCCTCCTTTCATCTCCCCTACCTCTCGAGGGTCCTCTCTTTCCGCACTTTAGTAATTATTTGCTGGGCGTTCCCGGTGCGCGGACGATAAAACAAAATCGATATCTCTCTTAAACACAGGCAACGAAACAGTAGATGCATCGGCGAACGATCTTTTTTCAAAAAATATTATCACGTTACACAATTTGTTCGCTTTGTTCTTTTTAAATAATAAAAATGCTCGCGTCGTGTGCCTTTTCTCTTTCGGGATATCAATTAATTATTGAAATTCTTGAAAGATCTGTATTCTATTTCAGAAATACATATACATTGCGTTTCAAATTAATAACGCAGAAGGTAGATTAAAATTAGTGAGAATTACTATGAGATGGACGTTTATTTTCATTAAATACGATTATTTTTACCGTCCCTCTCCTTCTGTTTTATTTCTTGAGTTTACTTCTCTGCAGTCGGATGTTATACGGTCGCGTTGTCGCTAACGGTTTTAAAGTCTTTATAGGATTAGAGAGGCGCCTCGGAGCCGGCCTGCCGTACGGAAGATTAACTGGCCGACGACTTTCTCATTTACCTTCCGCCGTTCTAGATTTCATTTCGTCAAGCAGGAAGTTTCCAAATTGCATCTATTACCCTATTACTCTCTCAAATCACGTGATTGGGGCAAGTTGTCCAAAATGAAGCAGATATTCTCTCAGCTATATTGGAGCACAAATTACTTGGTGCTCCGTTCGCGCGCGTTTTGCATGTATAAAGTATTAATTCTGCTGGAATATTTAATAATTAATAATATGATCACCGATTATAATCAGATTTAGTGTAAGAATTAGTATAAGAACGTTAATAATAATATAATTAAGGAGATTATCGCGTGTGATGAAATATAAGATAGGTCTATATGCAATATACATGTAATACAAAAGTAATAATATTAATAATATCTAGAAAAAATTTCATTGACTTTTACCGTAGTATATTTTGAAGATATTTAATTATGAATTTATAGAATTTTACATTACAATTTGAAGGTATAACCTTATTCTATACTTATTCTCTTTTAAATTGAGACTTGCGTATAAAGCAGCAATTTAAAAATTATTATAATTAAAAGTAAACACTTAAGTTTGTTTCGTAAAGTTTCATTTAAACTGATCACAGTTTACAAGAAATTTATATTCTTCAATGAAAAAAGCTAGAATATATGTAAAATGACGATGCGTCAAATGATACATCAAATCTTACAACTTTTATTTTATCATTTTGAAAATATTTAGTAACATATAAAATTAACAATAATATGTATAATGGCATAAAATATTATTAGTAATTTTTTTATTCTATTATTTTACATATTATGAATAAACTGTCTATTGACTGTAGGAAGTAGCGAGAACTTTCTTAATTAATACAAAATGAAAAAATTAAATATTTCAAAATGAAAAAAGATCAACAGCAATGAAAATGAAGAGGAAAAATATATAAATAAATTTCGTATTTAATAAAAAAAAAATATATATATAGTAGATTTGTTGAAATGTTTCCTCTCTATTAAAAAAATTTTCACTTTTTCCATCTAAATAGCGATCAAAAACGAAATTATCTGACGATACTGATGAATTAAACGTTATTATGGAATATTAAAACCATCAAAATTCGATATATTACAGCCGCAAAATGTTATTTGCTACCGCATTGAGTATCGCTTTAACGTTAAATTAATCAAACAAATCGTGTGATTGTATTGAAAGTGCAAGTAAAAGCTAATTTCAGAATTTTCCTCGAGAGAAGATAGGAACATATGAATGTACTGATAACACTTGGTAGGCGAATCGCAGCTGGTATCTATCTTCAGTCTCTCAAGAAAAACTTTTATCGTTTCTACTCAAATATTCTTGCTTAACTACCCTCAAGGGGTAGTTAAGCAAAAATATTCTTTCACTCTTTTTCATTCATTCGAAATCGACGCATTATAATGATGCTTCAACCTAACAAAATTGCAAGTCAAACGAAAAATAAAAACTGTCGCAATAATGTACGTATGATTTAATCTGGGAATAGTTACTTGGGAGGGTATTTCTAATATCTAATTCAGCAGTGAAAACATTAATTGTTGCAAAATATTATTTTATGGATATTGTTTAATCTTTCTTTTTTAATAACTTATTCTTTACAAATCTTTACACGTTCCATCGGAAATCCGCGATAAAAAAACGTTTTATAAAAACATTATTTTTTTTTTTTAGAAATGCTTAAACTAGAATTTAATAGTGCTTTATTCCGTTTAATATTTGTTTGATTTCTACTTGTCTTTTTCAGAAAATTGTGATTAATTTTAAATCCTTAATGTTCTCAAATACTAATAAATTAGAAAATAGTTATAATAATATACGATACGTTATTAAAAATAGTGATTCCATAAAAACACTTCATGTAATCATTTACATAAAAAGGGTAATTACTTCTAAATTGAATCTCGTGCGGATATATATATATATTATATATATATATATATACACACACATATTATTGTATAAAAATTCTATTTGTAATTTACACCTTTCCCGAAACTCACTGAAAATTATACGCATCCGATCGACACAAGTCAAATGCATCTTCCGAGGTTGTTTAAGACAAAAGCAATTGTCTCCTTGATTTAAAGGCTGTACTACTGCTGCCACATGTATATACAGCGACAAGTTGTTTGCACTCGCAAATCTTAGTTGCCTTGTGCATTCAACCCTACAGTACTCCCGATGTAATAAAATACTTCCGTTAAAAATGTTTTTCCAAGAAATTTAACTAGCTTATGGTCGAGTGCGCCTCCAAACGCTTAGCCATAAATTGTAACTGTATAAGACACAATAATACTTTATAAATATTAAGAAATGTTCTCTTTAAATTCTTTGGAGTAGAATCTTTCGCTGAGTGAAAATTGAACCTCTCTGGAAAAAGAGTAATTCAATTTTGAATCTTTAAAAATGAGATTTCATTCTTTAGAGTGATATTCACTCTAAAAGTTTTAGAGAGTAAGCAAATAAAAAATTGAATAATAGTTTCTTTCTTCGTTTAAATTATAAATTCTTTCAAAGTGGACCATAATATGAATATAAAAGAGAGAATATATGATATTAAAAGAGATATACGAAGGACATATTAAGCTTTAAGCAGTGAAAAATAATTGCAAATATAATTAGTATCGCAAGTACAGAGTAGTCTAGATTTTTAATTTTAAGTAAATAGTTTACTAGGTAATTGCACTGCGTTTAATATTCCAAGCGGAAAGACTCGGTAGCACGCCATTCAGCGCTTCCAAAGTTTTCCGTCGTACAAGATGGATGCCCAAGCAGGTGTTTCGTTTCCGAAGAAATTTTATTTCCTTGGATATCGCCCAAGCGCGAATAATCGAGCTTTGCATATAATTCCTCAGTTACTTTGTTAAGATAAGAAAATATTTATAATTAGTGAAATATTCGCTTCTCTCAACCATTCTTGCGCTAATAATCGTTCACATTGAATCACTTTAGCTGCTCGGACTCAAACCATGTGTCCTTACAATCTGCTCTTTTGTCCTTTCTCGCGGGATTACTTTGAATCTCCGGCCAGGGATCCGCTTCAAAGCCTGCTTTAGTCATCGCCGAGAGAGATGAGGACATTTGATTCCCAGTTAATTAGCTTTCCCCAGGCGAGATAGATCTCAATTTACGTTCCGTGAAGCCGATCTGAGTTACAAGTAACACCCCTGTAAGATGAGAACATACCGCTTCCCTTTCTCCCACTTCCGCCTCTTGCAATTATCTCGCATGGAACGTGCACCATTCACTTGCACGCGTCGGTCCCTTAACCACCTGTCATGCATTATGCAAACTGCATAATGTGGACGTAGCGAACCATTATGTCGAATCATTGTTTTTTTGCTGATATTAATATCAAAAGTAATGCGAAATTGAACAGAATCAGTTAAGGGAATATATGGAATACATTATTATATTAAACTTTAATATAATTTATTGTTAAAAATAAAAAAAATTGAAAAGGACAATTACAATATTATGTAACTTTTCCAATGAAAAATTTATAATATTGACATGGAAGACTTATGACAATTATTCGTTATTTACTTGATGTGTATTTAGTTTGCCATAATTATTATTTATTTTCATATATCGCATCTCTTTTTGAATCCCTTTTTAATAGCATGACTGCACCATTGGTTTCCGAATAGCGCATTATTGTTATTTGTTTCTGGTATTATGTTCCCACTATGATTGCGAGATTTCGACGTGATTTCACGATTCGCAGGATACTTCAGGAATGACGACAGCGCGGACAATGATAAGATAAAATCGAATGGCTCACGAATTATTGCGACGTAAGCGATTATTGAATTCCTGGAAATGAAACTTTATATGAGCTCGGTATCCGTGCTATCCTCTTTTCCATTATACGAGGTTTGTTCGTATAGGTATATCGGGATCCCTCGCTTGCCGGGCTCCATCGATTGTTTACCACTACCGTCCGGAACTCGCCCCCGCCGTATCCCTTAAAGTTTTTCTAGCCATATTGCGCACACTCAATCTGTTTCATAATGCCATATTATTATCGTAATAGAGTAGAATTATCATGATAAAAACAGTGTAAACAAATATATAAAATGAGGCTCAAAAGAATCTATCAGTGAAAAAGTCTATCAGAGCCTATATCAGTTGTTCGGATGCACAGAAAATTCTTTATTTTCGTGTGAATATAACAAAACGAATAAAATATATGTTTTGACTCTTCAATTCGGGTCCTTATCGATATAAAATATAAATCGAAATTACATAAATAACGCAAATTCCAAGTTAATGATTCCCGACAATTTAGTTCAAATTTAGACAAATGATTTAACAATTCTTTAATTTTTCGTGTTTTTTTTGAATGACTACATAACAAATCTGACAATCTGATGACCGATGTAATTCTACTCAGTGGCGCAATGTATATGACTTCGATTTTATTTTATAGTAAGTTTTTATATTATTATTGTATAAGTTAATATTTTTGATAATCATTGGGTTATTCATTACATAGCTAATTTGGCATTTGGATAAAGAAGAACGAACTAAATTGTTGGGAATCATCAACTTGGAATTTGCGTTATTTAATTTCGATTTATATTTTATATTGATAAGGACTCGAATTGAAAGGTAATTAAAATGTATATTTTATTCGTTTTGTTACATTTATACGAAAATAAAGAATTTTCTGTGTATTCGAATAGCTGATGTAGGCTCTGATGAGCTTTTTTTACATTTTTCACTGATAAAAACAGTGTATTTATATAATACACGCAGTCATGTAGTATATAATACTTCTACAGTTTATAATATTTATAATGTATTTTTATTAATATTATTATTATTATTATTATTATTATTATTATTATAAATTAATTGCAAAGTCAAATATCCAAATTATTATGTTATAATAGGAATTAATTATACACGCAATATTGCATTACAAAACTAGTAAAACGAAACTTGATATCATTTGCTTCTATTTGCCATTCGATATCGAATCTTCATTTTTTTGGTGAAATATAGCGATATTGAGGAAGAGTCTAAGATTTCTAAGAGGCAGTAAAATATCGCCGAACTTTTGCGACACACGCGATTTGCGACGAAGCAGTGAGCTACTCGGTTTCTTTCTCAATGGCGAAACTTTCTTTCGGCTAGTTTCTACGATGGACTTTAATGCAGCTATGCATTGTGCTCTGTTCGTACAGAATGCATACTATTATCGACTTAATGAAAGCAGCTTTCTGAATTCGCATCGTAAATTTCGTATCGTTTAATTGACTGGCAATAAATCGCTAGTATAATATTCTTGTTCTTAAATTGTTTATATAATTTGCTGCAAGTATATTATATATACTGAAAAAAATTTACTAAATCTTAATATGTATTTCTTTGAATTACAAGCAAACATTTACTTACAGTAAATAAACAATTTATTCAATAAAGAATGATAGTTAAATCAAATTAATGATTTTTGTATCAAATAAATACGTATTCACATTTAGTAAATATTTATTTAGAATTATTCAAATAAATTTATTAAATATTTATTAAAATTTATAAATAGATATTTATTAAGATTTAATTTATTTTTCATTGTATATTTCACATAATTACGCGAACCATTGACTCTTGCACGAGCTTACATAATCGATTATTATTGAATTACCATGCTTTAATCATTATTATTATCATTGATGATGAATTTGTAGGAACGCGAAATAAATGTCGCGTTCACGAGTTCAAATTAGTTACGTTGAAATATTCCGGATCGAGTCACTGCTCTATAATGTTACGACATTGTTGCAATAATACAACTATCTGGAGAACGGAGGGTAACTCGACGGGAGATATCATAAAATGCTCGGCATAATATTTTACCACATAGCGTTCCTCCCAGAACGGTGTTAATAACGGCGCGCCGTAACGAATACGCATTGCGTTACCCTCGTGTGGACGTAGGATGGCGGAAGTACGATGCACAGCGAGCAGCCATGATGTCGCTCGCTAGTTTTAATACCGCGTCGTTTACCGTCCGGACGTCTATTGTGTTCCGCTCGCGCACGGAATACGATCCATTATCAATTTAATGAAGCCCGCGCGGAAGTTTGCAACGCACTGCGCCGGCTACTTTTTAACCCCCTGCACTGGAAACTACTCGGATCGGACAATTACGCTAAAAATGTACGTGAAATTGCGTCACACGCAAATTGTTTCCCAATGATATTCCATCTATATATGCTTACTTCTCTGTAGAGTGGTCGAATAAAAAATTGACACGAGACACGCGCGCGGGATTAATTGATGAACATTTTATCGCGGCGTTGAGAGCGATGTCGGATTGAACGTGTCGCATGCTCAAATACGGACTATCGTGACAGCCGTGCGTTATTAAACATTTCCGCTATTTGATCGGGCAGTAATTATTAATACGAACGTTTTATCGTATTATCGAGCTAATTATTTGACTATCCTAGTGAAATAAATGCATATCTAATTTAGTCAATGACTCAATGGGGCGTTTATTATATATACTATGATTATCAACATTATGTTATGCATAATTGTTATTGAAAAAGAAATATTTAGATGTACTTTAGTGTCAAATCATATATATCTAACAAGGGGAACACCAGGTGATGGGGATTTTTATGCGCTTTTTACAGGCTGTGAGCGAAAAAAAAAGATACATGTCCAGCCGTTTCAGCCATAGTTTCGAAGAAATCGATTTTTTAAATAATTGTTGTAATAATTTGAAAAACGTATTATATAAACAAAAATATTATAAATAAAAATATTAATATCTTTATAAATTTTATTTTAATTTAATGTTATTAACTTTAATTATTTTTTGATTGTAATAAAATTTCATGAAATTACATCTTATTATTATAGATAATTAAACACTCATTTTTGAAATATTTATTATTATTATCGTTATTGTCGTCGTTATTGTTATTCATATGAACGCATAAATAAGATTGTAATGAAAACTGTTACAGTTTCTGAAATTAGAAATTGGAAATTATAATTAGAAGCAAGTAAGTCATACGTTCGTAATCTTCTGTTGATTAACATTAATCGATTTATGAATAATAATAGAAAACTAATTGTGTTTTGTAGATATGCATTATACGGGATGATATAAATCATAAAAACAGGAAAAATATACATATTTATTGCATTGTGAACATCTTACGATTGATTTTAGAATGAATTTTATTTTAGAATGAAAAATTTGGTTCTCATCAAAATTGATTCCTGAAAGAAGCTATTTCTATAATGTCAATCAAATCTGTTTTCCACTAGATATTAGAAAAAGTTATTGTGTCTGCAACAAAAATTCATTTGTAAGATGTTCACAATGCAATAAATATTTATATTTT
Source organism: Acromyrmex echinatior (assembly GCF_024713525.1). Taxonomy (NCBI): domain Eukaryota; kingdom Metazoa; phylum Arthropoda; class Insecta; order Hymenoptera; family Formicidae; genus Acromyrmex; species Acromyrmex echinatior. The sequence continues at coordinate 7,688,550 of NC_141854.1, forward strand.
TTTTTTATGATTTATATCATCCCATACAATGTACATCATTACAGTTTTCATTACAATCTTATTTATGCATTCATATATGAATAACAACAACGACGATGATCACGATGATAATAATAATAAATATTTCATAAATGAGTATTTAATTATCTATAATACTAATATATAATTTCATAAAATTTTATTACAATCAAAAAGTAATTAAAACTAATAACATTAAGTTAAAATAAAAATAAAAATACTGATATTTTCATTTATACAGTACGTTTTTCAAATTATTATAGTATAATAATTATTTAAAAAATTGATTTTTTCGAAACTATGGGCCAATGGCCGGACAGGTTTTTTTTTCCGCTCAAGAACAGTAAAAAGCGCATCAAAATCCCCGATCTCATCACTTGATGTTTCCCTTATAAGTATGATAATGTAAGAATATCATATCATATGTGATAAGATGAAATTGCTTGTTTGTTTGCAAGAGTTCATAATGTCAATAATATCAAGCATATCGTATAATGTGCAATAAAGATATTATTATGTTTAACTCGTTAAAAATTCTGTACGAATCATTTTGAAGAATTCTCGTCACGATCTACTTGAATACTGTAAATTGTACAATGTGCAACAGTCTCGTTTACGAGCTCGCCAAAAATTTAGAGACTCCGACTGTTGGATGAGTATCAAGGCAGGAACTGCTTAACGAACTGTCTGGCAAAGAAACCCAAATGGTTAACGAGAAGGACATCTCTCAAAGACACCGGAAATAGTTATAGGCCACTATCCAGTGTCTGTTCACAACAGTTTTATGTCTGTCAGGCCAACGAATTTGTTTCGCTTGATATATTGCAGAAACTTTCTGTAGTATTTTCATTATCTATGTTCTTATGCGCAAAGAAAAGAAAGCAGATAAATAATAATATTTATAGAATTACATATATATCTTTCTTTATTAATTTATACATTTGTGTATTAGAATTATTGATGAAAATATTGTTTAGTGTTATTTAAAAGTTAAGATTGTTAAAAAAAAATAAATTTATTGAAATTATAATATTCAAATAAAAAAGGTAAACAATAAATATTGCTGATATTCTCTAGTAGATTATTGTGAAAAATTGGTTAAATCTTAAAAGAAATTTTTTCATTTTTATAACCTTTTCGGGTAGCCAAAATTTTGATTCCATTTGCCAGGGATAGCTATTATACTTGAAATCTATTTTTCCGGAGAAATAGCAAATGCAAATTGCACAAAGAACACGACTCCATTAGAGACTCCGCTTCTTTTCCCGGTCGTGCGGTGTAATCATCAATTTATGCGGAACCAAGCAGAGAGAGAACGGAAAATAAACCGCAAAAACGTAGAGAACGATGTTGATGGTCGACTGTCTTCCACAGATCGATCGTGTAAAAAAGGAAAGTGTACTCTAGAGAGATAATGCTCACAAATGCAGATGCATCGATGCCATTTTGTTCTGTGAATTGACGAGCATATGTTTACCTAGATAATATTACATTATTGCATTTAATAATACATTATTCACATATTATTATGCACATTATATGTGAATATTAATATTTATATATATAATTTATAATTTATCATAATTAATATAAAATTAATAGTAATACAATTTGTGGTATCAAATTATTTGCGTTTTGAAAGATCTGCGAATGTCTGTAATTCTTTGCATATTTTTTGTTTGATTCCATTACACAAGATATTCATATTGCGATGTTGAATGAGAAATGGCTAAATGAACGGATTGTGGTGATCAGTGCGTGATGTTAATCGCAACAATGATTCTACTGATATCGAATAATGGACCGTGATAAATTTACCCGAAGCCGGGAGAAATTTTAATTGAAACTGATCCGACATTTACATTTATGATATACGAAATAGAAGAGATTGCTGGTGCGGAGTGATTTAATGAGAATATATAATGCATTAATTATCAATGTACGGTTAATTAAATCGTTTTAGTTGCTTCTATCAGCTGTATTAATATTCACTAATCAGAAATTCTCTTATTTTCATTTTACGATGTGATATAGAATGGTATGTGTTATAGATTTTGAGGGATGATCCTTTGAAAAACGTGACAAACGATATTCAATTGTTTATTATTATTATTTATATAGCCAATAAAGATTTCTCGTGACGTTCGCTGCAAATGAATTAAATATATTGTATTATATCGAGATATTATAAATTGAATAGAATTATCACTCGATTATTATTGGCTCGAAATTTATGGAATCTTCTTTGCAAGCAATCTTCCTATTCCGAGATGATCGAAGGCCAATGAAGTAGTCGAAAACTATCGGATCTATCAAAACGCAAGAAGGAAAAACAAAATGGGAATCGCGATGAGAAGCGACGAGATCAAATCATAGTTGGCCTCCCAGGGAATTTGCCAGGGAATTTTATAACGAGGTATGGTCGGATGGATAGATTCACGTTTTTCCAACCGCCAATCTGCGCAAGGGAAACCAAGTGGGAGCACTTTAAGGACGGGAAACCCTCGGGGAAAAGCAGAGTCGACGTCAATGAGGCGGCCAAACTTCTTCTTGCGATGGCAGGGTGCCATCACGCACATCCTTCTACTCGCACCCTCTCATAACTGCAGACATTTGTTCTTTTTACTGACGCTTTTTTTACCAGACGAAAAATGTAATCGAGCACACGACAGTGAGTTGCTTAATTTCGCGGAAGTTGCACGGCGCTGCGCGAAACGGAGCCGAGGAATGAACGAGCTCTGTGAATCGACGCGGAAATTCTCGCGTGAAATTCTCGCGTGAAATATTCTTTCACCGTCGGGCCACACAAATGCACCGTCTGCTTTACATCTTGAAGGTCCTATTTGCAGCAAGATAGATGGATATTGCATGGTCATGTTGTACCAGAGGTCATGTGTTCCTGACTATTTGACAAATATGTAGGATCAATATTTAAAACGTGTCAATCTTTCTTGTTGAAAATATTCTCGTGCACAATAGTTCTCATCTTTTTTTATCTTTAATATATAATGTTAAATTGAAACTACACTCGATTGTAGTAATTCATTTTTGAATTTATTAAGAACGAAATATTGTTTCTGAATACTCCGAATTTTTTTGTTTTCTTTTTATCATTTTAAAAATTATTTTCTATTTTTATCAGAAATTTATATCTTAATTCAAACAATAATTATAATTAGTGCAACATTCACATAGTAGCGCTATAGTAGCGTTGAGAAAATAGATAATAATTTATAATAAAAATTAAGTTGAAAAAATTAAATATATTACAATATTGTAAATTGCTTAATATTAATATTTAATACGGCAGCGCAAATATTTAGTTTGTAGTATCGGATAAATAATACCTAGTGCTTGGTGGAAATAAATACGGGAATACGTGCGAATGGACGATGCTTTCGGAGAATAACACGAAACGGCAAACTGCGAGAGCAAAATTTAAATTATAATACAATTAAAATTGTTTCGAATATGTGGAGCGTCAAATATAAAACTAAAATTATTTCAGACCCATGGAGTATCCATTGTGCTCGGGCAGCCGATACGCGTACATTCGCAATCATTTTCGAATGCATTCTACATGCTCGTCGCGTTGTATCCTCGTTTGATTTTGTGGAGCGCACTTTATTGATCTCGTGACATCGTGTTTCTCGCCGGGGATCAGATCAGTCCGGGTGGACGCAATTTCCGGCGAGATGCAACGCCCTAATTCAATGCAGAGGTGGACGCGTTGTCCCGGGTTCACGACACAATAGCAGGCGCTGTCCATGTCCCGCGGGTGCACACGGATCAGAAATTCGCACGTGTGCATGCACAGCGGCGAGAGACATAATCACGGCGACGTCGGCGACGCGGCGCGGTGTCTGAATGTGTCTTCGCGTCGCAGTCGCGTGGGAGACAACATCCGATTTTCGCGAACAAACAAGACTTAATTAACTTTATTTGTACGCGTTGTTCCATGCGCTCCGATAAATATTTGTCGGCTGTATCGCACGTTTCGACGCGAACCTCTCTCAATTCCCGAATTCCTCGAACGAAACGTACCTCTATTTTTAATTTAGATTATAGCACGATCGTGACAGGGCCGTACAGCTTCAAACAGTATTGTTCGCGGTCGTTACCCTTTTGGGATTTTTTTCATTAAATTCTTCCGTTATTGATAACGGCTTTGTGTGTGCGCGCGAGCAATGTGATAATCGTCAACTCGCGCGGTTGGATGTAACGTGCTCGCGTGAATAAGTTTGCTGCGAGTTATAAAGCTGGTATCAACTGAGTGAGCGAGTAAACGAATGAACGTAACGAAGCAAGAACCTCGCGAGAGATCCGTGCAAATTTCATTACCGGAGCCTGGTTCTGGCAAGCAAACTTGGCATCATCTTCCGTCTCCTTTCTTCGTTTTCAACAAGGGCAACGTATCTATTATAGCAACCGGAGCTAAATAACCGTTTTCTCTCTCCGAACATTTCAATCGAATTAGATGGAAAATAAACTACTTGAGTAAATCTTATTATGTTGCGATAATGCAGAAATGTTCATACAAACATTTGCATCAAGGAAGGAAAGAAAAGATGCTTGATTTATTGGAGCACTTATTGGACATGTGCAATACGACAATATAAAATCGTCACTGATGTAACGTGAAATTCTTTCTTTTTTTTTCGTCCGTCTTTTGAAGAATCAGCAAAAATTTCACAAAAGAATAGTCTACCTTTTCAGGATTATAATGGAATTACCGTTGCGCTTTTCTTTCTATGCGGACGTTTCATTTAATTTCACGCAGAAGGGCACACTAATATATCGGACAGTCGCTATTCAAGACGCCGTTGAACAAACTTTCTAATTAATAATAGAATAATTAGTATTACGCCAACAAACTTGCATTCATTGGCTACTTGGGAACGCCAGGATTTTGTTTCGAATTACAAAGTTTGTTAATAATCGCACTCACTTGCGTGACAGTCACATCGGTACAAGGAATCTTGACAATTAGCTTGTTTGTTGCGAACTTTCGTCGTCGAGTAATTGCGACTGCAGTAGCTTCTGCAACTTTCTCATTTTCAGTGGCTTGAAGGGAGTATGATAGAATGACAAACAGATTTTTTGTTCATTGAATATGTTTTATTATGTCATTAAACGTTTTATTTGTTAAAAAAAATATATTTTATTATTTTAAAAGTTTTCAGACAGTTGTTACAAGTCAAATCAAACAAATGTTATAAGTCGAATTTGTATATTTTTTATATAAAACGTTGATAATTGAATATATAATGATTAAATATCAAACTTTACTTTGTACTTTAATTCTATACGTATGAAAAAACAAGCATTGTATCATAATATCAAAATTTAATTGAATTTTTCACATTGTGTTATAAATAATAACTCGAAAACGATGTTATATGTATAGTGCAGCTTTGTTCGGCCAAATCTCACGTCGTTTTGCATACGAGAGATTTATTACGATTATAACGATTTTCCATCGAAAATATGACTAAACGCAGTATTTACGAACAGTTCTACATAGCGATGTAACTTAATGTTAAAGTAGGATAAATACAAAATTCTAATGAAAATTTAGTATCTCTGAACGCGCTCTTTTGACACAAACAAGAGAGATGGCCTGTGGTGAGAAAAGGGCGGAAATGAGGGGAAAGGAGAGAAAGCAAAGTTTATTTCTGAAAAACTTTCTGAACGTTGACAGCGGTACGAACGGCCGCTCGTCGGAAAAACGAATTCCGTGCAAATGTGAAATAGTTTCCGCTCTCAGCAACCGAAATTTAATTCGGACGTTGGGGTGACGATAAACCAATTTTTCACCGAAGCTCGAAACTCAAAAAGAAGAGCGTGAACCCTCTTGACGTTCCTGCGCTTTCGTAGATTTATCTGCGAACATTACGACCGCAATGTCCAATAATATTTTACGTCCAAGATGAATGTGCTGCAGCAAATAAATCGCCCATAGGGATTAAAATGTAGATTCAAGCAACATACGTGTAAATTTCGCGATGTTGAGATATTTATACGAAATAGAATTTGTAAAGTATGTGAAAGATTTGAAAAAAAATTTATGATTAAAAATGATAAAGTATAGAGTTGTATTGTTTAAAAGGAAAATATTTATAAATTTTAAATAGACGTACATATTAATATTTATTTCTAATCTTCGCCTCAAGATATCAGAGAAATATCAGTAACTTGTAACTATTTTTTGTGAAAAAAGTGCTTTATTCATAAACGGAGAATTAAGACCGTCCGATGTCTTCACGGCAACAAGGATAAGTTCTTGCTCGTAGTAAACCAGGGACTTAAGTACGGAGGATTAAAGAGTAGTGACCAAGACAGCGGAAAAAATATAAGGATGTACTCGCGATGCAGCGATGCGGACGCACCTGTGTCGTGCTGAAAAGCACATTCTTTCCGCTCATTTTAATCCAAATGCAGGCAGCTCTCTTCTCGTTCGCCTATTTTCGTCTTTCTCTTTGCTTGTATAAGCTTTAAAATGAAGCTATTCGACCAAGAATTACAACGAACTCGTTTGTAATGAATGTGTTACTTGCTCTTTTAATACCTTTTTATGCGAGAACGGAAGTATTTGAAGTACTCTCGATATTAATATGATACAAGAAAAAAAAAATATATATATATGTGTGTATTCCGGAAAAATGTGAAGCAATGAAAATTAGCGTTAGTTTTTAAAATTGATTAAATATATTGATTTTATTCACTCATTCATTACAAATTAGATTGCTCTAACGTTATTTATATAATTTTAAATTTATATAAAATTTTTATATAAAATAAATTGCAAAGAGTAAGTAAATTGCACTCTTCGTTTAAATCTGTTTGCCGAAAATATATTTCATTCATTTATTTATACATTTTATTGAAAATCGATCACGATATGATCGAGTGATTAAATTTCGGTTGCTGAGAGCAGAAACTATTTCACATTTGCACGTAAAAAAGATAACCTGAAAAGGCTTCTCTCTCTCTCCCCCTCCTCTCTCTTTCAAATTGCAATATCCTTTCAGAATTGACGATACGTTCCTTCGCAAAAATCTTTATTCAATTTTGTTCCGCCTTCTGTTCGCTATGTTCCGATGGTTGTGGGCTTTTGTTGAAAAATTATTAACGTATGAGTGATCGTCAAAGGGCACACGCAAGTTTCGCGGGTTTGTTTGTATTGTCTGCACAAACCGCCGTAATCGCACACCGGAATCTGCATTATGCTACCCGTATACTACCTCCATCCCTACGTTTTCGAGTATGCTCGGAACAACGTGCCCTGCCATCAAGTTTGCATTGAGTTCGGTTCGCCCTTACGGTTGCTCGTTAGATCTATATGGCGGCTCCATGTGGCACCGTACCCCCGGCCACTATCCACAAAGAGAATTGGAAATGACAGAGACGCCCATTTCTATCCGATAAATTTCTTTTTTACGATTACGAAACGCTTAAGGATCGTAAGCAAATTGTAGAAACGGCGTCGACGAATTTTATTGATCTCGTTGAATATTAAAGAAAAAAACGGATCTAATGTCTGGACAGTTTGCACAAAAAATTGTGTAACTAAATATTAGTACACAATATAAACGGTAAAAATATAACGTAAAAAATATTTCTGCGCTAAAAATTATATCAAAATAATATCGAACTGTGTTCTTATAATTTACTTTAGATTTGATTTCTATCTCTATCAACGTTTTAATAACATTGGGAAATCTGGTAACTGTAAGTGAAATGCAATTGAAGTATTATCAGATTTGCATGTAATTGCAAGAAAAAAATGGCTAAAATATTAATTAGTGAAAATTAATAAATTTTTTATTTGAATATTTTTTATTATTTTTATCATTATTATCGTTTTATATGGAAAGAGCGAATTTCCATAAAAGGCTTAAGATATTATCGTGTATTTTGTAAGCAGGTTATATTTCTCATATCAATTTTATGAATTCCTTCCTGAGTCTCTTTTTTTAGCTTTTTAAAGATGAAGGCAATGAAAAATTAAATAATCTTATCTTTTTATATTTGTTTGATTGCTAAAATTACAGATTCAAAATTAAAACTTAATAATATTTATTTTTTTGCAATTGCACATATTTAAGGAATATTTAAATATTCCTTGCGCCTTTACATTCTTCATATTTCATTATTTTGAACAGATATTGACATTTCAATAATATTAATCTAACTTTATTTTCTATTCTAAATTTGGGACATGTCGAGCTGTCTCTCAAAATATCTTTATTAAAATCAGAAAATTTAGAATACTACTCTCTGTATATATATTATCCTATATATCCTATATAATCTACATTTACGACCGCCGACTGTAAAAGCAGCGAGCAATTACACTGGCGTTGAAATTCACACATTATTTACACGTGCTAGTGTCACAACTGCAATATAAAAGCAACAAAAATTATTTAACACATGCGCGAATTGTGCGTAACGTTTTTCAATACGTGTCGTGGTTTTGATGCGTTAATTTCAGGCCGCTCATTGTTAGCCCAGTCGTTACTAGGGTTAAACAAAACTTCCAAAATGCGCAGTCGTTATTAGCGGGTACAGCAACGCGTGTCGTCATGAGGCTTTTTCCGAAAGCAGCAATTCGTTTTTCGCTGCAAACAAAACGAAACATGTTACGTTCACACATTTGCTGCAAAGAATTTGCATTAACAGGATGCAAATGCAGCATCCTGTTAATTCCTATCCATTATTTTGTCCATTATATACGAATATACGTTTTTTAAAAGATGGAAATTGTATAACAGTCTAAGTGCATTTTCAGCTTACAGAATTTTATTGAGATCAAAATCTCGTATTTATTAAATACGAAACTTAAAAAGAATTTGTTACTATTTCTTTGAAAAAATATTTATTGAAATTAAAATAATAATTGTATTCTGTACCGATATTTTTCATTTTAGTGCATATAATATACAAACATAAACTTTTATTGTATATTTTTTTTTAATTCAAAATGATTAAATTGAAATAACATAGTTTTAAAATAACTCGTTGAAAAATCATATAAAATTTATATCATAAATTATTTTTACAATAAATATAACATTGTAATTTAAATACTATCTAAAATTTTTGGAGTAAAATCTCACTCCAAACGAATAAATGAAAATACTGTCACTATTGAAAAAGAGTGAAAATATTTCTACTTTTGAATAAGAATGGCAGATTTTTATTCTTTTTTTTGGAGTGAGATTCACTACAAAGGAAAAAATCTAACTTCTTTTTTGGAGTAAATCTCACTCCAAAAAAGTGAAATCTCATTTTAAAAATCTGCTTTCATTCAAGAGTGCATATATTTTCAATAATGGCAGTATTTTCACTCTTTTGAAGTGAGAGTTTTCATTCCAAGAAATTTAGAGTGTAGTTATATTAACGTTGAGATTTTATATACACTTATTTTAAATAATAAATATTGAGGTTTTTGGCGTTACTTTAGTGTTCTCGGATTCTCGGATTAACTTATCAAGTATGTAAAAAAGCCGAGGAAATTGTCGGAGCTCACGAAGAAAGAAAATAAAGTTGTCTCCATCTAAAAAGGGTCTTCCAGTGAAACTTTTAAAATATATTCCATCCTTCCCCTTACCTTCATTAGGTTATCCCATTTTTGGTTTTACCTCAGTTTGAATTTGAAAGCATAATAATACAGTTCTCAAAATAAACCAAGATAAAAATAATTTTTGTCCATCATCTATTTAAGACAGGAATTAATATATAATAAATACTAACTAAATATATAATAAAAACTAACATGCTTATTTTGTTAAATAATAATAATAATAATAATAATAACAATAATAATACATATATATACAGTAATATTACATTAATTAGCAAACATCAACGCGATAATGATATGTCTCCACATATGCAGTCTTATTTATTATTGCATATAATAATAAATTACAAATTCCGATCTCTCTGATCTGATTACGATAGCTAATAACTAAATAATATCTGCGCGCAGCAAATAGAAACAAATATTAATCTCACCATTGTTGGTTGCCGGCGATCCGTAAACAATAATTCGCGTCGCAGTGCAAAATTAATTTTTACGACCGCGTCGATTAAACGCTCGGCAGCCGCGGCGCCATTCGAAAGCTTGGGACGGGGGAGCTAATGATTCATCAATTTCAATTTCGATGATTTACGCGCCTGCGAAATTACGCTCGGACATTTTGCCGCGAAGAAATACGATCGGCCTGCGTAATCATCGCGCGAGCGCAATGTATCAAGCCTCTCTCGTTCAATCGACCGGCCTTTTTTTCCCACTCATTTTCAACGAGCCCTCGTGAGTGCGTTATTGCACCAGCCGGGTCCGAGGCCGCCTGATGGTCATGTATCGAGAGCCGCCTGCTGCATTATTTCCGACATAATCGCATTCGTCCGCGGTTTATCGGCTCCCCGTTAAATCGATATATCAGGTACGCGCGGAAGGATAACCTGCCAAAATGAGTTCCTCCCATGGAAATTTGTTCATCCACATTTGTCGTTTATTCGGTATGTTTGAAAGCTCAACGACATACCATACCTTCACGTATACTCCAATATGTACACTCAGAAAAAAACATAGTGCAGCAACATAGCAACTATAAAGTTGACAATTATAATTTTTATATGTAGAATTAGTGTACACAGTTCAATGAATTAATATACACAATTGAAGAAATTATTTTACAGGGAAAAGAAATGTTTCTGGCTAAGTTAGTTCTGATTAGCTGAAATTGCATTAGCTACTATAGCTATGAAATTTGTTAATACATACAGGGGATTTGCTGCTGTAACTAATATAAGGACGTGATAGCAAAGTATGCATGTCTGTTACGGATCAATTTATTTAGCAACATGGAGTTAGTTGTCAGTTATTGGATATATCCGTGTAAAAGAAAATTGTCTCTACCACAGCTAAATATAGTTTGCTGAAACTGTACTTGCTACCAAATTGTCTGTTATACAGAAAACGTTTGCTGCAATGATCACATCGACGTAATAGCAAAATGCTTGTCTGTTATAATGATAATATTTAGGCCTTACAGCTAATGGAGATTAGGTCTCGCAGACACAACGTTAGATATCCATATAATGCTACTGAATTAACTGCCAAATCTAATTTTTAGCTGTGCAACTAATCTTTTTTTTCCGTGTACGATTGCAATAATTACAAAATAGTTTATTTAACTGTGTACATTAATTCCATATAAAACTTGAACAGTTTTTACTTTTATAATTTTCATCATATCTTTTTTTTTTTATAATATATTATATAATACGTTAAGGGCCGTTAAAATGTCAGAAAAGATGAATAGAAATATGAATAGAAATATGAATAGAACTAAATAAATAAGAGAGATTTAAACGAAAACAAGAAATTTTGTTCGTAACAATACACGAATGCATATACACGCGTTGCACGAAGATTAAAATATATTAAATGTACCGTGTAAAAATGTACGTATCGCGCTGTGCGTTTGCTTTATGTGACGCGCTTTATTTGATGATAGCATAGAGGCACTTCAATATATGGCTCATCGCAATACACTTCGTTCGCGGAGCCATGGCAAGCGTCGTTTTTAATCACCGCGAGCACCGACACTAAAGGGAAAACCCGACAGTTATTGAGCTATTCAACTCGTCGTGGGTGGTAACGCGAGTAACGCAGACCTAGTAAATCTCCATGTAAAATCGGCGAGCGTGCGGCAGCGGTTCTAGATGCTTCGATTTACCGTGTTTTTGCTTTCGCCCTCTCTGGTAGCGATATAACACGGTGAAATGGATTAACGCGTCGCGGATGAATGGTGGCGTATGAAATGGAATTTACACAAGTTTTTAATTACCCGAGTACCGTCTTGCAAGATGGAAAGTTTCTTTCTCTCTCTCTCTCTCTCTCTCTCTCTCTCTCTGCTCTTCTACTTCGATTTAACGAAGAGCAGTTGCCAGCAGCGTCAGTACTCGAAGAGCACAAGTGTTTTCACCCCTTCGAACACTCGGCTCGGCGCACAACCCCGTCATTGCTGTCGTTGTCGTCTCTTTTGTACCGCGTTCCCAGTCGTAATTTATAGCCATTTCGTGGGAAACACTCTCTCGGTCTTCTTCTCTCTTTTTCTTTTTTTTCCTGTCTCTTTTTTTTTCTTTTATAACGAAGTCGATTTCTGCAACTTAGCTGGCATCCCTGTTTTATTAGACGCGATCTGTATTTACGATCGCCCGTTCCAGAGATGGACCATTTTATTCTACTGTTACACTGTCAATGTTCAATGAAATAGGTTATTGTCGTGATCGATGGAGATTACAGATTTTATTCAACTGAAGCTTATTTATTTCTTCTGCGTTATTAATGAATCATTAATATTCTTACTTCATGTTTGCTCATAAATTTAAAAAGTAAAAGTATTATTATCTGAATAAGATTTGAATTTTAGCGAAACAAACGTGAACAAGAAACGTTTTATACAATCATTAATATTATATAATTGATGAAATTTTTCTACCGATGACGACCAGCAATTTCGTGATTGTAAGACTGAAAAACACGGTATTGTAGATTATCAATCAATGCACAGAAGGATCGATTAGTCTGCTATTCAGAGAACCGCCGTTGCAAAAGTGCAGCTCATTGAAAAATTCTCCTCGAGCGAGCATCGAGTTCGCGAACGAAATCGACCGCGCTTCTCTCGCATCGGTAACGCTCGAAGGTTTCTTCCACGACTTTTCTAGGGTAGACTGGAGAAGTATCGACCGGAAATCTAAGGCTGCAGAGCTTTCCAAAAGGAAAGTATCGCGGCCGAACCGACGACCCGAAGAAAAAGAAACCGGTCACTTATCGAGCCTTCTTCACCAATGGTTTTCACCCGCAAACCTCTTGAAACTCCTTTTCACGTCCGGAAAGCCACGTTATCGCCGGATATCAATCCGGACTGCTGCATTCTCGGAATAACGCTTCATCCGTTCATGCGTACCGAGTGAAGCAGTCGCTTTTCCAGGAAGAGGAGTACTTGCAGATTCTCGTCTAAAGGAATTCTTTGTTGAAAAAAATCGATTTTGATGTGATATTCAGTGGCAAATATCATTTATTTGAAAAAGCACGAAGCGACACGCGGATGATACTAATCGATTCTATTCGAGAGGATTCTGAGTAAGTTATAGAGATAGATAAATTAAAGATTAATAGAGGCGGAGATAGGATTTGGAAACGTATTTAAAGAAAAATCTTTTATCTTGAGGTTTGCGTGATTAACTTGCGAGGTAATCGTAAAATAAAGTCGTGAATAAATTGACGAAATTAATATTACCCTTCGTCATTAAAGTCGAATCATCGCTGAAATACGGGCCGTCGGAGCTTCTGCGAACGTACATCGACAGTTTGACAGAAGTGAACCCATTCAGTCAGACTCGGACTCGACAGGAATTGATAACGAGCTGCTGTTTGAATCCAAGCAGTCCACTTCACATGAGGGTTCCGTTTTAGCTAAATCCTCCAATCGCAAGAGCAGGATCCATTTGCCCGAGTGTGTCCAATTTCCCGCTGTCACCACGATTGTCAAGCGTATCTTTTTTCGGGACTTTAAAGGAAGAATTACGTATGGCTGAAAAGCTATCGTTTGCTCTCTCAGATATCTCATAACCGCATAGAAAGAAGGTACGAAGAAGAAGTAAGTTGACCGTTATATCGAACGCTTTTCCATCCCCGCATCTATCCCGCTTTCCCGTCAATCGGGGACGAACATCGAGCGAAATTCACTCATGCGTGAGGGGTGAGACAACCACGCGATCGAAAGTACACGTCCCGATGGGACGGAATCGCATTTCCAGTACAGCGTTATCAAGAGAGAAAAAGAGAAAGAGAGAAAGTAGGAACGTCAATATTACGTAGTTCGATGGACCACGAAGAGTCTAATGGAAGAAGAAATGGGGATGACAGAAATCGCCAGAGACGATATATAGGGACAGAACTTGATCAGTGAAAATCGGAAGAGCAAGGCATAGTCACGATCTGGAAGCGGGCAGTAATTACGAAATAGTTCCTGAGAAAAATATGGGAGGATCTACGTTCTCGACCATTCGGAGATGGACGTCTTTTGTACTTTTATAAAAGTATCATCATCGTTGAAGTGCGCCCGGGACCAATCGCTTAGCTTCCTTCCGTATTAAGACAGTATCGATTATCTTTATTCTTTTCGTTGATACGCGAAAGAACTGGTGTCTTGGTTGATTCGCTCTAATATTTACACGAATCCTCAAGCTCGAAGAATTCATTCTCGCTCCGCTGGAAAGAAAAGCGGATTGTTAATCAAAAGATTACCAGCTATTTTCCTTCTGATAACTACTGTCTAATTAATAAGCGTCTATAAAGAACGAATAAAACAAACCGCCAGTAGATGGAAACGCCTATATTCAGCATGGGTTGTTAATATTTCAATTTACAAAAGAATTGATTAAACAGAAGAAACTAGGCTTGTTTGCAGATCTTTAAAATTACTGAATGATTCTAAATCTCGAAAAATTTGGAAGAATTTATAAAATGACGTAAGAGATAGTTTCTTCATAAAGCATAAAATTCTGATCTATCGATATCAAATCCATCGCTCAGACACTTAACGATCAGTCTTCGTAAAGAACGGTGCCTTGCCCATCATGTGCTCATTTTTTGGTCATCCATAAGTCGAGCTTTATGAGTTTGAGAACGGTAGGAGAAAGAAGAATCGGTAATTTGGCCGCGCACGGCTTATTGAATATCCGAAATTGCGGGACATGCTTATCAAAATAAATTTACGAAAAATATGAAGCGTCAAGCTGTCTCTACCGCTGGCGAGACATTTGCAGAACAGGGGATCTTAATTCCTACCGGATGAAATCGTCGAAAAATAAAGCCAACGAGATGTGAACGAGATCGTCCATTGATTCCGACTATTTCGTAACGAACGAAGTGAAATTACTTCTCTCTGTAGCAACGTCGACATCGCGAAGAACTTTGAAATCAGGTTAGGAAGGAGGATACTACGTAACAAATATCGGAAGCTGCCAATGTGAACACTAACCTCTTGAGAAACAGTGAAGTCCAATAAGCGATAATGGTTAGTATTCAACAGACTATGAAATTAAATGAGATTCTGATTCAATTCTAATTTAAGTAATCGTTTCTCGAGAATAACGATCCACTGCCAATGAGAGCCTAATAATTCTGTATATCACAAGATTGAAAGAGAAACATAAGAGTAACGTCGATGATGCAATTTAAGAAAAACATCGGCATTCATTATTCCATGTTTGTTTAATTACAATCGCAATCCTATAAAATTAGGAGCGCGCGTTAAAGAGAGGGGAGGGAAGAAGGTGCAGAAAGAAAGAAAGAGAGCTGGACAAATCCGCACCGAAGTCGGTGATATGTGTCGCGCTGGCTCCCGGAGCCTCGATGACCTTGACCCCGCGAGCATGAAGCACCCATCGAGGTCAGCGGGTCTCGAGGTTGCTATGGCGCTTTTCGGCATGGTTTGGCTGCTGCGCGTCCGCTCTGAGATGCGTCGTTGCTCGAAATGTCGGCACGAAGAGATGCTCGCACAGCAGCAACAACAGCATCAGCAGCAGATGCAGTTGCAGCAGCAACAGCAGCAGCATCATCATCATCACCACCAGCATCACCAGCAGCAACGCACTCTGTCGCAGGCTACCAGCTTGTTGCAGACGATGTCCGATGACGGTGTCAGCTCTTCCGCCAATACCCTCTTCACGTTGGACACTCCTGGAGCGGCTGGCCCGGCCGGAAGTTACTGCGAAGTGCACGGATACGTTCAAGCAAAAGAAGGTAGAGTGTTTTTCATGTCTCTTTATCAGTTACTTTTATCGGGCCATATTTTTCAGTTAAATAACGTACGTTATTACTTATACTTTAATATCGGAAAATCATTAAATTTTGTAGAATATAATTTTGTGTTGTTTGAGACAAAGGATTTTAATCCTTTTACTTCAAACTATCAACCGCATACTGTGTGCATTATGCTCATTTTTTGTTAATACGCGCTTTTCGAAAGTCTCTTAACTGCTCGAACGTAAGTTTCTTGGAAAAGTTCCGTACTCCATAGGGAATGGAAGCAAAGACATGAAACTTTTACAGGAATTGTACGGAAAATAGCAGACGGTGCGTGACTTCTATTGTTCTTATCGCTAAAACACCAACGCGCGATAATAAGAGAAATCGTTTCGGAAGAAAGAAATCTGATGCAACTCCCTCGCATTCTCGATAGCTTGAAATATACGACTAAACGTTGCTGATATGCAGAGTGCTGATAAATGCAAAACACGTCGCAGTATAATGTATGACGGAAATTATCGACATACAATTGTCATAACACGTCGAGTACACAAGTAGATTGTTTCGTTTATTCTCCTTTCTCACGGACTATCCTGGAACATGACCTACTTTGATTCCAGTCGCTTCTCCACTATAAATTCAAAAAGTTCTTGCACTTCCGTTTTTCGATCTTGCTACGGTAATGCGGCCCCGGCATATTGCGAGAGCATAAGAAAACTTTGTCGAGTACGTGTCGTGATGCAGCCAAAACGTGGAGCGCTCGCTCGTTAGGAAATATTATCGATGAGACAGTGATGGATGAGGCGCGCTCGTGCATTTCAGAGCAGTATTGTGCGGATAATAAAAAAGATTTATAAAAAGTAGTACAGTCCGATCGACGCGCGCCGCACGATAATGTCTGTTGGAAAATCAAATGGAGCTTCCGTTTGTGGTGCGATTCGCGCATAAAGGGAGCTACCAACGAACTGTTGTATGGTATTTATCAACGCCCTTCATCTGCCAGCCGTGAGCCGCGACTGTATTATGGCGAGTTGCGGAGTTTGTTACACGCGGCTTTTATGCGACGTTGTTATTGTCTGTGAGCAGCACAAGGCCTTTTCCCCGTTCGTCTAAATGTTCGTTGAAAAATCAACCTCGATGTGTCAAACTAATGATGATGATGTATGGAATGTCAATCGGAAAATATCTAAAATTAATAGTTGTGACTTTATTATAAATGTGGGCGGAATGAAATGAATTAAACGTCACTTTCGTTTTTGAAAATGTAGTAAAAAAAGAATATATATCTTGATATGTAAACTTATAAAAATAAATATAATAAATATGGAAGTTTTTTGGTTGATTACATGACTCTCAATCAGTAATATATATTCAAAAGATCTCGGTATGGACGGTCATTTTCATGAAAGAAATTTATCCGAAATTCTTCAAAGATGCAGTTACAATCACTAATGTTAGAAAATGTATTCAGTAATTTTTAAAAGTATCTCGATTTATGAAATCTCAAATTATCATTTCGAGAACATATACATATTATTGAGCAGTCAAATAAATTTTTATCCCTTTTTATAATTATTTTTACAAGTTTATGTAACTATATTTATTTATATTCTAATAAAAATGACAGGATTTCTATAATATAATATTTAATTCATTTTATGCACGTTACGCATTAAAGTAACAGCTATTTAATTTCAGCAACTTTCTGATTGTTATTTATCTTAGAGATTCAGATCGTGAATAGCAAATGTTAACTGGCTTTTCATCACGGCAGTCTTGAACTGGAAAATGCTATGAGATAGCATACGAGACGCTAACACATGTTACCATGCAAGATGGAGTTTAACAGATGAGCGAGTCATTGTCGGATTATTGTAACAGTCGTTCTTAGAACACAGCTGAAGCTTAGCAAGCATTAGTCTTTCAAGTACGTACATTAACAGACGGCGACGAGAGTTACTTACTATTAGTATTCAAGTGAAAGTCGACTTTAGTCTACAATAACAAGATTAATTTGTGTCTATTCATGTAGACTCCTGTAGATTATTACGTGAGCATACACAGTAAAACGAACTGAGGACAGTTAATACTTAACCCTCCGTCAGCCATGTGGAATTTTGCATTTTCTATCTCTCTTTCTCAGCAATCTGGGTCTTTGAACTTCAGTACAGATTTTTATATTGTATTCCGAACTATATAAAAATTTGAGAAAATTCTTGCATATTTGTGTTGTATTTTACTTTGACCTATTTCTTACAGATTAAAATATCAGAATTCACAATCAAAATGTTAACTGTATCTTCACAGTTCAACCGGGGATTAATTAATTATGGAAGAATTTAAAGAAAGTATTAACTGAGAATTTATTTAAGTTTGTGTTAGATATGTTGATTTTAGTCGATTAAAGGCGTATTTTTCATTTTTCATACTGTAAGTGCAATTTTTTTTGTTATCGCGATTGCAATAAGAGTAAAGAGGAAGGATTCGAATATTACTGGAGTTAAAAACAAATGAGTCGGAAAGAGGTTCAGTAAATTTTTTATTTTTCGTGAATAATCACCTCAGTCGTGCCGACAAAGGCGCGCTTTACGTGTCTACTAGTTACACCACGATGTGTGTAACTAAAATCTGCAAAGCTTTTCCGGATAGAGCGACAGATGAGGAGAGAAAAGAACCTCTTGTCTGCCGGATTGTCTCCTTTCTCTCTTTGTCTCACATCAGTCCGTGGCCACACTGACACGACACGTTCACGTGCATGTATATGCATCACGTACGACCTAGTTATGAAATAGTTCTCCTCGTGGTATAACGGTGACTCAGCGATATCGCGCTTTAAAGCTGAAAGCATGTTCGTGTTGTGTTGGAACGGTGTCCACCGTATTGTTTCGAGTTTATTATCTTCTATCCAGCCTGCAGCTGTCCCGCGGGGACACAGAGGGGTTATTAGATAAAATGGAACGGAAGAATACTTTGAGAAAGTAGGAGACAGACGAAGGAAGATCGGAAAAAAGTTTCGGACTTTCGTGATAATAACAGCGGCGCGTTCTGCCCCAGGATGCAATTTTTCCATAGATACAAGGTTCTCTAACTGAAAATAATTTAGACGATACGTGATATCCTCAGAATCAATTGTACTTTGAGTTGAGTATATTACCTTTGTCCCACAGATCGCGGGATTGTAATATGATAATTGGAACGAAGCATTATAAAGGGAAAAACAGAGGAAAACTTCAGTTTCTTGGATATATCTCTGCAATAAAATAGTCGTCTATCAAGCCTTAATATAATCCTTTTCTTTGATGGAAGTTTTTTATTCGGATACTGTTTTTTATTCGAAGCTTTATACTGAAGCAAAACTTTGCTTGAAAAAGATTCGAGCCAATTAGATGCCATTAAACGATTGTGACAGGCAAAAGAGATATGCCTTTTCGTAATTTTGAATATATATCTATCTGGTATGTGTGTGCCGTAATTTCGTGAAAATAAAGGTAGTTAGGCGAACCAGTGTCTGTCGCTATGCTGTACTAATGAGTATAATTAAAAAAGTCTCTTCCTGAAGCCGCTCAACATGCGTTCTGCGTACGTGACATGTTATATTAAAAGGAAATTTCACAATTATCTGCGAATAATAATGTTAAATGCGAATGAAACTCTTCACTATTCATTAATACTATTCATTATAAGACGTAGAAGTTGATTTAAATTTAAATATTCTTTTGATTATAGATTCAATCTAAAATCAATTATTTATGAAATGACGTAACATATAAGTTAACAAAGAAAATTAAAACATTATTATCAAAAGGCGCAATTGGAAACGTGATTGATATGTTTATAAATGTATTAGTATTTGTTACTAAAAAATAATCTTTCGCAAATAATCATGTTGAAAACGATATTCTACAAACGTAATTGAGGTACCCGGAAAAGCTGGGAAAGCTGGAAAAGCTATTTCAGTACTTTCATAGTCAAAGGACAAAGGCTGCACCGATTTCAAACGTTTGCCTCAGTTTTAATTTTAACCGCTATCTTGTGTATAATCTGACAAAATGTTTAAAGTTCTTCATATACTATACTGCGAGGAAAGACGAGGATATCCTGTTTTTATAAGACAAGATTTATAAAATAATTATCAATAAGAAAATATTATTTTTCGTTGTTTGTAAATTTGCAATAAAATGTTAATTATTCTGATAGTAGACGAGACATTTTTTCGCATTTTCTACAAGCAGCGAAATTTCGAAATTTTCTACGCGTAAACTATCTCTCGAGTAAATTATTTAAATATTATGTATATACTGTTTATCATATTTTTGTATAATTGGTTCTTTTATTTGTACGAACATTAAATTGACGGTATTAGTTGTTCCTATGTTTCGACAATTTCATGACCGAATTACTTCTAAAATTACTCTCTAAAAACTTTTAGAGAACATTAGGCGCGACTATTATTCGTTACGATTAAATGCGCGAAAGATGGTCGAAAGAAGCTCGCCGAGAAAAGCAATTTGCGAGCTACTTTCGATCGATTATCCGCGCAGGATCTCCCGCCTCAAAAGTTATAATTTTACATCCGAGAATTCTCACTAGTCTTATTCAGACGCTTCATAAAATTTTCTGCGAAAATTTCTGCAATTAGTCATCATATCTCACAGATTTCAGAATTGCATTTTGAAAATTAAAGTTATCATGGAGAAATATAAAGACGGACATCACACATATATACATATTAATCTACATATTAATCTAATTACATTTGTTTAAAATTGGTATTACTTTATGTTGATATTATTTTTTAATTACATAGAAAAAGCCATTTTTTTCTCTTTTTTTCTCTCCTTTCATTTCTCGAAATTAATTAAATTAATTAAATCTTATATTCACATTTAATTACGCTACACATAGTATGAAAATAAAAAGTATGCTCCTTTTTTAATGAATCTTATATTAAAATATCACAACAATTTTGTTGCTGTAATACAAAGGATAATTTATTATTTATAAATCTTGAATTATTCCGAAAAAAATATTTTCATACGTTACAAAAAACAAGCTTTTTGCACATTAATATCTATTGTTGGACATGAATATTGTATAGTATATAGTTTTCTTTATATTGTACAATATAATGTAGAGCATTTTATATACAATATACCTCAATCTTTGATTTCTTTATCAAATTTATTTATTAAAATTTCTTTGTTTCTTATAAAATTATTGAAAGGTCGTAACGTAGAATTAGAATTAATTAAAAATAAATTTTTTGATTTAAATTCTAAATTTATCTCAATTAAGATTTAATTTTAAGCTTTCTGAAACTCAAAGCTTGGAAATAGCGATTGATAGATTCGATATATAAACTTAGATGTCAGAAAAGTAAGGGATAAATTGGATAAAATTTTCGTTAAGGAAAAATCGATTCAAAGCCGCGCATTGGAAGAATCTAATGATCAATAAAAAACGATAGGAGATGCGGGAAGTCCTATATTTCACCACATCACACAGTAAGCTATATTCACTTCTAAGTTTCGATCCTTACTAAACTAACTGCGCCAATTAACTTACTCCCTCTCTCCCTCCCTCCCACCCTTTCTCTTCCTCTCTCTCTCTCTCTCTCTCTCTTCTCCTTTCTACAAAGCAATTAGCGGTGCTTGTTCGACGCTGCCGTCACTTTCGCGAACAAACTCGTTCTGTCTTGTCGAACATCGCACAACCTCCACGCTCCTCCAAAGACCACCTCTACGCTCTATTATAAGGAACAATCTCCTTTATCGCAAATCTTCTCGTACGCCGACTGCTATCTGTTCTATGCAGATATTATTGATAACAACTTAAAACAAAAATAACGAATCCATTTTAGAAAATTTTGACTTTTGTTTCCTCTTGTTATTACACACACATACACAAATTAGTGCATGTATATGTAACTAGGATTTTGTTGGGAGGCGGGGGCAAATTAGAATTGGAACTTTTGAACTGGGGAGTGGAAATAGCTGAGTGATATGAATTGATTGTGTTATATATTATTATTTTTAATTAATTACTAGCAGATAAAAATCACAGAATCACATATACTTAATTTACTAATTTATTTTTTTCTTAAAATAATAAACTGATTCTTTAAACTAGAAAAATAAATTTGTAACACTTAACCGTCTTTGACTCTCAGAAAATCCTTCTATAATTTTCACCTCCAATTCTTTCTTCTTTTCCAAAATTAATTTCTTGTAAATACTCATTAAACATAATCCATAAATGTATAATTTTTTAAATATATATATTTAAATATATATTTAAAATTATAATTTTTTAAATATTATTTTGTTCTTAAGATTTAAGAATAGGAGCACCAATCCCCCAGTTCTTTCCTCCCTTGGCTATATCCAATGGGGGTGTACTATTTCACACATAATAGAGATAACGCATACATACATGCAAAATTCACATGAATTTTGCGGAAATAATTCACAGAGATATACAGCAAGATGGAATGCGGTGGCTAATTATCCACATCCACATAACAATTTCGACGTGTCATATTAATTTGGGTTTATACAACTAAATTTGCCTTTTAGCGTCTGCTCGCGCAGTATTACGCTCACATGAACGACGTCGCAGACTGAATGGATAATTAGTGCTAATGAAGATACTGGCGTTTTCATATGAAGGTCACGAGTATAATAGTTTGAGCAATAATTATTCGCTATGATTCCAAGCTTATTGCGTTTAGCAATGTATAAACACACATTACATGAACGTCATATAATTTAATGGTTACTTTCCTAGATGTAGACACTTGACAAACTAATCAGTTGAATATGAAAGGATCATATCAATTTTTCGAAAATAGTACAGATTGTACCGTTCTCGCTCTATTACTTGAAGAAAAAATGCTTCATCGCTCTATGCTCTTCTCCTCTTAACTTGAAAACAAAGATAATATTTCAGATTCAAAAAAGATACTGTATTATGGTACAAGTTTAAAACAAAGGCGCATGAAGTAACATTCATTATCTCGTTTTATTACATTTTTATTTTTATGTCGCGCCAGATATTAACAATGTACATTATGCCACGCTGTATTCGAGATAATGAACAGAAGATAATGCAACAAAATGTACCTAGCATTATCACAATTACTGATAAAAAATGCGAGTATTAATGTTATATATATTTTACGAATAAAATTTTCTCTATAAAGTGCATTTATGACGAGATATTGGGAGTTGTCAGTCATTTTAAGTAATTATTATTGCACTTTGCTTTATTTCGGTTTATCAAGACAGCAGACGTTATACCGCAGTTCAGAATACTTTCCCATCTCTGTATGCGAGACGGTACAAGAATGATTGGATCGCGAATCGCAATCAACGACGAAAGCTACGAATGCATCCGTGGAGCTCGGCCCACGGGATTCGAAGAAACGAAGTCGAGCAATCCCACAAATGTTCCCGTTAGGATCGCGTCTACACCCGATGTGGTGCTCGGCCACGACCCACTGCATTTCTGGCATTCCTCTAAACGCAATAATGCATCCGTCAGCCACCCGATCGGCACGCGTGATCGCTAACTCGCGTCTAACTCATAACACGTCCATTGCCGTAGACGACGAGGCGATCCATCAACTAGGAGCAAAATAATCGGCATTCTCTATCGGCATGCGATGTCTCGAATTCTTTTTCGTTTTTTTTTTAAATCATTTCATTTCACGTTAAAAATAAAATTGAAGCCACAAAAGTTTTGACGGTATAAATTGCGGGAATCGCTAACTGAAAAAACGCATCGTGCTAAAATCAACGTATGATAGATGTGGGAATTGTGTTTATTCTACTTGCGCCTTGGCAACAATGCTCCTAGACAATAGAAGAAGTAGCGCGATATGGGATTTCTCTTTCTCTCTCTTGTTCCTCTCCTCTCTACCTCCCTCTTTCTCTGCCTTTCTCTCTTTCTCTCTCTACCACTCGCATCGAGGAAAACCTACCCCGACCATACAATGAAATTTCTTGCACAATACCTTGACGGCACTATGCGTAACAGGCAACAATGGCAACGTTTCTGACGACGCGGCGTCGTCGTCTCGGAGGTGTCGCTCGAGCACCAAGCTCGACTTGCGATGTCACGTAGGAAACTCGATTTCTCGCGATTAAGTAGCTATTATTATACATTATGACTCTTGCGAGATCCCGACTTCCTGCGGGGCGATCCCCCCCGGGAACCGCGTAATTATGTCACCTTGAGAGTATGACGTTGACGGAAATCTCTTTCTCTTTCCGTCTTCCTTCTCTATCCTTCTTCTCTCTTTCGGAACGAAATTTCTTGTAGCTTTTTGATTGATTGCACGGATCGTTCCACAACTTAAAAAGAGATTGCTATTTTGGAAACTATATAAATTTAAGTTTCATCTTAATATTGTAATTTGCATTCTGCGCGCGCGAATATTTCACGATATAATACATCTCCCATGCAAATGCAAAACCTTTATGTGTTCTCTATGTTATGCTATTAACTCCAAGCTTGATTTATGAATCCCCAGTTTCTTCCAAAATTACTTCGTCAATCCCGTGGCAGGTAATTTGCTTGTCGAACATTAATCGTCAGATTGCTGTGATATTATATTCAAAATTATATTGCACATCTCTTTATTTTGCTATAATCGATAAAATGATATACGATCGAAAAAGCAAATTGTTTCTGTTCAGCTTTAAACCAATTAAAAATTTATCGGAAATAAAGGGGTTGGGACGATATTGGGTGAGATGAATGATGGTCGAGTTATTGAGAAAAAATTCGATGAAGTATTAATACCTTCATCGATTTGATCACGGCGAGCATAACTCTCAGCGAGTAATTATAAAGCTGCGTCCACCGCGATAGCGAATTCATCTTCGTGGCGTTAGCTTAAACCGATTAACAGCGTCAGTCTGTGCAGCCGACCGACCAATCCGTAGCGAATCCGATAATAAATATATGAAGGGTTTGATAAATTGCTGTGGTGTAACCGACCTTCAGACACTACTGGCCCTGCACGACGTCCACCATTTATCTTATCCAATGTACTTCATCGGCTGCGTGAAACTTGATCATTTTCGGAAGAGAGAACTTTCGAATGAAGGAGAATTCTCGGAGATTAACCGTTGCTTAATTTCATTGACGTGCCTCAATTTCATGATACATTCGCAAAGTTTAACGGCATTAAGTTGACTAATAAACTCCGTAAAGAATCCAAGCAAACTACTATACATATATAACATACATAATCTTTTGTTACTTCGTAAATTATGTTTTACTACAAAAATCGATTTTTTTCGCATTCGATTTCTTCGATTTTAAATTCGCAACATGTTATTATGAAATGTATTTTGTTTTTTATCCCATCAATCTCTCATCGTGCAAAATCATGTTTTTTCTGCGAACAGGATTATCGCGATTAATTAATTACTCACGAACGTGCGAGATGCAATAATCTTGGTGCATCATTTAGCAAACTCGATGAAAGTCAGAAATAAACAAGCGCGCGTGCATCCTGTTCGTCGTGCGGGACAAACAGGGATTAAAAATGAATTAACCCCCGTGTTATCGTTTCTCGTGCAGCCATGAAAGATTGTACGTGTATATATACATATATATATAGAGTGAGTCATCTAATATTAGAACCTGAAATATCTTCGTTATTTTTCATAATATGAGAAAATGTCTGAGGAAGAACTTATTTGCCTCGAAAAGACAAATATTACTACAAGTAAAGAAAATTTTTAAAATCATTATTTTTGATATTTAAAGGTTATCAGAACTATTTTAAATGAGGTAATATATTTTTATTATTGCAATATTATAGCTGACAAAAAAGGCACGCATAAATTCAACCATGAATACGATATATTGGAATCAAATGGCCCTCTAAGATGAGTATTGTATTATAATAACCATAAAATCTCGAAAATAATCTTAAAAATTCTTTTACCTGTAATAATTTTTGTTTTTTTGAAGTAAATAAAATCTTAGACATTTTCCTATTAAAATTAAAAATATCGGAGTTATTTCAGATTATAATTTTAGATGACTCGTCCTGTGTACAATATACTTTTTATTAGAAATTTATACACACACACACACACACATAATTTAGTTTATTGCAAAACTATATGAAAAAGGCTACATGTTAGTTAACAGAATAATAGACATAAAGTATGATACTATAGTTAACATTAACATAAATACAATAGACAAAATAGCTTGCAAATAATTAGGCGTCAATAAAGCCTATCAGTAACAAAACCAGAATTTAAAAAAAATGTGTGTGTGTGTGTGTGTGTGTGTGTGTGTGTGTGTGTGGGTGTAATTTATAATAGAAAATATTCGATGTGGTTACTTATTCATTAAGAGGAAGAAAATAAAGGTGAAAATTAATACGCGCGCGAGCAAATCCTTTGAGGAAGCGTAATATTATGCCTTCCTTAAAAGGATAATATAAAAGAGATATATGTATACTGAAGTGAAGAGTATTCAAAGAATAACGTTTGTGAAATAATTACCTTCCTTTCAGAGGAAGCTTGTAAAACTCTTAAATTATTATAAAATTACCAATTTTGAGTACAAATTTAAATAAGTTAAAATCAGTTAGATATAATAAGAATTATGATAATATATGAACAATATGAATAAATAGGTTATATTCGATTGGTACATTTATTCTTTAATCAATTATACACGTCAAAGAAAATGTAGTGCACGCACACATTATTCATCTCAGTATCCGCAATTTATTTCACTATTTTACCGCATAGTTTCACCATCAAAATCAAGATGGGAATAACGCAGGCAAAGCGCAGCACGTCCGAGCCATAGTAAACATGGGCGTACTAATTAATACCGCTATGTTTACGTGTCAGTTCGTAATAAATGAGAAAGCAGTCGTTATTCATTTAAGAGTAATGGCAACTACGTCACCGTGCCTCGTAAACGTCGTACGTTTGACTGAAATGAAATGAAGAGAAAGGTATATCCATTAGTCAGCTTATTTAATTTTTGCATTTTGTCAAAACAAACTAACAAATATAGTAAAGTCGAAATAACTGAACGAAACAATTCGGTATGATCCAAAATTGTGAGATATCACTTTGCAGTAAGACAATTAATATTTGTATGGAAAGCATTGTGCGTCGAGCAGCGTAATAAATGTTTGCCACTATTTTTATTGGGCGCCATCGCGTGTCAGCGACGCTGTTTACACAATCATGTCAACCACGCAGACTTATGTCAGATTTTTGCAAGTCGAGCAGTGGTCGCGTACTAACGAAATGGCCGGTGCATCATACGTAATTAAATCGCCAGTTATAAAACGTAATCGTAGAAATATCAGCGCTGGGATATTCAGATATTTCTCATCCTACCTTTTTCCACTGTGTGCAATCCACCAACCACACACACACACACACACACACACACTCTCTCTCTCTCTCTCTCTCTCTCTCTCTCTCTCTCTCTCTCTCTCTCTCTCTCTCTCTCTCTCAACTTACCTATGTGTCATTCCGTCCGCATAATCCAATAAACGTGATCCGCATCTTGAACAGGGATTAGACAGAGCCATCCGAGGTCCTCAACAAGTTTTAGAGAAGAGCCATTTGTTGATGAACCGACTGGTCATTTCCATAAATATTAATATAGAAATATTTAGAAGAATCGATTACGAGCAGTTTATGGATAATTAAAAGATAAATTACTCTTGCGGAACAATAATTTTATTATTATAATTATTATATAATTATGATTTATCTGAAAAAAAGTCTAATTTGCTAATTAAGCTTAGTTACATGTACATTAATCTTGACCTTAATAGCGAATATTTAAATAATTTAGTTACATTCATCTTAATGATAAAATAATTACAGATAATGTCTAACTGTACATAAAATTGATATGTCCTTATTTAAAACACGCGCTTTTTATTCTTAAAATTTTACAGTAAAATAATCTCCTATATGATCTACCTAAGCGTTGCAATTTTTTTTTTAATTTTTTGCTGTCCGAAATTGAAAACTGATGATTAGATTCAAAAGAAGAAAGGTACATAAAGCATAACATTTCTGAATATTAAAGAATATATAAGACATTTTCAAATATATCTATGGATGAAAATTTTAAGAAAAAGTAGCATTTAGATTATATTGAGTATATATATATGTATATATATATATATCTAATATGACCTAAGTATGTTTCCTTCTTGTTCATAAAAAAAAAGAAAATAAAATAATTCAATGTTACTTTTATAAGATTACAAATTTATTAATATTGATGCGTGATTAATATTTTATTGACATTTTAGAATACACAAAGAACTATTTTTCAAACACTTGATTTATTTATCTGCTTATTTATCTGCTTATTATCATACTTGCACGATTTTTCAGGTGAATTTTCATAGTCTAGACAACAGTATTAAAAAAAAACCGTTACAATCGATGTATATACTCAGTGTGCCTAGGAATACGATTCAATTTACGCTGTAATTGCTTTGAAATATTTTTTGATTAATTCGAAAAATCAGAAGAAAAATTTTTTCAACGAAACAATTGCAGCATTAAATGGATCACATCCTAGCCCATATGGATTCTATTAAAATTTCCTCTCTTTGATTATAAACAAATGTTATGACAAAAGTATAAAATAATACAGTGTTACAAACAGGGTTGGGCACATTTTAAATACTTGTATTTGAAATACAAATTGTATTCAAATATCGTATTTCAAATATAAATTTTGTATTTTGTATTTTGTATTTCATTCGATGTATTTTTTATTTGAAATACAATTTCAATGTATTTTGTATTTGAAATGCCAAAAAAATCTTTGATAATAATTCTTGAAGCAATGTGAACAGATCTATTGGCTGCGTTCAGAAATGTTAGGATTATGGCAGAGAACGAGACGTATAACGAGATTTAACTGTCACAGTCATTACGTAGAGTAAAGCAGAGAAGAATGTTGATATTGCAGTGAGTAGTCGGAAAAGTGCCAGGCACGCAAAAATAATTTGGAAGTATATTGTATTAAAAATTATTTTGTATTTGAAATACTGAAAAAGAGTATTTTGTACTTAAAACGAGAAATTTTGAAAGTATTTTGTATTTTGTAATTCAAATGCTAAGATTGCCAATATTTTGTATTTTGCATTTCAAATACTTTGATATAAGAGCATAATAAGAGCATAGACTAATGTAATTGAATCAACGGACAGCCTGTCGTTATTACGACTTACTAGTGCTATCTGTTTAATTAGCCATATTATTATCCAAATAGTAAGGTATATTAATATTGAGTATAGGCCATATAGATTACCTTGTACGTTACATGTAACTTAAACCTAAATGCGTGATATTATAGTTAGAAATGAAATTCTGAATACCGACTATAATGTATATAATATCAAATTATGTCAATATTTGACAAATATTGCTTTAACACAGATTTATATATAATCGATAACTATACTGTAATGTTAAAATAGCAATGTTCTCTCGTGGAGTATACGATTCATGTATATTTGGGTTGCTATGGTAACTTGTATCGCTACCTTTTAGTAAAATTTGACTGCACAGCAAAGCCATTAACCGCTGTGCACAGATACGACACTCTGCACTTAGACGATGCCCTGCGGTCGATTGGCAATATCTAGGTCACATTATGGCAACCTCTCTATTTTATGATGATTAGGATAAACAATCGTATAAACAGAAAATAGTGCAAGATAGTAGTATTCTTAATAATTTTAGTATGTCTACTAAAACAGTGTAGAATAAATGAAAATAATTATCTCTCAATTTGTATGTGTGTGTGTGTACGCTACGAATGTATATTTATAATTACATTCAAACATAACCAAATTGTGTTAATTTAAAATTTATTCTTAACATGTAACAGTATGAACTCGAGATTTTGTTAATGAAGCAGTATATCATTATTTCTCTTTATACTGTTACATAAACCTGATCTAATAATAATGGAACAGCTAGCGCATTAACCAAGAAATGTTCTCAGTTACCTATGTTATTCAGTATCTCACGGTGTATAACATCTTAACTAATCATAAATCTAATCAACGAGTAGTCTCGTTATGAATCTCGCGTGCGCAACGGCAAATTCGTTGAGATCATTATGCATAATGCGTCTGTGTATAACTATGTATGCTCGCTGTATTTGCCATCGATGCTTCGAATTCTCCTTCGTGATTGAGATACAAGCCGAAGTTTCATGCAGGGTAAATAACATATGTAATATATATATATATATATATATATATATATATATATATATAATAGATGTTTATTAAATAATTATCTTTTATATCGCGATCGTCTGATTTGCGAAATATTGATTTTTTTAAATATTTGACTTGCAAAAAATTGAATTTATATTCGAGAGTGTTTTTGTCTTATATTTAGTTAATTTTACTAATTTAACATTCTCATTTGTCAGTACGTTCTACACATTTTGTCGCGATTCCACGAAACATAGTGCGCAAATAATTTCGGCGAGCCACGAAAATAAACGCTTGCTGATCGCTGTAAACGATTTACCGTATGCAATAGAATTTTCGTTCTATCCGGTCACACCGCAGGTGATTTAGCTGTGCGCTACGTGTTGCACCGCGCGTGGCTTTACAGTGAACATTTCACACGATATCCCAACGAAGCTATGCGAACCTCACCGCGATTCTCTCGCACGACTTCATCCTATCTAAAACTCGCAGCGCAGTGCGAAATTGCATTAGTGATGGATAGTTCAAATAACCCTTTTAACGGTTGTACGGAAGCACGAAAGTTTCTAAGAGTTCCGGATGAAATAAAGGATGAAACATTCAGGATGAGGTTAAACAGCGATACACACAACTTTCTAAATAACATACATAGAATTAAATTACATTAAATTGTTAATATTACAATTAATTATAACATTAATTATGCATCAATTAGTGATATTTCATTAAATTGTCAATTAAATTATCAATAACATCGTAGTTATAGATTATCTTACACAATAAAAAAATTATAAAAAACAGTGTATCCTTATATTTTCTATCGTGTAGAAAATACGTTGCACAATTTAAAAATGATTGGAATACAAATGTTGGAACAGGATATAATGTAATCTATGTCGATGTGAAAATAATTCCCAATGCAAAGTTTGTTTTATCAGCATGCACAGGATCATCATTGGACATAGAAAAATATAATATGCATAATCATTTTTTTTTTATATATAAGAGAGATTTGCGGTTTAAAGACTAAAAAAATCAATTGTTTTCACTCTAAATCTGTAGCAATGGAAATTTTGCTGCTATCAAAAATGAATAATAAAGTCATTGCTTTAAGAATGAATTTTCTTTGCTTTGAAGTTAATCTGTCTAATAATCTGTCTAATAATCTGTCTTAATCTCTCTTATATAATAAGTGGACTATTTCATTCGATCAACCGAAGTGGTTTAAGCATTAGTTGATAATGCAATATACAAGATGCATTAAATGTTACTGCAAGGAGTGAATTTAATAACATATCGCATCATTTGTCATTTGTTAATGGACGTTACGGGCGAGACGCATCTTGAGATGCATATAAGACATAAAAGACAAATTAATATATTTTGCGTGATTGTGCGTGATGAGTTCAAACAATATAAATAAGTAAGCATTATTTATTTATTTTTTTGCTCTACTCAAAATCTGTCTCTATAGATCTCTATAGGTTTTACAATCTGAGTTTGGAATGACATTATTTTATTATTAATCTCCAAATTCACTCTTTTTTGGAGTAAATTTTTTATTTCACTTATTGAATAAATTTTCCATTCCCACCTTGTAAAATTTACTGGCAATAGCATTTGGCTCAATTATCACTAACGCTTAGAATAAAATTTCAACTCAATGCAGTGCAATTTCATTGCTACAGATTTAGAGTGTTATATTTTTTATAATCTTAAGAATATATCCTCTAAGTGATTTTACGAAATTTGGACAATTTATAATCGATGCTTAGAACTATGAACAAAAGATATAACAATCGATGCTTAGGACTATGAACAAGAAAGATTCTAACGCGGTTGACGCTTTCCCTTTCTTTCTTTCTCTTTAAAACCCTTTGCTATTTCCAATTTTTCTCGCATAATATAATTGTTATATTCTTTAGTTTAAAGAGTCTAATATATAAATGTGATATAAGATAATAAATTACTAAGATAATAAACTACTTTTTTGTCCATAATAAAATAATCAAACTTTAACCTTTCTGTTAATGCATAATTTTTCGTTTTTGTCGTTTTTTTATCTCAAAGAATATTTCGAGCGCTAATATCTAAACATTATTCTCGTATACTTAAATATAATTATCACTTTGAATTTCACGTCAATCCCGACGATCCGAGTATATTAGATTTCTTGCATGAAATCAAGCTTCGTATCCGTAGGTTCAGTAATTACGAAAGGGGACACACTTCTAAGAACGCGCGAGCACGTCGCTCGATGAACAGACAACTCGGAGATAATGTCATCTCACCGTACCTTCCTCTTTGACTGTCTTGCTTTTACGACACGTATTCGTTGCGGTTTTAGAACTGAATGACTATTCATGATTTAAATATATATCAGTAGTAAGAAGTAGATTAAATCTAAGCATTATATATCGTTACAAAAGGATACTCAAAATAACGTTACTGAAAAATTAATTGAATAAAAAAAAAGAGAGAACTGATTGATAACAAAATAAACAATAATGCCTATTAATTTTTACTGTCTTAACTTAAGATGATCCTACACTCTTAATAATACTGATCAGTAATACTAACAGTATGTATCAATATTTTTAATATTCTTACAACTTTATACAATCAGTATTATTGACAATCTATTTCATTTTAGTTTTACGTACATTATCTATTGCATTATTATGATATACTGCATTATTATGATGTTTCTAATAAAGCATTGCTTTATTAGATAATGTTCGAGATACTAATGCTCGAGATTCAAAATTCAGATTACCGTCAGTATCAATTCATCAATATTAACTATACATGATCAGTAATATTGTTAGTTTTTGTTAATACTGATAGTATTGATCATGTAGAGTTACTTTTAGTTAATAATGTATTGTAAATATCTCTTAATTTTTTTAAACTTCAAACCTTTCTAAATTATTCCTGTATTTTTTCTTTGTCATTGTAAATTTCGTCGCAATTTTATCTACTGTCTTTATAATAATTTGAATGCGATTACATTAAGGTAGACAACAACATGGATTTCAGGTCGCGTACTTTGCTATTACGATAATTCGAAACTTTGACCGAAACTGTTTGATTATGTAATCATGTTACACTTTACAGTTCGGTAGGGCGGATGTAATAGCGATCGTGTTAAGAAAATATTGGATTAAGGTTCGCGCTTCTCCCGTTTAGATTTGACTACCATCGTCGATTCTGAAGTTTGCTCAGCGATTAGAAAAAATTAAACATAATCAGATTGAAACGTTAACAATGATTAAAACTACGGGTACTCATCCTATGAATTTGCACGCGGTAAATATGCACGTGCGAGAACATCACGAGCCATTTCGCACGCCCGGAGCATCTCGACGTCGGTCGGCTACACACGGCGCCGAGGCGTTAACAACTCCTCTCGTACTCCGCCGAAGACGGAAGTTTAGCCCCCGCGACACGTAATTTCCACACCGACGGAACTTTCCAGTCTGTGTGCTGCGTGCGGTATGGGGATGACGATGAAGAGACGATGAGGAAGATGGAGAGAACGAGAATGAGAACGAGGGCGAAGGCGAAGGCGAAGGCGAGGACAACGACGACGACGACGACGACGACGACGACGACGACGATGAAGCCGACGATAAACTGGAGCTCGTTAACATCAACGTGAAGACTTGCGCGCGCGCGTGTGAGATACGCCATTCCTGTAAATAACTTCCATCCTTCCTGCTTTTCCTGTGAACTTTTCTACTTCCGTTCGTGGCTTAAAGAGGAAGGTAAAAGAAGAGCACAGAGAAGATAAGAAGATAGTCTCGTAACGGTCCTTTTACGGAACTGGAAATTGCAGAAAATTAAAAATTATTCGTCGTGTAAATGTTTGCACAGCGTCCGCTTTATCATCCGAGGCAAGTAAAAGTGCGACAGAGGCAAATGGCAAAAAATTACAACAATACATATGTATACATATACGTGGATGTCGAAAAAAACAAACTACATTTTGTTCTATCCTGGATTATTGCAAGGGATAGATAAGGAATGAAAGAAAAATATTAACACTATCTGCATATTTAAAGTGTGATTTCTTAACGTATAACAGATTTATATACTGAATCACTTTACTTTCATCTTGCCGCATAAATCGCTTCTGCTTTCATCTGATTAATATTTTGCGTGTGTCGTAGAATCGTGCTATGACGATGTACACATCAATTTGTCAATTTTTACATTTTATAAATTTAATAAATTTATACATTTAATAAATTAGTTCTGTTTATAAAACATATCAAGCAAAAATGAGAATACTTTAATATATACATTGTTAAATCTGTAGAGTGTCAAACCTAATTTAAGTCGCCACTGCTCCTACTCAATATATTGTTATTCTATACTAAAATAGTGGATAAATTTTATACTATATAGTGCTAATTTAACATTATATAGTGTCAAATTTAGCCATTGTTTTAGTATAAAATAACGATATATTGTATAGGAACAGTGGCGACTTAAATTAGATTAAATTTGACACTATAGATTTAATAGTGTACGATAAA
The DNA here is from genome assembly GCF_024713525.1 of Acromyrmex echinatior. NCBI lineage: Eukaryota > Metazoa > Arthropoda > Insecta > Hymenoptera > Formicidae > Acromyrmex > Acromyrmex echinatior. The sequence continues at coordinate 7,723,201 of NC_141854.1, forward strand.
AGTTTGATATTGAGTTGGATTCTGATAATAATTGAGTTCTAAGTCTATTAAGAACTCAATTATTATCATTGTTAAGTACGGATATTATTAACAATAAGAAAGAACAATTTTATATTCTCATCTATTGTAGACAAATTCTATATATTGTATTATGAATTATGGTTTGCTACGTGTGAGAGATTAAATAATAATTACGCGGAGTTGCATTTGATCGGAGTGTATATTTTTTACAAAAATATGATTACATTACAGAGAATCACGATCTTAACATCTTCGCCAAATAATGCCTCTTCGCAATGGAAGCGTATATCGAATTAAAATGAATATGAAATGTTTAACTGATTTCACAATAACAACGTTGTTTCGTTGTTTTGCCATTAGTTCATTATTTTAAACAGAATACTTGCGGAAAAGCGCAAATTAATGCGTGCGAATATTTACGTTAGCGACGTTGTTTCATTTCGACAATGTGTCGCAATGGGAATTCCAAGCTTATGTAGCAAGCGAGCTTTGACATGCTGTCACGTTCATCTGATAAACCAAACAAAATGTGTTCGTTAAGCGCGAGACGCATTAGTATTCAAAAGAATACCAACTGCCAAAGTACATTAAAAAAATGCCCGGCGTCAACCAGCGTCATGTAAATTTAATCTCGTCTTTTCTCTCAGTTATTTTTTTCCATTTTACATCACACTATCGTAGGAAACGCAAATTTTTTAATGCACCACCATAATACATAATAAAGCACTATGCTCGTAATTTCGCGAAAGGAGGTAAAAAATATAATAGTAACGTTGCGGTCTAATAGAGGAGAGGAAACGGCGAAACGGTGGAAAATTAACGAAAAGTCGGACTAGCGATATTTTCTCCTGGATGTGCAGTTGTAACTTTTTTCATTACACGCACTTTGCGGTCAGCAGCCACGTGGTAGGAAAAATAGGGAAACGCGAGGACATAAAATAAATCGTGAGTAGAAGGAAAAAAAAGGTCATTCATGGCTGCGTGTATTCTGGTGAAAAGATCTTATACGGAAAAGAATCTTGAGACGATTCTGAAATATTGTGTTAATCGTTGCAATTTTTGTCTATTTCCTTATTTTTCTTTTATCAACAACAAAATTTTATGACAATATTTTGACACCTTGGATTAGAAATGACGGTTACATATAGCAGTAACGATTCGTATAAATATGATTAACAAATATATGTATATTATAATGTGGACATTGTGTGACATAAGTGGAACGTCAACATGGCCCAATTGCAACATCGAAGCAGAGCTACGTGGTTATGTATATTGCGAATCGGATTTAAGTACCAGTAATCTAATTATTATTCCATGCCTACGGCATGCATCGATTATCGATATGGCTATGTCTCTAATTGCAATCCCAGCCATTGGCCTAGTAAGAGGACGGACCGCGATGGCATCGGTTACATTGGGCTAATTATAAAGGGATGACGCTACAGAAACGTGTGATTGCCTCGCAATTAATTATCGATACGAAATAACTATAACATTTGACAAAGCATATTTAATCAGACTAATACTTGGAAACTGCGTATTAAACTTTTCTCACGCTTTCTAATTAGAAACAATTTAATTAAATTGTGATTGAGTAGCACATAACATCGTACGGAATCAATCTATGTAACATTTTTTTTAAATTGTCGCCATTACTTATTTCTACCAGTTTCTCAATCTGTACAGAATGAGATCTATTTTTAAAATCTTACAGATTTTCACCTGAGTAAGATTTATTATTTTGTTGTACCTCTTGCCTCAAAATGTGACACTGTTTCAACGCCACTATAGTAACTTTCCTATTTTGTAAAAGTTAAACTCAATATGATCTTGATCTTTATAATTTTTCTCGTGATGTTTTTAAAAAATAATGCCGAGGATTAAAAGTTCAGCGAGACTTTTTAAGTCTCTGTCTTGTGTTATATTTCGAGATTAAGACATACATCCTCTTATACGCGATAGTTTGCGTAGTAACGGAGAATTCTTCTCTTTCGTCGGGGCGAAATGTCAGATAAGTTTCGTCACGGCGGCGCCGGCATTCACCGGAAAGGCGCCACCGCCTATACACAGGATGCCCATCATCGGAAAGAATTCCGCGCGCGTTTCACATACCGACGTCAACGTCGCGTGTAAGGCGGGGGATTGAAATAAGTCTTCGATATATATTTCCTACATTCCACGTGAGAAATGCGCCGGGTGATATTTAGACAGGGTACCGTCGTCGTGTAGAATAGTGAAAGGGGGTTGCCGCCGTCGCCTCTCACCGAGAACTCGAACGGGATTGATGTACATTTTTATCGCGGTGGAGAATCGGGACGCCCTTTGAAAATTTATAATGCAATAACGCCCCCGACGCCGTCGGTGCCGTAAATATCCGGCTGTGCTGCATACGAGATATTTGTATTGCGAAGGTGAAAAGCAGTGCCCTTGCAAATCGAGATTTTTATCCTTTTTTTTTTGATATCTCGAGAAAAACGTGTGATATTGTTCAAGCAACTCTATTTCAGGCATAAAAGAGAATATACGAAGATATTTTGCACGCGACACTGACAGTATTTTAAAATTTTTTCGCGTGCGACAAATTATTTTCATGATGCTGATTGCAGGAGTCAAAAAGAAATGACGAAATTCAAACAAACTTATACGAGTAAAACTCTCGAATTTCTACTCGACCGACAGATAAAATATTTCGTTCCGCAACTTTCTAAAAATTGTCCGTACATTTATATGTCCCGAGGCAAAAGGGAAAAAATTCTTTCTAGACTGATGCCAGCGACTATGTAGACTCGTGCGTAGTTTTAAAATCGTCGTTGGAAATATGGAAATGAGAGAGAAACGTGATGAAGGGTGCCTTCCATTTAATGACTCAAAAAATTTGATGATTTCAAAAAAAGATAGAACGACGTTTGTATCACTAAATGGAAGGCACCCGAAATGAATTTATTTTTTTCTCGTGAAATTGAAAATTTAAAAAATCAAAAGGAATTTTGTAGCAATCTTTCTACAGTTCCATGACATGATATATAATTAATAACAATTATTTTATAAAAATGTCGCAAACAAACTGTCTTATTTTCTCACACGTTATCAAATAATTTCAGTAATGTTACTTTGAAGTTTCTATGTCGATATACACTATTCAATAAAAAAAAAGAAATAATTTTTAAAACGCTTAAAATTGTAAAATTTTCAGATTGTTGAAACTCGGTGAAAAATTATTGCAGACAAAAAATAAAAAAATGCATGTTAAAGCTTGGAATTTTTATTTAGCATGCTTTTAGCCATTTTTTGAAAAATTTTTTCTTTACAGTCTTCTATTTCTTACAAAATATTACATTGTGTTATTCGTTAAAATTACGTACATTTAACACTACAGTTTACTGGAAACATTTTGATCAAAAAATTTAAGACATTTACAAAAAAGTATAGAATTTTATCTACAACATGTTTTTTTTAAGTTTCTCTCGATTTTTTTTGCTAAATTATGTGACTTTGAAGTTTTTTTTTTCACTAAATTATGCGACTAAACTTGCAGTTTATACAATCAACGTTGAAGTTTGGCAAGAAATCATCGCCTACAAAAAATAAAAAAAAGTATTTTAAAGCTCGAAGTACTTTAACATGCTTTTGATCATCTTTGAAAAGTTTTTATCTTTACGGTTCTGAGCTTCGAAAAGGAGAACATTATTTTGTTCTCTAAAGTAATGTTCAACAGTACAGTACGTATGATAAAAATTTTCTTGAAAAATTTAGAATAAAATCTAAAATATTTTTTCTGAATGAAACATTCCGTTTATATATATTTTTATCAAGTTACGCGATTTTGAAAATAATTGTATATTTTCTTGAAAACTCATGTTTATCATCGACTTATTTTTTGTTGAATAATGTAACATATAATGAACATAAATCAATAGAGAATGTCGAAAGTTACGATGCATGAAGGAGGCATTTTTTCTGGATATAAGTAACTACATTATCTTGACGAATATGATGGAGAAACTTAGCCTACTTGACCGACTAACGAGCGTAATTATAGGAAACTCAGTATTGCGCGAAATACACAGGTGCTGTAATGATGTAACTTGGAAATTACCTTTAGGAATTGCTCACGCGAGAGCAATTAATACGCGACGCTCTCGGGAGCAATGCCTCAAAGCGTTAACCGTAATTTCAATTCATTAACGACTACTAACGTACAAGATACTCGCTAGCTTAGTAAAGAAATTGAGAGTAATGCTTGCTACAATAAGGGAAAATTATGGATTATATGTTGAAAATTACTTTAACTCGAAGATATTATATACGATTCATGGAAAATTTAATTATATGTAATCGGCGCTTTTCTCAAGAGAGAGATTGAATCTTCTGTGCCTCTTCCATCAAATATTGATAAAAGGAATTAAATTATAAAAATATATTAATTGACTTTCAAATAATTACCCGTTTATCTTTTAGACGACATCATGTCAATTTAAAAAAAAAAGTATTTAAAATAATACATACTGTATAAAAAACGTATTTCTTCTTCATAGTTAAATATCTTATTAAATGGGTCATTTGCTTTAACGTTATAAACTGACTCGATTGTCTGAACACAACGTTCTTGTAAATTATTTTACTACCGTCACATTTTTTATATCTGCTGCACTTTCATGTTTGCACTTAAAAATAATTTGATTAGACTATCAAAATAGTTACGTAGGATATTCGAGCTAGTTGTTAGAATGTCAAAATTTTTTACAGCATTGCTCATCATACAAATTAAGTTTCTGTAAAGTTGCAAAAAAATAACGTATAATAGGTATCCAGAAGGAAAAGATTTTGCTAAAGTAAAATAATTTTGTTGGGTCAGCAAAGTAATTATGTAGAATGTTCAAATTGATTGTTAGAATGTTAACACTTTTTCCAATATTGCTCATTATGCTTGAAATTTCTAATTATTGTATTTTAATGACTCAATAAAATTATTTTCAAATCTGTATTTAGCTAAATTTTTATATACTTTAAATTATTTTTTCTATGTATTTTCGAAACATATCCGTATATTATTATAAAATTGCACGAAAGCAATGCGACTACAATTTCAAAAAAATTGATCTTTTAAAAGTTTCAAGCGGTTCATTCTTAATTCAGACAACATCCTACATTGTCCGATCCTTGTGTTGTCACAAGACAGTCTTAACCCATTCCGCAACATCGTAGCGAGAAGCAAGCGGTACTGGCAAGGAGTTACGGGCGCCTTCGACCCAGACGACCTGCACCCGACGTATCCTGGTGCCGGTGATATATATTCGAGAACGCCGTGCCGCGACACGCGCTGGCTGGAGAGTCCACTCGAGTTACGCGAGCGGCGTAACTATTGAAAATTATGTGACCGCCTTATCGTGCGGCTTCGCGTTCGCATCTCGGGACCAGTATTAAAGTCTTCGGGACGATCGATCAAAGATACGAACACCTGCTTAGCTCTGATCTCTTAAATTAGCAACACGCATTTCATCTTAAATAACATGTTCATCATTGGAGATATTAATCCTACTTAAGTACCAAGTCTATTGTTCTATTATTATACAATATGACTTACGGCCGGTTATCTCTCAGTTAGCCCCATTATATCACTCTGACGTTTGCTCTATGCATCCGATGTGAACGAACGGACTGAATTGAGTTCCTGGTCAATTTATCATGGCGTTTGCACGCAGGAAAGCTAGATAGAAACGAAATGAAATCCCCCGCCGTCTGGGAGAGACTGCTACTAGGGGTCATACGGTCCGCGGAGATTTTACCTCCGAATGTCGAGAGCTTCGAGGCAGATGGTAATATGTCTTTTCCTTTTTCTTCGGATTGTTGCAGATATCCAGGAGTTTTACGAGCTGACGCTGCTCGACGAGTCGAAATCGGTACAGCAGAAGACGGCAGAGACGATCCGCATCGCGGACAAATGGGAAGCCAGCGACGGGCCAATCACGCCGACCTTTGCTCAGAATGACGTGAGTACAGTTATAAGACCTCCATTCATATGCATGCATCTCGCGTCATTCGCGAATTGCACCGTGAATTTTTCCGAGCAGATAGGTAGAGAGGTGCGGCGCGTCGAACCTGGTAATAAATCTCGATGAGATGCAATTTCGACGCGAGGCGAAAATGAATCTCTGTGTTCACTCGTTTCGTTATTCCGAACGAAATTGTTGGAATTGAAATCCCGACAATGTTGGCGCGGAAAATAGTACGAATATATAATTCGTCGTAGCGAGTGTTGATCATACCTCGCGCGACGGTGGCGTAATTAGCGTTGGTAATTATAATTGGCGAGTCGATTGGGCCGCAGGATATCATGCGGGTCCAATCAATCGGCTAGTCTACCGATTTTAATTGCTAATTGCGGACCGCCCGTCCGCAATCGACATGCGCCGTCGCGACGTCATATCGACGCCTCTGTCATAATGGCGAGCGATCGACGTGACATTCAACTGATGCGACGATTGCGTATAACAGTTGTATGCACCTCGCGTAACTTCAATCGCGACCACTTGACTCTTCCGGATTAATTCGATCGTTAAAATAACATTGCGATGACTATCGAAGTATCCTCGATAGCCGCCGTTCTACAAGGAAATTGAATGTGACATTCTTCGAGAACGTCACATTTATCGATATGATTAATATGTTACTACTAAACTACTAAAAACATACCGAATGTTCAATATAATTTTGAATGACGATTTTTTATTTTTGAAAATGCTTTTACAGAAATGTGATATCAATTTAATTACTGAAAGACAGTAATTAATTAATTATTTTAAGTATTGAAAATATTGTAATTCAAAGCGTTTAGTATTTCATATAATTAATTACTGTCTTTCAGTATTAAATTTATCAGTATTAGATTTCTGTAGAGGTAATGATTAATAATTAAAAAAAATATCTTTATGTGATAATAAAAGTGATTATTTCTGTTGCTAAAAGTATTATATTGTAAATTTAAATGAATATTAATATAATTTAATATGAATATTATTAAATTTGTTTATTTTTGTTATTGTCATATTTATAATTAATTCTCGCCTTTTTCTCTGTTTCAATTTTTTAAATGTAATTGGTTATTATTATTGTTGTATATGAATTATAATATATATTAAATTTTAAATTCATTTCTCTGAAAAGAATCGTTGCACTATGCAACAAAATACATTACGATGAAATATGTTGATACGTTGATCGAGCGTGAATTAATTATTTAATTAACATCATTTTTCAAAATAATTTTGCAAAACCAATCAAACATACCAACGTAAACAAATATTGATGCTCTAAATATGCTTCTATTTCCAAACTGTAGTATGAATTTCTACTAAATTAATACGTTCTTCGATCTGCAGTATATTCAATTTTTAACATAATCTCGCTTGAACAATTGCACTTCCCATGCACATGAAGAACACTGATACAGCCAATTGTCAGCAGCAGCAGTAGAGAGCACGAAGAATGCGTGCGAGGAAAAGTCTTGGTATTTTTATTGCTCTCTCCGTACATTTTCAACTTCTTTTGAATGCGCAGCGTTCACGAGTGACGTTTATATAGTGCATTCCGGACGTACATTTCATCGCGTGAGTAGATATCCCATTTTCACATACGCGTGCGAAAAATATTCCGTGAAATTCCCATGAGAAGGGGAACATAAAGGATCCGCATATTTTCATTCTTCAAAGCAGTGTTAATCATCCGAGCTTAACGCCTTTCAGATATGCATAAAAGACACGCGAGACGCTGCAAGCTCTGTTACGATACTCCATAATAACATCACTATCCTGCTTTTGCGCAGGTACAATCGAAATTAAAGAAATACAAGTGCATCGTGTGGAAATCGTGTTTCCTTCCGTCGACATTTTCCGATATTTTAAATAAAGCTTTCCTGCATTTTCTTTACGGTGTACAATTAAGAGAAAAGAACAAAGCGAAATATTAATGAGGCTTCCCGAGTTTGCGCTCGTTTTACAATTATGCCGATGCACGCGCGCCGGGCAAAAGCGGATTACACCGCAGATAACAATGTTTCGTACTGAAGTATCATCTTCCTCTACTTCTCTCTCTCTCTCTCTCTCTCTCTCTCTCTTTTCTCTTCTCTTCTCTTCTCTTCTCTTTGCATATAATAAGCTACAGAATAGGCAGACTGTCGACACGCAGACGCAATATATACATCCACCTATACCGCATATGTACTCTATTATGTAGTATATATGATCGTATTAGTATGCCCAAGTAAACGTTATTCTATATATTCTATATATTCTATACATTGCGATTGAATTTGTTCGTTACAGATATATTTCTTCATAATTTGATCGAAATTCTGCCTACGCTTTGTTTTTGGGTGTTATTGACTATATTTTATTTTTTTTTCCGCCAATTAATTTTATATAATTTCACAGATTGTCATTTTAAAACATTTTTATTTTAATTTTTAGCAATTGTTTAATTTAATTGCAATATTTTACGATAGAAATTGACAATTTTGCTGTTACATTATATACACACACATACACACACATACACACACACACACTTTTGAAAAGAACATAGAGATGAAAGACTTATATACTATGAATCAATATGAAGTGCTATAGAAATTAACTAGAGATGAACCAATACGTTGTAATCCGCTACTGACACACAGTAAATATAATTTGCAGAAATTAAACGTTATAATTAAAGTCTAATTATATTGCGCTTGATCATGGACTATATCATCTGAGCAGTTCAAGAAACGGAGCATTAAATAAGTCTCAATTTTATGTCAAATTTAACTACAATATCTTAATGAAATACTTTCTATGTGTCACCATCATATATCAGTGAGAGCAAAAAGTATTCATACAAGGAAATTTATTATAAAAAAAGTCTTATTTCTAGAAAATACACATTAATTAGCAATTTTATACAATAAATACATTCTGTTCTAATATTAACAAACGAGCTTCGCGCGCGCGTATGTATTCCTGATTTTAGAAGCTAAATTTCTCGTACGAATACTTTTTGAGCATCCAAATAATACAATTTTTAATTTTCGCTTATTTTTTGGACTATATATTTTGTATAATTAATACACATTATTTTGGTAAATATAATTTTAAGAAACATACAGTCTATTTTATTCTTTATGAATAAATTGTTAATTATCCAATAAGAAATGATCGTTAATTAAACGTCGAATTGACGTTTAATTAGTGTTAAAAATCATCGAATTTATATCGATTCGACATCAATTCAATGATTCATTTCTCGTTGGATAATATTTATTTTTTAAAAATAAAGTTTTTTAAAAAAATATTTTCTTTTTACGAATACTTTTTGTATTGACTGTATATAATTTTTGATTGAATTTTTTTTTTTAAGATTCGATTTGCTCGCAGTTTTATCAGAAGTATATATATATATATATATATATATATATATATATATATACGAAGAAAGAATGTGTAATAAAGAGATTGACTTATTGTTCATATTTATGATATAGCATATTGGCAATATGCAAGTATTTAATTAAAAAATAATGCCTATTCGATTATTGTGATTTTTTTTTCGATTTTACAACAAAATTATTTATAATATTTACAGTAAACAATTGGCATTTCAATTGCTTTATATATTTAGAGAATTTATAATAAATAATGATATTAAAAAAGCAAAAAGGAAATATACAATATCGATTCTATATGTATGCATGAGGTATAGCAATTTTTAATTTAAATCAATTGAAATGTGAATTTGACCAAGCCTTATTCAAAACAATTGTTATATGAGAAATAAAAGCATTGCTTTCACATTATTTGATTTTAAAATAATTAGAAATCAGAAATGACAATGGAAGTGGAATCCAAATACTCAAATTGCAGTTCTCTCTTTTTATTAAATATTTAGTAATTTCATTTTTTTTTATATATCGAATGCTCTATCATTGTGACAATAACTAACCGCCTGACTGATTAAATGCTTGCCAAACAATCGAAAAATATTTTATCTCAATTGTAATTACTAAATGCATTTTTCATGTAACGCGTTCGATAACATGTTTAATGTATGCGAAATATTTCTTTTATGTAGCTGAAATGTTTTCTTAATAATAATATGAAAGGTAATAATTTTTTAGTTATTAGACCAATAAAAAAAGAAACAACGAAATAAAGAAGATAAAATCTTATCTTTTACTAAACTTTTAATAAACAATTGAAAACTTAAAACAATCGAACAGAATCTCGATTTGAATTACTAATTTTTTTTTCTAATTAGAAATCTATTTTTTTATTTCTGCACTTTCTGAACTAGTGTATCTACACGATGCAATAAGTTGAAATGAATATGATTGTTAGGACTTCGACAATTATGAAAATGTATACGACGACCGATTGGATTTTCAACAAGAGAATATAATTTTTGCTTTCAATGTCGTTTTATTAATCAAATTCAATTACCATAAAAAAATCGCAAAAAAAAAGGAAGAATGTTTAATTTGCTCTCGAGGCCGGAAAAACGATAAACTGACAACAATGTCGAACGACACATATCGTCGCCGCGCGTCGTATACTATCACATATATGTAACGCTACATATAACGCTCTCTCTCAAAACAACAGTTAACAACTTCTAATGGCGCATTAAACGCGAGCCATTACCATCGTGAAACGCCGCTGTTCTTTGTTATAGTGGCCGCTTTGCCATTCGCTAACCGTCAAAACTTCGATACACATTGCTGACTGGTTGTACGTTTGTTCGTGGGTTTTACGAGATAGTTTAAATTCAAACAAAAATAGACGCGGCTCCAAAGAGCGCGTTTGCAACTGATAACTCTAATTATATACATAGCAGAAATTACATTGTAATGTTTACGACTAAATGACTTGACTTAAATCAACGTCCATCCGAGATACAGAAATTTCATACTAATTTTGAAGGATGCGAAAATTAAGTGTACTCGAAAATCATACGTAGAATCAGAGAAAGAACAACGTCGGAAAGTTGAGTGAAAGGGTGAATTGTGAACTCGAAATAAACACGAACGATACTATTGCAATATATTAAAGTAGTAATAACACTTCTTACATCTAGTGACAGTTCAATATACATTTAGTATCGTATTAAATCCGTGACTATAAAACGCACACGTTTAAGATAAATACCATTACATTTGTTTCGATGTAGGGGGGGAGTTACAAATATCTACGGAAAAGAAAATTGACGTTTATTTATTAATTATAGCAGTTTTTATTTAAAGGATACTAGCTTTAAACAATCATTAATATTTATATAATATCAATATAAACTATAATTTTAAACAAACACAATTTAGCATTGTCCCGCGTGATGACGGGTAATCCCGGATAATTCCAAATGTTAAGGTTTTGTTTGTTTAAAATTATAATTTATATTGATAATATCTGAATGTTAATTATTGTAATTTAAAACTCCAAATAATTGGAGTATATCCTTCGAATAAACAGTTTTATTAATTGATAAATAATCGTCAGCTTTATTTAATTTTTCTCTTAGATATTCACAGTTCCCCCTTCCCCACTCTCTCTTATATTTTAGACGCTTGTCACGTTTCTATTCGCGCTAGAAACGAGTTCGAAAAATATACTCTTTACCGCGTTCATTGCCACGTCTCGTGAATATCCGCGAATACGGCTTTAAGGAGCGTGCCAGGCGCGTAATATCGCCAGCATTGTAAACGGACGATATTTTCCCTGTTTGTTTTCCATTACTACGCGAAAGGTAGTCGTCGTCCTTCGTCGTCGCCGTCGCCATCGCTGGAATATGCACCGCTATGATAAGGGTGGGTAACCGCACTCGGTGTAATGGAAAATTCTGCGCCCGCCGTTCGCCGTGAATATCCTTCCTTCCACGGTGTCCGCCTTCCCGGTTCTTCCTTGCTGAACGAACGCGATTTCCCGTGGGAAAACGCTGAAATCGATAAGGGTCGCTCGCTTCCGCTCCTCTGACCTTTCTTTTCCGCGATACGGGGGAGGAGAGGAGGCGGGAAAGGCCGCGGAGAGATTAAACTGTCGGTGCTCGTCGTGTCGGTCGATTTAAGTATCGGTAAACAATATCGGACAGTAAGTAATTTAATTTTCCGAAGGTTGAGCGCCACAGGCTGAGTTTTCTAACAGCGGCAGTTTACGAACGAGCGTGTCTCTCACACCATTAACTCTAAACTCTATCACACAAAGTACGCGACTGTGTGCTTTTCTTGTTGTACAGTTTACAGTCGAAATGTGCTTTCGCATCCTCGCACTCTCCGGACTCTCCCGGTATTATTAATGTAAGCGAATTCAAACGTGTACATGATGCGCATACGATATCTGAAAGCTTTCAATCCCGGCGGAATCCGCGATAAAATTTCCACGGGGAAAACTTTCCTGGATTATTGAGGTGGCTTTCATTTTTAGATGCAGTTTTTCCGAGGTTACTCGCGAGTCTGGTTAACGGCATGGGTGGGATTGCTTAGACTGCAAAAGAATGCAAAGAACTTTTCTCTCGTGTTCTGACAATGAGTGCAGAGAATTTTAAGCCGTTTCGCGCACAAAGCTGCTGGATGAATGACAACGACAAGAAGGGGACAAAGCCGCTTCTCGTTTTTGTCTCGCGACTCGACGTTTCGCAGTGCGCGAATGCTATCAAGACAGATGAGACATTGCTTCGCTCACCAGCGAGTCGGCATCACTTTGAATGACGCACAGTTGCACGAATTTCATCTCGCGTAATTATTTCATCGCGCGGGAACGCGCGGAAAAGTGTCATGAGTTCCGTTAAAAACGGATTATGCAATCGCAGGATTACAATCGTTCTCCTTGAAATTCGCGCACCCGATCGCACGACGTTCCTCTTTCGGGCGACAAAGGGAATTTATAGTCAGTCGCCTGTGCAACCCGAAACCCATTTCGCTTCGGGAAAATGTGTCCATTTCCGATAAATGGAAGAAAGTCCAAACGAGAGCATTACTCGACCCTTCGATCCGTTTAAAAATGCATGCGTTTGCGGCTGGCGACTTAATGCATTGCGTGGGCGAATCCATTCATTTGCGCAACCTGGAAAATTCGTCGGCGAATGAAAAGAATTTCACAACCCATGTCGCATTTCAAGTTTTATGAAAGCGCTGGACGACATCGCGGAAATATCGGATAACGATACAAAGCTGCGTCTCGTTTTACAATTCAAATTCTACGATAGTAAGCTACTTTATGAAACTCTTTATAATACGATAAAGTTCCCAGGATTGTGCGGTGGCAATTATTGCGTATAGCGGAAATTTATTGGATCGATGGGATAAAATCACTGTGTAAATAAAACGGATTTTACATTTGTGTTATTCCGAAAGTAATTTATTTAACGCCATACGGCTTTCATATTTGGTTTTATCCGCATTGTATTTGTTATTTAATTATTTGAAAAGATATCGCATTGCAAATATGTAGTTGGAAAAGGTGATTTGCTGTTTGCCCACCAGGTTATTTATTCTTACTTAGACAAAAAGAACGAACATTATACGGCATTTATCATAGCGAGGAAAAAATAAATCGGTTGGCAAAAGAACAATGCCAACCTCCTGAATTCTCCAATTACGACCGTCGTGCTTATCTGACTTCCGCGTCTTCTCGACCGACCGTCATTCGACTTTATCCTTCCTAACGAGGAGCCCGTTATTTCTTATCGCGTCAGACCGTGAGAGCCGAACTGTCGTCCGTGTGCACATTTCTCTTTTGCTTCTTGTCGAGAATAAGATAACACCAAACCGACAATAACATTGAGAGACCCTGACGACGTTTGCTGCATTTAATTTGATCTCCTAGATAATAACGCACGTATCACTCGCGTGCGTTTTGCGCGAACGAGAAAACTGTTTAATTCGCTTTCGATTTTGTCATTCGATGTTGCCATTCTAAACAGAAAAAATTGTGTTTGAAAAAGTTTTGTACTACATTGCAAATCTATTTAGTTCTCAGGTGAGCTTCCAATCCAAATATATGTTTCATATCAAATTTCTTTGAATGTAATATTTGAAGCAAATAGAAAGTATGTAACAAAGATCTATTTTCTATTTATTCTAAGACAATATTGTCTTATTCGATAATATCTTAATTTCTGGAGGTTATTGTTTATTTCAAATTCTTGCGATCCAAGTTACATGATTTCTTAAATAACGATAATACTGTTTAACCGTTCATCTGTAATTTGGATCGTTGTTTCGCACAAGCGAAACACTTTCAAATTTTTTCCTGATTTTCACTCAAATTTTAATTTTTATTGAATAAATATTTTAGCATTTGAGTTAAGAGAGGAATCATTTAATAGATAATGTATTATAATAGAGATATTGAAAAGTAACCCTGATTTTTCTATATTTTAAAACAGTAAAAAGAACAATAAAAAGCTTAAGCTGGACAAAAAATTTAGATTGCAGACAGACGGAGTAAAAATATAATTACAGATGGAGAATTAAGAAATTAAATGTATCTTGAACTGCATGACTCAGAAATAAACGACACATCAAGAAATCAAGATACTATTGAATGTCTTAGAATAAATAGAAAATCGATTTTAGTCATGTAAAGATGCCTTACTCCGCAACTTTTATCTTCACATGAGATATTATGTCGCTTTCTATCTTCTCTGAGACCGTAGATACATCGCTTTACATAATTTTCCATAAGGTGATATCGTGGATTCAATAACAATTTTTCTTATTTAATATATCGGTGCTTTTAGTAAGCTTTCGACTTTTATAAATCGTGGGAATTTGTTAGCTGCACGTGATGGAATCGTGACATATTGATAAAAAATGATGATATTTAATTTTATGAATGTGAGCAACAACGTTCAATATTTGTAATTTATATTAACTTCAACAGTTGCAGAACAAAATTAGCGGTTACATATTTCATTCTCTTTTTTAATATCGATTTATGCAAATTTAATTTATTTTTTATGGCTTAAATTAAAAAATTTGCATTAAAAATCTTTTGTAACCACAACCAAATTTTCGGAATGTATAATTGTAATTCTATAGAAAGCATAAAAATATTTCTGCGTTGATGAATAAAAGATACATTTTAAAATTAATAACTTTAGTAGAGCATTTTTAAATTCTAAACTAAAACAATGTTTTAATTAGAATAATGAATATCTAGTTTGTAATGCATTTTCTTTTATATACTTTTAATTATAATGTATTCTTTACAATTAAATTTATAGTTGTAAGTTTTTAAAATTTAAACACTACAACTCATAAGCATAAATTTTATTAGTATTAAGAAAATTTTTCCATACAAGAATGAATACTACAAATGTGTCGTTTTTCCATAAAAATATATTATTTTTTAAGATCGACTTCTTTTTCTTTATCTTAAAAAAAAAATTAAATTTTGTACCTATATCACCTTTTTATCAACGCAGTGATATTTATGTATGTAATAGAATATTCTCTATGAGTACACAATATTCCTAAAATATTATATGAATTGTTTTTTAATATTCGTGTAATATTCTAGGAATATTGTGTCTAGGATTACTGTTACTCGACGCCCCATACCTTCTAACATCCTTCTGGACAGCATACATCAACACATCCGGATTCTACGAGAAGTCTTCATTTCCCTGCGCCGCTGTATATTTCAGCTCTACAATATTCAAATCTGCGGAAGTTCCGCCCGCAAATCTCAAGTCCCTGTACAGTACACGTTATTTCTCGTTACCGATATTATCACTAGACGAATAAAGGGACATGGAACGGGTGAAAACCTTCCACGAAATCCGTTGTCCCATCAAACTATTTAGGATACAATTCCCGACGGTAGAAGTAGATGAGGCCACGACGTCTCTTCTCGGAAAGGTTTGGCAAACCATCTCGTTGCTGACGGGACATTCATCACGACTATCTCTACGTCTTCTGCCCCCGGGGGCATACACGAGACTGGAAGCTAATATCCGCGGCAGGCACGGCGCAAATATACGCGGTCGGTTGCGTTTACGGCTTTAGGGAGCTGTAAAATATTCGTAAATTACTCCCAGCGAGAGCAGTATACGCGCTCGCTGTTGCCCCGCCATTGGACTCTCATCCAACAAGTATCGTGCCCGACTGCTTTCCAACCTGTTCGTATCCGCACGCGAATTCATCCAATCTAAACTCTTCCAACGTGCGTGGAAATGCTCAAAAATTATTTTACATTATATCACTTTAACTCTTCGATATCGATTCTTTTAACGATCTCTCTTATTAATATAATTTATATTCATTGTAAGCCAGGCTGCTAATTATGGTTGCAGTATTTATATATGTAATTATAGTCTGATGTGTTAATTACAATTTCTTGATAGATTTGGATCAGAAGAATGTAATTAGAGGGAGAAAATAAATCGATAGATATTATATATAATACTGAGTGTCTCTTATTTAGTATCACAAATCGACATAAATATCTTTCTATCTTTCTTTGCATTCTATGAATAATAAAGAGAGAATGATACTTGTGTCGACTTGTGTTATTAAATGAAAGGCATTCATCGTGTTCGATCCGATCACATCATGTATGTTTTTATGCTTTGAAATTTTATACACATCTTTAATCAAGATTTCTTTTAGATTATTTGCTTACAGTGGCATCTAGTAAAAATAATTTTGTCAATCAACGATATCGCGCGTTCTCATTTGTTCGACATGCTTCGATCGCGCAATGCTTCGTCCCATCAGTTTCACTGTCAAACTGAATCGCAATGGGTTAAGCTCTCGTAGTACGTGGATAAAGCTCCCGGTCGCTCTGTACCTTCCGCTATCCATGATAAAGCGAAATCCATTTGACTTACAGCTTATCGACTTCCTAGAGGAAAGGCGGATTTGTGAGTAATTTTGCGTGACGACGCACGCATGGTTACTCTGAAAAATGTTTAGAAAGAGAGAGAGAGAGAGAGAGAGAAAAAGGAAGAGTTTTCGAGCTTTACGACGAAAGGGTATTCTTAAAGCGTACTGCATACACATATACATGATGTGTCCCGGAAATATTTTTCCTTTCGAGAGAAAAAGTAAACGTCACCCAGTAAAATTATTGCTCTCGTGCAAATTTCTTTCCGAAAAAGTGGAATACATTTAATTTTCTTGACACACACGTGAGAAGCCGCCGTAATGTGTGCATCCTCGTAAAGAAAAAAAGTAGATGTTTATTATCAAACATCGCATGACAAGGATTTTCTGGAAAAATTTTACCTTAATATCATCCGTGAATCTCTAAATAATCGCATGGGAAGAAGTGATTTCGTAAAGCATAAAAATTAATCTAGATACCAATCTGAAAATATGTAGGCCGGCGAAAAAATTAACGGAGCTTATTGAGATTGAATTCAAAATCCCTCGTTTTCAATCTTAGCACTCACAATCAATATGTTACGCCAATGACACTCCACTTTCGTATCTTATCATATTTATTCCGATCGTCTATGTATACTTTTTTTAAATGGCTTTACTCTATTTATTTTCCTTTTTAATAGTTTCAACAAATATTTTTATTGGAACTACTAGAATGTAGAGTGTAGTTATGTAGAACACTCAAATTGGTTGTTAAAATGCCAAAATTTTTTGCAGTTATTGTTTTCATCATACTTAAACATCCTAAACAATTATTTTGGTGGTCTAACAAAATGATTTTTAGATTTATATCTTGTTATTTTTAAATACCTCAGAAACTGTTTTTTTCCGTGCGCTTCTTTTCGTTCCATAATTACAAATTGTAATCGAGATTAACAGGAAGTTAAGACAAGTCAATAAACTTACAAAAAAATTTCAGTTAGAATATGAATCTGCTGAATTTATCCCATATATTTCTCATATTGATGCGACTATTTATTAATATTAATTAAACGTTTTCATTAATAACTGGATTAATTTAGACTTTAGATGTTCGTTTATTTGTGGAAATTCGACGTCCACACTCCCACTTCACAGATACTTTACTTAACGGTCAACATTAAATTTTCCGACCACAATAGCGACCAAAGTTGGTCCGGACGACGCGACACGAGTTACGAGATCTCGTTACAGTCCCACAAAATGTATGGGCGACACCCAGAACACCCACTTACGAAGGGTCCTTGAGGCGTTCTCCGTCCACGATCACAATTCACCGTGTCCAGCCAGCTTGTTCACTACTTGTTTTGCAGCGCATACAGTTTTCCTTGCTGTAACTTTTCCTTGAATTACGTATATCTAAACATATATCTGTCAATTTTATCAGTATCCGCCGCTAGAATTTAAAACGTATGAATATATTCGAAACGTATGTAAAGTTATCAACAAAGATTCAAGTAATATATCGCTTTCTTACTTCAAAATATAAGTAGAAAAAAATATAATTTTTTAATTATTAGCATGAATGAATTACCATGAATTAAATAAGCATTACTCTGTCAATCATTAAACCAACTGCACTTAAAAAATCGTCAAAACCCAGAAAGGGTAGTTTTTTAAGGGTTATGATATGAAAATGATAAAAATGATATTAAATTATATTAAGAATATCTATATCTTTTTGTCAGCTTTATTTGATTAGTCTGTAATTTTCTGTCAAGTTGAAAAACATAGTTTTTTATAAATATGAGAGAGAATAATCGATCAAAGTTGAATGTTATGAATACAATGTAATATATATTCTTAATTTTTAAATTTAATTATCTCAGATATGACGTGCGTCGAAATGTCTGAACATTAACCACAAAAATGTTCTTTATCGAATTAATTTAGAGAGAATTATTTCATACATACGAATATCCAAATGTTTCGGCGTATATTATTATATTTTTATTATTAGCGTCAGATCGATTGTGGTTAATGTTCAACCGTTTCGTCGGCGCACAGTCATATCTGAGATAATTAAATTTAAAAATTAAGAATATATATTAGGTGTTGGAATTAATTCGTAGCGTTTTACAAGTGATGGGAAGTACTTTCATTAATGTATTTTTTAATGCTCATGTGAAATAAATAACATTCTTTCATTAAAAACGCTACGAATTAATTCCAACACCTAATATAATAAGAATATATATATGTATTTATATAACATCTAACTTTGACCGATTATTGGTGTTTTCTCTCATATTTATATATATCACTTATAATTATATCGTACTTATTCTTAAAATAGTATTTCTGCTTTTCTAAAAAAAAAAAAACTTAATTTGTTTTACTTATATCACTTTTGAAATAAGGGAGCGATATATACAAATATACAGAGTGTTTGTGAATTGGTAAAATTGAGAAAGGGATTTATAGGAAAAAATAAAGTATAGAATATAAAACTTTTTTATGAGCTTTTGTTTTCGAGAAAATTAATTTTATATATTCGTTTAGTTTGTGTACATTTGAATATGATTTAATAGATCTATAAACTATTATTTCTCATGTGTTTTATATTAAATAATCGAAAATTCAGCAAGATATTCACACACGATAAATTTTATTATTATATAAATTGTTAAAAACGTTGTCCATTCTTTTTAATGCACAATTCTGCTCTTCGAAATAAATTTTTATAACATTTACTGACGTGTTCTGGTGTTTCAATTTATCAATTAAATCTGTACCCGGTAATATTTAAAATTGATATAGGATTTCTCTTTAATTAAATTTAAAATTGACTCTCTCGAAAACAAAGCCTCATACAAAAAAATTGTGTTCTATATTTCCGACTCTTAATGTACCATCAGTTTATGAATACTCTGTATATATAATATCGACAGAGAAGAACATTGCTGCATTGTATTTTATTTGAAATATTATCGATTTATTCAATTATAATCTTTTTTACTGTTATTTTATCACTGATATGGTGAAAAATTATCAACAGTAATATATTCTTTAAAGGAAAGAGAAAGAATTATGATTTGAATTTTCTTTAAAAAATGAATATTATTGCACAAATGATTTTTCTAAAAAGTTACTCCTTTTAGATTTATAATTCTTTTTCATTGATTCCATCGGTATAATTCTCATTCACTAACATTGTGAGACCAGATTGCAAAATCTATATATGTTTCAGAATTTTCCTATATTTTAACGTATGATATTACATCAGGTATCCGCGACATATGGTGGGTTTTTTGTATTCAAGTCACAAACTGCATCTGTTTGGTAGGAGTTTACCGCACTCGGAGCATCATGCGATGACACACAATCTGTCGACGAGAACTCGTTGCATAAATTCCGACCAGTGGGACGATTCCGTACCACCTTCGTCGTCTGCATTGGGAGGTCGATGAGAGGGCGAACGTCAGTGGCGGTTTGCCAATTAATCACCTTCTGACAAATTACCGAACTGGTCGTTTTGCTCGTAACATCGAAAGCGCCGAGCTATACTGTGTGTTCTTGCCGGCTGTCTCTTCCTCTGCGAACGGCGTCTTCCTCCGTGTGGATTACGCAAGAAGGATCCCGCGGGATCTACGAAGGCGGCGGAAGCGCAGAAACCGAGGAAACGGAGGATTACGGTGTTTATTAGAGGTTCTCGTCGGTGGAGTTAATGGAAGCTTGGCCGGTCTGGCCCATTTCCATTTTCGATGTTGCCGGAAGGATATCGTGCTCGAACTAATATCGAATATCGAGATATTACAATAAAGAAAGAGGTTGCATTAAGTAATATTTACATTTTACGACAATATATTTCATTATTATGATAGTTGTATATCGAAATGAAAAAAAATTTACTAAATCTTAATACTTATTTCTTAGTACTAACTAAGCATTTACTTCCAGTAAATAAATATTTATGCAAAATTAAAAAATGATAGTTGAATCAAATTAATGGTGTTTGTATTAAATACATATATGTTTATATTTAATTAATATTTACTTATAATTGTTTAGATAAATATTTTTTTTAATTTAGTTTTTTAAAAATATAGTTTGGAACTATCTGTTGATTATTATATTAATTTAAATTTTGGCCATACTTTGATATTTGTTGACGAAAATATTCGAAAAATTTTTGTAACTTTAAAATTATAATTTTGCGGAATATATTAATTTTTAAATGTCTTTTTGGTATAGCACATCCGAATTTATTGCAATGTTTTTCCAATGCTTTTCCCATTAGTTATAATTTTTTATTAATAAAGATTTATAAAGATATATATATTCGCTTAGCACCATCATGTTCCTTAATGTGTGGTGTTTGAATTTTAAAAAATTGTTTACAATATATTCATTTTTATGAAAGTTATAAGCAATCGAATTAGGTTGGATATGTCATAACTCAGTGTATTATTCCCACAGTGTAACGTTTAAGAATTAATTAATCAAACCTTTTTCTTTCCATAATCTTGCTATTTAAAAAAAGAAGATATTAAATAAATACAGAATATAAATTAGAGTTGCGATACTCTATAATATAATTTACTTTCACAGATTCATATTTACCGATAAAATAACAATTGAAGATGAATGCATAGTATTGTTCTTATATTATTCAATATGAAATCTCGTAGATAAATCGCAGATATTTACACATATAACACAAAATTCCATTATTCTTCAAATCGACACAAAAGGCAATAGCTTCTTACTGTGTATCAGTTTGAATCTTCATATTCCTGCAAATCATCGAAAACGATTCGCAATATTTTCATGTCAAACGAATCGTGATTTGCGTTACAGGTGATTAAAGAACATTTGAGCTCAACTTCGTTACCTGAAAACGCGAAATCTTCTTCAAGTCGAGTATCGTCAGGATAACCCGAAGTTCTATGGCATACGAGAGAGACTGTTATGTCAAAGAGTGAAGTGCGATTTTCGTCGCAGTTCACTGCAGAAAAAGCAAGAGATTTCTACAGAAATATATCCCTGGTGAATTTCTCCGTGCACGGTTACGATCGAACTTTCCTCATTTCGTGCGAGTCGGAAACTCGAGAGAAGCGTAGACGACGATTTTACGTGCTGGCGCCGATATTACGTCGAACAGATGTACAGGATAATTAATGGAACACGAATGACAACGGAACGCGTGTCGTAGATATGTAAAATAGAAATGTAGATCAGAACGCTGATGACGAACGGAATTTAATAACAGTGGAATAAAAATTTGACGCGCGCTCGAGGGAAAAATTGTGCCTGCTGTAGAAGAGATGCACGTTTCGCTGCAATAAAGTGACTTCCACATAATAGACGGCGGTTCGCTCTGGCGAATTGCCGCTGAGCGTGGCTGCTCGCGTGTTGACGTTTCCAACGTTGAAGGAAGCCGGTGAAAAAAATATACTGCCAGCAGACGCCGTCTTGCGAACTAATTTTTAATGCGCCATGCCGGTGAGGTTGATATATTGTGTATGATATTTTCAGCATTTTTACGGAAAATGTGTCGCTCATATTTTGAGCATTCTATGATTATCGTGTCTGTCTATTTGTGTCTCCTCTTTTAACGGAATCACCGCGAAACGCGAATCTCTTTAATAATGCGTCGAAAACTTATTTTTGACATCGTTTGATATTCGTAAAATTTACTCTTGCGACTCGTAAGGTGCATTTAACGGACACGACGATGCTAACGATAATTGTCCGAGGCATAGAAAAATATGGCAGTATATCACAACAGGGAAGCGCAGTTGGACGACGAAAAAGCGCCTCGCATAAAATGTACACTCTTCGTCGTTGGAAAATGTCCCATCGCACTTTACCGCCGGAAAATGTCGCAAAATGTCGCAAAATGTCGCTATCTGGCTCGTTGCCATTTCCATGCACAGACAAACAGTCGTCTATGAATAACACACCGTGAAGTGGCTCTTAGAGTGGTTGAGAATTAATAAGAATTTAACATTCCCGCGCGTGAGATTTACGAATGAGAATTAACTGACGAAATCATTAAGGATATATAAATAGAGGAGACGTTTTATTGACATGATTTGCACGTTTAACAAACACCCGAAACGTACAAAGTACATTCTAAATTTCTTGGAGTAAAATCTTACTCCAAGAGAATGAAAATACAATCACTTTTCGAAAAAGACTAAAACTATTTCACTCTTTTGAGGGTGAAATTTACAGAGTCAAATTAGAAGTAAAATTCGCTCTCTTAGAGTGAGATTTTACTCCAAGAAATTTAAAGTATTGCTTCTGCTATGTATATTATATTGCGTACACCGACATTATAGATGCGGAAAAGTTCGTAACTCTTCTAAAGGTAATACAAATCGTTTTTCTTGTCGACTATGTTTGAATACCCGTTTGATTAACTTCTCGAAAGTTGACTTTTCGAGAATCTCCTACCTTTGACTTTACCTCATGGCGGGATAACGTTATTCGCGTACGGTTGCAAAGTGCTTGAAGGACGTGTTTGCAATGTGTGCCATGGCGCGTCCGGCAAGCGCGGAAATTGAGCGTGTGCCGTTCGTGGAGCATCCCGGCTGCTGCCTGGTGGCGCATCTCCGCGCGCGGCAGACAACACGTAGGCCATCGTTCTCGCGTAATTCCCATCCGAGCGTAGTATCGCCTTCAACGTCGACGAGGGTGGCGGCAACGCGATGGTGGTGGTGGTGGTGGTGCCTGCCTTCGCAGCACCACGTCACCCGTACACGAAACAACGCCGTTCTCATCCCGCTTGATGGATGTGGCGTGCATCGTCTGCCTGGTCGTGGCTGGCTGCTTCCGGAAACGAGAGAGCGTTTCTCTCTGCCTCCTCTCTCTCTCTCCCCCCTCCTCTCCCCCCCCCCCCCTCCCATCCCCTCTCTCTTTGTCTGTCTCTTCTCTACGCCCAGACAACGAGTCGCTTCTACTCGTGGCGAGGCGCGTGAGAAATCGAGGCGAATGAAATTTCACGGTGGCCGGAATGAGCTCTGACTTCCGCCTCGCTCCGTAATTATCCGTTTTCGAGAAAATTACTGTCCGACAGTTTTCACCTCTGCCTTCGCACCGTCTCGTAGGACTGCAAAAAAGAATTCCCAGTATTCAGCATCCAGCCGGATTGATGGTGGTGGATTAATTGCCTTGATCCGATGAGATTTCGAGCGTCGAATCGCGCGTGTTTGCGATCAACAAACTCGACTCGTACCTCGCATGGAACGCGTGTTTGTTTAGATATATTCAAAAATTCCGCGTGAGTTACGTTTATCGATTTATGTAGGCATATAGTCGAATAAACAGCATATATTTGTAGAAATAAAATCTGGTTTTTCCGTACCTTTTTTTATTCTTTTCATTGCAATATTCGCGCAGTTTTGTGATATTAAATATTCTGTTTGCGGGTATAAAATTTATTATTTCAAAATTAATTAATTAAAACGCACTTATTCGCACTCTCGTATTAAATACTCTCAAAAGATAATAACGCCATCAAACTTGATACGCATGGCCAACGTTGCGCAACGACGCGTGTAGAGTTAAATGATGTGGAAAATTGTGAAGCCGCGACGAGAGAACTTACTGAGAGGATTATATTCCTTGCGTAATGTGCGCCGATCCGAAATAGAGCGAAGGGAAGGAAAGTCGAGGCAGAGATCGATTGTCATCTTTGCGACACAAATAATTCACGATTGATGACGTTCCGCGCATTGGTATCTCGATGAATTATATTTTCGCAAGCGCGTGTCATTGTTCACTGGTCATTGCCCGCGATAACGATTGGAGAATTAGGATTGCTATTATTCTCTGCTTGCTCCGGCTGCTTACAATTATTATACGGCATTCTATCAATTCCGCTTATCGCTTATAGGTCGAAGGGGAGGGCAGATGTATGCTCGCTGTATATGTGTGTGTGCTCCAACGGCTTTCAGCATACGTACAAACGGCTGAATAGAATTTGGGGATCCAGCAGCGTTCCGCTTCTGTGCCAATATTGACGCGGCGTGGAGGGATGCGATTGCGCTCGTCCTATATGCACCCCTCTGCGGCTCCTCTTCGGACACGAGTTCACGGAATTGAATTTTGGTGATATAATTATCGAATGCTATGTAACTAAGCGATCTGTATCCAGCGCGATAGCGCCGACCCGAACGGAAACCCGCATTCTCGCCAAGCGGTTAGAGCAGGTAAATAGTTATATGTAACATTACAGAGGGTTTCGTGGGAAAATGCAAAGATCGCATGGCCTATCATAACATCATAGGAAGACCGATTTTATTCAAGTATCTAAAAATTTAGCTAGATACAGATCTGGAAATAATTTTTTATCATTGAAATAACTACGTGGGCAATTTAAATGATGAACAGTGTTGCAAAAAGTTTAGCCACCAGCTTAAGCGTTCTACTTATTTATTTTTTTATGATCCAACAAAATTATTTTTGAATTTGTATTTAGTTTGGAAATTTCTATGAGGAACAAAACTATTCTTTAAGTGTAGGCATGGTCCACAATGAGAGAAGATTCGCAGGACAGCAATACTTTTTCTTTTTCCTTAACTTCCTTTTCGTCCCATAGCTGATTTGTGGTTTCCTGTCTGCCATAAAAGTATATAAACTATACGCAATAGTTCTTTTTTATTTTTCTTGATACATGAATACTGTTTTCCTGTCTCTGTATGTTCTCTCTTTCTCTATTGCTGTCTCTGTTTTACTCATTTTGCTATAGATATTTTATCGTATTTATATAGATAAACTAAAAAATATAGATGAGGTGCCAAAGGGTTATCGTCATGTCGTGATTTATTTCTAATGCCAACATTTCGTGAACTTTGCTATTTGCTTCATCAGGACATGAAAGATATCCTGATGGTATCAGTTCGCTCTTCGTCGTGATGAAAATAAAAATACGCCTGAAATTCTCAAAAGTATTATTAAAATCATTAGATATATAAAGTAGCGCAAATTCTCCATCATTTTAGCTTCAAGGTTATTTCAAATTTATGCATTTGTATTTTATAGAGAAAATAAAACTGTGAATTATATAAATTAATTTTTTTATTTATAATCAATTTATTTATGAACAAAGAAATATGTACGAATGCTTAATTTATGTATTCTTTAGTCTAGCACTTTATTTATTGTTTGATTTTTGTTGAGGTTTAGTGCATGAAGCAACAAATAAATACAGTTTAGAAGACGAAAATATACATCACATCATGGAAAGAGAAAATAAATTTTATGAGAGGATGTTTATTTAGACAAAAAATGTATAGAAAATTTTGTGTGCACTATTCGCCATTATGGCTTTAAATGCTAAAAAAAATGGATATGCTATTGCGGTACTTTATATATAATATTTAGTGACTTTAGATGTAAGAACCGATCCTTCTTTGCACTTTGTAGGTTTGCAGTGATATATTCTTGTTTTCAATCCTGCTTCTTCATTTACTTATGTACATTTTTGCTATTTCTTTTTCTCTTCCAATTTTTCTGTATTTATTATTTATTTGTAATGCTTGTTAATCACACAATATATTAGAATTAATTAATAGAATTCAATGTATTTGCGTAATAGAAAAGGAGGATTTTTTTTTAAAGAAAAACAGTTAAAAGTAGTATTTTTTAAATAATTTATTTTTAATAATTTCTTTCGTTGACTTGCGCGATAAGTATCTCATTTGTTGCAAGCATTATATGTTATTTGAGACCAACGCGCCAACACGTCGCCTATTATTATCGCCACATTGAAAATATGATTTTGGAATATTTATAAATGTAATATTTACAGTATGCATCGGACAAATATAAAAAAAAAATAAAAAGAAAAAGATTTGGGAAAGATATTAAGAATATAAAGCAAATAATATTTTTAACTGGGAAAATTATATTTAAACGTTTAGCCAGGATTGGATAAGTTAACTTTTTTTTTTAACTAAGTCAAGTTAAAATTAACTACCTTGAAAATTTAACTTAGTTAAGATACAAGTTAATTTATAATGAAATTAATTGAATTAAAAGTTAAGTTAATAAAAAAAAGTAATTGAAAAGTTAAAAGTTAAATTTGTTTTTTTTTTTATTTTTTAAATTCATGATTCCAGGGTTCCAATCTTACAAATAACGGAAATGACAAATATATACTTCATTTAGAAAATATTCTATATTTTATTTAATACATGTTTTATTTATATATACTGTTTAGTATATAAGATTTGATTATGAATACTGGTATGACTAAAGCTTCAGACACAATACAAGGGAATAGCGATATAAGGAATAATAGATTTTAACCTATCAGAAACTAGATATATCGAAATACACGGTTTCTGATAGATTGAAATGTAGGGGTCGATTGTGTAATTTGAAATGAGGTGAAAATTGCAAAAGTGAGAGCAAATTCATTCGAATATTTATAATTGGTCAATACCTAGTAAGTTCGCTCACGCAAATTTTCACCTCATTTTAAGTTATCGCTGTTGCCGCGTATTATATCTGAGACTTAACTTCAAAGAATTAAATAAAAAATTAATAGTTACGGATAAAAAATATAACTAAATAAAGTTAAAAAGTTAAGAGTCTAAAATGTAACTAAGTTAAGTTAAAATTAATTAACTTTTTAACTTTTTAACTTAACTTTTATCTTTTTAATTTAGCACTGCTATTAAATTTTAGTTATTAAAATATTATATTTTAAATATTATCATTTTATAATATTAAACTTCTTTAGTTTCACAGAAACACAACGCAAGATTTATTCTCAAGGCAAAAATATCCTCTTACGCCATAAATGATCTAAATCTTCTCGGCGTCATTCTTTATCAGTTTTCGATGTTCGATATTTATAAATTCATCTATTTATATATCTCCTAATCCCATAAACTAAGATTACAGAACAATTTCATGCTCATGTTTAATTTTTTAAATATTAAACACGTAAATAGCAATTTTACTTGTATGTTAGAAGTAAACCTAAATTTTGACGTGCATCTGCATCTCATCGGGATTGTCGTCCCGCTAAAAAATAAAAAGACTTATTTTAAAAAATTATATAATATTACTACATAATATTATATGCATAACACAAATCATTGTATATATTTCATCCATAGGGTACTCTCTAAAAGTGAATCAGTTATTATTTTTGACTTCAGCACTACATTTATAATTAATATAATCGTCAGAGAATATTTATTATTTTTCAGTAATAGTACACTGACTCTCTCTCTCTCTCATTTTTAGAAATTATGTTACATAACGCGTTACAGATATTTTGTGCGGATAGTCTAAATCTGTTTTTATGCCACTGATTTTACAATGTGACAAAGGAAGAATTTAATAAGAAATTATGTATGCAAATAATGAATTATGCGTCTTTTTAATTATATTTACTGTTAATACTACAATTTGAATTTTGATAGAAGATAATATACGTAAGCCATAGTTGATTCATGATTTTATCAATTACTGTTGAATCGCTATCGAATCGAATGTTATTGAAGTGTAGTAACGTCATATTCTCGTACCGCGCAGATCTCCTTTCCCCGCATCCTGTTCAGAGCTTTTGGGTTAGAATTCGCTTTATAGGTAATATTATATTGTCTAAGATCAGCGAAAAATGCTTATTCAAATTTGGTTCAATACTATATACTATATTTTTTTATATTATATATATAATTTTATATATATATATATATATATATATATATATATATATTTTACTATTATATCCTTTATAATCTTATTTATTCTCGTTAGTTACACAAAAAGCATAATCGCATTAACTTGGACGAGCATCGAAATATCGCGTTCTCATGTGTCTTATATGCCTCGAAAGGATTAAATCAGATGGATTACTTTAGGTATTATTATTAATTGAATCTCTCTCTCTCTCTCACTCTCTCTCTCTCTCTCTCTCTCTCTCTCTCTCTCTCTCTCTATTTATGAAACCGCTTAATTATGTTAAGCACCATATTGAATGAAGAATAAATGCTAATATAAATAACACTCATAGATCTTTAAAAATAAATTTAAGACAGATTAAATCGATGAAAAAAAAAAAATGTATAACAAAGCTCCTTAAACACTTATATCTAAATTCTTGATTATTTATGCGGATTTTTTTTTAAATTATACATCGCTAGCTTTTGCGTTATTATTGTAAAGCTCTCAGTCGAAAGTGTTTTTCAACGAGCTTACGCGAAGATCACCACCGAGTCGTATAAACTCTTTGCCTTTGCGCTTTATACGCGGCAGTGCATTCTTTCTGGGCGCGTTTCCCACCACGGTTTCTTTGAAAGCACTCGAGAAGGGTTACGACCACAGTCTGAAAAGCTGCAGGGGACATAAAGAAAAGACAGCATCCGCCCTTTCCTGTAAAGCGCGGCTCCATTTCTCATGTGGCGCGACAACGACGGTGGGCCTCCTTGTTGTCATAGACGAACGTTTTCGAATTTTCTCGCACACGCGAGACTACGAACACATTCATGCGTTTGCGAGCATTCGCTTGCGCGACGGTATTCAACGTGCATCTAGGGGAGGTCGACGAACGTTTGTCACAATCGAGTCGAAATGCCGTTCAATTGCGTTTGGTTGTTTGTCCCACTCCGCTGGTGTGCATGCGTTGGATAAATTCGGAAATATTTGCATTCGCACCAGTCGTAGACTACGCTTGTGCAAATGCAAGCGTTTTGATCTTGTTGTACCGTCTGATGGAACGACATGATAATGTTGAGTATCCATTTACATCTCCATTTTTCGTCATCCACATTTTTCTACATAATTTTTACTCTTTGATCCTTTTATCTTTTATTATCTACTTTTATTTATCAGTTCTATTATGTTTGCTCGAATTTCTGATTTTATAGATTTTTTTCCCCTCCGTATAAAAGTATAACTGTTTATCAGTTTGTATACAGTTTATGCGAACAAATTGTATACGTGTATATTACAATATATTTTTGCGTACAGCTAAATTTAAGATACTTTATCCTTCCTATAACGATAAAATATCGATTTCGCTCCTCGTAAACTTTGGGCAAGGAATTCATGGTATCCATTTTACGGGGCCCGCCGAAGCAAATGCGTTTTATTCGAGCTATTTGAACACGCGAGCACAAAAGGAAGAAGAAGAACATGGAAGCGCGCCCGCATTATTCTATTTTGCAAGACGACACGAAAAGAGAGCAGTATTTATCTTCTAGTTCGCTCCCACGAAGCTTTTATTCGGAGATCAGATCGAACAAACATTCGCCGGAAGCAGACTCGAAAGGAGATTCTGGAGGGTAGTTCTTATGGTAGAGGAAGGGAGAGAAAGAGGGGAGGGGGGAGCAGCATATCTTAAATCAACTAGATCGTGAAGTAGAAAGCCGATTAGCTGATCCTCATCGCCATTTTCCGTCGTCGCATCGCCTCCGCTGATTCCAAATCTATATAAATCGACTTTCAGATTACACGGTTTTCGGAATCGAAACCGTGCGGGCGGCATCTCGTTACGTCTCTTGCGGAAAAAGGTGGATTTATTCTCCACGCGGCCGAACAGCCATCGACGAGTGCGTGGCAAACACTCTTCTTGATTTGGAAACACGAGTACACCAACATGTTGTTGGATCATCTGCTCGGTAAACCGAAGAAACAGCTCGATCTACATTTGATCACATCTGATTTACTGTGTCGATTGCAAATATCGGCTGCCGAAATTATCCAGTGAAAGAATGAGATAGAATTGATGAGACTCTTAGAAATATAATTGTTTTCTAACAAGGTACACAGATGACACAATGTAACACGGTGTCCAATACAAAGTATTCTAACTGTGACACAGTGTTACATTGCTCACTGTAAAAAATTAAGTGGGATCGTGTAAAATATGTCACTTATTAACTTTCAAAAAATTATTTGGTAGCCATATTTATAAAAACATTGTCATATTTATAAATAAAATCACTCTTGAAAAATTTGTAATTTAATTCTAAATTAAAATCATATCTATTATAAATATCGTAAACAGAAAGTCCAAAAAGAATTCTTTTTCAATTTCCGATTTATGAAATGAATTCCTTTTCTATCTTCTTTCTATTCTAAAAGTATTTCTGAGAGTTCTAAAAGAATTCGCTTTTATCTCTTTTGTGACCTCTTTTTCAGATTCAAAAAGTATTCTTTCTCTTGTTTTTTTTTTTAATTTCTTAATATTATGTAAAGACAAATTATACTTTGATTTTTTATTAAATTAAGTATTACTTTTATTAAAAATAAGAATACAAATATGTATAGAAATATATTTGTATTTATTTTTGAATTCTTTTTGAGTTTATTTTTTTTAACAGATTATACTAGTTCATAAAGAATTATAACAAGTAAACTCTATTTGAATTGAAATGAATCAGTTGGGTTATTTGGTATGCTAAATGCTCGTAAAAATAAGAATAAAACACTGTAATGCACTCTAGTGTTACACTATAAAACTAAACTGCATTCCAACAAGTACTTTATACGGTGTAATACAATGTAATAGCACATCCTAGTTGGAAAACAGCCAAAATTAACGATACACGTATAAATTTTGTATTTTAAATGTCCGTAGTGCGTAACGTGTAATTATTTAAATATCAAAATAACAAAAAAGAAAAAAGCCGGGAAGGAAAAAGAAATATATCGATTTGCTTATACAAGTATTATTCATAAATCGATTTGCTTATATCATTATTATGATATAAGAGAAATAAGAGATATTTTCATATAAAGTGAAAGACTATTTTAATGCATTGATATCAAATATAAATTTAATTTAATATCTATGCGAAGTAATTTGATGCGACAAATTTTCACTCGATTAACTTTTCATCGCAACTAAGATCTTTAAAACCATCGATATTTTGAATGTGACTTTTGGTAAATATATTTAAATCCGTAAAAAATAAGTAAAATTCAATCTGACTTCTATGATAATAAAAACTTGTTAAAATTTTGACAAGTATACCAGAATTTTTTCAGATTTTATGTAATTCGGAATAATAAAAAATTTGCTCTGTATCTCAAAGATTCCCGTTGAGGGAAGAATTAGAATGCATGTTGCCTACGAAGGCTAATTAATTACTTTACCAGAAGTTGAACTGATCGGTGATCTTTATTGTTATGTTTACGCAATTCCGAGAATTACCGTAAAGAGTTCGAAGGCGGGATTTAAAGAAAAGAATGAATTTTTTGCTATTTGAGTCGAATCATAATTTGCAACCGTAGGCCTTGTTTGTAACAAGGAGAATATGAAGAAGGAAAAAACACAGAAACTTTCCATTTTTTTGGTTAATCGAAAGGATGATAAAATGGAGAAACTGTTTTTATGAAAGTTTGCTTTATTTAGTCTCTATTCATTCTCCTTCCTTCTCTCTCTCTCTCTCTCTCTCTCTCTCTCTCTCTCTCTCTCTTTCTCTCTCTCTCGCTCCTCTATTTTGAAACCTTGAATGAATATATTTAACGTATTTCGATTTCCTTTAATGATTCTTTTTAACCTCTTATTGCCTTGTGAATTATTTTTTTTTTTAGTTTTTCTTAGGTTGATATTATCATTTACACGTATGTCGTTTACACGTATTATCGTATCTTTTTTAATATTTTTGATTCTACTAACAATATACTGTATTTTATTAATATGTGCATGTCCCAATGCATATCCCAATTTTTTATTGATTCTGCCATTGTTGTTGTTATTTCTAGAAAATATTAAACTATCAAAAAATTGACTTTTGGCCGGTAGAGCAAAGAACAATACCATGAAAATAAAAATAAATACGATTTTATACATCTCTTTTCCGCATCTAATATTTATCCAATATTCGTGAGAAATTGTTAGGAACAAGAATGAAATGCAAATAATTTATCAGTAAGCATAATGATATTTCAAATTATCGTTGTTTAGAAAAGAATATCTAAAAAAAAAGGAAAATTTAAATATAGTCCACTACAAAAAAGAACCACCTAAGTAAAGTTTCTCTTTTTATTGTAGATTGCTGATATAATATCAAATTGTTTTGTAAAATGCTTTACGCCAAAAGTGTATATTACAACAACTTTTATGAAAATGAAATTGATGAGTAAAGTTTTCTTATCTCCTTGTTTGTTGTTATTAATTTTTCATATTATTACTATTCACGATTTTTCTTTAAACATAAAAGATATAATGGTATGTTTTAGATCATTTTTACTGTGATTATATTATTGTAACAAAGCTTTTGTGAATATAATCTCTTTTATTAACAATAAGCAAGATCATATGAGATAGATTGACTAAAATGAGATTGCCAGAATTAGGTGACAATCAATTTTAGTTTCTTTAGATCGACGTTTTCAGAATATATACAAGGTAGGAATATATAGATCAAATATAAAGAGAATTTTTTTTATTATTTATTGGACGAGAATAAAAATATAAAAAAAAACAAACATTCTTCTACATAATTCCCTGCTACACTAATACATTTTTGCCAATATAAAAAATATATTAATATAGCAGGAACCTATGTAAAAAAATAATTTATTTTTTTATTCTCGTCCAATAAATAATAAAAAACATTTATACTTGATCTGCTTTCGTATTTATGAATATAATAATTTTACATAAATATATGTATATTTTTCCATTTTTCGTATAGAAATTATAGTACGAAAACAAATCATGTATTTTATAATTGAAATAATTATTTTATTTTATCAATATATTCTATAATTATTATTATTTTCTGTAAAGTACAACTGATTAAAATATGTTTCATCCATATAAAATTTGTTACTGTTAACCCCGAAACGTGTAACAATTAATCCAGAGTACAGGATTAATTATCACATTTTCATAACTTTGTTTAAAATTAAATAACTTATTTATACGATAATGTATTTAACAATAATTTTTGTTTTAATACCTAAGGAATGTATGTGCGCGTGTATTAGTATAACGTACATATGTTTCAACATCTTCCATTCACCTTTTTTTCTAACAATTATTATTTAAAAACTATAGCAACTAGTCATGATTTCCTCTACATTACGGTTAATCCTCCAAAGCTAAGATCTATTGGATCCACTCAATTATTTCCCTCTAGAGCTGATGATGAGTCTGTTGGAAAGACCTCCTATACAGTGATTGTCTACAATAACAAAGACGCGCGCGCGAGAAAATAATAGATCTAAAGAGGTTTCATTTTTCACGTTTCCGCCATAGAAAGAAAGTTACATGATCGGTACTCAGATTTTGCTAGCCAGTTTAGTTCTTCAAAATCCGACCATAATTTAAAAATTAAAAGAATTTCATCTGCTTGGAATGGTGAATATAGCTAAAATGAAAAAGAGTTACGAGAATTCAATAAACTAAAATTAAAATTAAAATAAGAAACCAAATTATATTCGACAATATTAATCCATGTTTCATATAAAATATAAAAAAGAGATGAAGTAAGAATATAATTGCTTTAAATCTGCAAGATTTTGATCAAACACACAAATAAATATGCATAAAATACGTACAAAATACATTAATCTTTCGTATTCGTGGCGTATATTGTTTAAATTGTATTTTTTCTATCTATATACCTACACACACATATATATATATATATATATATATATATATACACACATAAATTTTTAGCATTTGAGAAAAAATATCCTATGCTGTTTAATAATTGATGATTCCCTCTCGTCCTTTTCTCTTCCTTCTCTCTCTCTTTTCTCTACTTCTCAAGCATCTCCAGTTTCTTAGATCTTTTGCCTCTTAGATTCTCTTTATTTTCCATTGAACTCCATCTTGGGGATTCATTAAACCGTGAGCAACCTCCGTTCATTACTGGATTCTTCTCCTTCGTCTTTCTGTTCTTCTTTTTTTCTTCTCCCGCATTTTCTATCTCTACTGGCTTCGTGTTGTTTTTATCCGCGTAGTTCTTTTTTTCTTTTATTTTTATCTATCGTCTTTTTTCACGTTTACCAGCGGGCTGAACACAAAGGAAGCGATATCTCAGTCTCCCCTCTTTTCCTTTACTATATCTCTG
Organism: Acromyrmex echinatior; assembly: GCF_024713525.1. NCBI lineage: Eukaryota > Metazoa > Arthropoda > Insecta > Hymenoptera > Formicidae > Acromyrmex > Acromyrmex echinatior. The sequence continues at coordinate 7,758,118 of NC_141854.1, forward strand.
AGTCGAAGCGGACAGAATCCGTTTTATCCAGTTTACGAGATAGAAATAGGAAGTTCTAGTGAGAATGATGAATGAAATTAAAACGTGAATAAGAAGCACGATCACTGATATTATTTTCTGCGACGGACTTTGAGAAATTATCGACGTTATATGAATATCCATGATCACCATAGTGCAATATATGGAAATACGCAAATAGGACTGATATTTAATATTCTTGGAGACGTATGTCTTCAATGGCAAATGATCATTTAAATTGCGAATACAGTTATTAAAATTAACACAGTTGTTAATTGATATTAGACAAGTTAATGTATAAATGATAGAAAATTATATTATATTAATATATAATTTCTATAATATATTTTTAAATTCAAATACAATTTATCTTCAGCAACTTCGTAGGAAATATATTGATTTTCTTTTTTTCTTATCTCCATCACATAACACTGCTTAATTTTATACTCTTCTTGTTATAACTGGCGTAATTATAACATAGCCACAAGCTAATTTAGGAATAATCCTTTTTTTTTACATAAACGATCACTTGAAGTATTTTTACATTCCAATTAAAAATCATTATTATTAACAACATACATACATTATTGGTTTATATTTATTGGTAGAATATTTGAGAACGTTATAGATATGGATTTATTCATAATTTTTTAAGAAAAGTAAATAAAAATCATACAAGTAGATATTACAAACGGAGTAAGCACGTTAAATAGCTTATTATTACAGTATCTAAAAAAATAAAGATGTTAATTAATAAAAATTTTTTAATTGGATTTTTGATCAAATTTCATTTTTGCAATTTTGTAAATAGTTATTAAAAAAAGTAAAGTTATTAAAAAAGGAAACAAAAAAATTAAACAATATCCATTTTACAACAAGTCACATTTTTTCGCCGCTGGGATATAAAAACAACAGATGACTTTCGGATTAATTTCAACGATTTTCTGTGCGATGGACTCCGCGAAATTTTCACCAACTTTCGACACCGATCGCTAGGAATTATGGCGAAATCAGTCATAAATATACCGGCAGTTTAGTGGAAATGCTTTGTGCTAGTTATGCCGAGCTTTAATATTCTCGCTTCTCTTTTTGCCATCATTAGTGGTTAAAACTTCTGTTCCATAACAATGGTTGAGGAATATCGAGGAATATTGAGGAATTGTTGTTGAAGAACAGTCAACCATACGAGAATGTAATAGCATTATTAAATATTATATCGTCGTACAGAACTTGGCAAATGTAAATTAATTGTTCAATCAAATACACACAAATGTAGAAATTTGTATGTTGCTTACCTTTTGAATATATATTGAGACAATCTCTCCGTATACTGCATTATTACAGTTGGACAAGAATATGCGATAATATGAGATAAAAAAAATTGAAAATGTGTTGCATCATCATAGAATATGATATAAATTAATTAAATTTATTTACATTATTTATATTTACATAGTTGATTCAGAATTTTAATATTAAATTTGCAAATATAGGAGGGAATAAAAGATTACATCTCGGTTAAGTTTTCTTATAATGCAAAAGATATATTCTTCAGAAGTTAGCAAGTTACTGAGAATAAAAGACTTGTGCAAAAAATATATGTAGACAGCTCATCGCATTAAGATCAAAACGCCGCGAAGTGATCTGCCAAAAAATTTGAATTTGCACTAAGCTATACCTATTTCAACAATATAATAATATAATTTTTTTTAAATATTTTTAATATTTTAATATTTTAAAAAAGAGAAAGAGAGACAGAGTAATTTAAACGATGAACTCAGAAAAATATATTAATTTAAATAGTTATTTAAATTAAGTTCGATTCAATCATATACAGACTGTCTGATAAATTTTGACAAAGCGCTCGTGTGTAGATATAACGAATGAAACTGAAAATACAGTATTAAAAAATTCTCAGAGCTCTGAAAAAAAAATAAATAATTTTTGTCTTTTACTGTTTTTCTGTAAAGTTGATAGTATTTAAGTAAAAAATTATTGAAGACCAATATTCGGCAATTTTTAGTAATTAATATGTATAAATTGTTAACTATTGCGAAAATTGCAAAATGATAGAGATTTTCGACTCATCGTCAGTTTAGTCTGTTCTATCTACACACGAGCGCTTTGTCAAAATTTACCGAACACCTTGTATACTTTAATGTAATATTAATTAAATATTAATTATAATTAAACATGTATCTTGAATTAAATATTTCGGTATTCATAGCAATTAAATTTTCATTTAGCAACTATTTTATTTAATTTGATACATCTTTTGTAACAGCTAATAAATTTATATTAAATCTTTCTTTCATAATAAATTAATTAATTTTATCACATTAGTATATTTGTCATTGATATTTTCTTGCAGGAGAAACCTGTCTACTAAGAGTAATTAATCAAGCTTAACTACGCTTATATTTATACATTTCTAATTTTCTTTCTTTTAATGCCTTGATATTTCGATGGCTCTCAAGTTCATTGCTAGATGTGATCGAATTAAACTTTTACTCTGACAAACCAGCAAGATTTTCTGCTCTATTAAAGCGCCCGATCTAGCTGAAAACTTTACTTCTCCCGAAGGAAAGAGCGGTTAACCCCACGTCGCATTCCTCGGGAAAGTTCTATTTCTCGAAACGTGCCCATTTCGACATGGGTTATTGTCCGAGTTTGAAATCGTCGCGATTTTCCCATCGCCCAAGTGCTTCGGTTAGCTATTTTAAAGCATCGGGCATGGAACGTCGAAACTTCTGCGCGCGCGAACTCTGATAAATAAGTAGACCGGAATCAAAATACTCTCTTTCGTGAATTATCCGTCAAAACGATTATACAAAAAGAGTTTAGCCAACGAAGCCGAACTTGTTGCGAGGAAAGCTAGTTGGGTAAAAATACGATATATAGCTTTACCCATCGGTTTCGACGGATTAAATAAAAGTTTTTTTCGTTAACTGCTCGCAGAGTAAACTCGACCTTTTTTTTTTCTAACGGAATGGAAAATTTTTAGTGTATTAGTTCACTGAGCTGCAAGCGATATTGCAAGCGCCCACGAATTTAACACGATCGATTACCTGGGATTTGTTCCAGATTTAATTAATGCGATTATTAAACAAATCAGCCTGCATATCTATCGCGTGTCACAAGTAAACAGTATGTAAGCGTTACAGGCAGTTGTCCACTCGTACATTCGCGCATGTTAAAAACGTTTCGGGGCAGAATAAATAACATCCGACACGCTGTTTACACATTATGGATAATACGGCGCACTATCACGCATCCTATGTCGAACGCAATGGCCACGTAAATTGTTTATTGACGCGGCATCTCGTGAATTTATTGTACGAACGAAGTGAAAAACACTGAGCGCGAAAATACGCGTGGCAGCGCAATTTGATTTGCGATGTCCATAATTTGGGATATCGCCTGTCGTTTGTTCCGGCAAATCCGGTATCCGTGCATACCGCTATCACACCGTCGTAAATTAGTCGCGATCCTGGCGTAATTTCGCCTATCGACAGCCTGCACTTGTGATGCATTAGCGCTGACGATGTAAGACGTTAAATCCGTCAGCGGCGCGCTTAACGTTGACGCGGTCTACTTGGCACTTGTCGTGAAATAAAGCGAGGCACAAGCCGATGTATTCGTTACGTAATTCGTACATACGGTAGAATCTTTTTTTCATTGAATCACAGTTGAAATCTCATATCTTCTTTCTTTTCGTCCTAATTTTTCTTTCATTTCGATCATCCTTTTATTTCGTCCTAATTTTTTCTTCCTTTTCATCCTAATATTTTCTTTTATTTCATCCGTCCTTTTTTTTTGTTTAAGATGCTTTTATTCAATTCTATTTTCTTCTATTCTTAAACACTTTCACACTTGTACAATGTGCCATGTCTGAGCGCACGAATTTCAGACAGTTCAATTAGCTAACTTCAAACTCCTTCTCATTTAAAAGCTATCATGCTAATAGCTTTGACATTTTGGTATTAGAATTTTCGTCTCGAAATGATCTCAAGAATTTCTTAACACACGGATGTCACACGAAGTATGGAATACCCTATATAATTCACAATTGAACCTAAATGGTGTTATAGATATTATTTTGCACAGCGTTAATCGCGATGATGCACACTGCGTGATAATGCAATTGACGTCGGAGCTTGGAAATATAGCGTAGGATGGGCGCGTAACTTTTGATTACGCGGTAATTGATGTACGGCGTCCGGTATGCGCATCATCGCATGTAGCGAAGCGTATTTTGTTCGCTGCTAAGTGAAAGATTCATGGATCGATAATGACTTCCGAACAGACGAACGTAACGCCTAACAGCATTCTGAATGCGAGCTGAATAATCAATCGAGATAGAGGGGGGGGGGGGGAGGGACAATGTCGATCGTCGACGTTGAATCGAATCAGTCGATGAGTTAAACGAGGAAATTGCGCTTATCACATATATCGAAAATACTCACCATTATCCGGATGTTGCTGGAAAATGGAAGTAACTCTAGAAGCTTCATTTAATCCGAGAGTCTATCGCGGAGACAGGACATTTTGTACTGGCAACTATATATGTTTAACGAGATTGTTTCTCGTTTGGTTCATGGAAATTGTTATTATTACTCACAAAATTACTGTCATATAGTTACGAATCCGATAATAACGCTAATCAAATCTATTGCGCTTCAGGAATGCTTATCATGATAGCATTCATATTCACGTCACAACTAAGTACATTAGATGAATACTTTTTTATGTCCGCTTATAATGAAAAATGCCATCTAATTCAACGCCCGCGATTTTGCGAGTTATGAAAGGACGCTTCGCGCTCGACGGTTCCGTTGAAAGGCTAAATTAGAACTAACTTCGAGACCATACAATATTATCTCCGGTTGAATTTCAATCTGATTAGCCGCTCCTCGAGTTAGCTAGTTCGTGTGGAATAGTTTAACAATGACACGCGCGTTACACTGCTACCGCATTAGTCTCGTAAAGACATTACACCAAGTTCACCGACCATTTTGGGAACTTCGGTCGATAGTGAACTCGTAACGTGAAAAAAATCGTTACTGGACTTAGATAACACGGACATAATAAGAAATAAACTATTTAAGTTGCGATAATTTAAAAACTTTGAAGCACTTGATTTACATTTGACATAAATAATATAGGTATTTTTAAAAATAAAAGTTTAGAAAGGCTATGAACCAAAAAACAATAATGTAAATAAAGGAAACAAATATAATTATCATGATCTAAAGCAAATAACAAATATCAGGCGTCGTTTGGATCGGGTCATCCTCAATATTACATATAAACATAACTTAAATAGAATAGACAAACTAAATTAATGTACTTAAATTAAACGGATTAACTAATAAAATAATACAAAAAAAATAGCCAGGTATTTTTATTGCTTTTTTTTATTATTAATCATGAAATGAATTGGTTATTAATCTCATTAGATTATGTTATCTGCGCTATTATTTATACAGAGAAAGAGAGAGAGAAATAGAATATTATTTTCGAATATCTAGTATTAAGCATACTTACTGGATAAAGATAAAAATAGGGAAAAGAGGAGGTAGGAGAAATTGACTCAAGAACTTTCTCTGGTGGAAACGTCAATAGCTTCCTTACTGCATGTGAGAGTGTAGTTTCACGACTATGTTTTACACCGACTTACCCTGGAGCGTATCTCGAGGACTTCTTCCTGGATGAGTACACGCATCTAGCTAAAGTATTCGACTGCGATAGGAGAAACTTGGATAGTGCTTCCTCCCTGTTTAGCAACTCTCACGACAAAAGAAATCACCCTTCGAAATTCAAGCGTTTAGCTGGAGGTGCTGAAAGTTTCTCAAACTGTTGAAATTTGCCTCGTTGCTCGGAATGATTTATGGTTGTGCGTTATACGGATAGTAGTAATAATGATATCTCGTGTATCTCTCTACGCATAATTAAATTATCCCTTCGACAAAAATAAAATAGAATCACATGGCAACCCTAATCCCTAAATACAATATTAATTTAAATCACGAGTATTACTTTATTAATTTTGCGTTGTACAATTAGAAATTTATTAAGACTACCACATTTTAAAAAATTAATGAGATTAGCAAATGCCTTAAAGAAACGATAGCATTAGACAGTTACGTCTACGTTAGTAGGAGTTTAGTAGGAGTAAGTTGTCACGTTAATGATAATTCACGATGCAAGATTATCGCATTAAGAAGGAGGACATCAAGGCGGACAAGAGGATCATATCAAGTACACCTTATGAAGGTGTGAGCGTAACGTAGTTGCGGCTATATAACGAGACGTCATCCTTATCGTGGGTCAAAAGCGGGGTTATATCGCGTTTAGTTACCTACTGATTGATGACCCGACGAGAGGGCGTGTCTCGAGCAAAACGCGCGCAAGTGGCCACTGCGCGTTTAAGCCGTTTGAAACCGCGGACTGACGACCCGACTGAACTAATTACCCACTACGGTACACCTTAATCCACCTTGTATCCACGGATCGATAACCGCCAGCTCAAGAGCCTACACTTCTAACATAAACTTCGCGCATAGTCTCTTCCGTGGTGCTGACGCTTGTTTGACCAAGTTATTTGCAAAATTACTTCAAAATTACTTCAATCCACCTCTTGACGCAGCTTCTTATTCGCAAAATATTTTTATACATACTGTTAATTTAATATGCAATGATCTATCATCGACTTTAGTGTTTGTTCTCAGTAGACATTTCTTAGCAGATTGCGAACTCAAATGATTGTGTTCTTAAAAATAATTGATTAAATAATACTTCATATGAATTATTTTACATTCCTTGCACTAATTGCTTCTGATTTTATGATGATAATCGTCGATTTAACGCGCTTAAAGACCATTTTTTTCTCGACCAATCTTCGATTAACTTAATCTATTATTTTATTAAATAATATGGAAAACTACCAAATTAATTAATACAATTATATTATATATCGAAGGAAGATTAAGAACAACGAACTTTATATTAGAAGAGATGTTGTTTTAAGTAATTCTGCCGATCGACTTAATTGATTAAAGTTAATCGGAGTTGGTCGAAGTCCTTAGTGTAATCTGTCGGAAAATTGACTTCACCTGCGTTCAAGTATCTGTAACTTCAGAACACGTGTACTTACGTAAATAGCTCTTAAGTCAGAGCTCTTAAGTCAGATGATTTAAGGACGATTTATTCAAATACACATGTTTCGCAGAATGCACTCGCCGCGTTAAAGTTAAAGACAGAATTCCATGATTGGCGATCAAACATAACGGAAAAAACAACATTGACATCGTATGCAAGATCGTTGAATAAAAGATCTGTTTCGAATTTGGAAATCTATGCGATGGATGGATGTAATATCGCTTGCACACAAACCAAAAGGCAAGTTTCGTGAGAAATTATTTACATCGTCGTAATTGATGGGGTTTACCCAAATTGAATTGAATCTCGATCTCTAATTATGATCGTGGAATTTAAGCCTCGCGCCAGATTAATTCCATGGATTTCGGATTTCGCTTGCATACATGCACACACATACATATATATATATACACATATATACATACATATATCTGATCGCTCGTTTTAATTACTACGGCTCGTCGCTGCATAATTAAAAAAAATACTAATATCCAGTGATTAAAAAAATAGTAATCAGAACATTCTGTGTGTTTCGTTAACGTTTCGTAATATGTAAGGATTTGTTTGAACTAGAGTTCATAAACATTCACAAAAATATTATGTACATTAGGCAACAAGGAAAGGCACCGAAATATTCTTTACTGATTTTGATAAGCTTTGTATGCTGAATATGTTATTTTTTAGATAAAAATTTCGAAGAGAAATTTTTTATCATTAAAATTATAAGAAATAGACAAAAATGTTTGAAATAAAAGTTGAATAGTTTCAAAATTTACTTTATAATAATATATTAAACAAATTTTTTTAATAAAAAGATTTTAATAAAATTTAAAAAAATAAAATTCAAAATTTTCTTAATTATAATTTTTAAGTACTTTCAAAGCCACTCAACTGTTATTTTAAACATTTTTTTTATTTTTCATTATTTCGATGCTATTCGCTTCAAATAGAATAATCGGTTTTTTTAAAGGATATTTCATTTTTAAATGAACACTAGAATACACGTTATTTTTAACTTTTTTCAAACGCTGCAGCTAATACCTCGGCAAGTATTTTTGGCGGTATACATTTAAAAAAAACATACATATTTCTTATATTTGTCTAGAAAACAATATTTCAAAGTTCACCAAAATCGAAGGTGAACACTTCGGTTCCTTTCTACTTAAACAGCATATGGCCCTCTTCACTCATTTGTGTTAAACATTTTTTTAGTTCAAGATGAATTAATTTGATTTTTCTCTTTTAATCTCGAAATTCTTTCGAATCTCAGGAGACTAACTAGAAAAAAAAAATTGTAGTTAAAACAATCAAAAATATCTCAATTTAAAATATTTCAATTTTGAATGAATAATAAAACGCATTATTTAAAATAGATGCGTCTCAAATATGTATTCGCGAAGAAGCGTACTATTCTGGGATCCAATTGATAGTTGTGTTTTGTTTCATTATAACTTGCACGTATGTAAACGATTGAGTCTTGGGAGTCGTGCTGGACTCTCGTGCATAACTACGCCGCAGTTCGGTAGGTTTCTACAGGAACTTCCAAGGGATTTGTTCCGCTTTGAAGTCCGCTGCCGATGCTAACCGCCGTTCCGAACTGCGAACACACCGCTCAGCTAGCCAATCTCGTTATCCAACGTCCGGTGGACTTGGGCCACACAATTTCTACAGAATTTCGTGATTGAAACCGCTCTTGCTTTGATTGTCGTGCGACAAGGAGAATCGCGATTCAATAAGACTTTCTGAGAGTACGGCAAACTTCGAACATCGAATTAATCAATTGCGAATTCTCTTTTTTACGGTTCAATTTTTTTTATAACTTTATTAAAATCGAGTATTTGAAAATTGATTTGATTTTTTTTAATTTAAATAAAAAATATTTTGTATAAATCACCCAGTGACTATCAATATGAAAGAAATAATAAAATAAATCTCTTGACAAATTACAGCAAATATGTGTCAATTTATCTATATTTACGCGAATAGAGATATATTGGTCAAATCGAAACATATTTCATTTTACTACGATATATATATCACTAGAATATACGTTATTTTTAACCTTTTTCAAACGCTGCAGCTAATATTTCGGCAAGTACAATATTTTTGGCGATATACATCGTTCCAGTCGTGCGTTTAATAACCATTTTTTCGCTTCACGGTGGTAATGAATTCATGGTCAGTGATAAAGCGACTTCTCGACTTGGCAGTCCAAACTCCAAAAATCCCCGCGGAGTAAAAACGCCACGCTTAATATCAAGCTGTCGTGACGGCCGCGTCACATCTCGCGCGTGGCGCGTTATTAAATCGCAGTGGAAAGATATATATAGGAGCGGTCCATACGTCGCCGACTGGTCGCACATGATAAATCGAGATCTCGCACGATTCAACGGCGCAGCCGCTACTCGTATCTCACTGTCTTTCCGCGCCGTACGTTCAGAAATATTCCAACCTGCCGTTGCAATGAATGCCAGACACTCGCGCTTTATTCACAAACCTCGGTCATCTGTCGTCAATCGCGACTGCACGCGACGCAGCTGCATCATCGCGCATGCACGCGAGATACGATGCACGCGTTCGTCACTCGCCAGATTTCATGTTCATCGGCGTGTGTATCAGGATAGAGGCCATTAGCTTTATGGGGCGACCCACACCGCATTGACTGGCTGTTTATGTCTTTGCTCGAAATGCGGCTCGACATTATCGATCATTATGAAGTATTTAGTATCGTATCAGAGCACGACTGTTTTGCTAAAGTATCTAAAAATTTAGTCAGATGTAAGCTTGAAAATAATTTTGCTAGACTATCAAATAATTATAGGAATCTTAAACATGATAAAGAATGATATTATGATAAAGAGCATAAAGTTTTGACATTCTTACAACCAGTTTGGCATTTTCTATTATTTTGATGGTTCAAACAAAATTATTTTCTGTATTTAGTTAAAATCTATCCCTTTCATGTATTACACTGAGAAAAATGTTCTGATTAAATTAACATGTACTAACAGGAATGGCATTTTTGTAATCATAGCAGAAATTCTGTTCAGTCTCATCAAAATGCCACTCTTGTTGATATGTTTTGTTGTAATTTAATTGAAACATTTTTCTCATTATACTAACTTGTATCCAAAAACAGATTTGTTTAGTGGTTCATATATTTCCTAAAAGGGCTGTGTTTCAAAATTTACTGCTAGTACACTAAATTGATTTACTGAAAATCTATAGTTACACGTGACGCAAACTACAGACTTTCAGTACTGATAATAAATTTTGAAACACAATCATAATCATTCAAGAATCGTAAGAAAATTTATTACGAGTTATATGTTTAGAATGCATGATGTAAGTTAAGCCTCTCTGCCTTACATTCGATTATGCGTTAGGTACAATTGTTCGTACTTATAATTTTGCCACAAAATAGTCTCGCATCGTAAACTTCGCTTATACTCAACTGTAGTTACTTGCAACTATCACGATTGCCGGAACTCGGCAGTTCCATTCCACCGTCGTCGTCTTCCACTCTCGACGATAACACATAGATTCGAATGGGTTTTCAAATTGAACAACAATCAGTACCGTGGCTGACATTTCTCAAAAGCATTGTACACATTTACGAAGATTGAAAACGGCTAAATGCGATCAATCGATCAAAATCTTCGTATGTTTTTTAGACACAAAACAACATTGAAAAAAATCATCATGCAATCGCGAATTTTGTTGTCTCGCAAAAATAAAAAGATTTTACGGATATGCTTTAATTGCCAGATTTTAATTTTTTTCAGAGAGTATAATATTATTATAAAGAAAATTATTTTTTGTGATACTATGTAATACATATTTTCCAAAAATCGCACTTATGTACTGCATAATAACTTTTTTGGAAATTCAAAAAATTTTCAATCAGTATCTCGATATTGCTTTCGCGATGATTATATTTCAAATTTGTACAAAATGCATCGAGGTATTTTCAATAAAAAAATCATTAAAATAGATAAATTTCGATCATCAATGAATTCACCAGAGAATGCAATGCGGTCTTTCAACTTTTAATCCCTGAAGCACATTAATCACAGAAAGTCTTGAACTGCTCGGAAGCGCTTCTCATTTCTTAAATGAGACCATGACATTTAGAAATTGTCGGAGAGTCCTTTTTCGAAGACCATTGAGGAATCCTTTTACATAGATATCTTTGAACGGTATTCTCAAGTAAGCGAGCTGCTACTAAACGATATTGCACTCTACTTGTCGTACTATGCTTGCAATTCATGATATAAACTTCATTCGACGCTATATTACATATATTGTCGAGTGTAAAACAGAAATGCACGTTCACGCGTACTGGAGTGATATGTATAGTTCCACTCTGCTGTAAAAGGTTAGCAGCTGAGGGACAGGGAAGTCAAACGCTATTTACAAATCGCACCGCAGCGAATTGTAATCGGCTAGTTTCGAACGATAGAGTAGAGCTCTCGAAGTTGCAAAACAATTTATTGACTTATTCGTTCGACGACCTTTTGACGCCGATAGCTCGCGGTCGCATAACCACCTCGCGAAAACGTGCGAATGCACACGCGCGCGGAGATGAAATCCGATCCACAACACCAGAGGAATGACGGGGAAAGCGGCCAGGGATGCATCCCGCTTTGAGACCGGAAGCTGCGTAACAGGCACGAGCTTGGTGTTAACAATGCACTTCGCCCGGGCCCAGCTATATCCGGTCACGTGCCGGTGCGTTGATTTCCTTTCATCAGCTTACAAAGCTTGCGGGAACGGGTGGAATAACAAGAGAGCCGACAAGCGTACCCACGGAGCTCGACAGCTTTACCATGACATACTCCACATTGCGAGTAACACTCGTCGAGGAAGCTTGTTTCTTTATTCTATTAACAGAAATCATATTCGTATGTCCAATATACAAACCAGCATTATGGTATTCGCGGCAAGTAAATTTTCTACATAGATTAACACTAATAAAATTTAATTAAATCACGATTAAACTTTATTACCGAAATTAAGCGTGCTTTAAATGATTGGCATCCGAAAGATTTGGTTGTGTGAAACTTTTTTGTATAATACGCGAAACGAAATTTTGCTAAAATATATATTATAAAAATTAAGCCAAATACAAATCTGAAAATAATTATGTAGAATATGATAATGCTGAAAAAAGTTTCAACATTTTATAAGCTTGATTAACCAATATAATTATTTTTCAGATCCATATCTAGCTAAATTTTTAGATATTTTACCAAAAATTCATTATTTCCATGTAAAATAAGTTATCTAAGGCAAATTATTTTTATTTTACTTGTAATATTACAGCCATGATGAAAAGTATTAAACATCTTTTTAATCATTATTTAACATTTCAACTCAAATTTGACATTTGCTGTAAATTAGCCTTTACTTTAAGAACCCTTTAAATTTATGTACTTTATTTTAAGAATCCTTTAAATTTATATATAATTTTAGTAACCAAGAGTAAACAGTATATTATAGGTAAAAGAGTTGCAGCTAAAGAAAAAAATGTAGGTGCTTAATACTGGAATACTTATATAGAAAAAGGTTGTAATATGGGCTTTTGCTGCTAATGTGAGCCCTACTTGAAATTCTGTTATAATTAATATTATCCTTTGCAAAAAATTTGTTCTTAGATAGGTATCGAAGTTGTGAAACAATTGCCGCTACAATTAGCACAATCTTTTTTGTTGATAACTGATGTTTATTTATTATGAGGCATATCATAGTTTTTTTGTTAACGATTTTCATTATTAAATTTAATGTGTTTTTGAAGTTTGTAAATAATAAGTTTATACCTTTAATTAGTTATTAAAGTTCTATTCTTTTATTTTAAAAAGATAAGTAAGAAGTAAGCTTGAATAATCATATTTTTACTGGGACATAATTAAATGTAAATTTTGTCACTGTTATATTGAAATTTCTAATAAGTAGGCAATATGGGCTTCAGAATTTTTAACGAAAAACATTCCAAGGCGTTCTCGTTTGTTAAAAATTTTGTGGTTATTATTTTTAAATAGTTTTAAGAAGTCTCTAAAAGTATCTCCGAAGCAAAGTGCTCATATAAACATTTACGAGGACAGGATCAATGCAAGAGTATTATTAGGAAACCATATTCATAAAAAGAAACTTCTGAAACTTTTCTAATAACGTCTCAATACGTTCAGAATTTTCTATGAATTCAAACTATTTGGACTTTATGGGGAAGTTCAAATAGACTCGAAGAAATCAAATTTTGTAAAAATATAGGGAGGGAATCACTTTACTATTACATTCAGATAGTTACATCATAATGTCTCTTTTATAAAATCATTTTGTGAATTGTCTTAATCATTTCAAGTGTGTTTTATATTAAACTTAGATTAATAAATCGTAAATTATCGTTTGCGATATCATTGACTTGAATATAACTGAAAAATAAGAAATTACATAAAAACAAAAAGGAGACCCACATTACTACCATTACTACCTTTTCTTCTAAGTTAACAGAAGTATCTGAGGTAACTTTTTTAAGAAGATAAATGCTCGTACTTTTTACTTTCCGAGTATTTTCAGTTACACCCTGTGCATCGCGCTAGATGTAGTAAAGGTTAACGTCCTAAATCTCCGGCCTATATTGCGGTCGCCGGGCGGCGGTTGCCTGCTCGATCGATGGACCTATAAACCTATCGTATCCCACTGGCACTTTGGAAAAAGGTTATGTAATTCGCGTAGCAGCCAACCTTGTGATCGCAAAATGTATTTCAGCCTCGTCACGGTGAAATCGCACGCTTCTTTTTACCTCACTTCCGTTTGTACGACGTGTCTCGTTTGCCACGAGAGTTATCAATTAAGAACGTTGTACGTTATTTCAATTTTAAAATATTTCATCTTTGGCACGCGAACTAGAATATCCATTATGAAAAATTTCCAGCGAATTCTGGTAATAGTGGTGACTCAAGTGCGAGGAATGAAAGCGGGACCTCCCCTATTATAAGCTTGACATCGATATCGCATTAAGCGCAGAAATGGAACATAGAACGTTCCGGACATTCGCACGGCGAGACTGTTGGCATTCCCCATGGCTTGCACGGAGTATTGCTCAAAGTGTCCCAATGGCGGGATTAGATATCTCCTTATAATCAACTTAATCACAGATAAACCTCTCAGCGACGAGTTGTAGTCATAAATACAAGCTTTACTTCAGAGCTGCCAATCAGTATGGATTACATCTATTTATACCTAATACCGGCTCGTCGTGAATGAAGCTTAGTACGCCGACAATTGTAATCTAGATCGATGTCCTGGGCGTCGCGAAATTCAGTGCTCGGAGTTAATTGCATGACCCACCCGTGGCGGGTGCTCGTGCGTTACGTGTTACGTCGCATCGATCGCTTCTGCTTTGGCTAAATGACGAGAAGGTAAGAGCATTGCTCCCAATTAAAAAAGCCAGCACATTTGGATATATAAAACACAAATATAGATATAATAATTAACGTGCGAATAAAGAGATACACATACTTCTGTCGTGCGCTTTCGTGCAGGTAAACCCAAGTATTACAAAAGCTCAAATCGATATCTAAAAGATGATACATGACATACTATTACATACTTATACTATTTACATTACCAAGAAAATGCGCTTATTTAAGCGCAATATGATAAATTGAAAACATAATACAAGGAAACTTGATTCATAATTATAGACGCTTATATCAGCTTTCGGAGTTCCGTTGTCCGAGTACTATACGAGTTCCTGGCATGATATATATTCTCGTTTCCTCGCGCAAAGAGCACGGGATTATGCCCTAAGCGCATAATTAGTGCACGGGGCAAGGAAGTATCATTACGAGGGAAGTCGAACACCGCGACAAGAGAGTACCTCGTGGCAACTTGGTTTTGCTCGTTAATACTGATCATTAATATTCGTCACTAATGCTTTTACGACTCATATACAACGTTTCCCTTGCAACGCGATAACGACATATTTTAATTACTGGAAAATTGTGCGCGTTGAATGCAGCACGTGAATAAATCTGTTTATTGCATGAACCTTTTTGTTTTCAAAGTAAAAGGCTACTTATATTGAAGTTTACGCACTGAGAGAAATATTTTTATATATCAACCATAATTTTGTTGTAATATATGACTAATAAAAATTTTCTACTTTTTTATTAAAAAGTTATGTTCTTCTCTAATCAAATATTTAGTGATTCCAACCTTGGTTATGTTAACTTTGATTGGAATAGTAAAATTTCAGTGAAGATAACTAAATACTTTTTTTTAATAAAAAAATAAAAAAATTTTAATTAGTCACATGTCAACAAAATAAATGATTATATCCAAACATTTCCTTACGTATAGAAATTATATCAGAGCTTATATTGAAGACATGTAACAAAAAATAAAAACTGTCATCTAATCTATTACAGTGTTTGATTTTTTCAAATTTATTTAGAATTAAAATCTTTTGTTATTGTTAGCGTAGTAATGTATTTAATTTAAAATATGGAAGTGTCATACATAGATATGTATACATATATGTATATAAACACGTAATTACAAGCAGCATAATATATCACTAAGAACTTTTGATGAGCAATGCGCTTCAAAAGTTTACTAAAGTTCGCTCGTTAACATCACCTGATAATATTCCCGATAATATCGGTTAAAGTATTAATGCAACTTGCAAAATGTTTCAGAACACATTTATGAATACTCTTGCTATAATTAATTTTTGTTTCAAACATCATATTCAATTTAAGATACGGTTTTCTATCCAAAATCTTTTTGTAACATATAAAACGTTGAAGGATGACGGAGATCAAGATTTCTATGTTTAAATATTTAAAGTAAAATCTATCGTTCTTGGAAGATAAAAATTCATCCAGAATATAATAATCTTGCTATAGACAAGAGGCCAACGTTCTTCTTTTATATTGTCAGAAAACAAATTATTTCATTAAACAAGTATATGCAAGACTACGCGAATATGCAATATGTTTTAGGAATCTGCAAATGTTGTATTTGAGTGCCTCTATTTCTCACACGCGCATTACATCGCTCTCTCTAGACTTCGTATGAGCGGTATGGTACGAACTGTAGGGACAACGACATGTCCCACGAGGGCGTAATTACAGCATGGTAGCTGTATACATCGTATAAGAACACAGAGGAGAAACACGGTGCGAAAAGAGACGCACTCCATTGCCGGCGGGGAGTTATTACGGCGACTTAGGGGAGAAAAGCGACGGATACGACACAGCGAAAAGAGAGAAAGAGAGAGAAATACGTATATATGTATGCACGCGTATATATAGCTAACATATATATATATATTCCGTAAAATAACGACCTCATTATCAGCCACCAGCTGGGTTGCCAGGCATGGCTGGTATTAGACCTCCTAATATTTATGCGTGCTTTTATTAAGCTCCATATTCAATGGCCTCAGCGCCCCAACACATCGCGCTCTTTCGTTTCTCGCAACTTTCCAAAGGTCCGCCTTGTTATCGCGTTATCGTCGTTAAGCGCCGCTAGATATCTTTAACGGCCGAATCTCTTCTTTTTATGGCCTATTAAAGCGCCTGAATAATATGATGTCCATAAAGAAAGCGCGATCTATTTTCTCTAATGATGATCGAGATATAACGCGAGAAATTCAGGTCTCCACGTCGCGATTGACTCCACTATGCATTCACTTTATGCTAACGAGAATTTTACTTGTCAATACTTGTCACTGTTAATTAAAATTTTCTGAATATTATTACGTTTGAACTAGATTCTGAAACATTGTTAAAGCGTCGCGTAAATTAACAAGATAAATTAAATTCTTAAATTGTTAAAAATATAAAAAATTGCAAAGTACAATACCGCTCATTAATTTCAATACACTTCCAGATTTGTTGATTTCTCTGAAAAGAATGAACGTTGATATTAAGTACGTTTTGCATAGAAATAAATTTCCATCTGTTATTTTGAACGCTTTCAGCACTTGTATGTATCGCATTTGTACATTTTTTTGTATAAAAATCCTTGAAAACTGTTTTCGAAGAAACGAAACTAACAGCCGGATAGTGTTTGATCCTTGAAAATAAACAAAATAGACGCGCGCAAAGTCACGAAGTGCTCGTAACGATAGCAGATACATGTCCAGTACTATTTTGAAACCGATTCGTCAACAACATGTACCTACAATACAGAGTGAAAGAACTTTTGTGAAAACGTGTAAAGTGGTTACACAAATGGCTCTCAGGCGTTATCAATCGAAAAGCGATCTGCCAGTCAGAGAAAGTGTTTATAACAGCAGGTGGATCTGTTCTGTGTAAAACACATATATCACGTTTATCTTTTATTAACAAAAATTAAAAAGGAGAGTATATTGAAATTAATGAGCGGTGTACTTTATAATTTCTAATATTTAGAAAATTTTAGAATTTAATCTTATTTTAATTTGTCATTAGGGAGTATCACGTTCATCCAGAAAAATTAACGAATCTGAAGGTACATATATTGATATTAATGAGCGGTAATATTTCGCCGACAATTTGATTAAGAAAAAATATATAGCGTTACAATTTAAAATACTTTCATGAGCACTTCAAACAAAAAATATCCTATAATTATAATAACATTAAATATAATATCCCTTATCGATATCATGAAAAATTTCTCTATCAGTTTAAATGGAAACGATCCGCGCGAGTTCAAATGAATAAGAGATTTGATCGACAAGGTGCTTACGCGTATAATTCCGGTCTGCCATCGTAGGGAACAGTTAAATAATAGCACCGATGATACGAATAGAGCAATATCACAAGTATTACATTCTTCCAATGGTCGCGGAACCCTTTGTGACGAAGAAACGATATTTCATCCCTCATCCAGTCCAGTTGCTTGAAACTGTCGCCTTTCACGTCCCGCGATAAAACTGTTACCGCGTCCTTCTAAGAGAGTGTCATCGACATCGTACGATAACCTTTGGTGCTATCCAACGAAATTAGTTTCAACGACAGTATCCGCGTTGCCCACACTGCCTGTCGTGTGTAAAGCCGTGTTACTCTTGCCGGTACTATCGACATGCCGCTGCCTCTGGGGGAGAGAATGTGGTCGTTCGATAGCCGAGTTATGTCCGGGAACATGAAGTTACACCAAGAATCCCATTTCGGCTATCGCCTCTGTAAGTATTAGATAACCGAAATGCTCGCGAGTCCATTTATAGCTATTTGTTGAAGCTATTACTTGTACATTGTCCGTTCAGTGTTCTGATAATATCACTCGTTTGAAAGTTGAAACGTGGTTAAGACGTGTATCAAGAAATTCTCTTTTTATTATTCTATTTTACTTTGCTTTTAACATACATAGCCTTTAACTTACTTACGATAGTCGATATTACGAAGCCATAATGGAATGCAGAAAAGTTTTTGAGCGTATCTAACGGCTATTATGTGTATAAACGATTCGCTTGAGTTTTAGTAAAATACTTCTTTTATACATAGATATATACTTTATATTTTCCGCAGACGATAAAACTGACGAAGTGTTTTAATTTTATACTCGTTATATATTTAACGAAATATCTACAATAAAACTAATTAATATGTAGCATATATTATACTCAGAGAAAAAAGTCGTATGAGTAACTATAAATTTGTAGTTAAATAGCGTCTCAATTATATATTAAATATGAAGTTTTAATAAGAATAATAAATAAATTATATTAACTAAGAAAATATATTAATATTAATCAATTGCAAATTATTAATATTAATATATTCTCTTAGTTTATTTAATTTAGTTATAGTTTTTATTAAAACTTCATAATGCATAGTTACAAATTTTCATATGTATAAATAACTTCTAGAAATTTTAAGATTACAGAATTTTACAAAACTAAAAAATGTATTGTCAAAATGTCATCTTTCATTTATTTTTGTCTTCGAAGTTCGAACTTAATGCTGCTTTAGTAAAAAGAT
Organism: Acromyrmex echinatior; assembly: GCF_024713525.1. NCBI lineage: Eukaryota > Metazoa > Arthropoda > Insecta > Hymenoptera > Formicidae > Acromyrmex > Acromyrmex echinatior. Next base: position 7,777,272 of record NC_141854.1, read on the forward strand.
TTTGAATGTATCTTTTAAAGTTAATTCAATAATGATTAATTAGTTACTATGATTAATTAGTTGTTATAATATAATGTATTTTATTTTAAAAAAGTATTTGTCTAAATTAGAAAAATATAATTGTTATGTCTTATTTTTGTGAAATCTAAGTAACTATTTAATGTTGAGGGGTTATTTCACTATCAATTAATAGTATTCAAATATTGTTGTAATGCTATGTTTTTATAGCGTTGAGTACTAGATTAGTAATTATTATTCTGTAAAACTAGTTACCAATACTATAATTACCTATAATGCTTCTAAAAAAATAGTTGCCGCGTAATTGTAGTGCTAATAGTTGTAGTGTATTGTAATTAATATATCCGTGTTTCAATCCGTATAATTTTCAGTACACTGATATACAAGTATTGAAATACACGTGTATCAAAATACACGGTTTGAAAGACACGTATGTATATATTCGTGTGTTTCAAATGTGATTACACGAAATTGAAATGTACGAATTCACGTATAACGTATTCATATTTTATTTCATATTTTATTGTGATTATTAATGATAACAAGATATCCACATAGATAAATACATTTACGCAATTTGAATTTAAATATAAAAATATATTCTGCATTTCATATCTTAAGCTGTAATCCGATAATTAACACCAATATTGAAAATTTGTAGTATATATATATATAACGTGAACTATTTTTCAATATTGGCAGTGACTGTTGGAATCTGTCACTATAAACAACATTAACGTTTAGAGACAAAAATAAAACTAAAAATAAAAATATTAATGTATGGAATTATTGAAGATTTATCATATATAAATTTAATATAAAAAAGCTTGCTATAAGATTAGCTTAGAATTTCAAGTTTTAAGATTGAATTTTACAATTAATATTGATTATTAAATAACATAGTTTTTAAATTTAATATCTCATTCTAATATTATAAAAAAAAATAATGAAAAAAGTAACAAATCGTTGTTTTCTAAATAACGATAATGGAAACACATTACTTCTCAATTCTGTATGTATACTCTGATGTATAATACTATGTATAATACTATATAAAATACAAATACATGTAGAAATCCTTTAGCAAACACTCGAGGGAAGACGATAAGCTTTCGTAAAAGAGCAGACTTCTATTCTGAAAGCTTTCCAATTCGCCTTTCGTTCCAGATCGACAAATGCAACGGACGTTTCTAAACCTTCTCACTATCATGAAAACGAGACGGAATCTTTAATATGATTAAACGTATAGAAATCGTAGTTACTTTATAGAAAACGAAGAATTCTTAATTCTAATCAATTTCCTAATGAAATCTAATCTAAAAATAGAATAATCCAGTATTGAAACGTTTGACAAGGAATTTGATCGCACTAGACTTACTGTTTGCTTGATTAAAAGAAATTATCACGAGAATTTAAGATAATAATATCGATAAAATTAATTTTAATAATATTTCCTTTGTATGTAGTTTTGTGAAAAGAAAGAGTAGAAAAATAAGTACACCGTCGTACTTTTCCCAGATATGGTAGAAAAATAGTTTAAAGTAAGCTTTTTTTAAAACAAATGTTTTCGTTTCATTAAGCAAAAATTACAAAAGTAGTAAGAATTTTACGCTGCAAAATTAAATCAATTTTGTCATATATGTTTTCTTTTAATAATATTTATAAGATGTTCTCGTCCCGTTTTCAAAATCTAATAATGTAGAGGATTACTTTTGCATATTGCGTAGAGAACGAACGCATCAGTTGTACTTTTTTAAACGCAAAAATTGATAAAAGCTACTGGTCATGCGAATATTTTCCTCTCAAATAAAAAATTAAAAAAATATCCACACTAACTCAACTATTATTTTTGGAGCATGGAATTGGAAACACACACGCGGTATAACTTGGACTATTGCTTTTGTACACGCATTGTAAATATTTGATGCAATTAAAAACAGGAGAATCTAAAACTTTTATTGCAACACAAATCTAAAATCACGGGAAAAACTCGCTTGTAAAATTGACATTGGGATCACTTTAGAAATATATTGACTGGCAAAATATCGTTTTTACCGAAACTTTAGAAAATTAAATTTAATACGGTATTGATTTTTAGAACTACTAATATGGTTCAGATACAACTCGCGTGGAAAAATTTTATAAAATTTTAAGAAAAGCATAATCGGACTAGAATTTGTGGCTTATGTTCTTTTAACTTATTTATTTATAAAATATATATATATATATATATATATATTATTTATAAAATAACAAAGAAAAAGGAAAAAAACAGAAAGAATACGTCGATTATATCCTTTTGTCTCGAAGGTGCTTGTATCCGCGTTAAAATCCAGACAAATGGCGATAATCCACGCGCCAGCGGCAGTAATGTTGGGAGCAATAAGTGCCCGTGTTATCGAGAACAAAATCCACGTTATTGATATCCAGGAATAAGAAAGAAAAAGAAAACTAGATCGAAAGAAACTAGATCGAACAGCATCCGTTCACGAATGCCTTCTGCGTGACTACCGAAAGTCAAACTAAGTTTGATAAAGTTATCGAACGTCACATATATACATATATATGTGTATCTATTTATATTATATATATATATATATATATATATATATATGAGCATATATGTATATGTATATATATATATATATATATGTTCATTGCTTCGTAGGAATAGGATACGTGCTTCGAATCCGCAATGCGCAGACCAGAATGTTTTCCTTCCCCTGTTTTCCTTCCACTTTCTTACGAGAAAGAGAGAGAGAAAGAGACAGTACGGCACTCGTAGGAAATACGAAGGAAAGTTAAATCTTCCGATTCGACATGGTTTCACGAATTCTTTTTGCATCGGACCACGATATCGATACAATGATCGTGGAATATATCGAGTACAGTCGAAAGAAAGAGATCTTCGCAAAAAAATCTATCCATTTATCACCCTACCAACAAGTAGGTAGGGTGATTCCCCTCTTGACAGAACAGCTTCAATCTTTGTTGCTGCAGATTTCCGAGCTCCTTCCCGATCGTTACTGCATTCCACCTATAAATTACGTACGCGCCTAATCTAATGCGAAATCTCTTATCACGTTTCCTTTGCAATTAGGAGGTTGTGTACGTGCGAAAGATCCCTTACAACGTGGCAATTGCGCGAAGTTTCGATGGTGTTTGCCACGTATTTCGACAACGTGAGATCAATGGCGGTGGATTATTGGAAACGCGATGTCGTGTTTTCGTCGCCAAGCGCACTCTAGCTCTACAATAGCGATATCTTTGACCTGGTTGGTATTGGCAAGGCGAATGGACACCGTCGCTTTGCGGTCAAACCGAAGCGATCAAGTTAGGTGCCAATAGTTATGGTCGTGTCGCACCATACAATTCTGCAACACGATTGAGCGATATTATTTCACGAGTTATTATTATTTTGCGAGAATTATTTTACTATACTTTACGATCTTCATTGTTTCAAACATTCATGTTTCCATTTATTAATATTAATCTTAAGAAATATATTTTATATCTACTCTAATATGCTATGCTTTATTTTTATGCTTAAATTCTGACTATTATTGTCGAGCTAAATACGCCATAAAACTTCTAACAAATTTATTTTTTTTATAAGTATGCAGTTCAAAAAATTTTGCATATATTTAACGTACAGTGTTAATGTATACTAAAAAAGTTAAAAATACATTCTTTAGATACTTATTTTGAAAAGATTACGTACTCAACTGAAATATAACACGAAACGACTTAACTTTAATTCTATTTTAATTAAATTAAGTCAATCTGAATTTTTGACACGTATATGAAAAGTATAATTAATTTAACATACGACTGCGTAAAAAATGTACAACTACTTGTAGTGTTAATTTTGAATGATAAACGATCTCATTAATTTTGAGACGAAGTTAAAAATTATTTTTGTAATGTAATTATTGATCGACTAAACAGTTTGCATTACTAACTCGAAAGCAATACTAATTAATAAGTGAAAACAAACAAGCCAATACAACGTGCGCTATAATACGAGATTTTCGCGCTCAACAATCAATTTCGCTATTTATGAGAATAATTAATTTATATATACACGGTCATTTATAAATACCATTACACCAACGAATCTAATATCACGAATTTTAATTGATATTCAACCGAGTGTCCCTGATCGATCTGCAACAAAATAACATTAAATTTATCAAATCATTTTTAATTCAACGCATTATTATCTTATACGCATTGTCCGCGGATTTTTTTTAACAGCACGTTCGTCACGATGCTTCAGTACGTGCACAGTACGAATTTTTAATTGCGTATCATGTCGAACAGAGTCATGTCGTAAACGCATCCTGTCGGTTCAGCCACTGTCACGCAGTTGTCGCCTGCTCGTAACTCGACATGTCGCGGCCGCCAGTAGTTATGTCTACGTTATGGTCAGACGTGACATACGTTTGCACCTGTACCATAGCGGTCTATTGATAAGTCAAACGCCATCTTATGAAATAATATATCGGATACAGTATTACGTGTAGAAATGTTTGAACCGTGAATAAACATTTATGTGCCGCAAACAATCCGTACGTGAATAAACGCGAAGGGTAAATATACGCGAGAAACGCAAATAAATTTCAAGAAAAATAGCATATCCCTGCAGCTATCGATGACCGTTCCGTTCAGAAAAATAGCACCATTTTTGGTCGATTTTTTTTTTTTTAGATTTGTTCAAAAACGACGCGTTAAATATAACAAACGATGTCGCGCGGGATACTCTGATAGGGATTTACCACGCCGAGGTAAATGCCGAACTTCCGAAATGTTCGTCCGCTGACTATATCGTGTACTATATTCGGTTGAATACGGCTAGCTTTTGGTGGCAGCTCCGGTAGTTTCCAAAACGCGACCAGCGGTAATGATCGACGGTATCAGTATAGATTTTCATCAAATCGGCCGAAGCGCGATACCATTCAGTCGGCCGTTCAGCCGTGGAATGCACCGTCGAAGGATTACTCTCTATTATCAGAGCGATGCATATTGCGACGTCATAAAATCGTACGGGAGAGAAGCACCCGCAGGTAATCGAGAACGCACTTTGCTGCGCTCATGTTCGACGCATACCATTATCCTGTACATTACAACCCGGTAGATAGAGTTATAAACAACTGCGAACATCCAACGCACCCACGAATTAATCCTGGACTAGCTCCTTCTGCAGCGCAGATTCAAATTTCTGGCACAGCGAAATGCGAGGAGGTAGAAGCACTCAGGTTTTTCGAAAGTTCACGCGGAAACCCAGCAACCTATATCCCGTTACTCAGCAACAATAAATTAATCCGGTTGCAAAAAGGGAATAATCACGCGAATCCAAATAGAGAAAAAAATTTTATTACGACGTGAGAGTGCGCACGGAGGAGGATATTGTATTCCCATCTCGGAAATCCAATTCTACGCAATTTTAGTGCAACGTTAAAAAACTGTGATGTGTATTGTATTTTGTGCAGGATAAAGAACAACATTCTGGAATTTCACTTACGTCACGCGAGAGAGAGAAGTGAGATAGGTATTTCGTAAAGAAAATTAGAAAGAGGAAATGTTATGTATAACATTACGCTAGTAGAAAAATCATCATAAGGAACGTTATGGCATTTTTTTTTAATATTGAGAGCTATATAATAACGATTCCATGTACAACGTTTGACCCGAAAGGAGAGTAGATTAGATTACTGGAATCACGCGCGCGCACGGTATAGTAAGATAGATATCGCTTGGCAAAAGTAAAACTATTTGCATCGCGGTATGTATATCGCTGTGACATACGAGAATGCATCTGAGAAAACATAAAATATTAGTGCGAGCTACTTCACTTCTCAATTTTATCCAATACGTTTCGTCTTTGAGAGCTGCGGGAATATGAGCCAAGCCATATCTCGAAGCGCAAACATATAATACACTCGTACACGTAGATGCAGTCCAGTTTTTATTTTATTACGCGCGCGATGCTGGGTTAAAACAAGACAAGACAGGGGGTTCATTAATGCCAAAAATTTCGGTAGCATTCACGTTGGTGAAGTAACGTGTTCTACTTCTCACGATTGCCGCGAGTACGAGTGATGCGAATCCGATTGACTACATCGAACGTAAAACTGGACTTTCAATCTGTTTTCTATGTGTCCGTAACGCCGAGCTTCGTTACTCATGTCAATTTTCAAGTAACATCCAACTTTCCTTTTTTTTTTTTTCGTTCCGATAAATAATTACTTTCTTTCCTGTATACATGAGAAAAAAATGTTTCTGATCACAGCTAATTCTGATTAGCTGAAATTGCATTAATTATTATATCTGTGAAATTTACTGTATATACAAAGAATTTGCTGCTGTAGCTAATATAAGAACGTGATAGCAAAATATGCATGTCTGTTGCAGTCAATTTATTTAGTAACATGAACAATAATTGTCATAGTTATATCCGTATAAAAGAAAATTGTCTCTATCACAGCTAAATATGATTTATTGAAACTATATTTGCTACCAAATTGTCTGCTACACAGAAAATGTTTGCAATAATCAACACATCAACATAATAGCAAAATACTTGTCTAATGATAATATTTAAGCCTCACAGTTAATGGAAATTAGACCTCGCAGACGCGACGTTAGCTGTCTATCTAATACTACCGAATTTAATTGCCATATCTAATTTTTAACTGTGGCAGCTAATCTTTTTTTTTCCATGTACAATATCGATGTAACTTGCGAATCAACAGTCTATTCAATTATTGCTGCATTATCTCGACGAGCAATTAAACATTCTCGAGAGTGGACGCATTTCTAAACCGTGCATTCCATTGCGTTATTTTCTTTTTTCGTTGTAATAATTGTAAGTACTCCACGCTTTAAAGTAAATTGCGGCGTTCGTTATCTCGCCAACGGCTGTAAATAATAGAGGCGATTGTAGATAGTATAGATCATCGGGAGATGTTTGGACCCAGCGAGCGAATTTCGAGAACGACTATACACATTTGATGAAGGCGCGCCTCGTCGGAGATAAAAGCACTGGATGCTAAACGTACTCGCGCACATCGAAAGTTCGCTATGAATAATTCGGTTCGTTTAGCGCTTTACCATTGTACGCGCGAGGTCAGTCAACTCAGCTGCAACCTAGCTACGTAATTGACCTTGCAACTTTTTTTTTGACTCGCGACTTTATTTCCTTTATTCATCTGCTTTTCACCTACTGGCAGAAATGTTGCAATCGATTTCCACACCGAGCTCTTCGGGTCTGCGTTGGGAACCTGATATCCTAGATATCAAGTGTTTACTGTTTAAGCGTAGATGTGCATCGAAGCTGCTACAACAACGGATATCTGGAATAGTTCGATAGTAGGTTTACAGTGGTTGACAAAATACAAAATAAATCCACAAGTATACCAGAAAACGAAAGACTCATACGATGATTTACTACGATCTTTAGAGAATCTCAAACTACCGCGAGTGCTTGAAAAGCGAAATCAACAATAATCTCATATGATGCATGATTTTCTGATTCGTGTTTGAAAGAAAGTTATTGATATTATAGCGTTATTGATATTTTTGATTAATATATTGATATTTTTGATATTTTTACGAACGATATCATAGCCGTTGATTAATATTTCCATACGATTCCGAATCTATAGTGGTAATATTTAAAAAATAAAAAATACCTTTGAGAAAACTGTATTAATATTTGACTGAAGATTCGAAAGGGATTGCCATTCGACAATACGCGTTTTCCTCGTCGACGATGATATGTTTTTCAGATGATGTGATCATTTCAGGATGGTCCAGCCTCCGCCTTGCCGTTGACCCAGACTCTATCGAACATTTATGGCCGCAGATCGGCCAGTCCTGATGTTCCAGGCTCCAATCTAGATGAAACTCAGGTTCGTAAACATGCAAATTTTGCGAAAATAAATTGCAGATTTTTAAGACACATTTGCTCTCGCGACTCATACTGTCATACATATTAAAACCTGTTCTATGAGAACTATGAGAAAATCTTATAGTGATCGTCATAATACGATTAACGAATATATTTAATTTTAGTCTTTCTCTCCAATAAAATATTGAAAAATGTATTCTTTCTATTTTGAATCATTATACTAATTCTAAGGCTATTGAATTTAATCAATGATTGATTTATTATTATTATTAGAAGCTACAATCGTTTCTTGTAATTCGTGTGGATGTGTCGATCGATGCATGAAAAGTAAGAAATGGTTCAATCATTGTTCGTACTTGACGCATAGCTTGGTAATGATATTGTTCGTAGACTTGCGATGGTAAGCCCGTTTTCTAGCTGAATATAACTGAATATGCTTGGGAAGATCCCTGGCTTACCAACTTGTTCATTCGAAATATTTGCGGCAGCACAACCTAGAATTCTATTCATAGTCTTAAACCATTTTCTGAGGTCTTGTCGATAACGCGATTTCCAAGGCTATATTTAGATTCCCTACCTGTGTCTCTCATCATTTTATTCTTGTAGTTCATCGAATGTTACAACAAGAATAAAACGATATAGATATGGGACTATGAACGGGGAATCCGAATGTGTCTTAAAAAATATATCTTTGTGTCTGAGAAATTAATTTTGAATCTTTTCTTGTAAGAAATTTTTCACTTTCTTTATGAAGCATTCATAATCATCAAATTAAAAAACTAAATAACAATTATAACAATATATTTCTAAATTGATAAAAATTAAAGTAATCTCCCAGCTTATCTCTTCAGCTAATTTCTGTAATAATTATCTGTATTTGAGGCATAATTAATTTTAGATTTATCCAAACGAGCTTTTATTGCTAGTCAAGAGAGAGAAGTTTCTTATCTTGTGTGATATAAGATTTACATGATTTTGTAACTGATTTTATGTAAATCTCAGCCAAGTATACTTAGACTCTAAAACATCTGTTATCAGTGACAGTCCTGATTGTTGAAGATACTGAGGGTATCTCTTATACATCTCTCTTTATACCAAGCAGAATATAAAATGATATCGATATAAATTATGTTCGCCTGTCATGAACTTTGAAATGAAACAGCAATATGTAATGTTTTAACGTAGAAAGTGTTGAAACATGATGTATATTTGCGACGTCAATGTAATATGAAAGGGCTATTTCAAAAAATTTTATTACCACGCGCGTAACTTGGTGTATATTTACATACATCACGATACGCGATGCATCATTGGAAAATCGACGCCTACCGCATTTTTATCATCACTTAAATCTCCGACATGTACTATAGTTCCAGCTGTACTTGTCCGTTCGAGTAGCATCCGACGATCGAGCGATATTTTCAACATGGAAATAAAAGCGTCGATTTAATGCACATCTTTCGTGCCTCGGCATTTTGCGGAAATCGGAATGAATATGCAGTTCGTGCGCACGTAAATCTCGATGAATACTCGATGGATTGCGTTTTCACCGGTGCCATCAACAATTTTCACAACTAGTACAAATTTATTTCATCGGCTTCTTTTCATCAAAAATTCTTCTATATTATGTCAATATATTTTTATCGACAAGAATTGTACGTTTGTAAATCGTTTTTTTTTTCAAGCAAATTTTAATTTTAATTAATTCTTACGATTACATAATTAGGATATAAAGTTTAAATTATACGTATTAACTTTGACGAGTTAAAATAACTAGATTTTGCTAGAGCATATATATCGTCTAATTAAATCCAACGGTGCAATTAATGCTCATGCTAATTGTTCTTATACATATAATTAATTTGAGAACGTAACTTCATAAAAATAACGTTATTATTATACAAAGTAACTTGTTACCAATATTATAAAGTACGCTAATACAGTCGTTATCGTTACTTAAAAAGTAATGGTTTGTTTCTTTTTTTGTTGTTTTTTTTGTAATGTTGAATAAAGCAAAATTTATTAATTAGATTAAAAAATTATATTATTTAATAATATAATTAATAATATTACCAATTGCAATAATCATTAAAATTCTAAGCTAGTCTTTACTAAGCTTTTTTTTATATTAATAATTTTATTTTTTAATATATGCTTATCTTTAGGAATTTAGATTGTAATTTATAAACGCATATATTATTAAAAATTTTTATTAAGCATTGTTGCCATTGTTTTTAAATATCGTTATTTATGCATTTCAATGTTCACTACTAATAATAAAAATTTAGATCATGTTATATAATACAATTTTCAATATTTGCAGTCTGTCAGACTATCAGAATAAAGTCTAAGATATTAAGTGTTAAACATTTTTTTAGTATTTAAATTTTTATTTAAATAAAATGTTTCTAGCCAACAAAAAATAATGCATTCTAATAAAAATAATGAGATTAAAGTAACGAAAAAAGCAACAGCTAAATCGTTACTGTAAAAATATAATATCACCATATAAGAAAAAAATAACAATCGTTACTGAAAAAAAATTAACGATAAAAAATAATGATGTTACAAGTTACAAGTAATATATTAGAGCAGACCGGGCGCGGTTGTCAGTTTTTGATTAGTGATTTTTAGAAAAAAGTGGATGTCTGATTTTGAAATATTATATACGTTATAATATATCTACATCCTTTAAATATTAAAAAAAAATATAATATTACTCGTGAATTCATTATATCGTAAAAATAATTATTTAATTTTAAATGAAGCTGCGAAAATGTGACAATTAATCTCGTATTCTGGTTGTTCCAGAATTGGTAGTAGCATATTTGTTATGATAGCATATTATAACAAATTATAGTAGCATATTATAATAAACATGAAAAATACAATTTTTATTTTAATATCAGTTCTATATTTTAAGAAATAATAGTAATTATGGTATTGATTACAAATTAAATAATTATTTTAATCATAAAATATATAATTTGTTTTTTCAACCGTTTCTATATGAAAAATGAAAAATATATTATATTTCATATATATCTATATGAAATATAATATATTTGTAAGTATATTCTCTAAAAATGTGTTATCTAAAAATATTAAAATTAATTGTCACCTAACCTCGTCTCATTTTGATCAATCTACCCCACATAGCCATTTTTAATAAAAGAGATTGTATTCACAAATTTTGTCAGCATAATGATTAATTAATTGTAGCAAAGATCTTCCAAGACATGTCATTTTCTACGAATACAGGGATGTCGTGATTAATATTATAATATCAAAGACTTGTCAGACAACAAATTAGGTGATGAGAAAAATTTACTTACCAACTTCATTTTCTTAAAAATCGCTATAAATAATGCTATATATAATGCTTGTAGTGCAGACATTTTATACAACAAATTAATATTATATCAGCAATCTACAGTCAAAAAAAGAGATTTTTCTATCATGTCCTGTTTGAATTATAAGCATTTTGACAATCAACCCCGTACGATAATTAGCCCCGGTCTCTCCTATTTCTTAATTCTGTAACATAACTACCCTTTTGTTCTACTTTATATATTATTAATTATATTAATATATGAGCCATGATATAATGCTTTTTCGCTGCCGTTAAAGAACTTAAACACGCACTTAAAGTTTAACATGAGAAGAGCATTCGTCGGCTTGAGCTTCTTAGCGAAGATGATAAGAAGTTTACCTTGGTTAACTATAAACATAGAAATTAATTCGCTTTAATGTCATCTCCAGACTGCAATTTTCCGCCGTACTGCTCTTCGTCCTTTCGCTGTCATTATGGTGCAAAACCTTACCGCGCAATTCTTTGCTTCGTTTCAGAATACGATCGCGCGATTCTCGATTATCTCCTCATGTTCTTCCTATCAAGTCCAAGGTTTCCTGGAGCTGCGAGACGCTGCATTGTGCCCTGGTATTGTGCTCGTAATGGACATCCGATTCGCAGAATAAAATGAGGCCATTTCGTGAAAAGACCAGCACGATAGACGACTGTGCGTGACGGTTAATTAACCCGCGCAGGGATATTTCGCGTATTATTACGCTCACAAATAACTCTAAAGTAAATTTCGATATGCGAAGCGAAATGATAAATCGAACAAACGCAATCGCTACTCGCTAACCTGTTTCAGCTTCGCGATTCATAATTTACTGAGATTAAGCGTTAATTGGTGAATTAAATTAACCATTATTTGCAACCAATGACGCATCAATAGCCGCGACATCCCAGCTTATAAACCAAACTGAAAATCTGCGTGTCGTCATTATTGATGCCGTTTTGCAGTCCGCATATTTACGGACGGAATACGGCGAAATGCTTGAAACAGGATTGGGCCCGAGGCAGTTACGTTATGATACATTCCGTTTGATTTGGGTAACCTGATTAACTTCCGACGTGTTGATGCTGAGGTTTGTTTAATCCATTAATGATCGAAACGTCGATACCATCTGTATGTCGTTGCACGACACGAGGAAAAATATCCATTAATGGAACTTTATTATTTATCGCCATTTAACCAGCTTCTAAAACGCTCGTCACTGTTTTTGTTATTTTTTAATTAACTCGTTAAAAAACAGAGAGCGCAGTATATACTTCGTCAGACGAATGTCTCTACTTGAATTAGATCGAAAGTAATTGCATACATCAAACATAAATTAAGCAAATATATAAACAAATATATAAAATGAGGCTCGAAAAAATCTATCAGTGAAAAATGTAAAAAAAGCTCATCAGAGCCTATATTAACTGTTCGGATTAGCTACGTAATGAATAGCCCAATGATTATCAAAAATATTAACTTATACAATAATATAAATATAATATTTTTGATAATCATTGGACTATTTTATTACATAGCTAATTTGGCATTTGGATAAAGAAGAACGAACTAAATTATCGGGAACCATCAACTTGGAATTTGCGTTATTTATGTAATTTCGATTTATATTATTATATTCAATTTTATATTGATGAGGACCCGAATTGAAGGGTCGAAACGTATATTTTATTCGTTTTGTTACATTCATACGAAAATAAAGAATTTTTTGTGCATCCGAACAGCTGATGTAGGCTCTGATGAGCTTTTTTATATATTTCATTAATAAATTAGCTAATTTAATAAGTAATGCAATATATACAAACTAATATAATTATATTTTGAGATGAAATTCATCATAGAAAAATATACTTTAAAACTTGAGCTAAAAAAATACAATTCCGAGGAACTAGTCGAAGATTCTGCCACTTGTGGTGCACGTAAAGTTTAATTAAGCAAGAGTTTAATTTGGCTGAACGTAAATTCGCATGCGGACACAATTTCTTCGAGCATTGATCTCGGACCATTATTGCGTTGCTATCATCTAAAACATTACATTCCACATAACGTAGCCGTCGCGACCACTCGACACTTAAACGCAAAATTAATGACAGTTGCAAGTTGAGAGTCACGAAATAAATGGCGCGACTCGTTTGAACTTATAAATAGAGTGTAACGGTAATTAATCATCTAAGTTCTTACAATTTTGGATTTAATCAAAAAAAGTAACAAATTTTTTGAAGAGTTCTTTAGACTGCCGTCCAATTGCGAAGATACTTCAGCGTCAGAATTAGACGGTAACGCCTTCTTCGAAAGCATCAGCATACTATTGATACCAACATCACTTTTACATCAGTATCGACGCCGACGTCTTACATGTCGAAGTATAAAATCGGCTGCTCCGAAAAATTCTGGACTCGATCGTGTAATCAAGTGTAATCTTTTACCTCAATGAATTATCTTAATTACAATTAATTATTGATATTAATATAGTTTCTTAAAAAACGAAATTGTTTGCGAAATGCTCGGACATAAACTTTTTTTCAAGAACATGAAAAATAGTGTGTGATATAAAGCAAACGATGTGTATCTCCAATGAAAATATATAAAAATAATAATAAACAATAACAAATATTAATAAAAACTAAATCGCTATATATAATAAATAAATACAGAAAATAACCAGATAAGTAAAGAAAAACCAAATATGCTTGAGACTCTTGGTACCTAATAATATTTATATGTAAATTTTAAATACATCATCTAATTATGTAAACTGCTCTCCGATTACTGTCGGATTTGAAATGCAATCACAAACTAAAGCTAAAATAATAATATTACAAATTAAATTGATTGTCAATTTAATAATGATGCCAATAAGCATCTTACAGAATTGCAGAGAATTTATTGCGAGAAATTAACCCAGCCAGGAGTTGTTAATCTTAGAACCTCTCAATTATTCATGGTGGGTTTTCGATTGCGGAGGCATGTGGTAATATTTATTAAACAATATATATATATATATATATATATATATATATATATATAAAGAGAATATATTATGCAAAAGAATATATTGTGCGAAAGGTCAACATAATCAGTAACTTAAATCAGAAAATGTATAATATATTAATTCGAATAAGAGTGGTATCTTTCTTTAAAATTTATAAAATTAAACTATTTTTATATTTATCAAATTAAAGATATTTCTAAGCTTTACCACATTAAAACTATATTATTTTGAAAATATTTTTATTTACATTTATATTAATTTTATGGATTATAATTTTTCGTTAGGAAGAAATGATCAATTTCATGACAACTTTAGTATTTAAAATAAATAGAAAAAGAATGTATTTATTGATCAAATATTATTATTATAAATAACTAACTTTAACTAAATAATAACTAACCTTGCTTTAACAAGCGATCATATTTTTCTTGGAAGAGTTATCTTGCGATTCGATGAGAAATGTGAGATGAAGTAAACAAAGAGAAATCTTCCTAGGAAACTGTCGTAAAAGGGAAACAAAAATAAAAGTCTATGACTTCTGGTTGAACGAATTCGACAATATTTATCATTGTAGAAACTTTGCCCACTTTTTCGAGTGCTATAAAAACGTACTATCGTGCATCGCATACAAAAAATACATATAAAAAATGTTTTATCAAAAGAGCGACTATGTTGAAAAGTAGCAGCGTTATACATGATGAATTGAAGCACGATGGTATATGAAATGAAGGGATTTACGAGAGAAGATACGTTTTCACGGAATAGAATGTTGATGGAGATTGCTCGCTGAAGTACCGAGTCTGAACTATTTCGCTCTCGCACGCGCGGTTTCTCCATAAACAATATGCGGCGGTGTTTGGTATTCTTGGAAGCCCGTAAGCGCTTCAATCACTCTGAAATTTTCCTTTGCTCATACTGCAAATTACGCTCGCGAGCTGAGCAAACATGTGGTGCGCCCACAAGCATTATCTATTCTTACACGAGTTTCCATCAATGTGAAAATATGGATAAAGATTTTGGTGGAACGCAAAATACACATGTATAATGGAATTATATCAAGTCCGAGGTATTTTGCTGTGATAACCAAAAATTAAAATTGCAAAATAATTAACAGGCTTTAACAGATAAAATATTTTCCTTTTTTAAATGTCGAATCGTTTATCGTTATTATCTTTTTCCTTACATAAAAATGAATAAATTTCATCTTTACAGAATTATCTATATTTGTGGAATTGTTCATGCGATAAGTAATTCATAATTGTTCAATTATCTATTAAAAGTATGTCATTGATTAATTCAATTAATGCCGATTAGCATTTTGAATATTATTTATCACAATTGCGTCGATTCTCGACACAAATGCGTGCTCAATTGCAACATCTTTGTCAGCACCTTTATTCGCATTCAGAGAATGCACTCGACAATAATGGTCGACGGAACTATGTCGGGGGAATAAAGCGCGTGTGGTGGAACAAGAGAGGAATATAGAGACAATCTGATACTTATGACACGCTTTCAGAACACAAGAAACGGGAGAAAAGGGGGATTTGATTCGTGACATATATCCTCGACGTTCTCTTCATCATTGATATCGATTTCTAGCAAAGATGGGCACACCCGCGATATCAATTGAAAGTACTTGTTCGTGCAAACCGATGAAAATGGCAAGTAGCAGGTTAAACGAATGGCAAAAATTTACCTCGAAGGCTGAAATGCGCATAAAAGTTCAAACGCTAATTGCAAAGTTCTCGCATTTATAAGGATTTTGAAGTAACATAAAGTGGAAGTAGAGATTAAATCAAGAATTTTTTACCAAGAGAGAAAGAGCTGAACAGTTTGTAAAATACCGATAATTGAAGAAAATAATTATAAATTGAAGCTCTAAAAAAACTAACTTTCTGAGATTTGCAATAAATTTATAACTATCGTATTTATATCTCGAAACAAATTTATTGAAGCTGTATAAAGCTGTAAAAGCTTTCTGAAATTTATAACATAATTATCAGAACATGTATCTCAAAGCAAACAACGTGGGAAAAATATATTCAATTAAATTACATTTGAAAATATATTGAAATAAAATATTACGTTAAACGCAGACCTGAATGCATTTTTTAGAATAATACTTTTCGTAACAATTTCGTAAAATTGATGGAATGTAAATGACAACTGTTTAATAGTTATTTACGCATGTCAATTTATTTCTTTTTCTTTTGACATTACATAGCGTCTCTATTTCACTTGTTTGTGCACAGCGGTAAATCGAATGGACTTTGACGGATAGCGTATACTGAAAATATATATATATATTCGGAATATCACGCGCGACCGAACTGTTTTCGCACGATGATAGACTGGGTGTCGATCGTACGTCACTCAAGGCGTCGATTCAGTGATTACATGTTTACTGTGCCGGCCAAAGTACGAAAACGTCGAAGGGTGAAGCGACACACCAATTCAACATTGAGTTTGCCCAATGATCGTGACACAAATAATACAATTTCACGTTCCAAAAACGACAGGAGTGTTTGTGAATGTTGCTGGAATCATGTAAGTTCGAACGCAAATAAGCGTAATGCCCTTATCACGCGATTGGAGATTACGTTTGCATTCACGTTTGCTTCTCTTGACCAATCAGAAAGAAACCATCGATCAGCAGCTTCTACCTAATTGGTCAAAAGATGCAAACGTAAATGCAATCTCCAATCGCTAGTATGATACAAGCATTAAACAGCGTTAGATCAGTACTAAGATTTACTTGCACATTTCAGCTGATTTTACTATACTAGAAATAAAAAGTAGGAATCAAACTGAAAAACGGCTGAAATGTGCAAATAAATCCCAGCACTGCTGATTAGATCGTAATGACAAGAAAAATTATACATCGGTAGCAGGAAAGATTTCACGACTGATCAGAGTTAAGAAAATTACACATCTCCTAATTATAACGATAAACAGGAAAATATTAGAACACATCGCGATTACTAAAACATTGTCCAAACTGGTCGTTAAGATTTTATTTATGTACTAAAAGCCAGAGTTGTTTTTATGGCCTTTTGGCGCGTGAGATAATAACTCAATAAAATTGTTTTCTTCTTGTTGCAGAAACCGAAGTTCGATGGTACAGGGGTGGAGGAACAATTACCACCACCACCGTCGCCACCCCAACTGAAAGAAGCGGCCCAGCTAGATGGAGTTCCCAGACTGAATTCAGTCGACCGTATCCTTCATCCAGATGGTATTCCGCACATTAGCCATGAGACGCTCAACAAGGTAAGTGTGTCAAGATAAAAAAGATGCTAACTAACGATTAGATAAAAAAAAGTCAAGTATACATAAAAAGATATGCAAATTACGGAGCAAAAATTAATTTTCTACTTAATATGTATAGCATACATTAAACATCTGTTTGATACATATAAAATGCATATTATACATTACAAGAGGAAGAGGAGAGTTTGGTTTTCACACGTTTAGATGTTGTCTTTTTCGTTTAAAAATTTAAAATCTGTTACAAATGGGGTGAAGTAATAAATTAAAAAAGTTTGCATAAGAGTTGATGAGTGGCGCATGCGTGCGCGAAGCTCGAAATGTTCGCCACCTACGTTTTCATCCCTGAAGATACTCACCCTTACCGCGGGATCGATGAACGCGGTTCTCCTGCGGTTGGTAACGGTTGGAAAACAAACCTTCCACGTTACCGAGTGCTACAATCATACTGGCAAACGTCAACAGAAATCTTAGAAATCTATATTTATGCTTTATTCATGAAATTTTTAACACTTTTGCATATCGATGTAATCAGAATAAAAACCTATTATCTAAAACTATCGTGAATTCCAATGATTTGAATTAAATTATAATTAGCTTCCGTGAGAATAGAAATAAATAGATTTCGATTGATTCTGTACTTCTAAATTCCCGAGATGAGAATCTAATCCTGATTTTATCATAACAGTTTTATCATTCAAATCTTAATTAAAACAGTTAAGGATCACTATTCGCTAAATCATCCCCAGAAAAGTCTGCTGCACCCTCTAATAGATGGCAGAGACTACGCGAGGTCATCCCGGGATTCCCCGGAAGGCCGCGCGGTCTCGCTACGGTCTGTCACGTGGTAAGATCGAGGTCTGCATTACCCTGCCCCCGTTGATTGTCCGCAACACGTGGACAAAACAGTTCGGCCGCGACTTTGCAGCTCGTCGGCCTCGAGAGTCGGACATGCGACAGGGCTCGTAGATGGGTGGTTCGGTCGCGGTAGTTCCGGTGAATGTGCGGTGCATCGGTATGTTATCTGGTCCCGTTGAGACCGCGTGACCGCAAGAGTGACGACGGGAGTCCTACATACGACGGAGAGTCTTGAGGAGAGGGTGTTTCCTCACGTTGGACCCGACGTCCTTGGAAACTTGGGTGTGAAAAACCGAAAGGCATTATTGATCGCACTTCGTGGAGTGCAATGTTTTTCTGTCGCCAGCCGTGGTCGATAACGAGGCCGATATAGGGCGAGATATTTCGCGGTCGTGTGTCCGGATCGCTCGATAATCGGCGCGAAGTTAGGTACAGGAACACATCCGGATATCGCCATAACGCCTTCCGGTATTTAATTGTTCATAAGCGGTGCCAACCAGCGGGATGACCAATCGACTGGACCCATCGAATTTTCCTGTGAATGCGTATAATTTTAACAGCAGCCTCACTCGCGTATAAATAATACAGGAATTAGGTTAATTAATTCGTCGTGTGTTATCACGTCGCCGCCATTTCGACCAAATGTAATTACATGGTTTTAATTACAGAAATTTAGTGAGCGTGTATGATATTATTTAAAAATCACCTATATAATCACGCTTTAATAACGTCTACATTTATTTAATATTGTTGTTAGACGCTTTACATTTATTAATGGTACTTTATTGTATATTTCAAACTATTACGTTTACGCTTTAAAATACTCATTGATATCGAAAAATGCCCAATGTGCAGAAAATATAACACATTTTATTTTTACTTTGAAAATTGATTTTTGGAAATTCTTCAGAAATTTCGAAGGTGAAATTTCATTGAAATTTCAAAATTCTTTGTAGGCATTCCTCGAATGAAATTCATCGACGAGATCATTGATGTGTATTGAATCTGAATCCATTACATTCGCTTGAGAAGGAAGGATCGTTAAATATAAATTATGCAAACGCACAGCACAATGCGAGATAGCATCGCGCGAAAATTCAATGCACCTGCGTCAGAGGAGGTGGGTCATATTTGCGAGATTAATAGACGATCGTGAGTTACGGACAAATTGAAATCGCGTGGGAGGGGACTCTTATCCCTCTTCTAAACGGCGGTCGTTAAGAGAGAATGAGGCGCGCATTCTGCGGATTGCATTGTACAATCTTCTTTACAGCACATCGTCCGGTATATGATACGATTTGTGCGTAAGAAAAAGCTGTAATGATATAAATGACATCAGTCAAGGTTTTTTATTTAGCGTTGAATTGGTTTCTTGCATTGAAAACATTTATCTTGTAACTAAGATGCTTTTCTTATCGCAATTTATATGTTTTTTTGATGTTCTAGTATTATAAGCACTAATATTTTCACGTAAAAATATCTGTCGGGCGCATTAATCTTTTTGTATTATTCGCGCAAATAGAAGTTAAATCTTACTTTATGCAGAATATGTACATGTTCTTTGGAAGTGACAGCTCATTAACAAGGAACTATTAAGCGCATTGATGTTTTCTAAAAGTATTTAATCGATCGATGAAAGTCTCTTGTACTGTGCCGGTAGTTCGGAAGTACTTCGATAATTTCCTGCGAGACGATTCTATCCACGAGGCTTGCAAATGCTCGCTAAAGACCAAGTTTTAGCTACTTAAGACAAGAAACACCGGTATATGAAGGTAACTACAAACTCGTCGCGCCAAGAGGGTCGTTTCAACGTTATACATAATTTATGTTGTGCGATAAATTACCATCCCCATCATCCGGTCTAACACGACGAGTTCGCTATGCGAACAGTGCGATAATATTATTTTAGCCTGACAACGATGACGCATGAATTTTCCGTGACGTCTTTTCTTTCTTTTTTCTTGCCGTTGTCTCTTCCACGCGAGCTCACCTTTTCCTTCTTCCCGAGTTCGTCGTGATTTATCGACGGGTTTTTTTTTACGAATTTTTCCAATTGCGACGGCCGCCAAATTGAGGCCAGGTGAACGAATATTCCAGAACGATCTTGGAACGAAAAGACGGAAAAAGGACACTGCGTTAGATGCAAGATTTCATTAAACCTGTGCACGTATTAAATTTCATTAACATATAAGATGAAAAATTTTTCAGAGAATAATATTTAGAAATAATCTTTTATTTAAAAATCTAAAAACTTAAGAATCTCATATTTATGTAAAAAAATAATCATATTAACGAAAGATATTCAATTCTTTGACTTATTTTGTGTGGAAATGTTGTTAGCGAAAGTAATACATTTATTTAGAATGTACGGATTTGATCCGAAACATTATGTGGATTTCTACTAATCTCGCAAAAAGTTAGTTTCAAAGAAACGGATTGAACATGAGGAAGATGAGAAAGATTAAGGTAGATGAGGGTGAGACAGTAGAATATGCTTCGCTCACTTCTTTCTTTTCTATGTATGATACCGTCCGATAGTCGACCTCTACGTGACCTAAAACGACCTAGATACTGCCTCCGCTGTTGCCCATTTTCCTGGCTTCTCGGTCAGCGAAACGTTCGACGATAAAAGTCACTTTCCTCGTACCGTCGAGACCTGATTTTTAAGTCGATGAAGTTAGAAAATTTTCAACATTTTTTTATACCATGAACGAAACTACAAAAAAAAGGTCATTTCAGACAAAAAGCCATAAATATATTGCAATGATTTAACGCAATGATTTAAAAAAAAATTGCAGGCGTTATTTGAAATGTTATAAGCATTTATTCTAATCGAAAAAGCATTGCAAAAATTGCGATTGAAAATTAATGAGCAAAATATTTGTGCAAAATTGAAAAATAAAATTTCATTCAGACTATCAAAATATTAATTCAATTAATTATTCATGTCAATTCATATTATGGAAGAATCAAACTGCTTGCGTTAACATAATTTGTCGGTTAACGATATCTGATGACAAATTCATCATAGCTGATGACACTATATTAATTTATCTCGATATTATCTCGATATTCAATTTAATTCCATTGTATACCTATTATTATTAAAATCCTTCAATCAATTAATATTTGTATTAATTGATATAATTGTATAAAATAATAATAAGCAAATAATTTGTACTGGATAAATTATACGCTGGGTATATGTCAAAGTGTAATAGAACAGAAATGAGAATTCTTTCTCTTGTAAAATTACTGTGGAAAATCCAATTTTAATCTTTTTTATATAAAAAAAGAACATTTTCCAGCATGCTCGATTTTTGTAGGCGACTACATGCGTTGTATAATCGCGATACTAATTATTATATATATGTGCACGCGATGCGTGTCATATCAGCGAGAAAATCGCTGGAATTAAAGTGTAACGAACTCTTTGCATGCCGGGCTCCATTTGACATTTACTTTGAGTATTCGGACATAACATATAACATGGCGAAAGTATCACGGATTTAAATAATTATTTCGCACGCAATTATTTTTTTTATCGCATGTAATTCCCGCGCGCATTTCTTATAATTCTCACGCATATACAATGCAAAGTTTATCATTTTGTTGGCAATATCTCCTTGACATTTAATCTTATCGATTACATTGTACTCCCGATTAAACATTAAACGACATTTTAGCATCCGTAGATTTTACATTATTTATCGTGGACTACGAATGCTCGAAATTATTTAAACAGTGGATACAATTACAATTTCTTCGCGCGCTCGCCGCATACGACAAATCGAAGAGATTCGCGAAAACTCTGAGCAAAGTTAAATTGCAGACTGCAAATTGTAAATCAGTTTGTGATTGCTCAGCGAATTGTGATTTAAACGGAATCATGCGACAAAATTAAATCACGATTCGCTGCGTGCATTTGATCGCGACATGTGTTACGATTGACTTAACGTGTCGGTTTACATTTTAACTTTCAATTTAATTACGACTAATCCTTCCACGTAACTGCACAGATTAAGCTAACCAAAATTGCTATTTGATGCGAGAAAATACGTCTGAATCAATTACAATTTTTATCTACAAATGAGAGTCTTTTATAAAGGCAATTTATGCGCTATCACGTTTATGTGATTTTAAATGTCGACAGAAATGGAATACAGAATGTAAAATGTGTCAGTTCCAACGGAATCAATGTGTATGCATATTTGCTGGAAAAAATTGGGTTACTGCAGGACCGTATTGTGGAGCGAAAGAAAAAGGGCAAAAAGAACGATTTTCCATTTTGAATATATTTAGCATTCTCGTGATACAAGTAAATGAATCGAAAGACTTCCTGAGACTCGTGACTTTATGTTTAATCGCGAACACGCGTGCTATGTACTTGGGGAGACGAAAATTCTGTTGCTTGATATCGTGACACGAAAGCAAGAACTGCGGGCCTTCGTAACTCACAAGTGATTGTAGCGTGACTTGTGTCCGACCATTACTCTGCACTTTTTTCCGACCTCTCGACTTTTCCTTGATTATCCGTCCACGATGCTTTCACACCTTTGGCATACTTCGCCACAGGTGTAGAAATGGTTATTAATCATAATTATCTTATCAACATTTTAAAATAATTCTTTTGTACGCTAATGGCTTGAATTTTTCTTTTGAAAGTGTTCGAATAACTCAGTGCTCAGTTCGATCACAAACACTGTATTTTATAATGTAAAACAGAGACGGCAACTGCTGCTCGATATCGTGACATGAAAACAGGAATTTACACTTTGCAACAAGGATTCTATTTCGAATATTATATTATTCGAAACTGGAAATTCTTGAAAGTTTCGAACGTCTAAATTTCTTGAAAGCTTTGAATACCTAGAAAATCTTTTTACAAAAGTATTTGAATATCTGAAACGTTGAAACGTTTCTAAAAGTAAGATTGCTTTTTATGACGTGTATAAAATAAGAGTTACATAAATTAAACTGGATAAAATATTACTGGATAAAATATTATACACTATTAAGTTCATAATGTTAGATTATACTTAATTATTTTTAATCATTTCTATAGATCACCATTGCTTCTACACAATAATTAAATTAAATAATTTAATTATTGTTAATTTAATTAAAATAAGAGTTAAACAATTTAATTCAAAAAATGTATTAAATTTGGTTTAAATTTATTATTTAAGTGCACACATTAATATGAGCGTTGTCTATTTTGAAATTAAGTAATTTAATCACAAAAACGATTTACATTTTGATACATATAGAAGTTAAAAATAACAAAATGTTATTTAATTTAAGAGATTAGATATCATTGTTTCTTTGATATCTAACAAGAAGTTAAAATAAAATACATTTTTATCATCTCTGTGAGTTCCATGCACACTTAAATAAAATAATAAAATATATATAATAAATGAAATTTATAAAAAAACCTATATTAACATTAAACTACCTGAAAATAATTAACTTATTTGTATCCAAGAGAGAGAAATAATATACACATTAAACAATGTATATAATATTTTTCTTCTTGTTCTATTTATTCTTCTTGTTGAAATTTAATCGAAAGCGTGGATGTTTTGAGTATAAGTAAAATTGTCACGTTGTTTTATGCCAGAAGAGTTGAAAGTACAATTGACAATTGTACTTTCATTCATTTCTCGTGAATACACTTTTTTCTTTTTCATCTGCTGTAAATGTTCGATGAGATTGTGAACGATACTTTCACGCTTCGCAAAATTAAATGAAAGAGTAAACATATACAATGGACGTTACATCTCGTTGAGTGCTGCATCAGCACAGAAAAATTTCCATTTAGTAATAACGATCCGCCAAGCGATCAATGTTTCCATTGAGAATGATTTCTCTTTATATACAGAGAATATCGCACAAAGCGGCGTATTCTGGCAACCAACTGTCAAATGGTACACAATACAATGGCCGCATTGTTCGCACCCGGCTCGCACCGTGGATGCTTTTAATTAAAAGCTTCCGCCATGATTTCTCGTTTTTTCCCTCATTTCTCTTCTCATATTTATTTATCTCCCCCCTCCCTCTCTCCCTCCCTTCCTCCTTTCCCTCTCTCATTTCATATCAAGAGCACTCTTAAAAGCGATACAGTAGTAGACAATATCAATTCGAAACGATTTCAAGTGTCATTTCATTGAATTGCCCATAACTTCGTATTTTTCAGCATAAACATTCCCAGACATTTATCGCAAACGCTTGTAATTCGATTATTGTTTGCTAAAAACAATGGAATTCCAACCTGTTGTCTTACAGACGATATATGCCACACGAAATTTCATTGTGAATTGTTCAGTAACTATTTGCGTGATGAAAATATCCATAATTCAGACTTTGAGAAAACTCAAGAGAGATCCAAGATAAAGGATTAAGATAATTTTATTGTACGAGATTTTTATCTCTTGTCACGTTATGTGATTGATGATTGTTATCATTTCGGTAAATTTTAAAATACATTTCTGATATACCAATTCACCTAAGAACATTAACAACGTATAATTCGCGCATTCCGCGAAAAACTCTTAGGGTGTAGAAAAATTTCAATATAATAATGCTTTAAGATAAACCATCACAGAGAGCTTTACTTCGCGACAACTCTTAGAAGTAATATCCACGACGATGCGCCAACTCAAAGTAATCATTATCAGCATGATGGAACGCCAGTCTCGGCGGCTCTCGCTACGATAACAATGCACTCGTCAGCGTCGAAGTGCTCGACGAGGGGTCGGCGGAATCCCCGAAAGGATTCCAGCGGAATTGTCTCGGGGTTGCGGATGCGGCCTCTCGGGGGTGGATGCAGTTTTCGCGAGGTGGCGGTATGGTTCGCCCCGCCAGTCGCCGCGCAGTCGGCCGTACTGACACGAACATACGTATGTAGTTCTCTTCACATGTATTGTAATACGGAACACGAACACACAGGATCGGATAGGTATATACATTATGATACGTCCATAAAAGCGAGAGAGAGAGAGAGAGAGAGAGGATGAGGACCACCTACACGTGGAGACGCACTTACACAGCGCAGCCGGCGATGTGCCCGCTAGTGTTCCAAGTGCTCTCAGTGACGTAGGTCAGTGTTCGCGACTACGGCTCGCAAGCTCACCCAGATTAAAGCTCGCGCATCCTATTGTGGGAGGCGAGAAGGAGCGCCGTTGTCTCCGTATGTATGATACATGCAGCGTCCGATCATGCAGAGGCGCGTACGTAAGATGTTCTCGCGCAAGAGCGCGGCCGTTCATTACGAGGTATTTAAAGAGTGTCTCGCCTAGTGTGCACGTGTGTAGCTGTGCAAGTGCACAATGTTGTGTATTCGTCCGTTCTCTTGCGTCGCGATGACCGGACAGAGCCAAGCACTTCAACTACGAAGAGACTTTTTTTCTTGTTCGGTAATTATTCCGCATTTCTTTCCGCGCGTTCTTCGTTTTGATTAATCGTAACGGAATTTTGAATTTATTTTGAGAAATGTAACATAATGTTGATACATTGCTCAATCAGCTTACTTTTCTTTCTCGTATTTATGTATCGTATTTATGTAACGAGATTAGATGATGATACTTTTTGAAATAAAACTCGATCTCTCTTTCGACTTTTGTTTTATTAACTTTCGTATCTCAAAAATTAAAAAACGATTATAACGTTATTCGACTGTGAATTTTAGACCACGAACGGAATCAAGTGATTCATATAGATTTTTTGTCGTTGAAAACGAATCCGTAAATGAAATTGCTTTATCGCGTCAGGTTTCCGACAAAATTGAATTTAAAAGTGCAAAAAATGGTATTTTTTGGTATCTTTGAGTTAAGATATTTATAAAACGTGACGTGATGGAGTAATTTCATTTATGAATTTATTTTCAACGACAAAAATCTATAAAAGTCACCTTCTTTATTGACTGCTTTATGCAAGAAGCTATAGTTATAATGAAAATGAGTGAATTTAAAACCGTAGATATAAATATAACATTTGGGAATCGCTTATGCAATTTGAATAATCATTTGTTGATTTGTATTTTTTACAATAAATGGGATGGCGGGAAAATAATGCAATATAGTACTTATTTATATGCATTTTTTTCCATAAAATCTCTTAACTGTTATTTCCTGCATAAAACCGCCAATAAAGCAGATGATACTTATATTTTTTGTCGCTGAAAATGAATTCATAAATGAAATTGCTTATCACGTCACATTTTTGAGATATTTCAGCTCAAAAGAACCCAAAAATATCGTTTGTGGTACCTTTAGTATCAATTTTCTCAAAAACCTGATATAATGGAACAATTTTATTTACGGATTCGTTTTCAACGATCAAAAATTTATAAGAATCACTTGGTCCCATTCATGATTTAGAAGAGAAGTTTAAATTTGTCGGACAGTGTAATTATTAATTATCTATTATATGTCTATTATACGTTATTAACAATCTTAAAGAATAAATTTTGAAACGTTTATAGATAAAAAAAATGTAGAAAAATGTTTATATAGTAATTGTATTGTTGTAATCTATTCTCTGTAACAAAT
Source organism: Acromyrmex echinatior (assembly GCF_024713525.1). Classification (NCBI taxonomy): domain Eukaryota; kingdom Metazoa; phylum Arthropoda; class Insecta; order Hymenoptera; family Formicidae; genus Acromyrmex; species Acromyrmex echinatior. Next base: position 7,804,236 of record NC_141854.1, read on the forward strand.
TGGTATAATGAGATTTATCTGAATGCCTTTTTGCGGCAATAATATTTAAATTTCAACATCAGAACATACAAACTTCTACTCGAGAATGAAAGATTACTTTATGTAGAGATTTAAGATTTAGTCGTCCTAGGATAGTCAAACTCGGAAAAAAGTTTGAAATTCTCACATTCCCAGTTTTATTTGTCATCGTGAAACAATTCTTACACGCATTGCTATAATGATCTCATTAACAAATCAATTTGCACTGCAATGTTGACCTCCGCTTGTTTATTATTGCACATATTGCCGTTCGATTTTGATTATCGTCAAAATATTTGGCCAATCGATCTCTCATCGTCAAGTCATCGATAGTACAGTCGCGTAAAACGTATCCAGCGTGTATCATGCGAGAAATACCGAAACGCACGTGTGAAGACTACGTAATGGTTCACAAACGTTGTGTCAATCACGCGCTAGTGATGCAGGTCAGCGTTCGCAGCGACGGCGCATTTAGAAGACACATTTTTATTTTATTGAGATTCGCATCGTGAATGCGAAATGCTTGAATCTGTGCCAACTAATTCCGGCAAGTTAATAACATGGTGAAATTGATTGTTTAACCTCAATAATTAAATTAATCATTTCAAAGAAAGTTTTCGAAAAACATTAATTTCAATCAAAGTCAAATCAATCCTAATAGAATGAAATGCACTCTCATCTCCTTTCGGCTTGTATATTTCAATTTAATTAAGATGCAACTTTCCGGCGTAACATTTATTTACTTTAGCTTTATTTTATACTACGTTTTGTATTACGTTTCTAAACGAACGGTATCGCTTCACCAGGAGAGTACAGAGTAAATTTCTATTTATTTTCACACAATCTATTTATTGGAACAAAATGGAGGTTGCAACAGAATTCAATTAAAGCAAAACGTAATTCGCCAAATGTGTCTGTTCGCACAGTACAAGTAGCGTTGTGAAACAGTCTAACGAGGTCGCGTAAATAAGCAGGCGGTGTGTGCGTTAGCTGATAATAAACTTTGAGGCAATAGAGAGATAACGATGTTAATATCGTTGGTATTAACGGCGTGTTTCACCATTGTGTTTCGCCATCGCGATTTGTCGAACAACGAGCACGTGGCATTTATTATTAGCATGTTTATCTCGACCGCGGAAGACGTGATTTCCTGCGATATTCACGCAGGTGTTTCGCAAATCGCTAAGTCGCAAATCGTACGGTACGCATACGCATGTGTGCGACGGATGTGTCTCGCGTGAGATGATTATGCATTTATATCTCGTAGAAACGCATCTTCGTAACCTGAGCGAAGAATATCGCGACGATAAATCATCCACCACTAAGAAACTTGAATTGAGTCAATGATTCCTCTTTGAGAACAGCTGGCATTCGGAAGCCAACGGATCGAAATTGGATATGGCATGTTGATTACGCATAATTGCAGTGAGATAACAGAAATGCCATTGATGCTTATCTTCTCTTATTCTGTTTCCAAGATATATATTGAACAAAATAGAAACTCACTTTAAGTAGTTTACGATATAATTTATCGTCTTATATTTAAAGTCTAGCTATAATTTTATGTGTGATTATAATACGGAAAACATTTGAAGAATCAGAAAGAATATATATATATATAAACATATAAAATATATAAACATATAAGTTATATATTAGAATATATGATATACATATATAAGGCGTACCAAAGTTGCAAGTGCCATTTTTTTAATTTTTCGGAAAAAAAGGAAATTTTAATTTAGTTACTTAGAAATTATCGTTTCAAGAATTCCACAAAAATTAACTGAAGATATAAGTAATTTCTGCAACAATTTTTTAATTAAATTTTCAAGAATAGAATTTTTTAATTAAATTCTATTTTTAAAAAATTGTGTTAAAAATGATTAAAATTTTAAAACGTCCTAAGATCAAATAAAACATAAGTGAAAATGTAAGTCTTGCTAAGTCATATTAAATCTATTACTTGCAGTAACTAAGAACAAAAAAATATTAATATATAATAGAATGCAATACTTATAATTCATTTATACAATAAATTTTAGTATTTACAATATTTTGTTATGGCACGCTTCAGATCGTAAATATACATGATACATAAATAATAAATATAATTTTTTTAAATAATAAATATTATTTTGAATTTTAACATGAATTATAGATTGTTTAAAATAATTGTTAAAAATATTTTCGCTCTCAAAAATGAATGTGCATACATATTTATGATTTGATATTTATAAAACAATTTTGACGTGGGTATCTTTTATTCTTATGAATATCCTTTCCTATCAAGTATAATATTTGGAATCAAAAAGCTAAAAAAAAAACGAACGATATTGTGAACTATTTTAAGGAAATACGAATGACGAGGTAATGCAAATTTAGCATTGTGTCTGTGTGCAAAGGCTTCGTGGCATCCATCGAGAACATCTGATTGAATAATTCAAATCGTTTATCGATCCCGTGGTGGGAAAGGATCGTCCTCGTAACTCTTCCTAGAGAGCTCTTAAAGTAGTAATGGAAGGTACCTGTGCGCATTTGTACGTGAGTTCCGGCTTTTGCCATCGCGTTTGAAAGTAGCGAGAAAATCGAGGAGAAAATCTTGTCGAAGTCGTAAAATCTGCAACTTTATGAATGTACCGGCGATATTATCGCGATTGTGAGTTTTCAATCGAACCGCCGGGTTGCGTTCAAGCAGCTCGTGCGTGGTATCGATCAACTTCCATGGCTTCACCAGAGCGAGTTACAGATCTGTGATTTATATGTGGGAGTGTCCGTTTATCGACTTGGGATAATAGCACAGCTATAGATGATCTTGGCATTTAACCTCTTTGGATTTCCTATTATTTGTTCATTACATGACTTACAAGAACAAATCAATTGTCGCTATTGTGACAATAATTTCTTATTGAATTGTCAAAGAATCGATTAACGATTAACTTAAAAAAAAAGAAAGAATAAGTTCCTCGTAACAACTTTTTGTGATGTTTAATGTACATATATCACAACTTTAATATAAATTTAGTATCGAATTTATTGAAACGGACTTATCTGGTTTTAATTTAGAAGAATTGTGTTAAGGGTTAATAGGTCAATCTATATCCTGAAGCTACTGAATTAGATAGTCAATATCTAGACCTAGAATAAACAAATATTTATTTTGAAAGAGAGACAAAAAGAGAGGAATTGCAATATATCTAATGAATTTTAAAAACATATTTCAAGTGCAATATTTTAACGTATAAACTATCCTCGTTTGTTTAGTCTTGAGCAATGAACGATCTCATCATTTTTCCTTTGAGTTGCAATTCATACCTTAATTTATTGCGACGGCGGATCGTTTACCATGCGCATGATGACCGTGTTTTATACGACTTTAAAGTACGTGAGAAAATGCACGATAATTAAAGTCACCCCGTGAAAAATACGTTTTTATGCTGCGAAGTCCTCGCTGTACTTCCCATAATTACAGCACACGCGGAAACTTTGTAATCACCTTAAATTCTCTTTGCGACCGTTTCTCATCGTACATTAGACAAATATCGTGCGGATATATCTCTGAAGTACATATTTTTTCATAATGCATGCGAAGAAAGTCTAGAATGTTGAATATGGCAGCATTAATCTTTATTATTTTCTGTACCATCCGGCATTTGCAAATTATAAATTTTTGTCAGACGATTTAGAGTGAAAAAGAGGGAAATAATACTCATGAAAAAGCACTCCTAAATTAAAGTCGCTAAATTATTTTAAAAAGGTAGAGAAAGCTTTAATTCATCGTGACACTCTCCAATTAACGTTATTCAGACAGTCCAGTTCATATTCATGTTTCATCTATATTCCAAGTCCATGTTCATGTACGCTTATATAGAGACGGTCAATATCGATTGTACGTTACATTTATTGTATCCGGAGTCGCGATAATGACCGATAACATAGTCGTCGAAGTTTCGAGCGCGGCTTGACCCAGCTGTGCAAGTTGTCGAAGCAACTTCTCGTTCGTTTCTCTTCCGTTTTTCTCTTTTATAACGATAATGAATTGACGTTCACTCGCGCATTAGTTTACACACTAATTAGTGGAATAACAGGAAACTCGCGATTGTCTCTTTCATGGCAAAGATCTCCTTTTATTTGTATTTTATCTTCTTGTATTTTTGTTTCTATATGTGTATTTTTATATCTGTATGTGAGATATCAATTTATAATTATAATATCAATTTATAATTAATTGCAATTTACTGTCTTATTCATGTAGAACTATTGGATATCTTATCTTTATTATCTTATACCTTATCTTTATTAACTTTAATTAATAATACCAATCTCTCTCTTCAGAACAAACGAGAAGATAAATCTAATATTAACCTTTAAATTGATAACTGGAGTATTCAGAACATCTCAAACAAATTTTATTTTTATTACATTTTTTTAATAGTACGTATACAGTTAAACTTACTTATTATTTATATTCTTATAAGAATTTTTACTTTATAGAATTTTTACTTTATAGAAAAGAATGTAAAAGTAATGAACTTTAAGATTTTTAGGTGATGCTTTTTATTTTCCTTTTCTTGAATAAAGTTTTTAACTATGCGTAGGATGCTGTGCTACTTACTTAAAAATTAAAAATTAAACAACAAGTTATCAAGACTGTAAGAATAAGCTGAATTATCGATTAAAAGTTAATATCATTATCGCGAATTAATAGTTTATTTTTTACGATAAAAAAAACCTTTTAAAGCGGACGTGTACAGATATTTTTCAATTAGTGGAATTCACGTGAACTATTCCAATATCCATGCTACCGACGTTAGAAGTTACGTCGCGTTTACAGTTGAGTAATTAAAACAACCGCGTCGATTAGTCCTCCGTCTGTGGCAGACAGGCGCGATCCATTCACGTTTGGGGAAACATCGATTAGTTTTGCACGCGTACAGAGGAACCTCCGTTGGCAATCAATTTGTTTGCAAGTTAATTTACGCGCGTTTACGAGCAATATATGTGGTAGGAAATATAAGATAGTTGTCGAATTTGACATTCGTATTTTAATGAGGAATAGAAACTGATTTATTTTCTTAATTTATTTCTTGCATATCAAAGATGAAAATATAAAAATAGAATACAGTTTTAGAATTAAAAATCTTTTGACGTTTACTTTATCGTGGAAAATATTTGTTTAATTTCAATCCTCTTTCGATAGATCTGTGAACTAATTTGAACGTATAATCAACTGAATAATGAGCTTCTCGATTTTTTAGTGTTTCCAATATTGCAATCTATTTAATTCGCGGTTACTTATGACATAATGAAAGAATATATGGTGTAAATAAAAAGTAGGCCACGGGTAGAAGAAGAAATATCTAGTTAACTGTATTGTGGGCTAAGCGAAGCGATGCGATGTCGACGAATGATGACCATTGCTGTTGTTGCCGGTAACTCGATTGCATTTCCGTTAGGTGCACATTGGACTAAATGCAGCTTGAAGGACGCATTGTGTCGTTCTTCTTTTCTGTCAGGGCAGAACTTGATTTTATTTCGTTGTTCAGTAATATGATACACATAATATGCTTGAACTGCTTTCGTTGGCATTGGTCTCCAAACTTTAAGATCCCAAATTATTCAAACTTATATACTTATTTGCATTTTTTAAATTTTTGTTTAAAAAAATTGACCTATTGATTATTTCTTTAATTCAATAAAAATTAATTATTTAATTAAAGAAATTTGCATAATTTTTATTTGCACTTCTTCGCTAAATGACTTTAAAGGAAATAACTATAATTAAATTACTGTTTATGAAATCATGCTAATGAATTGCGCTGCAATTTACGAAGAAACGAGAAACGATTATGTAACAAATTACTACAGAATGTATAAACTACTAACTGAAACAGTTCAAAAAATACCGACCAATTAGTGGCAATACGCTAAAGAGAAACTCATGCGTAACTGAACTAAATCCAAATGGGTTGTTGTTGAAAAAATGCGGTACAGACAAAAAGAATAATGGAATGGAATAATTGTTTCTACGACCGGAGAGAAACATAATATTTTGAAAGTATTTATATGTGAAAAATATTCGATTTGTTAGATTAATAGAACCGATGTAAAAATAAAACTAAATTTGTATGTTTTTGTTTTGAAAATATGATCGCGTTTTGCAACATTTCAAGATCAATCTGTGCTTTATCCGAGAGGTATTACAGTTTCCGGTGTATGTGCGATATGCAACTGTTGAAAATTCCTTCTATACCGACTTCTGCACTTCGGTAGACACCGTTGCTATCAGATGTCGTCCCCTGTTTCATTACAAGCCGCTAAAAGAAGAGAATGACTGATCCGAACAGTTATTTAGGTTTAATAAACCAACGAATTCAATATATTGTAAACACTTATATACATTCACAGATGTACATTTTTGTAACTGTAGTCACACAATGATATCATTCGACAATACACTTTTAATGATGATTTTATGATAAATCTTGATATAAGGATTTTAGTTAAAAATCATTTAAATCGTGTCAAGAATTTATTATAAAGTTATTAAGGTATATCGAATGACATCATTATGATTTTTCCTAAAATGACTTGTACCTACTTAATTTTTACTTTGTGCTAATTTCTACTTGGGACGCAATAAACAATTAAAAAAAGTCGAAATAAAATATTAAAAATTTAATTTTTAAAAAATAAGAATGGAAAATTACGAAAAGAAAAATACGTATAAGAACAATAAAACTCGTATATGTTTTCATAGATAGCGGAATAACATATTGCAGGCTGAAATTTATTTTTTTCATTTTAAACTAAAAACTCTTTCAAAAAAAACTTGTAGTTATAATATATCAAGTAACACGTAATATCACAGTAACGTTAAATTTGTTAGTTTCAATCAAGATGACATTATCTTAACAATAAGACTTTATTGTGACAATTGAGTATTACTTGGTTTATTACATTTATATAATTTTATAAAAATGTCATTTAGAAAAGAGGGAAATATATTATTTTCAATATTTATATGTCTTTTTACAAAGTTCTTAATATTTATTTATCAGAAACATGAAAAATAATACATTGGGACTACTAACGAAATATCTTTGAATCATGTGAGCTCTGTAGTAGAAACTATTTATTCATAAATGTGAATAATATGAAGTAATTTAAGACAATGAGAACCGAGAAGGCAGAGGTGGTGATAAATAGAGAACGACGAGAAGCAATAATTGTCAGAGTGAACAATCTTTTGATCATGCGATTGAAAGTTACATAACGAGAAGAACGATTTCGCATCAACGCGAGAAACATCGTGCATCTTTGCGAAAATTGGACTTGGCGATTTGACTCGTGATCGGCGAGTGATTCGGGTTGCACCGAATGGTTCGCAGTGAGACAATCGCAGTGCCGACAGTCGTGTGAAATTGCGAGAAGACGTTCTCGAAAATATGCCCCCGACTACGCCGACAGATCCAGCCATGTGCTCGCTCTGTCCGCGTTCGAAGAAAGCTCATCATCCGAAAAAGCTCGTGCGCTTCGACTCCATCGTCGACACGTTCTCCATCTCAGACTCCAACGCGACGACCAATGAGAGGGTAAGCGCAACAATATTTTATTTCGTTTTATTCTCGAGGTCCAAATGGATGGTTGCTATTCTGTTATGTTTTAATGACGCTGCAAAAGACATTATGAACATTTTTTTTTTATTAAAAATTATAGAATATCATATGAATTACATAAAAAAATCTAAAATAAAAGTAAATTTTAAGATACGTCATATTTTTTGCGTTGACAATAGGTAAAGTAAATTATCTTTTATCTCGTGTATAATTAATTATTGTTTAATCGCACTTATCAAATACAGTAATTAATTTGATATTTTCTTTCTGAGGAATTTCAGAACGATGTTTATATTAATATATCAATAATTTGTACACGTTTCGTACTATTGCAGTACGATGGCGGTTCTGCCATCAATGCGGTATGAAGATATAAAGAAGATAAATTGAGGTCTTACAAATTTTCTCATATTATGAAATTTTCGCGGAATTTCAACTGCATGGTTATCGACATTGCTAGCGGTTAATGATATGTAAATATTAATGGTGACGCGATAACAAATCGACCATTACATTAGCTGCGTCTGCTCGTCCCAGATTCGCAACTGACGCAACTAATGCATCTCCGCAGCGGATGGTATATCTACCTATATCTTGGGAAAATGTAATTTTGTAAAAATTTCACGAGAATTTTATACTTATACATCTTCAACATTTTAGTCTTTAATATTTGAATCATAAATAATAATGATGAATGACTTTTAAATCAATCGCGATTATTACCTTTCTTTATGTATCATGATTTATGTCTCCTTTATATTTTTACAAATATAATTCCTGGTGTTCTCTTATTTTTAATATTATTCTTGTTTTTGAACATGCAAATCAAGAAAAATAAAATTTTACAATTCGAATTTTGTGTTATGTGCGAATTGTAATCTACACTAGCCTTTAATTAAAAAAAGTGACACACACACAAGAAAAAAATTTAAATCACTTCCAAAGAAAAATGACAAAGAAGATAATATAACACTGTAACAAAAGTAATGTCTGTACATTATTTTTAAAAAACTTGAAACAAACAATTTGTGATTAATTTTATAAATTAATTTATGTTTAATACTATCGTAATAAATAATTAATTTTAAACATACAACTTTCTTTCCGTCTCTGCTGCATAATTTTATAGTTTTTACTTTTGTCTCTTTTCCTGCGGGGGTGCGAAATGAAAGTATGGCTATCCTTATTTATTACAGATACAGAATACTTCACCATTTGATTACTTGTACGTGCGCATAGAAATCGGCCCTTATCGCCTTTCGACGAGTCATGCATTGCAAGAAGCATCCGCGAGTGTACTTCCTCCTCTGCTATCTTTATGACTTTCCTATCAGTAACACGACACGAATGCGGGGCACGTTATATACGCTCGGGGCATAAATGACGACTGTGCGAACCCGTCCGACCTTGCAAAAACTTCCCTTGAAGAAAGCACACGAGAGGGAATGCAATGTACATATCTTGTCAGCTTTTTTATGAAAAAAAAAAATTCCGGGACATTTTAATTTTCGTTGTAACATTACATTTATAAACATTTAACAAATATTATTTGTTGTACATGCAACGTGTAAATTTCCATTACGAAAGTCAATCAATCTCTAAAATTTATTCGGTTACATTCGATAGAATATGATAAAGATTATTCGTGTGTTTTTTACAAAAATGTTTTTATTTTTCAATCAAATTTTGTACCCAAATTGTGTACATAAATAACGTATATTGCTGTTACAAGTAGCGTTGAAAATTAAGATCGAATCATTTATCGGCATGGTCATTTTTATTTATTTTTAAATGTATAATTATAAATAATGAGAGAATGTAAAAACTGGAAAAAATTATTGGATCTTGTGTAAAATATATTGCGCGAAATTATAAGATGTTAATCATATGTATATTAGATGACAGAATAATCTTATTTTTATTTATTAATCAATCTGGATGACATTATTTTAATGAAATAGAGCAAGAAAGCTGCTAAATAGTGTTATATAAAACGCTCTTTAAAACGATGAACTTTATTGCTAGAACAGATTACACAGACACATAAAAGATTCTATTATTTTAACTCGTTAAATCTAAATGACTGAATAAAAAAAGAAAGTAAAAAAACAGATCCATGATTTAAAGCAAGTCTAAATATTTTCAAATAATTTATTAAAGTATTTATATTAAACAAATTTATTTACTATACATAATTTTTGTCTAGATCTAAAGATATAACTGCATCTAAATTTTTATAATAGAATTTTTTCAGATATCAAATTTTTTACGTTTATATATACAAAGACTTAGAGGATTTTTCTGTTTATCAAAAATCTCCCGCATCTTATTTTAATGTAAAAAATATCGTGGATATTTCGAACGCTTTTTGACACTCCTATGAAATCGTTTCCTCAACAGTCTTTCGCAAAATATGTAAAAGGCGTGTTTTGAAAGAATCAGCAACAGTCGCTGAAACAGCAGGTGGCCGATAATACTCTCTTCTCCAGAAGCTAAACCCACGACTATTGTTTTTTATGATAATACCACCCACGTATTCTGATGTTCCCAACCGATGTAAATCCGATGTGATTCCACTCCATTTCTACAATGTTTCGCAGATATCATTATCTAACCGCTTATTTTTACTTCCTTAACTCTGTATTCATTTGTATTTATTAATTAAGAATCAGTATCCCTTTTGCCTCATCCTTTCTTTCATTAAGTTTCATCTCTCTATAGAATTCTTATAAACACATTTTTTGCCTTATTTATCTTCCTCATTGATACATAATATTCAATCTTTTGTGAACATAGATTTAAAGCTAATTGTATATTCATGTCGCGTGTTTCAACGCCATGCTTAAAAGATTTAGTCAAGGTACGAAGTGGGAAGGAAGCGGGAATGAACAAAGATCAGGTGTAGTCGTGTCGACACGGAATCAGCTAGCACGTAAAGTGGCTTAAAGAGCTCTCAAGTGACAAAGACTCGACCTACCCGAACGACAAGCCGAAGGTTTCTTCACTCTTCAAGATTCTCGTCTACCAAGACTCACCTGATGACTCGCTCCCTTTTGAACTCTACGTCCTTCCTCTCTATTCCTCATGCACAAGCGTTTTCATGGTAATATTATCGAAAACCAATTTATTTCGTCGATTTATCGGGCGATTGGCCGAGTTACGAGACGGTGGCCGATTAGCATAACCGCATTGTCGGCTATTTATGCATCAACGAGTTCAACGCTCGAGGAAAGATCAGTCTCATCAATTCGCCTTAATTCCCTTCTCCGCTCGCGAGATCCATCATTTGTGATGTTTTGTTATCGCTTAATAACTCGTGAAGCAGAAATGCGCGAAGCAAAATCAATTATACCGATTCAATGCACAGTTTCGATTCGCGTAACTCTCATCATTTCATCATGAGCGAATCACGATGGTCACATTTACGAGAATATTATCGGACGGGAAGATTGCTCGCCGTAAAAAGCGCTGACACTCGTTGTCGATGAAAAATAGCGGGCGTAAATTACGATTTATAGTCGCATGTTTCGTCCTGTTGCTCGTTGCGGTGATTATAGAACGGCGATGAAGCAAGTGTTAATCACTATTTGCGCATTCACGCGTTTTTCGCTAATTCCCATTTTTGCAGGAAAATTATACGAACTTATTACAAACGCTGACGAACGTTGGCGATTTGAATGCGGGAGTAATGGGCCTCCTGCGACTCGATCCTTTTATTATTTGAACGTTATACCAATGCTCTGGCAACGTAATAACTTTTATACACAATCCGCAATGAGAGCGACGCAAAATGATCGCAATTAGGTATCTTATTTTCCACATATATGTATGTTGTACACTGCAGAAAAAACATAGCGGTAACAACTATAAAGATAACAACTGTACAAGTTTTATAGAATTAATATAATATATAGTTAAATAAACTATTGATATTAAATTTCAACTAATTTTTTTTTAATATTACTTTAAATAGCGACATTGTGTTGTTGGACAATTCTTATTTAAATTTATTTAAAAGAATCTAACAATAATTAATTTTAAAGCCTTGACATATTTATATATTTTCTCTTTCTTATAACTTTATATAAACTTATTCGTACGTAATAAAATTAAATTAAATTAAATTAAATTTTTATTGATATTTTTTAATTGAATAAAGTGTTATAGTTGTATTAACTGTAAAATAGTTCATTCAACAGTGTGTACATTCTACATATAAAATTTATATATAGTTGCCACCCTTTAATTGCCATCACTATACCTTTTTCTTTGAGTGTACATACTGGTGCTTGAAAACGGAAATAAGAATTCCTCCAACTTTTAATATTGCGCTTTATGATGCCGCTGTTTGCTCATGGAACGTAACTGTTCATTTCTTTTTGCGCCTTCGTGCAAAAGTATCGATTTCTCGCACTATATATTTGAACTTATTTATCCACTTTTCTTTCTTGTCTTGTTAATAATTATAAATTATTTATTCTGTTACAGGTAAGTCACGAGTTTTTCCATCCTATTAACATGGATAATGTGAGTAATTTTTAAACATTTTTACTTTGGAACGTGTACTCTAAAATCGTTTCGGCTAACCAATTGCATACTAGAAACAGCTTAGCTGTTAAAAAATATTGCTCAGAGAACCATCTGTCAAATTATAAAAGATATTGTATTTTATATTTTTAATTATTATTATATAAAATCGCCATATAACGACTATTGAGCGTGAATCTTCTATAGAATCTTGATACCAAGTGGTATCGCTTGCTAACGCAATTCATATAGGATATTGATAATTTCTGATTTTTGATGAGTTGATCGACAGCAATTCCATGCGATGGTTACAGTTATCAAAATCTGATATATGCCATAAGCCAATATTCTAATTTCGATTCATTGAATTAATTTCCGAGTATCTGATCAATCTCGTTAGAATCAATAGAACAAGGGGCATTCTATACATTGGAATCGACTTTATAATTCGTCAGTAAAGTAGAGCATTCTTTGTTTCTACTAAGCGTTCTTCACAATCAGTTCCCACAGAAATTTAATGTCGGTAGAACAAGGGGATAGAATGTTCTCTGTCTCCGTCAAGTTCTCGACATCCGACATGGCACATTTTTATTGTACATTATTACTGTTGATAGTAGAGCGTTCTTTGTCTTCGCTGAACGTTCTTGGCCTTGCTTTAGTAACCAGTGTATGCAGATTCTTGGTCTAACAATTTATTATATCAACCTATTAAATCTCACACGCGCTAATGCTCACGCGAGAAATAAATTAACCACGTTGCGATTGCGATATTAAAGAACTGGCATACAGTATTAAAATATTCATACATATAGAACATAATATTATATATGTAATATTATATATCGAGTGAACTCACTCTTTTATTGTTAAACTTATAGTCAAACGTATAAATAAAATTCATGAAATTGTGGCATATTAAAATTAGGGATTAGTATGCCCATTGTCTTAACATTGATTTTCTATCGATATTATCACGCCTACCATCATGTCTGCGATTCCATAGAATCTAAGTATACCCCTACCAAGTTTCAAGTACCTACGCTTTTGTAAACAGAACAATATTGCACAAATTTATATACCTTATAAATTATAACAGATTTATTATAACAGATTATTATAACAGATTTTTTTATTTATTGCCTTTATTTGTTTGTCATCTAAGCCGCTTCTCAAATTCTAAATCCGACGAACTTTAAATTTTCAATGTTTGAGAAAATCGATTTGTCATATAATTTTAACTGACTGTGACAGATCGATTTACCCTTTTAGTTACTATAATCATCCAACACCGGATGCTTGCTATACATTCTCTCTCTCTCTCTCTCTCTCTCTCTCTCTCTCTCTCTCTCTCTCTCTCATTTGCAATATTCATGTTTTCATATATTCCTCTTTTATATTTTATCATATTAAATTTATTATTAGATAATTTAAAAAATTTATAAATATACATTTGTTCATATTTTGATAAATATCGTATGTCAAAGTGTAAACAAATGCATATTTTTTACTGTTATATATTAATAAAATAAACTTACTTTAATATATTATTTTATATTTATGTAAGATATTATATTTTTTAAAATCTTTTCGTAACGAATAGTCACTATATAATGGCCATTTACGAAACTGTGTTATACAGTGTGCAAATTTACACCCGCATACACTGAGAAAAAAATACTTAAAAATTTGTGAGATATAAAATATTTATTTCACTAAAATATATCCTTATTTGAATACGATGAAATAAAATTTTATTTGCAACAAATAAATCATCATTTTCTATAATTAATGAGATATATCTCACAGAAATGTTTAGATGTACGTTTCGTTATTAGTCAAATTTTTTTAACTCAATAAACATTGAAGAAAACATCATAATGTGTAATATTTACTTATACGATATAATATTTTGATCTTTTTTTCTCAGTATAAGCAATTAAATTAATGCGAAAGGGTTAAATATGACAGTTGATTTAATTATAATTATTTTATTGATATAATTTCATAGACAACAGTTGTCTTAAATTATATAGAAGAGTGCTGTATTGTTTATCCATTTAGTATAAAGATTTACTTGCAAATTACTCAAAAGGATATCTTTACAATCGTGTATAACATTTTCAAAGATGCTCGTTCGATAATAGTTCGTCTAGATCAGCGTTAAATAGCATAGTCGATGTACACAGAGCGGCGTATACGTTGTCGAGCACTTTACAGCAAAGCGAAATCTTTCGCCGCGATCCTCTCGGTCGTTTCAGGGTAACTAGTTCGCGGAGCGCGAGGCACGGGATACAAAGCGCTCGTTAGAATTAATTCGAAAAGACGCATGCCACTCTGTGCGGGAACAAAGTTAGTTCCCGGTGACAAAGGCGAATACGACAAAGATGGCGCGGAAAGTCAGTTTCAAAGCTCTTGCCTTGCTGTCGTATGGCTGTCGCGCGGAAAACCAAGACGAAATAACAAGACGTGTCGTTCGGGGTGGAAATTGCGCTTTTGTTCCCAGCGCGAACTTTCACGTATGTATACAACGATTATTTGTCGTGGTTCGTGGCAAAATGCGAAATCAAGCCTGTTCTTTTTAGCTAAATTGCTTGCGCCGTCCAGTTTTTCTCTTTTTCCTTTCACGTTGGAGAAAAAAAGAGAAGAGATACTGGAAGTTTAGCTAAATAGAATCTTGAGGGCTTTTCATTTGGTGACACAAATCAACACAAGTCTTATTCTATTTTTGTTACTCTCTGAACGTCAAGAGAGATAGAATGATGTTTGTGTCGACCTGTGACACTAAATAAAAAACATCTCTTATAATTCATCGCTTCTCTTCGACATCCTCTTTGTTATCATGATGTAAAAAGATATTTTCTTACATCATTTTTGTTATTACTGTATCTTCGTGCCGATCGCGAATTCGTTCATCTATCGCTGTCGCGTTGCTGTCTCAAGATCTTCAAAGCATCTAATATACCACGATTCTTCCTCGTCTATTTTTCTTTCGTGTTTAACCAATTCCACGTTTGTACGAAGCATGAACTACGTCATTCGCGACGTCGATCTTGGGAGACTGTCGAGATTACGGACAAATTTCTCGTCGTACATTTGCTCGTTCACGTTGTGGCAAATATTGGACAGGGCGAGGGTGGCGAAACCGTCACGAGATCTTCTCACACGGGATCTTTTCCGCCTCGTCTCTCGTTCCATTCGCTTTTTATTTTATTTAATTTTACCGTAGAGACGGATAAAGCGAGCCGTCCGATGCGATGCGGAGAGTAACCAGAGAAATACCCGGCACGTTCCTTATCGCCGTCGACCTAAATTACGACGTCCGTTTCGAGTCGGGCTTACCTCTCCCGGCCCGGTCGCCTCTTCCCGATTCTTCCTTTATAATCAGTTTGATGCGACGGGAATTTTAAGACCGTCCGACCGTGTTCTCGCGTCTAGTATCGCGCGACGGTAACGTACGTACGTACGTGCCCGGCGCGAATCGAGCGAGCTTATCACGTAACGAAACGTACGTGCGCACCCGTCCCGTGTCGGTCGTCTCTTGGCATTAGTAACGAGTTCTCCAAGTTCGCAGTCGGTCCTGCAACCCACAATCCATTCGCCTACTCTCGTGCAGCCGGGATTTAGGAATCCGCTGCTACTAATCGCCGCCGGGATAATCCGATTATCGTCCGTCCACCAGCGCATTCTTAATCCTGAACTCGTTCATGCATCCATGTCAAAAGCATCCCTGTTTTCCATCGCCTGTAGATCCTAGGAAATCTTTTACGAGTCTGATACGGTTAATTAATAATCTGTCAGTATCAATAAGTATACTAACGATATTATTGATAATGTGTAATTAATATTAATGGATTGATGTAAAATGTTGACAGTGATCCGGATTAATTCTTTATTCTTGAACCAGTATCCCTTATCACCGTGATATTCTTTATCTGAGAGCAATACTGATGCACGAGAATCGAGATATTCGAATCACTGTCAATAATGTGTCATTATTTATTGGCACTAACAATATAATTGACCATGTAAAATTATTATTGTCCATAATGTATATAAAACTGAGCTGAAATATTATTAATAACTGATTATGTAAGGTTGTAAAAATATTGATGTGTACTGTCAGTATTGCAGATTTTTTATTACTAATCATTATTATTGATCGTGTAAGATCCGCATTAGATACGAGATTCTAAACTTTAATGAAACTTAAAGTTATTTCATACTTTGATATTGTTAGAAATGGGAAACATTTTAGGTAACTTCGTGGAATAATTTGAATTGAAAAAAGTTTTGTTCTTTAAGACAAAAGTATCTAACTAAATTGCCGAAAGTATAATTATGTCTTACGGCTTGGATAATAAACAAACGTATAAACTTCGTCAACTATTGCACGTTTGCGAAATTAAATTCCGCCGGTGTCATCGGAAATAATTTACCCGACAAACAGGATAATTAACACGCTACAGTCATCTCCACGTCGAGCGCAACGCTCATCCCAAATTCTCTTGGTACTTTATAGTGATATGTCCACCACTCTCTTTCGTCCAAATTCGTATATGTTCCACGATGAGTTTCCCAAAAGTCCACCAATGCGCGTATACGATAATATTAGAAAAATATGAGATGACCTTGGCCCAAATTGATGCGAATAAATCGACACATAGATATTAACACAGATAATAAGGAAATGAAATTAATTTAGAAAGAAACTTGATGGCATTCCCATGTTTATTTAATGCGAAAAGTGTTAAAAAAAAATGTAAACGCTCATTGTAACACTTTACATATTAAAATGTCATTTTTCTTCTAATATTTCTCTAACCATTATATTTAAGCGCCTTTGTCGTAAAATAACGATCGCTTTAATATCCTGAAAATAATTCACAAACAAAAATTTGGGTTCTCTGCTTTATTCATATAATTTTTATGAGAGAGAGCGTTTTGTACTTTTCGCTTGATAACAACATCCGCACGGTTATTTTGCAATCTCCTGTAAAGCGGTATAAAAGCGTCGTCGCGCGAAAAGCGAATGCTGCGCAAGCAGAGGCAGGGCTGCAAGCCGGTAAATAATTGCGAAAGAGCCGGTTGGTAGAGTGGGCAACTCATTTCAGGTACACGCTCCTCTCTTCAACGGGTAACGAGCTTTGCGTAGTAACCCTAATGGATATTACCCTGTCCGCGATGCATATTAAATTATAACCGAGTCTATCTGAACCTCCACTCGCTGTGTTTGTATGATGCTTTACGACTCTTGAACCCACTATGCATTTGCAAACATTGATAAACAAGCTCATCGATGTAGATGATGACGTGATCCAAGATTTTTTATCTCTTCAAAGAAACAATATAATTTATCGAAAATGACTAATTAAGACTCAATTGAATAAACACAATTTAAAATTAAAAAAAAAGAGAGTTATAAGCTAATGCTAGTTGTTAATAATTTAGCGTTTAACAGTAATCTTACTCGCGAGGAACAAAATGCGAAATTAGTATCGATTTTCACGGCTTTTAATTTTCATAACCTTTTTTTGTACAGGAGGCATCATCGATGTCTTTTCATTTCTACATATGTATTTAATGTACATTTAATAATGTATTTAATATGCACATGTTACATATATGTGTATCTATGTAAAATTAATCTCAAATGAGAAGACATGTGGATAGTGCCTTTTGTATATATAATTATTCTAATTTCCATCTAGAAATTGTTTAAAAATTGTACGAGCTTAAAATTTCTCTTACACAGAAACGACAGTATATTAATTTCTTTCTTACATGGTCATTTTGTATTCAGATGGGCACATCGTTATCCATTGGGCACCAGCGCTTATTCTGTAGGAGTATGAAAAATTCGCACTCTGCATTCGCAGCTTTGCGGTATCTACGTCAACTAAATCATTCATATCCGCTTTTGTGCGCACAAATGCATTCTTATCTGCATTTTCGAAAATCTTTGATCTTGCAATTGCATCGGAAATTTTTCATATATCCGAATTGCATCGTCTGCATTCCGTTTTGCGCATTCATACCTTGTGCGGCTAATGCACAATGCACTCTCCAAGGAGGCAAGCAGTGAAACGTTTCTAAAGCAATCGACATCGCGAGGTCAAAAGTGCCATTCACGAACGATGTGCATCAGAACGACATTCGACGAGAATACATTCGAGTTAGGCACGCGATCGAGAAATATAGGTAACGTTTGAAATATGTGGGAAACTACTCTTTGCAATAAATATTACTTTCATCGTTTCAGAACGTTATAGATGCAAAATGTGAAAATCTTATAATTTTTCGTGAATAAAAGAAATTAATTTATCTTGCATTTTAATGAACGAAATAATTATCATATATGCTAATAAAATAATTACCATATGCAATAATTATATGTATAATTTACTATGTTTTTTTATAACAATCACCAAATATCAACACAATATTAAACCTTTAATTACGTAATTTACTTTACAAATACTTCATATAACTTGATTCAGAACGCAATTTGTCGGATTTTGTGCAAATATTTCGCCTATCGATCGCAATATTGCACGCATAATTGAATGCGTTAATAGTGTATTAATATAAGTGTACATTCGAATTCATAAAAATATACAATATATTATGTAACATATCAGTTCTTTTTATTCTTTGCAAGCATTTGCGAGCAAATAATACTTAATTATGTAAACAAATAACTTTATATATATATATATATATATATATATATATATATATATAAAATAAGTATTGTAAAGAAAGGATCTCGCGCTAATCGTGATTTTAATTGAATTGGCTGAAATTGTAATTTTTATAAATTATAAAATGCGCGCACGCGCTTAAATTATAAGATCAAAAGTTTTCTTAGGAAAAATCATAAAAAATGAACAGATTTTGCTCTATCGCCATTTGAAGGTTACTGTGTTTTGAATGTAATCAGATTATTTTTATCTACTAAATTATTCATTTTTTTTAACTATACATTTATGTACAAAATAATGAGATGAATCAGTTGATGTAAAGAAAACACATAGTTGTTCAAAAAATATATATATTTAGAAGTATTCATATTGCGAATTGTATAATTTGTTATAAAAATCACTTTTCATATAATTAGTGCAGAGCTCTTTGATGAAATGCAAGCTAATTAATTATTTTATACATGTTGAATATTTGGACTTCAAATTTGAAGTTATTATGATTTATATTGTATATTATTCAAATTATCAAACTTCTCTGTATGTAGTTATTGCAGTTATTCAACTTAAACATATTTCTTTGAAAATTTTTCGCTTCTTTATTATTACTAAAAAAAAAGTACTTGAAAATTTATTTGTAAGATATAAAGTTTATTTCTTTGAAATAAATCCCTTATTAAAAAAAAAAACGGGCGAAATAAATATTTATTTGTAGCAAATAAACGATCTATTTTATTTTCGAAATAAGTATTATAAATTTGAAATAAATGTTTATTTAAAATTCGATATGAATTATTTAGTTGCAAGTAGCAAATTTCTTTCAATTTTGGTGAATTAAGATATTTCTAACAAATAAATTATATTTAACCAAATAAAGTTTATTTCTCTTCATAATTTAATTTTGTGTATATTATCAATGCTGTTATATCATTGAAGTACTTATTTGAACCAAATGTTTCTTCTAGTTCGATGAAGAGAACTATCTTACACTCAAGAAGTCATATCGAATAAATCAAAAATTACAATGTAGAAATATATGAAATATACACACACATTATACATATATTATATCACTAAAATAAATATTTATTTGAATATATTTCTTTACTTATATATATATATATAGAGAGAGAGAGAGAGAGAGAGAGAGAGAGATTTCTAAATATATTAATAAAATATAATCAGACAATTATTTATTTCCATATGATATATAACATATATATGTGTGCACAAATATTTTTATTTGTATTACATTTATTCAATAAATGACTTTGTCAGTACAAGCGACTCTCTTTATCGAGCTAAAAAACATTTGATTAAATACAATAAGAATTTGTGATGTCAAACAAATTAAAAGAACATTAAATAAAATAAATCATTATTTTATACGCATTATTTAATGTTTAGTTTTTAAAAAGATGAATATATAAATACAGATTAAGGCATAATATAAAAATAAAACTATAACACTCTAAGAATCCTTAATTTATTTCTCGTAGATATTTATACACAAAAAAGATTGTACAAATAATCTTTCTTATTTTATTTAGACATTTTAAATTAATGGGTCAATTGTAAGATAATCGTAACTTATTGTCGTAAGACTTATGAGAACTTGACTGAAATGCTTATATTATAACTATATGCAATATCTTACAGTTTCTTGCTAGCAATATGATTTACGAGAAATCATAGACATTTACGAATAATCGGACATCTTATATATGGTACACGTAAAATCACAATTCCAGTCTAAGTTCTCTTATGAGTCTTATGATAATAAGTTACAAACTTTACGATTCTGATCAGAATTGACTCATTAATCAAAATTCTAGAGATTGTTTACACAAACAACTCTGTAATTAATTTGTTACCATCATCAATACAATTATAATATTTCTAGTTTATCAAAAAGTTTAAAATTGAGTCATACGATTGTAATATTTGTTGTTAATCCGAATAATATTTCACGTATATTTATGAGAATCTAAACCAATATTTTCAAAGTTCTTAAATAATATAAAAGTGTTAAAAATTATCAGTAGCAACATATTTAATTATTCCAACTGTTCACTACACTCATTTGCACTCAGACAAAACAGCGTTTGGTTTGTATGTATATGCATCGCATAATACGATGTCAGTCCAACGTTATTCGACGAAACTGAACAAGGGATGGAAAACAGGAGGGTGACCGTAGTAGGTAGTACGGATTCTTTAGAGGAGTAAATAAAGCGTTTCATACCCTACATCACTTCTAATGGAAACAAGAGGGTAACGAAAGATCCTCGGTGCGAGATAGGTTGAAAGTCGGGGCGGAGCATTTGATGGCGCGCAACGTAAGTCACTATACGTACGTACAGAGTGCAAAGGTCAGCAGCAGACTTTTCCCTCCTTTACCGCTCATCCTTCGACTTTCATCATCGCGGTTACGCGCTCTTCTTTTTTATTTCCGACGCTACATATAAATTACAGAGCGCATCACGAATTACATCTCGTTGCCGAGATTCTTCTTTACGGTTCTTGTTCTGCTCTTATCCGCTCGGGAACATCAGAGAGACACTGCGGCGTAGGTAGATTATGTATATATCCTCATGTTTTTTAATTATGAAAGCTACTGACATAATAATGTTAGGTAACTTCCTCCGATGTCGATTTTCTGCTACACTCGCCAGTATCAATTGCGAATATTTGAATTCTTTTTGCTCTTCTATTTTAATCTTCTTCTCTATTTTTTGCAATTTTGTGATTTAAATTCATATCATGGATACGTATTTCAGATTCTGCATTGCGTTTTTCGCCTTTACATGAAAAAGTATAAAGCTTATTCGTCTAGGAAAAGAAAACCACATGTCGAAACTCTCCAGCTTGTACCAGTCAGAGAACGAAAACGTCATCCTCTTACTTTGCTCGCCGGCATGTAAAAAACGTCCTGTTGCGGATTTAAATAGCAAGAAAAGGACCGTTTTTCAACGACACGGAAATTTCACCTAAGGCACATCGTCTACCCGCGAATACGCATGTATTTTCTATAATAATGTCATCGCATATATTTCGTATAATAAAGAAGAATTTCTGTGATATGATACTTCATACCGCATGGAGAATAATTTTTTTCTTTACGACCTATATACTAAATATTCTTATCATTTTTGTTTGCAAAGGTTTACGTTTTTATTTAGAAATGTGCGCGGCAAATAATATTTTAAGTCATATTTATCTTGCATCGCATATTTTCTAATTTTTAATTGTTTGATTTACAAGCATATATTAATGTTATTTTACGTATATAATTTTCTGTACATATTAGAAAATATGAATCTCAGAATTATATGTGTAAATAATATGTCAAATGTTCTTTGACATTTGTTTCATTACGCATTCTATTGTTTAATTTTTCAAGTAAGATTTACTTTC
The DNA here is from genome assembly GCF_024713525.1 of Acromyrmex echinatior. Lineage (NCBI taxonomy): Eukaryota > Metazoa > Arthropoda > Insecta > Hymenoptera > Formicidae > Acromyrmex > Acromyrmex echinatior. Next base: position 7,826,515 of record NC_141854.1, read on the forward strand.
TATAACAAGACGATTAATACAAAGAGCCTTACCTCCGTCTAAAAAATTCATCACGTTATCTCATCGCGTTATCAAACAAACGAAGTTTGATGGACGTGAAAACATTTAGACGTCCAGTAAGTCGGCCGTAATATCCGCTGCTGTACCATCCCTGCCATCCCTGATGGTTACCGTCGCTTACGCTTCGACGGGCAAAGCTAAGGGATGATTTTTCCGTTTTCTCGTTGCGCTGCAGAGGGGGCTGCGCGGTAGATGAGTCCGTTATGGAGTTGTTTGAAACCCGCGCGACGGCGGGGGATGGCGAGAGAGTTGCGCGCTGGAGATACAACGACGAGACGGCGGTGGATCGGAGGGGTGTAGATCGTGCGCGCGTGTGGGGGTAGATCTTGCGCCGTCCACTCCAGCTGGCAGCATCCCTCGCGGCGCCCCTCTAGCTGGCAACCCTCGCCAGCACTCCGGCAGTCACTCGCGCGGTTCGCAACCCGCGGGGTCCGCTCCCTCTTCCGGGATTGCCAGTGTATCCCTCGGCGCCCGGTGCGAACGGTCACGTTGTCGCTGACAACGGTTCCTTCACTGACGTCCGACAACCGAATCCCGTCTTTCCCTTTCAGATCGCACTTGCTTTTGGCGGATAGATCGTGGATTTTTTATTTTTAGCATCTTTCCAATTTGGCAAAATTTGCTTTCGAAGTGAATTTGTGATTGAATCATTCAATCTCAGTATTTAGCAAGTAATATTTTCGATTCCTGAGAAGACAGATCAAATTTATTTGTAAACATTTGAATAAAGATTTCGTGATAGTCGTGAATAGATTGTGAGTATGCGTTATCGTGATTTATACGAATTAAAAAATCGGTTCTATTTCTTCTTTCTTTTCATAGTTAAGTGAAGTTATTATTAAATTGAAGTATATACACGAAGCGTAACGAAGCGGGAAAACAATAAGTGAAAGGAAAGTTTCATTGTGACCGCGCGCAAAATGTTGCTTCTTTCTGTCGTGACGTTTTTTTAATGGGAGTCTGACATGGTTTTGATCAACGAGCGCGCAAGCTTCGTGTTACGGAATTATTAAACGCGAGACTTTCAGATGTAACACAGATATTTATAAATAGTATTTGCCCCGTTTTTCTCTCTATTATTAGAAAACGTATGTGTACAACAAGATATTACCTCCACGTCAATCTCGTGCCAATCTCGACATCGCGGACTGGTACCAATCGACATACGTCCAATCATCTAATCGCAAAAACGAGAAATAAGGTGCATAATGCTTGTTCTTTCGGTTGTATCGCAGTCACGAGATACCCAGCCAGTTGTGCCGGTCAAAGTGCAATATAAAAAAATCGATCGAGATTATATCACTAATTATAATTTCGCAATTACGGTGACATATTTAAAGATCCTTATTTATTCCATCTATTTATTCCATTGAAGAAGTTAAACATACGACGGTAGACCGTTTTAAATAGTAATGACGAATAGAATTATAGCAAACTTATGTTCAGATTAATTCACACAGTGACAAGTGCAAACACGAGAGACAATTATGTAAATGCAATCGTCGCAGTTGCGTGTTAGCAGCGTTGAAAGACGAACAGCTTGTTCAAGGCCATGCTATAGATTTATCCAGAAGTCACGTGGTGTTTCTCCATTGCCGGTGGCTTTTCGTTCGAACTGAAAACTCGGAAACTTTCAAATTCTATTTTTCTTGAAAGATTTTTTTCACGTATAAAAAATCAATCATCATCTAATAGATTTTCTTTGCTCCGTTTTTTTTTAATCGTTACGCTATTTGGCTTAAATCGAACGTGATGATCTAACTGAAATTTCTGATAATTTATCCTTGCGCTCTTACTTGTGTTTAAATATCAAGGAAAGATAATTCTAATTTTTTAAAGTAATTAACTGATAAATAATTTACTTTTTATTCTATTTTAATCACCCAATCCTGAAATTAGATCTTCCATTTGCGAGAATGATTGAAAAAGAGCTTCCACAATTAGCTTCATTCACCTTCGACCAGTAAAATCCATTTGAGATTGATCTCTCCCTCGTTGGAACTTTTTCTACCAAGTGATCAGTCGGATCGTAATTACAAGATAATCGAATCGACGTGAGAATCGCAAGGTGTCGACTACTGTTATTGTTGAATGAGGCTGATCGTTGTGGTGAGAACTGGAGAACGGCTGTCAACCTGGAGTGCCAGTGCGGATCACGTGTGGCGCCCGTCTTCATGGGGATGGGCTTTAACGAGAAGAAACTGAGGAGATTACGAAGATTGCGGCTCTTCGGCCGCGCCAAAGTCTACCTCACAGTCCACTGGCCGCAATTGGTGGGTGTATCATGAACTACTTTTCTACTTTCGTGATTTCATTTTTATTTTCCGCCCCATTTTTTTTAATAATAGCGATCCGAGAATTAAGCTCTAATATAATTTCTCTGATCATCTCTCGTTGAAACATTGAAATCTTATTAATCGAGCAAAATACTATAATTTTTTTATTATTCAAAGATAGTAAGTGTATGGAATTTTAATCAATGGAATAAAGAAATTATAAATAATGAATCGTTGCGCCAATCGAAATTAAATGGAATCCATTGGAAGAGAATTTTATCATGATTTGAGTGGTTCTACTCGTGAAAAGACGAGATCAGAATACAAGATTTCACAACGCGAATCACGTAGAGTGCGCTTATCTTTGAAAGAATGAGCTTTAACGATAACAACCAAGACAATGGCAGTTACTTGACCCGTTCAACTTATTTTTATCTTGCACCCAGTATAGTACTAACGATTTTCAACCAGTAGATAACGGTATTCTCTCCATTTGGCACAGATTATTTTGTTCTTATCGTAGTTTCCACTACACGGACCATATTTTCGTATTTCAAATAATGATGATCTAGTCACGATAATTATATTAATCAAGTGAAACCCAATTGTAGACGTTGATGCCCTGAATTGTATACTTTAAGATTATGCGCTTTAAATTCACGTTATATTCATAAATATTACATATTTTATATTATTTTACTTCATTTAAAAGAAAGTCTCGTTACCGTTGTCGCGTTTTAGAATCGCGATATTCACAACAATTTTCGAGAAACTGTCGGCAACTAATTTCTTTTCGCTGCCTTTGACTGAACAGTACGATTTCCTATGGCCCTGAAAAACACGACGACTCATTTTGATTCTGCTTGATTAAAACGTTACTTTCCTTTCTATTTATCTCGCATCTTTTTACGTTATACCCTTAATTTAATTTAATTAGAAGTACCTAATCCCAAACTCCTGACTTTAAACCATTTCAATGCTGACTCTAGCAGAATGGAATTATTTCGAAGAGCACTATCTATCCTTCGAAAGTACGCTAAATGTTTGTTTCTGGCGCAATTCTAGATGCAGATCTCGTGCCGCCGGAATGCATAAGATTCTTCGCTCTCGCGAAAACACAGATATCTTTGTGCTTTTCTTCTAACTTTTATTTTTACATACAGACGAACCAGCACATCTTTAGTTTATATTACGATTACATGCAAAAGTATCAAACATATAAGATCTGAAGAGAATTAAAAAAATAAATTCCACATTTAGATAAGCAACATTTGAACGAAGAACTGTTGCGTAATTTTAGAATAAGATATGTGAGATATGAAAATATATTTTGACGCTAAACTATACGTATATTTCTTAAATAAAATACGAAGTAATATTTAAAACACATTAAAATCACTAAGTATCACTGAAAAGAATACTAAATTTTAATAAATATTTATTTAAATAGCTTTATGTAAACATATATTTATTTGATACAAGAATCATTAATTTGATTCACAACTACCATTTTAATGAATAAATATTTATTTTAAGTCGATAAAAATGAATTCTTGACGATAAAAAATTAAATAATGTGATAATGAAAATAAAAAATATTCATTTACTATATGTAAATGTTTATTTAGTAGATCTCAAAAAATATGTATTAAAATTTCTTTTCAGTGTGTATTCATATTAGTAACATATCTGGACTGCCAAAATTTCTCGGAACGTACCATCCAGTTCGGATTATCCGAGTTCTTGTACAATGTGGACCTTCCTGGAATAGTACTCGAATCGATAGTAGATAGTTCCGGCTAACCTTGTCGGAATTATCGGACTGCGTAAATGCTTATCGCATAGGCATTGGTCAAAAGGCATTCTTCGCGGTTTGCTATTCACGCATGCATCAAATGGACTCCAATCCCCATTTAATTTTCAGTCACTTAACTGATTTGATAACTACGTTCATATTTGAACGCATCGAATCGCGATGATATAACAGTAATAAAATAGTAATTATAACGGCGCGAATATTTCTCTTGAATATAGTATAAGTGGCGTAATTGCGATTCCGCGTTTGATTAAAATTCCAGTAGCAGTCTGGCTGGCGTTTGCTGTAAATTTAGTGAAAAGTTACAGGCAAACCGTACTGGCTGTTTCTCGTATCGCGAATAAATCGCTCTTTGGCGTCTGATATAGAAAATTATACCGGCACTCCTTTTGTACGCTCCAACGTACCTATACGTTTGATTTACGCTCGGATTCCGCGCGGTGCGAATCCCACCTGTTCCGTCGCGAACTTATTCGAAGGTATAGCCGCGGGTAACGATCGCACGTACAACCCACAAATTTTGATAGACATTTAGTGTTACGCAGATACGTGAATCATGCTGTTTCGTCGAGGCTCATAAATTTTCCCGAGTCGTTAATTCTCGTAAACTCTCAATTCTTATGTTCTGTTTCTATTATTGGTACATTTTTATAACTTTTTGATCGTATTTAGATTTAAATCGATTATCAATTTTATTTATGTCGCGCGTTATATTTAATAACACGCTTAAATATTTTTTTCTGGATAATATGTTGTATTCTGAATATCGCTTATTTTAACAAATCTAGTTTAAGAATAGTATATAGATATGTACAACTTTTTTTAACTTATATATTAATGTAAAGAATATTATCTATTAATCCATTAAATATATTATTCATTAATTATAAATAATTAGAATTTTAGATTTAAATTTGTATCTCTGAGAAATTAAATAAATATTGATTTATTATCTATTAATTAATCTTTCGAATCCCATGCTAATTTTAAAGACGTAAGTTCCCAAAGTAAGGCGAACGATTGGCTCCAAAAAATTTTCTGTATAACAGCATGTTTATGACGACAAAAATTATAAAAATATAGCAAGTAAACGTTTCAATACGTAAATATAATACAATATCATTTTATATATAGATATAGAACATTTTTAAAACTATAATTAGATGATAATGAAATCATTATTATCTAGTAGTACTTGTTTGCTATATTCTAATTGTTGTACAATATTTGTTATTGCACAACTTTACAAATAACTTAAATTTATAATCAATTTTATTAAATTAGTAATAATTGTTTTAACTGTAAATAAATTAACTCTTTAAAATAATATTCTCAAGAAGAATTTATCTCAAGTACACGTATCTTTTTAAAAATTGTGTACATTATGCATTTATTTGTTTTAAACAAAAGCTATAACTTAAAAATTAAATTAGAGAAACCACTCAAATCTTGTAACAGAATTATTATGATAAAGATCATTTTTGAGGCAAACGCTTGAGAGTTGAAAGTTAAATCACATAATTACAGTTTTTAAGAAAGAAAAATAGTTATGCAATTATATATTTAATTATCTTTTGTGAGTAACAAAGTATTGATATTAATTGTCCATTTTAATTATATTCTTTGTCAAAGAATTACACCGCTACATCTTAAAGCGCAGTCGAGCAATTTGGTGGTATCTCAATCTCAATCTCTAAGTAGAACTGCATACTCTACATCGCGGAAATATTGAAGCACTCCTTGTTAAGTTTCCGCTCCGATTCGCTGCAATCAGCGGGCCGCGTCTATGAAAACGGAGAGGAAATATAAAACGCCGCCGCGCCGTTCCGAATTGTCGCTGGCTCGAAATCATAAAAGTACTTGTACACTGTGATTCTTTTTAATCAGAAGTAGTATCTCAAAATATACTCTTTCCGAAATGAACACTTCCTCAAAAATTAAAAGACTTAACGAGATAATCTTCGTAATTTAAGGAAAAGCTTTATATATTACGTTGTCAATTTAAAATTCCCGCTTAAATAAATAATTTTCCCGCGAAAAATTGTTTAGCGATTAAATGCGTTTATTTTTGTAGAATGGTATTACATATATTACTTTAGATTTGGAAATATTTTTCCAAAATTAAAATTCCAAAATTACGCATTAATACTAATGTGTAGCGTAAAATTTATACCGAGAACGAAAAAAATTTTTGAAATTGACATCTTTACCATTTCTTAGTCCGGCTTGAACTGTTAGGCACCGCGACAACATTTATTTGATATAAAAGCTCTGCAATTTGTACTTACACGAAATTAAAGACTACTAAATTACACGAAAAAATAATGTGCAGTTCTTAAATTTAAATTTATGCCCGATTCTATCAATGTAGTTTAATTTTAATCTTGGTTCAACTAATTCTTCATCTTTTTGTAGTTCTAACAATAAGAATTAGAAGAAAATGAAGAGTAAATTGAACGGTGATTAAAATTATACTACATTGGTAGAAACAACCATAAGTTCAATTCCAATTGTAAAATTAATCTACATTGATAGAAACGAGTAACTAATTCTATACGATATCGGTCTACGAAAATTTTTTATGTGATCTGTATGTAATATTGATATAGTAATATGTAGTAATGTATTAATTACACGTAATTGTATGTGTGTAAGCTCCTATTGAATCGGTGAAACAGACTTTATGCTCCCTCTAACAACTCTAATTTAGACGAACACAATCGCACGTTCGTAAATTATTTGAATACTGAGCTTTTTTATACTGTTTCTAAGTATTTTATTTGCATTTCAATATCGCATCATTATTTAACAGCGGAATTGCGAGACACTCTCTGTAATACCCGACTCCATCTTACTTCTAAGATACTTGACATCCAACGGAGGTAATAACGAGCTAAGTACAAAACATTTTTGATTCTATGGTCTGCCGCAACTCCTACGTCTCATATATAATAGATACATCTCTTTGCGAGTCATCCTTTTTTTTCTCTTTCTCTTCACCAATCCTTCTTCGGTTCTATTTGATTGTCGCATTTACGTGCGACCGTTTTGCCCATCTCTCGACATCGCGCGGTATCAAGATCGGCTGCCATTATAGTTTGACCCAGTTTTTCTTCAATTTACCCCGCTCGTCGCGGTACGCGTCATACCTACTTATCCACGTATGTATGTGTATATACACATTCACCAACCTTCGAAACCACTTCGCACACGAGCAGTTTCGTCGTCCCGTCCAATTTCTACGACGCGTCTTCGCTGCGTTTTCTCCGTCTCGTCTTCATCCTCCCGCGCGCCCAAAGCGGATACGTTCCTCAGCACGAAAGGGATTCCCAGGCATTCATGCGAATTTCAATTTATTCGGGTACGCTTCGCGTCCTCTTCCTAGATGATGAGGAAAGAGCGCTTTTGATGACGATGACGGCGAGCTTAATGAAACGATCGGCCTGTACGTGACATTTAAGAGTCGATTACTTTGACATCGATCTTTGCTAGATTTACTTGGATGTTCTATAATTGGGTCGTTCTCTAGCCAGATTAGAATCACATAATGTCATTCTAATATGTAAAAAGGTACAAATCGATTCGAATAAAGTTCCGAAATCACCGGCTCCTAAATCGCACTACTCCGCTTTAAAATGTAATTATTGTACTTACACATTTTCTTATATATACGGATTATTTAAGAACTACATGTTACTGCAACGCCACTACGTTATATGAAGTGCAGTAGGAGTGTTGTTACTTACGTAAATAAGAACTACAGAAAATATAAATTAAATAGCTTATGTTTTGGTAATTAATCATGATTAGAGTATTATTAAAATTAGACTAATAGAATTAAAGTTTTCTTTACGTTCTTATTTGTGTTATAAACGAAGTTTTATAAAATACCCTAGTTTCCTACACCACGATGTAATCTCCTAAATCGCATCTAATCTTCTAAATTGCACGTTGCCTAACTTTCTTATATTTCTTATATTTTTATTCTATTTATTATATTATGTAAAAATATATATTGTAAATCTGCAAAGTGTTTATTTTGTTTCATATGGAAACTCTTCAAATTACTTCCTGAAATTATCACACTGAAAGAAAAGATTGGTTGCTGCAACAATTTAGTAAAATATGGCATAGCATTTTTATATGGCTGCAGCAACCAATCTTTTCTTTCAGTGCATGTATTTCAGAAATTATGAAGAATATTCTGAAGTTTTTAACAGCATACTAAAACACAACCTTTTTCCTTTTTTATATATTTTTATATATTTTTTTGCATTATTATATTTTAAATATAGAATTTTAATAAACCTGCAAATGATTTTAGTAGAAGTGTAATTTTTGCAACTTATGGTGCGATTTAAGGGTTTTCTAAAACCGCTATTTACAGGCTTGTTACAAATTCTAATTTAAAATGTTGTAATAGTGCAAAAAAAAAAGATTGTGAAAAAATACATAAAAAAGAGAAAGATTGTAGTTTATTATGCTGTAAAATACTCAAGAATATTCTTCCACATTTCTAAGTTATATCTTTATGTGAAAAGTGGTGTGATTTCGGCAACCTATAAACGTTTAATTATAAGGAGCCTATCCTAAAATCTAATTGAAACGAGCAATCTCTCTTATATATTTCTTTCTTTTAGATATTTCGTTTTGCTGCTTTTGTAAAATTAGGAAAGCATCATTTTCCTAACTGAGTAGCGCACGTTGAAAATAGAGAAAATTTTATGTCAACGACACTTTTCGTTTTACGAAAAGTGGATCACTATATTTTTGTCGCTTTCGCCGATATTCAATAAACAGACTGCTTCGATTTCGATCGGCGACAGCAGCCGTTTACAATTATTAACAATCGCTTACGAGTGTCATAACTCATGGCGAACGGTACTCTTAGAAAATGAGGAGACTGGGCTCGTGTAAATCCAGCAGTGTAACGACGCGAATGCAAGTTCGGCGAACGGAGGAGAGAATAGATACGCGGCCGAGCGCAGCTTACCTCGGTTATAATGGATCTCATTACTTTTATCGCTTGGACATACATCTACCCGAACTCCGAAATTACCTTCTTCCGTCGCTTCCTCTTCCAGCTTCGATCCCGCTTACGCTCCAATCTACATGCAAAAATTCCAGATGAGGCAAGGCGCGCATCTTTCCACGGCCATCTCGAACGGCCATCTGCGGCCCCTAATTTTTCGTTAAAATTGCGCGCGATAAGACATATATATATATATATATATATATATATATCGCATCTTTATGAGGACTTTTTTAAGCTCCTTCGAGAAATACACTTTCTCGATTCGTTTCTCTATGATGGTCGAGTAACTTCTTCACGAAATTGACATCAAACTTTAAATCAATTTCTTTCAGTTATCCATCTATCTTTTTGTATAAACTTTTTCTTGCTGCTACGATATAATCTTTTGTTTTTGAAAATTTTTCCATGTTACTCGATATCCAACACCAATATACGCGCGCATCGCCAGATTACTTAATGATCCGCTTAATAGACTGATTATGAGAAATTATAGAATTACGCACGGATGCACAGCCCGATATGAATCGTGATCGCCGTCGCACGCGAAATTACGTAACGCAAAACCACAGCCGATCACGTCGGTTTGCCTTTGCATCGCATTAGCGAAACGCGGCGAGTGCATTGCAAATAAAATCAAGTTGCGCCACATCGCGTAAACCCCGATAAACATCGAACACGTTATCGCGCTATTCGCGGCCAACCAAGCCGTTTGAAACTCGGCTCAAAATGTGCTTGCAGATCCGAAAACGAAATTACGGTTTTGTGTATCGTGTTAAGAGACTGATATATCAAATACCGTGTACGCGCAACCAGTTGACAATTAACTTCGATATTGCATTAGTCTCTCAGCTTCAATTCTTTCCTGATTAGCTAATTTTAAATAAAATATAAAATATCTTTGTATATAAAAAAATTTTTTTTTATTAACTTATGTTTTACGATTTATATAATTATTTACTTATTTTATTTCGGTTTGACTGAAGACTCAATAAGTTGAAATTGTTCCATGTATTAATAAAATTGATACTTATTATTAAATTTATTTAATATCTTTTTATTGCTCGTCTTGGTGTTTTTTTTTGTTCCATTAATATTGTTTTGCATGAAATATTTCGATTACACGCCCGCATAACACAACGAGGAATGATTCATCAAATTAATGTCGAATCGATATCGAATTGACATCGAATCGATGATAATTGATGATCATTAATTGATGATCATTTCTCGCTGTGGGAAAAGTGCTCTCAATATAAATAAATTGACTGGGAACAATTTGACTGAAACTTGATATTTATTTATCGACATTAAAATCATGCGAAGAAAAAATTGGCATTCTCTGTTAAAATTAGAACGGATCTCCCAATATGAAGCCTTATAACAAAAGGAATGAGATATCTCAAATGCTTTGTAGCGCGTCGCGAAATAATAACGCATCCGTCCGCACTTTAATTGCACGAGAGACTTAACTGCGAGCACACCCGATTGTACGGGGATGTTGGATATTACCGATATACCGCGGTCGTATATCGAAATTACACGATTACTCGTGTCGCCGCGAGCGGAGAGAGCGTCTTGATTAAAACGTTTTGCATAACAATGGTATTGGCCGTAGCAGCCGGAACGGAGTTGCCCAGTAGAGTCGTAAATATGGACGTTTTTAATAAAAGCGACTAATTTAACGCGCCGCCGATCTACTGTTAGAAAAAAAGAAGCCACTGATTGTATTATTATCGGATCTTTTCTGCTCTTCCCTTCTCTCCCCTCTTCCCCCCTCTCTCTCTCTCTCTCTCTCTCTCCCTCTCTCTCTCCTTCCTAAAAAATCGTTTTCTAGTGCATGTTTATTTTATAAATCGAGCCGCTACAAAAAAAAAAAGATCGCGGTGAAATCGAAAAGTCCGCTCCCGTAATCCTGAAAACGTAAGTACGTGCACGGACTGTTGTTTACTAGAAATAAAATCTGCAAATAAGGGCGGCGAGAACATTGTAGGTTTGTTATAAAAACGTATATACACGGTAGTGTGCTAGTAGTAAATGAATATATATGTGTCTCTATACGTTCACGTTACTTGGATTAAATTCTGCATTCGCGATATCGTTCGCTCGTATACCTTGATACTAAATACAGAGATTGCGATATGGAAATCACGCGCTGCAAAATCACTCCTCTATCTCCGATTATCTCATATCATTCTCTACGATATTTATTTCTAAAATAATCAATTAATGCAACAGTCACATGTACTCAAGGAACATATGCCTTTGTAGGCACACGAGAGTTTCCGCGTGAAACGCGCTTTGGGAGTAATTTGCATGCCCGACGGGTACGAAAAGCGTTTAAGGTCGTTCTGAGGGGGGAGGGGGAGGGGGGGGGCTTCCGGGGCTAAGTAGTAGGTGCTTTTACATATAACCGCGCGCGCGCGAGAGATGTATATTATCCATGGATCCGTGCGCGCGAAACGAGGAAGGAAGGATCCCGGAAACAGCATTTAACCGGAGAAGTACGAGCCAAGTTTATCCAGGTAAGCTGCTCTACAACGAATCTCATGGCGCCATTGAAAATCTAGGATATTCTATCCGTTAGTGTTTCACTTAACATTTCTTCCTGTCAATTACATCTTCTAAATACTGTAAGAAGTCGTGTAGGAAAAGTTTTACTAATATACATGTATTTAGCCCTCTGTCTGCAATCTGAGTTTTTTTTAGCACAAATGAAATTTCACTCCTAAATAATATTTTTCCGAAATAAAGAAATCCAGTTTCTCCCTCCAAAATAACTGAGAAACTCAGTTATTTAATTTGATAATGTAATAGAAAGGTTGAAAAGAAAACCCTAAACTTTCCCACATTTTTTGAAAGCTTAGAATAGTAAAAAACAAAAAGACTTAGATTGTAGATGGAAGAAACATGATTGTAAACGAAAAAGTTAATTATTTTATTATTTTCAAAAAGATATTTGCTACGTAGAAAAATAAATTGAAAGATACTAAAACGAAAAGTAACGAAATTCGACATTTCAGAAGAAACTTAAATTAAAGAACGCTGAACATTGTCGAGACACATCTACCATATACTGAGAAAAAAGATTATACTTCAAAATTTATTTGTGACAAATATATAATATTTATCTTACTGAAATAAATCTTTATTTAAATACGACGAAATAAAGTTTTATTTCTAGCAAATAAGTCATTTTATTTTTTTACAATTAATGAGATATATTTCACAGAAATATATATTTTGTCATCGCAATCAAATTTTTTCACAATTTATAAATATTAAAGAAAGCATCGTAAGTAACATTTGCTTCATAATACTTCGATATTTTTCAGTATTTATCCCTCAGTATTGTCTATATATGCTTTTGTCATTTTGCCTCTCTTCAATTGCGTGTATTTGACTACAATATCTCATGATATCATCAATATTTATTATCATGAAATGTGACGTGTCCGCGACATATTCTGTTGCATTCGAAATAAATCGCACGGGATATATTCGATGGTTATAGATATATTTTCAACAAAATGCATTCGATTATGCAACAAAATTTTCCAGGACTAGTTCAACTGGAAAAATTAATTACAGATTAATATATCGAGTATGATATTTCGTACCGATTGATTCGTATATTTAATTAAAATTGTAGCGTGGTACAACAAACGGTGGGCCTAAATGAATGGAAGAGGCAACCGATAATTTATCAGTAGCTCCGCATGCGAACCGCAAAACAGTCGATATTCATTGAATCATTCACCACGATGACGCTTCGGGCGGAACAAATTTCCGGTTCGAGCAAACGTGACTATTAGCTATATATCGTGCGGCCAGTGCCATTAATTGAAATCTCAATCTGTACAAATAAGACTAATTACAATGGTTGCGAGAGGATAGTGTATTTGTATTGAAATTTCCAATCATCTGTAGCACCTGATAATTTTGATAACAACCTTTTTCCGTTCATTATGAATGAATGGATCATCAGTCCTCGTAGACTTTTATTCGCTGTTTATCATGATCCTACTCCGTCTCTCGCGAACGAAAGACAAATCGCAAAGTTTTTCCCGAACCTTTAAATAATATATCAATAGAATGGAAATGAACGGCACGTTATTTGTATCAAGATCGAACTAGTCGTCGTAGTTCGGCGGCACTCTATCTCACGATGAACTCTCCCGACAAACAGTATTTACGTGACCGCAAATTTCACCGTCGAATGGGAAATGACGTACGGCGATGCGCTCTCGTCAGGTCGTTAGCGACCCCTTGTTTCCGGAACGGCATGAAACAATCGCTTCGTCCGTTCCACATGTCGTGTATCGTTCAATTAAAGGTCCATTTCGCTCTCTCGTGTCAAACGCCGTCTCGCAGTAACCGAGTTCCGTTCTATTCGGCTCGTGTTACGGCATCGTGGCTGGCCTCGGCCAGTTCGCTCGTTGTGGCTCGCAAACTTTTGACATTAAACCCCGAAAGTGCCCGCGCGTCGAATGCAAACGTCCCACGGCCGAGAGTGAGATTTTTATAATCGAAGTTCGTTGCCACTGAACTGAAGTACATGAAATACGATTTTACGGGAACTTCTGTTTTTGTTTGCTCAAGACTACTATTTTTTTCTTTTATCGTTAAGCGACGAAACTTTTGTAATCGGGCTATTCAACGTTGAATTCTATTTACGAATGAAATGAAGATAAATTTTCGGAATGTTTTCCTTTATATTTATCTTGCAAATATTGCTATAAACCAGCAATTCTAATTTTCTTTATTTCACATATTGCCACAAGTACAAAATATACTGAAATAAATCATTTATATGTATGTACAATCAAAATTTCGTCGATATTGTGGCTTATTAGAATAACCAAATTTTAGTTAAGACTTAACTAAACACTTTTAAATAAAAAAGTAAGAAAGTTTTGTTAATCACATATCGACACAATTGTTATAGTACGTACAGAATAACGAACTTCTTTCAGTGTATTGTAAAACGTATTATATTATTTGTAACGTTACACTCATTAGCCAACGTCTGGCAATTTGAGTTGTAAAATGATTTCATTTGACCGTTATAATGGATTTTGGAAAGAAATTCCTCACAATATCAGAACATTGGATACATATTGAAATTTTACATTAGTGACAGCAGTTTTTTTTCTATAATATTCGTATCAAATAACGTTTAATGTTTTAAATGCTGCTTGATTTTCCATCTTTGACACGTTATTCTGTATGCATTTTGAATGAAATTTACGTCCGATTTATCTCGAATGACGAAAACTGAAAATATGAGGGCAAAGTTTAATCGGAACTATATGCGGGGACGTACATTTTCATTACTGCGATTGCCTTTATAGAAACGTGCAAATGACGTATATATGTATATATGTATATATATATATATATATATATATATATATATATGTATATATATATATTGCATTATTCGAAATACAACTTGAAAAATATCAATTGCTATTGCATACCATCGTTTCAAAGGCTTCGCAATTTTTTACTGAGAAACGTATCAAATGCAACAGTACAATACATTTCGATTTATTTGCTCTTATTGTCACGTTGAGTAATAGCAATGTTTATGTTATTTATTGTACACTTCTCTGATATTTCAGATATAAAGATTTGAAAGAAATTCGGAAATTCAAAATGTTTTAATAAACTAAATGTTAAAAAGTAAAGTAAGGTAGTAACAATAATTGTATAAATAATAGTTTTAGCTGAAAAATATTTTTTTAATATTTCATAAATTTAAATTGAATTTTTAAAAAATTAGATAAACTTAAGTTACAATGTAGATGAATACTATGATAACTCGTTAACGTACAACAAGATTGGATATTAATCGTATAACTTAATCGCTTTTGCGCCATCGTCAGTGCTGAATATTCGAATACCGATCGACGACACTTCGTCATCGCGGGTAATTCGATCGAGAGCTGGTACGGTTTATCGGTACGCCGGTCGATGTCCAAATATATTCGAGCTCGAGTGGTCAACTTGTCGAAACCGCCGACTGACCACTCGGCATACCACCCTCTCTCTGCTCACTCCGAACTCGCTGTAGCTACGATAGTATTTGCATGTTGTACTATATTTCACTTGACACGCCATTTAATTAATTTTTAATATAATAAATATTGAATAAATAAAGATCTGTAAAAAAATTAAAAAATTAGAGTAAACTTATATCTGTTTGAACTTTATTGGCACATCTAGTTCATGCGAAGAATCTTCTAAATATATGAGTTATTGTTTCATTTCATGATGACAATCAGCTGTGTTCACATTATCTAGTAGACATTTGATGTTTCAAAAACTTTTCTTTCCTCATTGACAAAAGTAAATGCTACGGATTTATGAATGACTTAAGAAGTTCCACAGTGAAATCTATTTCGAAATTTTGTTGGCTTGGCCGACCAAATGATGTCTGACAAGATTCTCGATAGTCTTCGCCAGTTGAAGATCAAAGATAATCAGTGACTACCGTGACGTTTCTCCCGAAGGCCGTTTTTGCCACGACTGCAAAAGGGTCTGTTTGACTTTCGTCTTTCTATCCGCTTCTCTATCTTCTCTCTCGAGTGCCATGAAGTGGCGAAGAGGTCGGAGGAAAAGTGGGAAAAACGAGAGAGAAGACGACTTGCCTGCCAAGTTTCTGAGTGCACCACTCGCTGCAGCACGGCTTCACTCCAATGGAGAATTTATCGTTTTCGATGACGCTACCGATTCGACGATGCTACATACATTTTTGATCGAAACATGATTATGGTATATTCCATATAAATTTTGATTGCGATTACGTTACATGACACGATTCTTCTCTCGACAAAAATTAATTGATTTTAGTCAAGTTTTGTACAATATTCCTAATTCAGATCTTTCTCTGTTCAGAAATTTTAGAGAGCTACATGTAAGCAAAAAATAAAAAATAAAAAAGATATTAAAAAATTATTTAGTTGAAAATCAATGTATATAGAAAGTCAAATTGCGAAAATTTTATATATACATATATATATATATATATATATATGATGTAATATTTAAACACAATATTTGAAACTAAATGTTATATCATTAAGATCATAAAAAATTATAAAATGAATAAAAAAAATTTATTTTATATAAATAAATATTAGATTGTCGCTTGGAAATTACATTAAGAGAATTCTGATCTAATTTCTAAAATTACTACAATTACTTAAAAATGTTGTGTTTACAAAATTAAATTTAAATTTTCATATAATATTATAGAAATTAAGTAAAAAATTTAATTTTTATTAAAAGTACAATTGTGATTTTTAATAAAAATGTTTATCACAATATGAAAATAAATTTAAATTTTTAAAACAGGAAAATAGATTTTAACAATGATAACTTTAAGGAATAAAGCTTTAAAAACAGATTTATGAATTTTTGAGAAAGCTATTGATAAGATCTCTGAATAAATCTTTTGGAGATACTGAAGAAACGTTGTTAGATTACTAAAAATTTTAGTTCTTTTAACATTTTCTTTAATGTATAGGGTGTCCTGAGAGAAAGATACTTCTTCCACCACTCACAGGAAGGTAGATGGGATTGAGATGAACACAAAAATCCCATACCGTTTAGCGATATTTGCATTAATAATCGATATATAATAATCGATAATATTAATTTTTGTAATTGTAATAAAAGCACACCGAGAGAAATGTGTGAGCGGCGATATCGGAAGCCGAGCAACAGCGCGCTTTTCATCTTGCCTTTCCAACGCGCTGCAGCCAATACTTGATAAACTGGACCGAGTTATTTCTCGAGCGGTTGAGAGCGTTTCTTCTAGCACACTCTCATTAGTACAATTACAAAAATTAATATTTCAATTATTATTGCAAATATTGCTAAAGTACACAGTATGGGACTTTTGCGGTCATCTCGATTCCATCTATCTTTTTATAAATAGTAGGAGAAGTCTTGCAAGACACTCTGCATATTGGACAGCGTATAATAATGCGAACCATTTTTAGCGGTATATGCTCTATTAATGTGCAGTGTAGCATTTCTTGTCATTTGAAAGCCAAAAAAAAATTTTCTTAAAATTAGTTTCTCTTGGTATTAAATCTATGTAAAATATATGTGTTTGAAAAATGAAAAAGTTGTAGCGTTTGGAAACAAATATAATTTTATTCTACAAAAAATCGATTTTATATTGAAAGAAATGTTATAAATAAACAATAAAATAAAAATGATAGGTCTAATAGGGAGAAGGGATGAAATCCTGGAGAAAAATTATAATGAACTGAATGAGCTTTGTGCATGATTGATCGATTAGTTAGTTATCCTGTACAATGAAAAGTGCGATTTCAATAAAAACGCATCTAAAGTTTTTCTTGAAATTTCATTCGTCATGACGCTTATAACTGAAAAATCCAATTGAACATTTAATCTGCTCTGCGCCAGAACCACAAAATATATTTTCCGCGTCCTCGAAAAGGAAGGCCTCTCGCTAAGTTGTTTTTTCCAAAATTGATTTTTTTACCTGTTTTACAGTAGTTTCCCCCTTAAATTTATAAACTTGTATTTGACTCTTTCCTACGCGAAACAAAATTGAAAATTTCATAATCACGTTAAACATCAATAAACCAGAAGTTACCGAACGCTCTACCCTTTATCTCAATATCACCAATATTCCCGATGTATGTCCATGAAAGGGTACCGATAGCTCGATGAAAGTTAATCGAAGCAACGTCTCTCGAATTTTACATGCGTCGATAAGCTTAACGAATCGATGCGGTAATCAAATAACGACTCGACTCGTTCTAGCGGAAATCATTGGAAAATTCACGAACGGACGCGACGGATTTTTCCGCGTCTGCTTTTCCGATGTCTTTCTGCCTGACGATCGATCGATTGCGAACAATAAAGAATTATCAATAAAGAATTATCAAGTTAATGGAGAGCGATAAAAAAGTACAAGTACAAACGAATCGAATTGATTACTCGGTGACATGTGCGATACGAATTTTAAAGTGAAAATACCGCAATGCGGCCGATAACAATAATATTGCGTCTCGGTACTTGGTACAACGGTCGTTTGATCAATAGTCGTGGTAGCAGATCGTCACGCGAACCTTCATTTCGTTGTATAAATGCGCATTCTCGTTATTGGCTACGTTCAGCAGATTTATAACAGTTGAGTGAACGCTCGCTGCTCTTGATAATATTCTTCCGGATCTGAAAGTCTGATTGAGTGATCTAGAAGAATACATCAATAAGTGCTCACTCAATTGATGAATCTGCTGAAAGCAGTCATTCTTTGTTCCTCACGCATTACTAATTAAGATTATACGCTTCGTAATTAACGAAAAATTAGGAAATTGGAAATACATATTCAATATCAAAAGTGTTCAATATAATTGTTTGTCCTATGTCCATTTCTAACAATGTAGATTAACTATAATACTACTCTTTAATTTACTTTTTATCTCTAACTTACTTTATATCCTTTTCTAATTTTTAGAACCAGGAAAGGATATAAAGTAAATTAGAGTTAATCTACGTTGGTAAAAACGGGCATTAGAAAAATAACTAAACGGGCCATTATTCTATTACTACGTGTACATCTATTTTATCTTGTTCTTTACGACCGTCTTTACGGTCCATGATTCGTTTGAATGATGAATCACAGCTTACATAGCAATCCTTAAATCTCGTTCATCAGTGGACTGCAAAATTTTTAGCTCTCTCTCTCCTTGAAAAAGGCGTTTCAAGGTGCCAAATGCTCCAAACGAATTTCCGCTTGAAGACCAGCCGTTAATTCAAGGGAGTGTCTTTGACATTCTCCTCTACCCTTTATCAACACACGATATTTTCAAGAAAATCTTTCTCTCTTTCTCTCCGGCGATTGCAATTCACTGCAAACTCAGTTTCGGACACAGTCGTCGCAATCTCGACACGCCTTTCAGCGATTCTTTTCATCTACCAAAGAGCCTCTTCACAAACTCTCGTTTGACGATCTTTACGGTGATTTGCGCGTAAAATGCTAACTGAGTGGAGCTTTGTCATATAACTGATAATTCTGATGTTGTTATAAATTTGTTCGAAATTTAAAAGCTAATCCTTTCACACTAATCTCTCTTTGATTAAAATAACTCTATCCGATGCAACGTCAGAAATAACAGCAACGCTATTGCTCATATCTCATCGTTATTTCTATATTTTGTGTATGTGATCGAGTGCTTTGAATCGGTCCATTTCCTTCGCGGTCGCATACATATATGCGGAATCTTTTGATGTAGATGACATACGAATTAGCTAGCTTTCCCGGTAGTTTCTTGCTTTGAGGTGTCCAACCTCAAACCGACATATGCTGGCCGTTCTCGATGCATTTCCGAACAATTTAGATCATTCATATTTAAACCGTACACACACACACACACACACACACACACGCGCGCGCGCGCGCGCGTGCGCTCGCTCGCAATATCTATATGCATTTACAGTGAATGCAAAAAGTATTCATACAAGAGGGATTTTTATAAAAAATGACTTATTAATAAAAAAATAAGCATTAATTAACAATTTATTAACAATAAATATGTTCCAATATAAACGAAAAAGTTTCATGAAAATTATAATCTTGAAAGCTTTTCTCGACCAACATACTCGTAAATATTTTTTGTATGCTGAAATTTTTAATTTTTGCTTATTATTAAGAGATATATTTTAAACATATAAAAAGAAGAGCATAAAAAACCACAGCACAAGTTATAATTTGTGATATTTAATTATTATTACATTAATTAAAACATTAAACGTTATATATGTATATATTTTAATTATTACACATATCTTTTTAGATAAAATAATTTTGAGAAATATACAATATATTTTATTTTTTGTTGACCCTATATTATTCGTATAGTTGTGTTTTTAACGTAATTACTCGCGTGGAGTGCTTCTGACACTCCAACATTATATCTCAATTTTCGTTGTTCTCTTTGATGATTTTAAATTAAATAAAAATTGACAATATTCCATCCATTTAGCTAAAGATAAATGTAATTTTTAACTGTGAAACAATTTGCGCCAAAAATATAATAATATATATAAATAACATTTATACAATACATTTAGCGAATTCATAAATGTCCTGGACTTCACGCGAGTAATAAAGAATTATAAATTAATATTTATTTTCTAAAAATAACATTTTTTAAGAGATATCTCCTCTGCACGAATTTTTGCATTTACTGTATATATTTTATATGTAATGTCTTATTTTCCGTGAACGTAAAATTTTCAAGCGACTTACGTTACAAACGATCTTGTAAATCACTGCTATTACGGTTTTTAATGTCATATTAATAAATGATAAAATGTTACAACGATAAGTCCTTTAATGCTTTGCTGTGCTTTACTTTTCAGTTTTCCGCGTTCTCGTTTATATATAGACGCGATCATTTTTGTCATTCGCCATCAGCGTGAGAGGAGTTTACTTCTGGATGCAAGTATCTCCGAAGATAGTCTCTTTAATCGAAATCTTCGTACTTTTCTTTGCTCCATCGCTCTCTTCCTCTCTCGCTCGTTAATTGCCACTTCCAATTTCAACTAATTACTTTTCGCCAAGTTTCTCATGTCTCACCCTAGCTCATCCCTTTTCGATCCGTTATCATCGCCAATGCGAACTTTTACGGAGCGGACGGTAATAGCGTATCTCGAAGAAATCAGCATCACCGTTCTTATTCAATGAGCATATCGTGTGAAAACTATAGCTTTTTATCTACAAATCGTCTCAAATTTGAAGAAAAGTATTGATTCTTTTTTGTGAAACTAAAAGAAATAAGTTTAAAATTACATACGATAGTAATAATATTATATTGAAACAAAATTATAAAATGAAAAATCTAGGTCTACTGCATATTTTGCATATTTTTACATTTTCTAATTTTAAAGCAGATATTCTAAGAAATGAACAGTTTGAACTGCTGCAATCTGGTTTCCATAGACTCGTGTAAACCGAGAGCATTATCGTCTTCATGTTAAATTGATTATCCCAAGAAATAACACGTAGTCGTGTTGACATTGTTCTGACGTTGTATAAACTATCGATGATATGAAATTATGTAAGCGATGGCGTACAGAATACAGAAGCATTGAGAAATAACGAATAGCTGCGAGAGCTATTTCTCGATTTTCATCTCTACGGTTACAATAATACGCGCGTCTAGACACGGTTCTTCTGATTACAAAGCAACTTTGACACAACAACTTGCGTATGCTTGCGTTATTTTTGATACCATTATGTATATTCGCCTTCCACTAATCGAAATTACGTGATGGCACTGAGATAATCTTCAATTTTATCTTTCTTGCCTTCTTTAGATTTTTCTAAGAAGTAAAACTCTAGAAGATACTATGATTGGATATTTTCTTTTTGAAGTCCAAGATGTAACAACCGCTATGGAATCATTTTTTTCAATATCTAAATATAGACAATTAGAATACAACAAAATGCAATATATAAATTTAAGATTCGAAGAACACACAAATTGAAAATTAATTTTTATATTAAACTATTGCTTGCGTTATATTTTTCAAAATTCCGCAGCATCAAACATTGTTTATTGGCTGAATTCATCGCACGTAAGATATATATATATTCAACATGTGATCACGGCGTGTCTTAATTCGCGTCGCACGATAAAGTTTCGCAACGTGAAATTAAAGTAAAATGCGAAGTGTATATCCGCGAGTGTCATTACAGGATGCCGCGCGTCGTTCTGGGCCGTGGAAATGCAAGGCAGCGCGTGGATGTATCCATTACCTCCTCGG
The DNA here is from genome assembly GCF_024713525.1 of Acromyrmex echinatior. Classification (NCBI taxonomy): domain Eukaryota; kingdom Metazoa; phylum Arthropoda; class Insecta; order Hymenoptera; family Formicidae; genus Acromyrmex; species Acromyrmex echinatior. Next base: position 7,848,518 of record NC_141854.1, read on the forward strand.
TATTTTCTTGGGGAAATTCGTTTCTCCGTTTTCCTGCACCTGCAAACCGGGATACATAGCCCCGGTCCGTGACTCGTGCGGAAACGGAACGGTGTCTGAAGAAGGGGTTAGTCGAGCGTCGGGCAAAAGACAGCGGGGGATGGGAAACGACTCGCAACGGAGCCTCTCTTTAGTGGCTCGTAATTCAACGAGAGCTTTTCTCGAATTCCCTGGCAGCTCGGGGCTGCGCCGAGGATACAAATTTTGCACGCACATTTCCATGGAAACAGCTACCACCGTGGCGGATGAGAAAGGAATAGGGGGAAGTTGACATCGTTGAGATGATACGACGAATGGCGGATTCTTCTCCTGAGCGGAAAAGCGAACGATCAGTGAACATCAGCGTTAAACCGATCGGATCATTCATTTTTTTGAACTATATATAATATTGCACCGTGTCCGCAGAAAGAAAGACATATTACATAGTTATTAAGCTCTTAATACACACGATAATATTCCGATCCTTTTTTTTATTATAAATGTTCTTATCTGACTTAATTTTCATCATTTTTACCAGTATATAAAAATTAAACAAGCTCAATGAATACAAATTTAGAGTGTCTATACAAGGAGTAATGAGCTAAATCTGTTGTATAGACACACACTCTAAATATATATATAAATTATTAAGAGATTCTTATATTATACTTTAACATATGCTTTACTTATATTTTAATATCTTTAGGAAGTATGTAAAGTTATATATTGGAACAAAAAGAAAGGCCATTATTTAATCAGATATTTCTAGTATTACAAAGAAAAGAAATACAAGACAAAAATGACCCAATCATGTATTAAAAACATATTTTTCCATTTAAAAGAGTAAAATTATTATATATCACTCAGCATTTTAAAAGGTGCGAAGAAACAATAAAATTCAATATTTATTTATCACAAACGTCTGTGATGATTCTTTAGAGTGAACAACATGCAGTCTGTCAAATCGAGGTCGGCGAATGTTCATGAAACGTCGAAGGTTAATAGCAAAACTATGTTCTCGCATTGTTATGAAAATCGGCGCGCGCGTGACGTCCGTTATTGTTGGCATCGTATATACCACACAATGCCTAGGTTTCGACATTTCCATACGGAGCAGACTACACAGTCCAAGTTTCTGACAGGTATTTCCGTTTGGACCAATGCTTGGCTGACGATGGTGTCTCGTTGAGAATCGATAGCCCAGACGGTCGACAATGCGCGCCTGCCAGTCACTTTGATATTTTATCAAATCGCCTTGTGCCGTAGTTGTATCGATCTTATTTGTCACTACGATAATATTTGCATTTGAATGCGAAGTTTTTAATATTCATATAAATGTCTCAATCGTATTTTAATTCCCTATATCGTTGTACAATCCGTTGTTACATATACATATACAAATAAACGAAGTAAAATAATAATAATAATAATAACGATGATGTATCGTCATTTCTTACGTGTACAATTGACCCGAATAGATTAAATCGAACACATCCTGTATATTATGTATAATATAGATTAATAAGGAATAAAGAAATAGCGTGTCTTGAATGAAAAAATTAAAACAGAAAATTATTGAGATAAACCATATATGAAAAAACAATTTTGTTGAAGTATCTAAAAATCTAGCTAGATATAGATCAGAAAATAATTTTGTTAAATATTATTAAAATAATTGTATTGAACGCTTATGCTAATTGTTAGAATATAAATTTTTTTGCAGCATTACTTTCTCATCATGCTTCAGTTTTCTACAAAATTATTTTGATGGTCCAACAAAATTATCTTCAGATCTAATATGTAGTAGAATTTTTAAATATTTCGGCAAACGTGTTCTCCTTTCCGTGTAATTTTTTGAATCACGTAAATTTACGGAAATTTCTCTAAAAGACGTGGAAGAAAGGCAAAGTCTTTTAATGACAACCTTCTACGAATTAGCACTAAGAATTAGCACCGATCGATAAAGCTTATTATAGATGTAAAATATCTGCGTACATACAATTGAGATGATTTAAATTATGGTTCCTGTTTTTTAACTGTAGCAATAATTTATACTGAAAAATTGTCTTTACAAATTGATATTTATTCATAATATTGATCAGAAAGTAGTTCTTATAAGAATTGCAGAGTTCAAGCTATTCCCTAAAATGCTGAATAATCTCAAAATAAATAATCGTTTCTAAATACATCTCTTTCCTTTAGCTTCGTCTCGAAAAATACCTGATTCGTAGATCTGGCGCCGACATTATAATAATTTGACAGTCATTTTAGAACGTATATCATAATATGTATGTATCTTTACGAATGAATCCTCTTTTCCTTGCTTTCAGAATTCATTTATCAAACAATTAATTTTTTTTCATATTTTTAATAACAGATCATCATCAAAAATTACTAATAAGAAACGCGAATTTTTTTCTAATAAATAACATTTATCAAAATATTACTTTTTACAAAAAAATCTGCATTGCAAATTTTTGTAATATAGTTTCGATATAAATAGCACATAAGGAGAAAAAGAAAGCAATTTTAAAATACATATAACAATGCCTTTAATTGAAAATTTATTAAGAAAGATATCTGATTCTTTATTTACCATCTATAATAAAAATGATTGTTTTATTCCATTCTGTTCGGCTTATATATTTGTTGGGTAAAACGGACCGTCGTCATTCGATCGGATAAATATCTCATCGTCGACGTAGCGGAGTGGAAAGTGGCGAGAATGTGATGAACATTCGTTTTTTTTTTCTGTCGTGAGAGGTTAGTAGTCTATGTACATTTATTCATGAGGCTGTCCACTCTCTGATATCAGTGTCCGTTAAGAACCGCGTGTGCTTTCATTAAAAACATGACGCCCACGTACTTTGCCATCGAAAGAACACGTAGAATGACTTTTAGCCACAATGAAACTAGGAAGAAAAAAGACATTGGAAAAGACTATATGAAAACATGTCACAGAATACTTTATTTTAAAAAGATACGCGAATAATAGGGGAATCAAATAAAACATATGATACTGAAATTAAAAAATTAATACGAAGAAAGAACAACATTTCACGAACGAAATGTTTGACGGAGGTACATAAGAAGCTTCGCAAGAGCACTGTCTTATAGCGGAGAATGGGATATCTATATATCGATTTTCCTTCGGTCAATTCTCGAATAAATACAAGACAAACGGATGGACCTATCTACCTTCGCTCTTGGTGTCCGTTGACTTTTGTTTGCTTTATTAATATTAAATCAGCGAAATGTTCTACATCAACCAGGCGCGTATTTTCTGATGGTAGCGTTGTCGGGATTTCTATATATGATACGTTTATACAAGATACGTAGTTTCCCACACACACACACACACACACACACACACACACACACACACACACACACACACACACACACACACACACACGCACGCATCACAAAACATAATTTTGCTTATGAATAAATGTAATTATTGCAACACTCGCCAAAGGTACTGAGAGTCCGATGTAACGAATGTTCGCAATGGAAGCGGTCGGAAGTTTTGTTACTTCTAATATGCAAGAGACGTTGGGTTTTTTGCTTAAAATTATATTAAACTTTCCAACCTAGCTGCCAACTATTAATGTACACATAGAATGCAAACATTCATAAATATTCAAGTAGAGCGAGGGTATCTCGAAAGAGCTACTGAGAGATTATTATTTAAACAACATAGACTAGAATAAAGATTAGAATAGAATAATAATTTGAAAGAGAAAAGAGTTAAAGGAGTGCAAACGACGAAAACGTTATTTCGCAATTCCTTTAAGTAACAGATAATTTTGCACTGTTTTTATGTAATTTATATTATTATACACTTACATCACACACATGTATCAATTATGAGTTATATTTACTATATGCAATTTAAAAATTAATTATTAAAATTATTAATTACTTTAATATTGTTCCCATAATACCTACTAATTTGAGAAATAAATTTCAGAAATCGATTATATTACTTAAAAATTAAAATAGTTGGAATTCTCTCTCTCTCTCTCTCTCTCTCTCTCTCTCTCTTTCTCTCTCATTCTTTAAATGCGACTTACCAGTGCAATATTTTTCCGTGGTCAATGTTGTATGATGTCTGTTTGGCACGACGTTTGTCCTGCGGGGAAACTCGAGACGAAGTAATCTTGAGCTGGCAGGTAATATCGCGCGATAACGAGCCTTTGTGGTCCTTTATGTATGTAGTTTTGAGCATTCAGTCCAGAAATTCGATCGAGCATCCACAGTACTGTTTTCGATTTACATCATACCAACGGCGACGACGGCTGTCGCGTCTACATGGATCGTATGTACGTCGACTGTTACAAACTACCTGCATCGTGAATACGTATCTCGATTGTGTTCCACCAATATTCTAACCGCCTGAACGAAGTCTCTTTGTCGAAGGGCGTTTGATTGTACGCACGTTCGAAGATTAAACTTGAATCGAGTCCGGAAACTCGCGTGAGCGGTCGAGTGGAAGCGATTTGCATTAATAAACGCGTTCGGCGACTTTTAATAGTGTGGCGCGCCACCGCGCACTGATCGAATAAGTGAGCCGTAAGTGATGTAACTCGATTCTTGCGCCGACAGCTTCAGCGGGTTGCTGGAGAACGTGGCATTTAATAGGTATTAATAGGTTTATACAGTAAATACGTCGATTTTCGTAAAAAGGAATAAATAAAAGAAAATTAATCAAATAAATAAATATTAAAATTATAATGACAGAGAAATAAATAGATAGATATCGTTATTTATTACGCATTCCAGGATTGCATTCTCTCAAAGTGCCAAACCAGCTATACGAATATAATATACATAAAAGAAACTGTTAACCGAAGTAATAAAATAAGTATAATAAGAACAAGAAAATTAAAGAGAGAGAGAGAGAGAGAGAGAGAGACCAATTAAAAGAAAAAAAAGTTACAAGTTAAATGCTACAACTACATTTGATACATCATAAGTATACATTATAAGTATCATATTGCTGCTTTTTCCCAATACGTGCTATTATACAGTGTCATTTAAAACTCAACTCAGTGCCGGCGCGACAGAACGCGCTGATAAATCGAACGGGATTGCTGGAACGGGGACTTTGAGAGAGAAAAAAGTATGAAAAAAAAAAAATTTCCAAGTTGCGATGTGGCGAGTAACACTAATCGAAGAAAAATCGATTTCGTTTTTAATTTTGACCGGAGTGGAAATCTATTCGAATTCAATTCCATGTACCATACTCGCTAATGATTCTCTCGCTGCGCCGCCGTTTTCGCTGATAATAATTGTGACGAACGCGAAACTCATAAATCGTAGCGCGGACGCCTCGCAGCGATACAACACGCGAATCCTCCGAGTTTCACACAATTTCACACACCATCGAAAACGCTACAAGAGAGAATCGTATTCGAGTTTTAACGAAGATACGAGTCTTCGCGGCGAGGGGTATAGAAAAAGGGGAAGAACATATGATGAGTGCGAAGGTAGCCGGAAAAATAATTGGCGCGTCCGCGAATTATTGCGCACCTGCCCTTCTCTCGTTTCGCTTTTAATTAGGTTACGAAGGTATTGGAGATTTGAATCTCGCGGAAAACGTTCGGGAATAAAAAATATATCGTTACGATGGCTGGTATATAAACTATTTTCTCTCTCTTCGTCTCTCTCTGTTTCTCTTTCGGACGACAAATTCCGTGAAGCGAACAGCAAGAGAGAGAAAGAGAGAGAGAGAGAGAGAGAGAGAGAAAAAAGTGTCTCGCGACATCCTCGCGTCGATTATATGCAGACTGATGCAATCCGCGACGAAGCATGAGCACAAAGCTAAAGCGGCGCAAGCGATTACGCTAGAAAGCCGGTCGGTCGGTGTTTTTTTTTTCTCTCTTTTTTTTCCCCCCTCTTTTTTTCATGCGTTACAAAGACGAACGAGACGCTGAGCGCGAAACGCGCCGTCGGCGTTATCCACGCACAATTTCGTCGGCCGTTCGCGGACCAGAGAGATGCGCGCGGACGCGCGAATGTTTACAGTGTACACAAAGACGCCGCGTGCGATGTACAGGCGTCGCACTTCCAACACATGCACATGCTCGGGGATACACGTATACACGTAATTCTCTCTTCTCTCGCCATTTTCGCTCGTTTACTACGGAATGCAATTTCGTGCCGACGTGGCACATGGCACACAGCGACACAACATCCCACGCGACAGATTGCCGCTTTGTTTGCGCTTCTCGGTACTTCGAAGCGCAATAAAGATCTCGGCACAAGCTGATTCCTGTGGCGGAAAAAGAGACAGAAAATTAAGAAGGGGATACGCGCAAAACAGCCGATGCAAAAATGCATCTTTTTTTCAGATATCGCACGGTTGGATACGATTTTGATATCTCAGTTTACTTGTGTATGGATCCTTTTCTTGGCTTTCTTCGTAGATCTCGATCGAAGTTGCGAGTACTCGGATTTGTGAATTAATTATCTCGATCATGCATTTTACGACAATAAAAGATAAAGTGTTCCTTATACATGTAAAATAATAAACTGTTATAGAAATACGTTTGATGATTGAACAAATTTAAATTATTTTAATCTCAATTTTAATGTTTACGATAGCTTGACATGATGGAAACAGTTCCAATAGCAATATTTTGTTATTAAAATTATTGATAAAATCATTGAAAGTAAAATCGATATTTAATTGTTATTAATCGTTATTAAAATTAAAAGCGACAGAATTTATCAGTATTGTTTCACGTGCAAAAGCTATACGAGAGATTCTCCTTTTACGTTAAATACGCGCGCGAGCGTAATCATAATTAATTGCGACTTGTTCACGTGAGCAGTATTATCCGATAATTTAGCCGCCGTTGGAAATGTTGGGCGAGCAGAGAAATATGAAAATATAAACTCGCGGAATGTATATTGTCGTCGCGCAACGCGATCGCGCGTGGAAACGCATGCAAATTCCCGGGTTAATTAGAGCTGCATTACTACACGGTTCGGTGCGTCGTCATTGTCGTCGTGCGCGATATTACCTGCCTGGAAATGGCTGATCCCTTCCGTGCATCTACCTCGAAAAATTCGCACGTGCGAAACGCCGTAATGCGGGTATGTTATTAAAAAATATGTCGGCTGTCTTACGTATACGGAGGCTTTTATCGCGACATTATACACACGCACACACACACACACACGTACATATACATTAATACACATTAATATAACGCTTATTAACACTTGTTTTGTGTTAGAGATTCTCGACGGGGCATGCTACATTGCAAGTACTCGGAGTTATGTTACAACTAATAGCTATAATCGCAGTAATTTGTAGGAAAAGGAGAAGAAAAAAAGAAGTATTGAAAAAAAGGAGTTTTTTTTAATTATAGATTTCATAAAAATTTGTAAATTGTAAATGCTCTTTACACTTTGTGCACTTTTAAGTTATCTTGAATTTAATGTCTATCCGATATTGTATCTCTCTTTTAATCGTTCATACATTAACGCAAAATGCGCATAAATCGCCTGTCGATACATTAAATATATGCAGAGAGGCAGCTTTCAGAAACTGTCTCGTGCACAAGAGATAAGAAAACGTTTAATCGAGCGCGCGGAACTTGCGGTCGGGAAACCGACGATTTCTTCGCAGTTTATCTGGGATCGCAAGCCGGTCCTTACTTTATATACCATCAGACGACACGTAACGAGCGTAGTGAAGTCTCGTTCATTGGATTAAACGTCGGAAAGCTGCCATTTTATTTCGCCATTAGTGCCGGCCGGCAGCAGCTTTATGGCTTCTCGGGGATCTCGTCGTTGGACATTAATTAAGATGGGATCTGCTGTTCTTAGCTGATCAATCGCGGTGCAATTTTTCGTTAATCGACAATCTGTACCTTTCACTTTGAAACGCATTGCTCTGCGAAGTGAAGCGTAAGTGGTTTATCTGTTAATTTATTAACTTCTCGAACGTGCATCGCGTCTTTGATCAGTGAATGTCAATAAATGTCTGCAAATATTCTAAAAATAGAAGAAATGTGATTTCAATCGAATATTGGTGAAATGATAAAGTTCAAGATTTTTTATCTTAAAAAAAAAGAAAAAATTTAATTGAAGATATTGAAAATATTACGAATAGATAAAAATATTAAAAATCAGAAGAAATCAAAATATAAGATTTCTTTTACTTTTTCTCTTCTTAACATAATCTATGGTTAATGTGTGAGAGAGAGAGAGAGAGAGACTAATATTATGATCAATTTATTAATATTAACCCTTTAGTGCTGTATTGTTATTTTTCATTGGATATTATGAGAAATATCGCATATAAAAATGATTATAACAATTTTTTTCTGATCGAAACGTCAGATATACCATAAAAGGATATAACAGTAACAAGTAAATAGTACGTATAAAAATTATAGCAATAGAAGAAAAACCTCGGATATGTCACACTAGGAATGGCATCTAAGAATTATATTTACGCACAATCTATAGAACTGATAATTGTATTTGTATATTCATATATGTGAATATTACTAAGCACCAATAATTTTGACCAAAAATGGTTTAATTTCTTCTCTTATTTATATATTTAAAATACTTTTTTGTTTATTTCATATAATATTATTTATAATATTGTTTATATATTTAATATTATATTATCGTGTACCTAATAACGCTATTAGCTTTTATAATACACTTAAAAAATTATGTTTGAATATATTTGAATACATTTGAATGTATTTAAAATAATTTTAAACATGTTTTTGTATAGATATTTTTAATAATATATAGAAATTCTTAAAAGACATATCATAATATACGAATATAACATTAGTTAAGAGAATCCAAGCGCGATAGTATTAATCCAATCGAGTAAAATGATAAGAAAAAGTACGACAGTGCGAAAATTTTTTATCGCAATTATTATGACGATCGAAGAAGATACCACTTTTGTCATTCCTTTGTTGTACAACCGCTGATTGTTCGGATTCGATGAAATTCAATGTATTTCATCGCACACTTATTACCACCGCGAACAACAGAAACGGAATTATAAATCAATGGTGGGCACAGAGAACGACGATAACAAATATCGAATTTGCGATTTCCAATTGCCGGATCATTGCACTCTTTGTTAGCCGACCCTCTTTTTTTTTTATTGTCATCGTATGTCTTCTGGGGCCACGAGGCGACACCGATAAATCTTCTTCCCTAGTTCGGGAACATCGAACGATCTTCCGGTGACGGACGGCCGTGCAGAAATTGACTGACGACGACGATGAAACGTCGAGACACGTGTCATTCGTTTAGGGAATATTCAACCGTAAATATTAACGCGATACATAGCAGTGCGTACATGATTTTTCGTTAGAACTCAATGCTTCGTTTTGAATGCATCGACAACGTAAACGTTATAAACTGTGGCATATCCGTAATACATTCATAACAAAATGGTATCTGAACTCTTGAATGTAAATTTAATATACAATGATTCTTAGCTATTTTGGAGTATTAAATTTTAAAAAGCGATATCTCTTACAGACAAAGCTGGAAAAGTTGAAATAAATTCAGTAGAAATATTTATTTAAAGGAAGAATCTATGAAAGGTACTATTTAAAATAAGTATTCTGTGTAGTCTGTGTAGTAAATATAAAAATAACAAATAATGTTTCTAAATACTCATCTTTTAAATAAATATTTCTATTTTGAATCTATTTCATTTTTTTCTCTGCACTGGAAATATATATACTACTATATTTTCTATTTAAACTATTTTTCTTGGCACAACTCGCAGGTTTTTACTACTATAAAACTATAAAATAAATGTCAACGAAACATAAGATTTATTTCACTTGTCTTTGCAAAATGTTGTTTATTATTCATGTATTATTTATATGTATGTGTATTTTCTTTTTCAGGACTAATTTCTGCCTATAATATTTCAACATATTTCAACAACGATCACAGTAAACATTGAGAGTATACATTCTAACGGCATCGCTGTTTCATTTTAATGATCAGACTATGTTGCGGTACTAAAAAAACCTACATACTTTGCGAATAAAAGAAATATTGTTGCGTGCCATGCTCTCGCGAGTTTACTGGTTTTATAAAGGTCCAAATTATGGAAATGACAAAGAATGAGATCGCACCGTAAAAAGAAAAAAAAAATAACAAAAATAACGAAGACGCAGTGCGCAACAGAGATGGTTACGCACAAAAAGAATTAACGAGCGTGTAATCTTTAAGCCCTGCGTCTGTAACGACACTTTTACGTTTCCTTTATAACCGCAGTCTTCCATAATCGTAAAGAGAAACACGAGGGCGTTGGCATGATCGCAAGTTCCGTAACCGATATTGAAGAGTGAATGAACGATATCGCGTAATGGTGCGCGATTTTATCGCACATTTTAACGACAGTTAAGTCTAAATGTAAGCGAAATAATTTTGGTTACATGATGCGTGATACTTTTCTGTATTATAGTTTCTGCATTATCATAAGTTTTGATAATGAATGGAAGAAATATTAATTAATTGGAAATTTCCTGTTTATAATATGAATATTTAAAATTATAGTTCACATCTTGAACTTTTATTAAAAAGTTTCTTTTAGAAATTCCTTCCAATGTCTGATTCAGTATTGATTCTATTTGCAAGATTTGGAAGATTATATGGACACTTTGAACATATATAGAAAAAACATTTCTAAATCGACAAATGAAATAACTTCAATAGACTTTTTTATATAAAATATTTACTTCTATTTTTTTATACTATATCTTTTATAATATATCTAAAAAGTTAGATTGTATTTCTATTTATACAAATAAATATTTTTTTTGTCATTTTTACAATACATAAATCAAAAATTTGAACATGCAAAAAAATGACGATTTCAAATACTTATTGTTTGTCGTTGACGTCGACGATTGCGTGAGTTAACAATATTTGTATTTTTCAATCGATGCTTGTGTATTAAATGAGATGTCACATATCTCGCTAGGGGCACACCGTGAACATGCGATAAATTCTATGACAAGGTCGAAAGCAGATTTCCTGCTCTGTTTTATTTTTTGAGATTTTATTTATCAACAAAATTGCTCGAAAATATGTTATGGACGCGAGCCTTGAATTGCAGTATCGTGCAGCTGCATGTCGAAATTTATTGAAATATTTTGACGAAATATTCACGATGAAAAGTCGAATATTCAGAAATACTAGGGATTGCTTATCATACGCTGTTCTTTTGTAGCACGTGCCTTTGTAAATTAATTATATGGATATTAAATTGCCCTTCTAAAAGAAAAACTGAGATAAAATAATGAATTTTCTGCTTTTCTGACCGTTTCTCATATCAACCTTGTCAATCAGCAGTAATTATACATTTTAATAAATGTATATAATATTATTGCGATCCTATGTTAATTCTCTGTTTGTCGTTGTCGGCCGAGTTAGGATATTTATTTATTGTTCTGTTTGAAAAAATACCGAACGCGTTTCTCTTTCAAAGAAACCGTGTAATATTTCCTGCTATTACCTAGAAATAAACTTTTTAGTTCACGCGCTAAAGGGGGTGCATATTTCTTTCCAGCATGCGTTCAGAAATGCGTTCGTTCGTTACATGCTCGAGAGTTACGTCACGCTCGAGTGCAACAATATTATATGGGTATATCTGAAGAATTTTTACAATTATAGTCGCTAAAAATTTGTTTTAATTAAAACTATCTCGACTCTTTTATGTTTTATTTTATTGCAGAATATTTGTTCAAGATAAACGAGTGGCTCATTAAAACATTTTGTACTCTAAACATTTTTTATTGTGAAAATCTCTTCGATAATTCATCGATTATTACTCGATGTGATTATTAAATCAGTTCTCTGTGGTTCTCTCTCTCTCTCTCTCTCTCCCCCTCCCCCCTGCTCTTCTGTCTCTCTGCAACATTCTTGCTGACCAAGTTTGATCATTAAGGAGCGATGTGAGAAACGAAGAGACTAGTTGGATGTATAAGCAAACAAAGTTGTTAATAATTTAAGCGAATGGGCTGCGAGAGAAACGCGGGCAAGCGCCTGCTTTACGATCTCGAAAACAATTCAGTGTTTGCTCATCTACACGATGTCGTGGAGGCGTGACTTGGACCATGTGTATTAATTATTACTGGTGACGCGTATTTATAATTAAGAGGTCGCCCGCTCGCTCGACAGAATCATCTCGTATGTGCGTGGCTCGCCTAAATGATTTTCCGCAAGAAAGTTTAACGTCAACACGCATCAGCTTTTCGCTTCATGTCTTACACTCATAAGCACCGTCGTCCTTTCTCTCAAAATTATCTTCACGAAATACTCGTAAGCTGGCTCTCTACCGTGACTCGTGTTCCATTCTTTAACTTAATCATCTTTCGTGCACAAAAACAAAGTTGACACGACAAAGTTCATTACCGTGCAATACCGTGGAATAATTGCGCGCAATTAAACAATTTTGATAAAGGTGAAATATTATTGCAAATTCCTAAATTGAGAGTTAAGGCATGCTCAGAAGCGCCTTCGCGACGTTAAATTTATGAGACGGTTTCGCAATTCTGGCGCACCTCGTGACATAATTTTATTTACTGCGAGACACCTATGAAATTTAATCAACGTACGAAGCTATTCCATGCTTACAAAAGATTTTAACGACAACGACTCGAAATACCTAACATAACTGTATTTGTCCTGTGCTCGTGCAATATTAGAAGAAATTATCGAAAAATTAAAGCTGAATATATAATAAGATGCGATCAGAATATGTTCAGAAATCTAATAACATTTAAAGGACAGTGTATGAAATATAATGTTTTATTTTTATTAATTATTTTTATAAACTGTTAATAGGTTTTTTAGATTATTAGATTTTCTTGATCAAAGGCATGAGACATATGAAATAATATGTCGAAAAGTGTTGTTAAAAGAAATCTTTTTTCTAAAACCGTTTTATTTAATTATTATTAAATTGAATAAAGACTATTTTAAAAAACGACAGTTACGTTGAGCGATAAGCACACAAGAGATGAAAGTTTAATCTAATTCTCCTGGCTCATACGTCGTCGATCTAATCCCCTTTGCCATTAAATCGCTGACTTAGAACTTAGACCGCGTGCTCGTAACTCGGGCTTCCTCAGAAAACGCGTATCCTCGTATCTCAAGTAATTTAAGCCTCGGTCACAGCAAGCGTTGCTCTCCTTTTATTAACAATAAATCATAGCGACTTTTCAGGGATAAAAAGTGTATGGTACCGGCAATAAAATGTATCGCGCCACATTTACACTTTACTGTACGATTTATTTCCTCGCGATTCTTTTGCTCCTACAATGTTTAAGTACACCAATGTTATTATCGAATTGTTCATTCCATAAATATTTGGTGATATTTTTCTTGTGCACTATAAAATCATTCTTTGATATAGTTACTATATAACGCACTGATGAACGAACAAAAGAAAACCATATAAACAATAGAAGCATTGTCATTTGAAAGTAACTTGACGCTTCCAATTACGAATTTGGTTTCCTCATGGTTCACTATTAATTTTTTCCAATAACAAAAAGCTGACGGCTTGTTAGAAAGACGCATGTTATCAAAAATATATTCCATTAATTAAAAAATTCTCTGTGAAATATGTTTTTTTTTCAATGTTAAAAATTTATCTATGATACGAATTTTCTCTCGTCAAGAAAAATACAGATCTGAATTTTATGAGTCATCATTATATTAACTGTAATGTATAATTTAAAAAAAAAATGTCTCAAATAGTTAAAAGCATATTTTGAAGGTCATGTCTCTTTTAGGCGCGTAATTTATTTTACAAGAAAAAGAGTAGTACTCCACTTAAGATTATCTCCTTAAACGGCTGAAGAATCCTTCGCTCGCATAGCTCTTCTTTTCCTTCAACAGCCTTAACTGTGTCTTTCGTTCTTCTTTCTCTCACTCTCTTTTTCCCATATTCTGTCCGATTCGTAAGCTGGATTTACGAGCTCGCGTCTCGTCGCGCGACACTATCCGCTCGTGGGACGTTTTCCCATTCTATTGCTCAACGAATCATCTCCGGCGAAATCTTTCTTCTTTTTCCGTGGATTATCGTCACACGGCAAATAAACGGAGAAACGTTTCTCAATTTATACTGGACGTTCAATATAATCATATCGCTCTGTAAATTTACGCGCAAATAATCGTCGTAATGATCGGATAATTGCCGCGTCCGTTTGGTACGTGAGTTAAATGAGCAGTAATTATCGTTTGCTACGAACGGTTAATCGTTAGGATTAACGATGAATAATTTTGCGCTTATTTTTTGCGTGATTAAATTTCATGATTTCGTTAAAGTTTTATCGTACCTCTTTAACGCATATCCCGAGATATTTAATTAACATTAATTAAAATTAATGTCCTGACACTTTTTCTAGAATGAGTTGAGAAGATCAATATGAATTTTGATTAATTGAATAGGAAATCGCAAAGAAATCGAAAGTCGCGAAAGTATGGCAAAAAGGAAACGGTTGTGCGCTTGAATAAAGATTCGGAATTTTAATACTATATCACTTTTTCTAGCTGGCTAATTAATAAATGTTCATTCTTTTAATTTTGTTCATGTTTTACATTTTTCATTCGGTTTTAATTAACTGCCTAACACATCGATAAAATATTAATTCTCTTTTCTATTTTTTTATCTTTAGTAATGTTGTTAAACTGGAACTGTTTGCAATGCAAATCATGTTGAAAGAAAAGAAAATTTTTTTTTATGGTATTCTTAGAACACATTAATAAAATGTGTAAAGCATCTCTAAAGATAGCAGATTTTACAATCTGCAATTAATTAATAATTCTTATCAATTTCTCTGAAAAAATTATACATTTTGGATGAATATAATTTTGACCCTTGTCTTTAATTCCGTTTAACTTTTGGATAAGGGCGGATATTTTATTCTGGAAAATCGAAGCGGAATCTGAAATAAAGATAAAACGTAATGCAAATAAGGGTTGCATTTAAGCAGGACGGAGGCTGCGAAAGCTGAAAGTCGATTGGAAACGAGAAAACTTTTTCACCATTGTTAGTTTACATGTTCCACCTCGCTCGATTGTCGAAAGTTACGAATGCATCGATTTGTCTGGAGTTCGCGATTAAATGCGATTCCGCGAGTGAATCTATCCATCGATCTATCCGTCGTAAAGAATCGATACGAGGCGCAACCGGAAAACTGGTTTGATTGCATTTGCATGCTCAGGTTTGGTTCAGAGCTTCGATATTAATTGGGAAAGCAATTTTATGCAATGTGACAACATTAAAAGATCGTCGTTATTGGAATGCGCATTTTAATTTGTCCAGAATAAAAGTACTTTGGCTTTTGGTATATCAAAAAAGTCTCCTACACTCTGAATATCTTTTTATCTAATAATAATAAAACAAATAATTATAAATCAGCTCATTTTATGTCAAGTAATAAAAGTAATAAAGAAAATTTGATGTATAAAAATGAGAGCTAATATTTTATTCACGTAAATTATTAAAATAAATCACGGAACATTTTGAATTTCATTCATTGTCAGTTTTTCTTAATCGTTGAAAATAATAAATTTATAAAATATAATAAAAAAACGACACCAGAATATAGAAGGAGCCAATAAACCATCTAATAGTTTAGATGCAAACATAAGATGTAAATTTAAAATAAAATAATTTAAACAATAATGCTTTCGTTAGATAAATCTACGCAAGAAATAAAATAGAAATGAAATCCATAATAAAAAAATGATGAAGTCAAAATTGATTCTTCATTCAACAACGAGAAAAAAAAGAGTCAATAAGAATAAAAGTAGTCAAATGTCAAAGTATTGTGAAAGCATTGTGAATGTTCATAATATAGTGTTCAAATATAAAAGTACTTAATATTGGAACTATAAATTAGAGACAGAAAAAAAATGACAGAATGAAAAAATGTTTATACAAAAATAAGATTCATAAGAGGCATATAAAAAAATTAATGACTGTATGAGCTCGCAAAAATAAAATATCAAAAAATGAATTAAAACTGATTAAAAACTTTAAAAGGATTAATTTATTAATGCCCATTTTTACGAATGTAAATTCTAACTTGGGTTCAACTTGCTCTTCATCTTTTTCTAATTCTTAGAATTAAAAAAAAGTGAAGAGTTAGTTAAATCGAGATTAAAATTAAGTTACATTGATATAGAAACGGGCATAAGAGAAACATAAAGGAAACACTATCATCGTATCCAATTTTCTTTTGTAATATATGAAAGGTACGTAAATTTTGTATAAACGTAAACGTTTGTTCGATGGTTTTCTATTTGCAGGATAAGATATAGATAAATATTAACGTTAAGCATAAAGAAACCAATCAATCTCAAAGCTCTTTTTTTCACTTAGTTCGAACGAGATAAAACATCTCTCTAAAGTATATTTTACCGATAATTTCGTGTAACATATTTTCAACAAAAGTATTGTTAGACAAAAGAAATAAATGAGAAAATAGTTAAAAAATTGCTCTCGAAGCAATATTCTTCTATCGATCCATTGTAATTCTGTTTCCCATCATATATGTCACCCTTTCTATTTCTCTCATCGTTATCATGAATATCTGCTTAATGCTTATTATACGAAATAAAACTCTAAAATAAAATAATTAATTTAAAATTAATAATTTGGCCATGACAATGAACTACGATCCGATTTCCGTCTTCCTAGGAAAAAATTCGATATTTAAAAAGTGGCTATTTACAAGAAGCGCGATTGGACAACCGATTTCCATAAATTCTCGCGGCGTGTATATCGAATATGCGTCGTAACAAACGTTACCCAGAATACACGGGGCACGTTTCAACGTTGCCTCTGTGATGCCTATATTGCTGTCATAAATCTAACAAGGCAGCCCGGCATTAACCCACCAACCGCCGTCTATACTTCCGGCACCAGCTCGACCTCCATATCCGATAAAATAGCCGCCTGTACGCTCCTTCGCATTATTTACGCCAATTTAATGAACCGCATTGGAGTCACGTGCTCCGCCGCAAAATGTTTCGCGAATTGCCCGATAAAAACAACCGTGGAAAATCGATTTGTAAATCTCTCTCCACGAAAAAGTCGCGTCGTGATTCAAATTCGCCGTTTGTTCATCTTTCACAATACTCTTGCGGCAGAAACAACGAAATACATTTCTTTCCGTAACATAGCCACGGGGAATGCTGTGTTAGGTCTCTTGTATTTCCGCATGTTTATTTCCACGATGTATATTATTTGTGAAAAATGAAAATTACCCGAATTACTCGTTGCTAAATACGATATGCTTGTATAATACATGCCGCATATTATATAATATTTCGCGAAATATTCGCTTTAACTAGACATAAATACATCTGCGTACGTAAATGTATTAAGGGAAACATAAATGAATAAATTATTTTCGAAATTATATTTTTTGCCCGGCTTTCATGAATATTTTAAAATTCCATTGGCGCTGTAATGTTAAACATTACAACAATAATTATCAGGTATTCTCATTCGCATCAGAATGCAATTATCGCGTTGTTTCATGGTTACATCGAAAAGTTAACGCTTAAACGACCGAAATATCAGGACCGAACATGTTCGAAAACAGGTACATTTCAGGTAGTATCTTTAGTAAACATATTCGTATTATTATTTAACTGACGGGAGAACATATCGTGTCAGCAATGGAAAGATTTTTACGATGCGATTGAATGTTCACTGTAATAAAAACGACATACGAGCTCCTGCACGCGGCAAACGTCGGAAATATTGTTCATATCGATTTAATAAAACGCCCGCATTGTGGTGCACGGTAGAAATGACGGCGTTCTGCTTGCGAAGAGCAAGAAGAGAGAATATTCCAAACGAAATTTCCTCGGTATCTCATGATCGAAGATATGATGCGAAAAACCACTGCAACTTCAGCTTGCCACGGTTTTCTTTTCTTGTAAAAACAGAGATTTCTTATATTTAATTGACGGAACATTCTCGCGTACACATCGCGAAATGTATTGCTGTCAATATCGCGCGTTTGACTGAAAAACATCGTGTATTTTGTTGAAAAAAGCAATCGTTTGCCTGCCGTTTTTCCTCTCAATTTTCGATTGGTTCGCGGTAGTGAGCGAACGAACAAACCATTGAGTTTTGAGAAATAAATCTCAATGTTGCCGAGATTCGTCGTGGATCAGTGGAGTGAAAAATTGAACTACGTCACCGTGTTTGGTTCATGCCAACATTTCTTGCTTTTAATATTCAATAAACAAGGAATTTGTACCTTGTCGCGGGATATTTTTTTCGCGTAAAATTTTCAGAGATTGGTAAATTTCACTCGACAGTACATCGATAATGTAAATTTTTTATGCAAACTCTTTTAAGGTTTTTAAAATATTAGCTGAAGTTGCTAGATTTGTAAAGTAATGACATGTCCATTTTTTTAGCGCTCCGAACCAAATTACGGAGTGTTCATAATACAATATTTCATTTACATATTAAATGCATTCTTTAAATTTTTTGGAGTAAATCATTTCAAAAGAATGAATCTCACTGCGAAAACTTTAGAGAGCAGCTTAACCTGTACCAAATTTTCTATATATTTTTAAAAATTTATTTTCTTTGGTGATTACATTGATTACATTGTATTGATGTGTACTTTCATCTTCTGAACTATATACAGACTATACTTACATGTATACCTTCATATATTTTTACACACTGAAACCTCAACGACAAATAAACTACTGTATTAAACTAAAGAATACATAAATTAAACATTTTTACATATTTCTTTTGTTTATAAAAAAATCTGATTACAAATTTGAAAAATTGATTTATATAATTTATGACTTTATTTCTCTCACAAAATATATTTATATAGATACATAAGTTTGGAATGGTTGCGTCTTTTAGTCAAAATGGTGGAGAGTTTTGCGATACTTTATAAATTTAATGATTTTAGATACAGTCATAGAAAAAATTTTCGAAAAAAACCCAATACTCTTTGATCAATCATAAAATAGGATCGATATAGGGACAGTTATATTTATTTTTAACAGAGGAATAGTTTACTCTTAATTGAAAAATTTTGTAATTTAGAAATAATTTTAGACATCAGTTTCAAGTATTATGTTTCCAACATAATGCGTTGTGATATCGCTTAATGATTAATTCTAAACGTAAAAATCCAAACTTAAATTTATCTGGAGATACTGGTAGTGTCTCGGCACTAAGCCGAGTGCGAAATATGGACGTGCCTCTCTTACGAGAACCAGCGAGTTGCGTCAGATCGAAGTTATCGGATCTCAATAACGGCTATGTGTTACTATGGACATTAAGTCTCATAGACATATTGCCTAAGAATAATAAGTTAACTTTCTTTAATTTAAAAGAGGAGACCAAAAATTGTTAATTTAATAATGTTTTATATTAATTGTTTTATTTTTATATTGCACAAAGCTATGATAAGATTAAGTACGTCAAGAATATTTTTTATCTTGTTATCAAAAATTCTTTTTAAAAGAGTATTTTCTTTATGTTGAAACAAGAGAAAATGGCACTATACATAGATATAAGCTGCGTTCCGTTATTC
Source organism: Acromyrmex echinatior (assembly GCF_024713525.1). Lineage (NCBI taxonomy): Eukaryota > Metazoa > Arthropoda > Insecta > Hymenoptera > Formicidae > Acromyrmex > Acromyrmex echinatior. The sequence continues at coordinate 7,868,155 of NC_141854.1, forward strand.
ATTATGACTACTGAAAATTTATAATGCACATTACGTACAGATTTTCACTACTCGCAATGAATAACGGAATGTAGCCATAATCTTGTACTAATAATAAACGTTTATTATTAAAAAAATCTAATTTCACGCAAGAGAAACAACACATTTCACGAATGTAAAATACAAAATACGTACATCATTTACTTTTGAGTTATTGCTCAACATTATGTACGCAAAAATAAGGTACATGTTCATGCGATCCAGTTGTCGACCTGTTTATTCATCCCGAAGACAATGGTACAATGGTGCCGCGTTAAACACATGCTACCTTAACATTCGAAATGATGTTATGCCAGGCCGATGTGTCTTCGTAACGACGATAATATGAGCAACTATTATTCACAAAAGTTGCAATGTAATGTTATGGGATAATGAACTACTGTGCATCTCCTGTTTGTGAAAAAAAAACAGAATATATGTTGGTAACGAACATTTCAGCTCGAACCGCGAGCATTCTATTAAGATAAATGTGATGAATATATGTAAGCCATATTGGCTTAAAAAGAACGTTTGAATAACCGTTGTACAGTGACAATAATATTATTACATAACGTATATATCAATAATAGTATAAGCATTGAATATTATTGTCTCGTGTGTTCATTAGTAATAGCATTTCTCTGACTGGACATTTTTTGTTACAGAGCCATGACAGCTGGCAGGGACACGATAGTGACCAGGTGAGCATTCGATACTTGGAAAATGCTTGCGAAAATACAATTTCCATTAACACACACCCGCTTCGCTCTTTTCTGAAAACTTTCCTTTCTCATACGCTCTATTCCCTTTATCACTTGCGCATTTGGTCCGCTACTTTCGGAAAGACATGCTGACTCTGTGAAATCCTTCCGCAATTTGCATGTTGATGTGCTTCACCACGTTTATTCGTTCACCGGAACTCAGTATGTTGTACGAAATTTTCTGGGCAGCGGCAGAATCGGTTGAAATGCAAATTGCACGCTCTTATACATTATAATACGACCACCTTTTCCCATCCGCCATGATTTTCATAAGCCTTTTTGCGACACGTTTGTGATAAATGTATCCATTGTTACCAAAGTTTTTGACGTTGAGATAAGAAATTCGTATTCTTCAGTGTGTTTCGATATTGGGTTACCAGCGAAGTCTTTTTCCGTGCATTATGTTCAGCTAAAAGTGTGCATCAAAAGAATGCAGCACTTTTTATTTGATTTCGAAACAAGATTCAGTCGGTTTGTGTCAGAACTTACATGTGAAAGGCTTCTTCAACTTCGCTGAATCTTAAAAAAGTGAAGAATGCGAATCTTGCTTTTATATCCGTTACATAGAACCGTCATGATTTTCCATTTCGCGATTCCTCGTCTATCGAGCAATTAAAACCAACAAATAATTTATATTACAAGTAATTGACATTCGTGGATAATTAAAACCTAACTGCAGCTGAAGATCAGTGAAGAAGAAAAGCTATTTGCTGCGGCGATGCGTGCTGCAGAGCTCTTATTTCGTCGTCTGGTTATATAATTACAATATGCGCACTATATTGCGCGCCGTTATTAAAGACGCAGGTGTTTAATGACGTTTATGCGAGCGACGAGACTGGCATGATATTGCGGCTTGCGAAAATATTTGTCGAATTGAGAGAGAACCACGACGCGTATCGCGGTCTGACGATCGATTCTTGATCGCGCCGCGTGCTACCGCCGAAACTACTGTTGACACTTTCCTGCCCTTGCGGAGTTTCTCTCTCTCTCTCTCTCTCTCTCTCTCTCTCTCTCTCTCTCTCTCTCTCTCTTCATACAGTGCGCTCGGATTCAGATTAATTAATTCCTTACTGCATGTACCGTATCTAACGCGCGATTGCTTGATTAAACGCAATAACGGTCCACTGAGTTACACGCGAGGGAATTGCGGAAAACATGTGGGAGAATCGATCGCTATTATGATCCTTCATCGTGTGCAGGTTGGTTGGTGTCTTTGTTCGGATATATTTTAATAAACATTTAAAATATCGTAAATAATGGAACTCACAATTTGGAACTTAATCCTTAATACTTATGATTTTCTTTACTGCACATAATGGATTATTTGTATCTCGGATTAATTTTCATCACTTTAGCCAATATGAAAAAATTATACAAGCATACAAAACATAATTTAATGTTTGATCTGCAGATTAGATCATGGTATTTTTACATATTTCGATGCTCTAAAATCGAATTCTGATGTCCAAATTGCTTCATTACGGTACAATTTTTTTTATCACAAAGTAACTCGGTTTTCCAGTATCTTTAGAGCTATTTATGGCCTGGTTCTTAATATGCGAACTGAGGTAAAAGAGAGAAAGTAAGTTCAATAATAATATACACGTTTATAAAATTAATATACAAACTGGTAGATTAAAAATTCTGATAGATTAGAAATTCGAGAAAGCTTTCTCGTCAATAAAAAAAATACGAAGTGATGGTACAATTTGGATATTGAATTTGATTTTAGAACTTCAAAATATATAAAAATATCACAGTCTGATCTCCAGATAAAAAATTTTTTTATGTGCCTGTATAAAGTGATTCTTACATATACTTATTTTAATATCTTTAGAAAATATTTATAAAGTTGTATTTTCTAATTACTTAATATACTTAGTTTTTCAAAGAAAAGAAATGTACACGAATGATCCAATTATATTACATGTATATACTAAGAATAAAAAAAAGACATTTCCAATTACTTTTTATGTCCCGTATTCTATAATTTAGTATTAATATTTCGTGGTAATGCTGTTCACACATTTCTTATCGCGGTATATAGAAACGAAGTCTGCAGATGAGTCGCTGGAGCGTATCTGGCGCATCGCTATGAGGTATCCCCTCGATAATCTAATGTAGTCCGCGAAACAGTCTCGGAGAGAAATCTGAAGGTAGACTGGAGACTTAACAATGGTGCAGCGTTGAATGTGATTTAGTGTGGCGTTTAATCGGATCTATCTTGGTACCTTTGCCGTATCTCATGCCACTAGCAGCGCTTCTCTGCGACACCGAGGACACTTAGGACGCTATTGTAATTGTTGTACCTTGAATTTGTTGCTCGTCCTCACAAGGTACCTTCCGACAATTTCCGAAGTTTTAATAAATGATTAACAAGTGTGTCATACGGCAGATACGTGGAATAGATACATGATTTGCTCCATACTAATGTTAGTTTGAAAGTGTAAAATATATCTGTATAATACTACAATAAATAGGATAATATTAATTTTCACAATAGGGATTTAATAACACAGAATTTTTTAAATATAATAACATTAATATTTACCGGTCAACTCTAAGCAAAATCATAAGGCTCGTAATACGTTCTTGTAAAACTTGTAAGAACTTACAAGTACTTACTTATAACTTTATGCAATATCTTTACAAGACAGCTTCTTGCTAGTCGTAAGATTTACATCGAGAAATCGTACATATTTATGAATGATGATGCGTCTTATAGTACATACGCATAAAATTACAACACAGTCATAAGTTCTTACAAGTCTTACGAAGAACAAATTACGAGTCTTACGATTCTACCTAGAACTGATTCATTAACTATAGTAAATCTAACAGTGAAAATTAACAGTCGCAATTTAATATCGTAAATGCAATATCGTCCCGCGGCAAACGCAATATGTAAAATTGTGTCTCGTTTGTTAAGTTCTCTTACTATACAGGCACTTTACCTCATGTTGTTTTTCAATGGCTTGTTCGAACCTGAGAAGAGAGATAGTACTCCAACCGCCTTCTTGTTTCGGATGTCTATAATACGCGTCATCCACCGCGTCATCCGTACTCCTTCCGCGAGATTCTATTCTCTCCCCGGAAGCACAAAGCGCATCGCCCAACATCCTTTGTTGTCGCGCATCGACTTTATCTTCTCATCTCCTCTCCTACGGTAAGTCTCTTTTTCTCTTTCTGTTCCCTTAACACATTCTCTCTGCTTTGTGGAAGGCCTCTCAAAGGGATTGGTCTCTCCTTCCAAGAGTTCTCTTTGTTTTCCGACGTACGGAGCTTTTTTCCTTTCCCTCGCTTCTCTCGGATCCCAATCACCTTGTCACGGTCTAACTATCACTGGGAAACTCTGAAGCTCATTGCCGGAGAGTTTCGCTACAACAAGTAATGGCGACTCGACAGTAAACGAAATTTTAGATTTATTTATTCACACGATTGCACGACACATGGGACTTCTATTGACCTAAGCTCCAATCGAGAGCTGACATTTCGCGAATCGGTTTTACTTCGATCGGGAAAACTACTTTTCTTGCTTTGCCGGTATCGTTTTCGCAATACGCTCGTTAGAGTGTATACTATCGGATTGCACACTTAACACTGGGGACTCTATGGCTTGACGATAATTCTCTCTTCTGTTTCTTTCTGTCACTTTGTTTCTGTTTTTCCTACGTTTTTTACGACGGCATTCAGGTTACTGAAAGAATCAGGCTTCTCGCTTGAGTTCCTGTTTTGGTTTTTTTTTTTTCATTATCAGGATCACTGTGGGGGATCCTGCCGGGACCATCGGGACCAAGCGGAGTGCACGAATCTCTACAAAAAACAAAAGAAAACGGGACACCATCCGCAGCACACGTGCTAATTACGATGTCACGCGATCTCTCTGGAAAAACGCTCTTGTTTCAAAAAATAAATGGCAAACAAAGCGAAACTGTCTTCCTCTGATATGTTATATCGATGTCTTCCTCTTCTTTTTTTTATATATAGGCAATAGCTTTCTCTCATATATCCGACAAAAATTGTATAAATTGTGTTATTGACGTAAACTTTATAATTGTAATTTTATTTTGTAATTCATTCTATTAATCTTTTTGCTCAGGAACATAAAATGTATTAATCAATCGACATATTGAGGAATATGGAAAATGTAAAATGTCTTACTTAACTACATCATTCTAATTTTCCCTTCCATTTTTTTCCTTTATTATCACAATTTTTTCAGATTATACTTCAATGATATCGTGCTCTCTTTTTCTTTCTTTCTTGGAGGAAATGTGATTCGCCGACGCTTTTGTAATCCACAATCGTTATATCAAGACAGAAAGAAAATCAATATACATGGTTATTACTTTTGCACGCGAAATCGTTCCAAACCATCTTTAATTGAGCACAGTGCATTAATTAGACGTCAGTGCCAACAAGTAGGCGAAGGTGTTGTTGCATCTCGAGCGTTGCGCGAAACTTGGCGTATGAATAATGCATACGCATCGTCGCTTGTCAAAGTAAACGTCGCGATTGTAGCAGCGCTTTGTCAATTTGCGTAAATGTGCGTATTCTATGATTAGTCGTGAATTTCCAATCAGCTCGAGTCGCAAGGCGTCACGTTTTAGGCTCATCAGCCGGTAGATCGTTACATTTTTATCGACTGAGCGCATGCAGATGGATCATAGATCGTTATAGATATCACCTGCAGCTTTGTTTGAAAATATTCTTTTTTCACACACCATGCCGATCTCAATAGAAATTCAAGAATAATTCTAAGCTAGCAATGGGATTTTTTAATAAATTCTTTATAAATTCTATAAACGGAACAAATGTATAGTTGGAAAAAAATGTTATTGTAATAAAATATATATAAAGAAAAAATGTAATGGAATTCCTAAGTACGACGAAAGTCTCAAGTATTTTACAAGATATATTGATAAGTTTGGAATAAAAGAAAGAAAAATGTTTACATATGCAAAATGTTACATATGCAAGCTCTTTTATTTAAACTGCAAATTGTATAAATATCAGCTAATATTCTCACGCGTTATTCCTCTATCGCGCTATTGCCTCGAGCGTGCAGCTTCAGATATATTATTTTAACATGGTTGTTAAAAAATTTTTCAATATACAGTGCGTTCCATCATGCTTTTCGTTTTTTTTTCTTTTTTTTTTGGTACGATCAATTGAAAAAAAGCTGAAACGTCCCAAAACCTTGCAAGAGATTTTCGAGGTAATTTCGCGCAGCTGCGATATGAAATTTGGTCAGAGGTCACCGGACACAACCCTTTCACCTTAATTGGCCGGATACAACGCAGCATCGCGTCCTCAATTTCACATCGTTCGCTATATATGACATGGGCTGCTCTTGCTACCAAATTTCCCGTTGATTGACGAAATTTCCTCCGCGAGAATCGGGCCTCAAAGGATTGTTCAAACGATCCTTCCGCAACAACAATGTGATAGCGTGAACTCGTCTCGATGTAACATACTCTATGATCGATGGCAAGTTCCGCCGTTATATCGAAATGCAAATTGCAATCCGAATTAAGCGCGCTATTGTATCTGCGATACGCTGCCCATTACATTGTTTCATCCTCCCCTCGGCCTCCTAGATTTCACGTAAATCGGGACAAGCTGTATTATTACCATTACACATAGCCATGTATTGTACGAGATATACTTGAATTATTAAAAAACGTTTAATCCTTGAAAAATCCTTGCAATTTATTTTTAATATATCGATAATATATTTTCTATATCCTTTAGATCATTAATATTTTTTTATATAATTTGACGATTGAATAATTGTATAAAAGAAATAAAAGATATAATATTTATCATAATGTATAATATTTATTATTATATTCGAATTTTTTTATTATTTTTATTTTATTTTCTGAACTGTTCAAATCATTAATATATTATAATTGTCTTCTACTTGTACAAATATTAAAAAAAAGTTCAATAATAAATGAATTTTAATTAAAATTGTACAATTATTAGAAAATATATTGAAATTAATTATATTAAATTTATCTGTACTTAATGAAAATTTTATACAACTTCATGTATTTTTTTATATTATACTTTTGTATTTTTATTTCATTTTTATATTCCTTACATTTTTTTTAAATTATATTCTTTATATATTTTGCATTTTAAAGTTTTATCACAATATATTTTGTTCAAATATTTATATTTGATTATTTATAAAATTACATAGTACAACAGTATTATAATTTAAATCATAATCATAATTTCTTAAATAAAAGAAAAATTACAATGTCACGATTTGTCAATTTGAATTTTTTATTCATCGCTATCATGTTCGCGAAAAAAAAAACACGATACTCCCACGCTTCGGTGGACTCGTTGAATTTTTTGCTTGTAAAAAAATTTCCTGTTATGATGTTATACATTTGACTATTGACTCGTGTCACGAATCGTGTTTGTATTTTTTCCTGCGGATAGGTGATTTGATGATCAAGATCTCACGAATCGCATATCAATAAATCTGTTCGCGTTGTTTGTACTTTTTACACTCACAAGGGAACATGCTACATTGCAAAAATAATATTAAAAAAAAACTACACTGGGAGAAAAATTGTTTTGTATTTGTAACTACAATTATATATTGGTTGATAGACTATATGTATAGTTATTATTACTAATACTATAGTAATCATAATAATAATTATAGTAATATGATAATTATATAGTTACAAATATCAAACAGTTTTTCTTTCAGTGTGATATTAGCAGTCGAAATATCACGTTTGAAGTAAATATTTCAGATGGTCACACATATCTTGAGATTCTATGAATTCTATACTCAATTTGGGCCGGAATATTTAACTTTAAAGCAAATTGAGCATAGAATTAATAGAATTTCAAGATATGTAACCGTTTTAGAATATTTACCTCAATTATATTAGGTGTTGGAATTAATTCGTAGCGTTTTTTAATGAAAGAATGTTATTTATTTCACATGAGCATTAAAAAATACATTAATGAAAGTACTTCCCATCACTTGTAAAACGCTACGAATTAATTCCAATACCTAATAACACAAAATATCTCGAGAGAACGATACATTTTTGAAAAAAAATGTTTCTAATAAAAAGAAGTTATAGAATTTAAGGATGATACACACACACACACACACACACACACACACACACACATCATGCATCGGATGAGTTATTTTAGGCCCAATAAGAAAAAATCAATCTGAACCTTATTATAAATAACTCATCTAATTGATTCTCTTCAAATCCCATAACTTTTATTTGAAACTTTTATTCAAAAATACTTTATTCTTAAGATATTTTAAGTTAAAATGATTAAACATGTTTCGGCCTAGATCAGATACAGAATTTATAGGATTTCAAAACATAACCATCTAGAATACTTATTTCAAACGTGTTCTTTCCATTGATAACGTTACTTTTTTTATATCACGTTTATAATGTAGCACATTTCCTTATCAATACCTTTGCTTTCTTTCTTTTCAATGAATATATTCATTAAATATATGCTTGAATATATGTATTATATCTCTTTTAAATAAAGTTTTTGGAGATTTCAAGCAACGCGAATCTAATGGCGAATTCGATTGGTGCATATTAAAGCTGTTATACTCTGGTTTAATTTGAGTATAAAAATGAAATGCAAATATTTCGAATTATGAAATACATATTTTACCTAATAGTATAATAAAATGTATTGAGTATTTCACGATTTAACCGATTTCTATGTTTATTTATAATAATATTTTTACATTATTTTGTGTACGGTGGTTTTAATGTGCATCAATGCGCATTGAGTGCGTCCAATCGAATTCGCTATAATATAACTCTTGTTAATGATTTCTCATCATGGTTCACTGTATAACCTGAGGGAATCAATCCTGTAAATTTTGCACGCATTCTACCTACGTTCCACTGCAAACACACGTTTGGCACAGAATTTCGATATATTTGCCGGTATCAACGTCCACCTCACGATGCGACGAGTCGGACATAACATGGATATAAAAGCGATCGATATAATAGAGAAAGTTGATTCGTTCAATCGGAAAAAGTTCGCGGTAAAAGCTTCGTCCGACCCTGAACCGGTACCGTGCCCTTGCGATTGTGCAGCACCGCAAGTATTGCCGCAAGTAAAAAAAAGAGAGAAACGGAAGAGAACTAGCTGACAGAAACGGAACGCGGAATGCAGCATTACGATGATCGCGGGAATTGTTGCATTGAATTTCACGTACCAAAAAAACGTCACGATTCTCAGAAGCGCGCGACGCCTGACGAAACCAAAGCGTGAAACCATCCTGTCGGTCGGTCGGTCGCTCGCTCTTTCACGATCGACCTCGCACGAACCTGAAGTCACGGTCTACGTTTTCAGAATGGTATATAACTCTTTCGACTCTTGTCTCTCGTGTGTACTATACATGACGAGCTAGAATCACCAGGGACGAAGGTGTACGCGATCATACCACTCAGAAAGAGAATCAGTAGACATTTTTTTGAGATAGAAAATCTAAAAGTAAAGTTTCCTAAAGTTTTGTGTCTACGATTCTAAAAATCGGTATGAGATCTTGAACAGAGAAATAATTAACAAATGACATTTGAACAATTTATTACATGATTAATATGGTTAGTTAATTTTTTTTTCAGCCTGATCTGGGACTGATTTATAGTGACGACAAGAGTTAAGATATTATAGCAAAATCGGTTTGAGTTTAAGGATTAGAGATTCCTAGGAATATACAATTTTTTGTGAAAAATTTGTTACAAGAGTCGTTGAAAATTGAATTCGAAAAACGGTGAAAGGTTAAATTAAGCGTAATATGAAATTATGTTCTACTTCGATACAACGATAAGCAGCAGAAATGAGGAACTTTTTGCAGTGAAGTGTTGTGGAATCAATAAAAATGTGAGGGATAGTAGAGATAAAGAGATAAGAGGCGAAAGATTAAGAGAATATTTTAACACGTGCTTGTAGAGAGGGGGAATGTCATACGCGTATTATTTAAAAAAAAGCAAGATTCTCTATATAGAATGTTCTGACTCATCCATCGTGCATATTTCCGCCCACAATTATATCTCTCAATAACCTCGTTTAATGGACCCACGTTACAAATGCAAATGCAAATTATGAATAACTATCTCATATAAAAATAACTTGTTATGCAAATATATCAACTTTTTTATTTTCTTTCTATTTTTATTTTTCATCTAATCTCTAAAGATTATTTTTTATATTTTTCTTCTTCGATCCAGTCGGTACCAACTAAAAGTAACATAGCATCAATGTTATAATTTTGCAGTTAACAATATAAATGTATACAATGTAAACAATGTATACAATGTAAATTATTTACAGTTCTTAAAATGCTTAAATTATTACATTATTAATTATAAATGTAGTATATTAATTATAAATGTAGTATAACATGTGTTACATTGTTACATAATAGTTGAGTCCAAAAGTTTACAGCATTGATATATATTACTTTTAATTGATATCGAGCAAGTATTGTCTTTAGCACAAGAATCTGCGAAGCAATTAAAGTATCGTACAAGCAATCTTCAAGTTATTCTCAAATATATATATCTCCCTTCTACAAACAATTTCCGTGAATTTCACGAATAGATTGCTAATTAAGAACTATATTCAGACTCCAATCTGAGTATCGTTTAGCTATAATTTTATCTTTATTGTTCACTGAACGTCAAATAAGGATAAAATAATACCTGTGTATTCCGATTCTGTAGCTCTTAGGGGCGGTTGCTTCATCTTCGGATAAACTATGTGATAATTTATCTACTGGATAAACAAAGAGTAAAAGAATAAACAGATAAGAGAGTAAGATAGCGAGCTGAAGTTTACCAAAAAATAGAACAATCCAGCCATAATGAGTGTCAACATCGCTATATTAGATCTGTTTTCTATAATTAAATTAATATAAGTACACTTTTGAAATTTAAAATGAAATAGGTACATGTTTGCGAAATATTAGGCGAAAAAAAAATTCTGCAGTTTAGCGTAGGAAAAAAAAATAAATCTATTATCGTTGCGCAAGTATTACGTATGATAAAAAACGCAACGGTAACACGATACCGAACTGTCGTTAAAAGTTACTGGGGTGCATTCAGGTGGGGAACTGAACGCGCTTTAGAGCGTGGGGTACCGATGTGAACGTTGACGATCCTGCGATAGGATCGCGGTTTCACGATCGTGCAGGTTCGTGCATTTCCGCCGTGGCTCGGCGCACACCAGTGCGTGCAGCGCGAGCTTCACACCGGTGTTCGGTCGGCCGGTGACGTCAGCAGCGAAGAGGCCTGTCCCGCCGTCCCGCCGCGAGCGGTCGACTGGAGTACGCGATCGACGAATGAGTGTTCCGCCGCGTTGCTCCATTCCGAAAAACCGCGCTTCGAGTCGCCTGCGGACAGCAGTCGCGTTCGCGTCGTCGATTTTATCTCGTCGGACACCGATGCCCCGAGGAGCTCGAGGATTACGAGTGTGTGTGTGCGCGCGCGTGTTCGGCAGTGACGCGAAACCGCCTCGTATCCGCCGCCGCGACTCCGCCACGCCAGTGTCGTAGGTGCCGAGACAGAAACAAAGAAGGAAAGACAGGCGGAACGGAAGAAGGAGAGAGAAAGAGAGAGGAAGAGGTAAACGTGAACAGAGGCGTCCAACCTAACCTCTACCGACCGGCAGTGATTTTTTAGCACACGCTCGGCGCACTTGGCGTGGCCACCAACGTACGTAACAGTCGATCTTCCCTCCGTCGTTTCCCACGCGTCTAACGCCTTTCGAATCACGCGTCAGAACGTGGTCGCGCGAGTCACGGTGACGGAGAGAGATAAAGATAGACGAAGGAGGGAAGGACGAGAAACGGAGTACAGTACGACGCGGCGGGACAAGGACTCCCGCGTTCTGTTTACGCGTTTCGCGCGGATCCCTCGACAGTCTCGCTCGCTCGCGACGCGTCGCGTCGTATCGTTATCGTGCGTATCACATCGTCGTATCGCGTACCGTATCGCGTACCGTATCACGTTGTGCGGCTATACGAATCGCCGAAGTATAACGCACCGGAGATTAGGTGCAACCTGTTTACAGTGCGCGCGCGCGCGCGCGCACGTATAGGTGTGTGCATGTGCATTACTACATGCACCTGTGTGCGCGACGTGTTTACGTGTGTGTGCCCGGTGCGCGCTTGTGTTCGTCGCCGTGGAATGCGAGACTCGCGTGTGCATCAGGGACGGCTCGATGTTCCATTGCCGTCGTCGTGACGCCACATCGTCTCCTGTCGTTCTTGGTCAAGCTCTGGGTATCGAGAATCGCCTAGGAAAGAAGTCTCTTAGGTAGAAAGCGAAAGATTTGACGAATATGTCGTTCGGTTTCGTGAACGACTTTGCGAAAGACACGCGGAAAATTCATGTATTATCCTCTTATTAATGTTATGCTTTTAGCAGAAATATTAATTTAAAGTATACACGATTTTCGGTCCTTTCACTGAAAAAATTTACTAAATTTTAATAAATATTTGCGTAAATAGTACTAACTAAATTTATGTTCACTTACAGTAAATATTTACTCAATTAAAAAATGATACTTAAATCAATTTAATGATTTTAATACTAAATAATTATATTTATATTTAGTAAATATTTAGTTAGTACTTTTATTTTAAACAAATATTTTTTAAAATTTAGTATATTTATTTCAGTCTTATTATACACGATGGATCGTTCGAGTCCTAGATTAATTTTTATCATTTTTACAAGTATACAAAAATTATTAAGTGATTTTTACATTTGCTTTAAAAGTATTTGTAAGGTTGTCTATATTAGCTCTTCGCTGGCATGTAATTTTAACTTTTGCATCAGCAATAAGATTTTCCAGAAACAGACCAAATAGTTTTATTGTTTCGTTTTATTGTTTTGATTATACATAAATCTAATATATTTGTTCAAGTTTTAACAAATAAAAATTCTGATATATTTGTCAACTTTTACCGTTATAAAAGTTGGGTTGTATTTTTTACAGATTTAAATTTATCTATCCAGAATTCACAATCAAAATATCATGCTTTCAAAGACTCCATGTTGTCAGCGAAGAAGATTAAAAAAAGGATAAAATAGAGACTATTATTTAGTGAAATGTCTTTAGTATTTCACAAAAAAAAAAGAAATGCAAGGCACGAATGATCCAGTTGTATGTATTAAGGTCTACCAATGTAAGATTAACTTTAATCTCGCTTCAACTTATATTTATCTTTTTCTAATTCTTGGAATTAATAAAAGATAAAGAATAAATTGAACCGAGAATAAAGTTTATTTTACTGATGGAATCGGCCCTAAAAATCAAAATTTTAATGTTCTGAAAAGAAAATCGTGATGGTTACGGTAGATTTCCATCAAAAGTTGATTTAATTCGTTTCAGGTATTTCTCGTGGGAACTACGTATTTCTCTTAACTGTCGCGGTTGACATGTACAAATTATCATAAAAGTAACTCCGGCGTGGATTACGTAGACGACGCGTAATGTACGCTGATAATATTCATAATTGTCGCTTGCCGGTGCTTAACGTTCCGTAAAGTTGGCAAATTTGGATGAATTCTCTGTAATTTTCCAGCCTTTCTGTGCTGTGTATGTACTTAGGAAGTTGATTTAATTCGATAAAGTCCCTTTCTCTCGTAGAGCGAGTTTGCTCCATGCAGGATAATGCTTTTATTTTAAAAGGAAAATATCACTCTTGAGAGAAATAGAAGAAAAAAATACTGAAGTTGCATCGCGTTGTTACTAAATTAAACAGAAGTCTCCTCTGCTGCTTTATTTATCTTTCAAATTACTTTTTAAATTACTTTTAACACATTGTTATCTCCATTTTTCAACTCCATTTTCACCGCTCGGTCTAACTCACTCTCTCTTTGTTTGGTATTTAATTATTTCAAACCTCTCCGATTTGAATTTTTCTTCTATCACTTTGTTTTAAAAGCGAATTATTTTTTAAGATTTAGCAAATTTCGAAGTAAGATATATTTACACACACACACACACACACACACACACACACATATATAGTATATATATATATATATATATATGAGATTCAATTTCGAATTTTAACTTAAATAATTTAATAATACAATACTTTAATTATTAAAAATAATAAAATAATTCAGTAATTTAATCTAATTGATCGCGTTTTTATGACTCAATTTCCAATAATAAGAACTAACACGTATAATTGCAGAAACAAAATATAATACTCGCTAATGTTCAAATCGATCACAATTACTAGAATAAAGCTGAATATTACATGACAAAAATAACACGAAAGTGACTTTTCAATTTTTTCCGAGACATGCAAGAATTATTAGTGATTTTCTTAGATTACGTTGTTTTCTTGAAAATTGACTGACGATCATTAAGAATGACATTATTGGGAATGACATTTCATACGCAACGATCGTGTAGGTATACGTCGTAACAATTGTACGATAATGATAAACGTGTGCAACAGTTCCACCTCCGATCGAACGTCGGAGTTACCTCTCGTGGGAAATACGCGCGCGCGTGGGACGTCCACGTGGAAATGGCCGTTATGAGATCGTGGGGTTTTCCCGGGGCGCACGATCGCTATTCGTCGGCGACAGTCTGCCATACGGCAGGCGTACGGTCTCCTTGCGCCGGAGTGAGACGGATAGACAACCTGTTTACGATATCCGCGCGCGCACGCACGAGCACGCGCGTACGCCGGCGCACTGCCGTCATCTACGCGGTGACCCGAAACAGTTCGAGTGCGAAAGATGAAGAAAATCGCGAGAAGATGTACAGTATACAGATGTACGAGCCTTTCCGAAACAGTGCTAGTTATTACTAGTTAATAACTGTGAGAGAAAAAATGAAAAAAACGACAGTTATAAAACAATTAATTAATATGGAGGTATAAACTAATTACTGCAGCTCACACCGATAATTTGTTTGTGATTTATTTTTGGAGCCGAGGAAATAAATTTACGTTTATATTTAAATTAATTATATGTATTCTGATATTATAAAATTAAGAAATTTGTATGAAATGGAGCTGATTCGTTTGAGTTCTGAAAAGCTAATGTAGGTATGTTATATATATATATTTTTTTAATATTTCACTGAAAAAAAAAGATTGGCTGCTGCAGGAAATTAGATGGTAAAATAAGTCATAGCATTTTTAATTGATTGCTACAGCCAATTAAAAATACTATGCCATATTTAACCATCTAATTTGCTGCAGCAACCAATCTTTTCTTTCAGTGATGTATTCTTTTTTTATTTCTTCCATTTATAATTGAATTAATCGATTTATTATCTATAAGTATTTGTAATTGTCTACAAGTATCTGTAGTATAATTACAGATAAGAAATCTTGTTATTGTTAAAGATAAGAAATATTTGGAGAAGGAATTCTTGAAGTTCCTTTGAAATTTCTGATTTCTGGATATCATATACAATTACACAGTCATTTCCTTGAGACAGGAATACTCTCTTGAGAACAATGAAAACGCATTGTGTAATCTAGCATCGCTTAATCTTCTCTAAAAAATCTGGGAACGATGATTTAATCGTCAATCGATTGATAATACACAATGTATGTTGCAATGTATGGTGTCGTTCCGCGACAGACACTCGGTATGCCGGAAATTTTCCTGTGGCATTAAATAGCATTTCAATTGCATTGCGGACAACGCGGAACGTGACGTGAAACGTGAACATCACTGTTATAAAGACCAGTTTAGACAAATAGGTTTCTAGCGCGTTTGTCCCTCGCTAACTCGTCGCAACTCAATTTCATGCTGCTTGAGATTTGCAATCGTTTATGTGAACGAATAATCATATGTGTTAGTCCTTATTGAATAAAGATTAACAGTCGTAAAAACACGACGATTCAAAAGTCACATAATTTCATCAATTTTATACTTTATTTGGTTATTTTATATTTTATTTGATTTTTTTTTATTTTATTTGAATTTTGCTAGAATTCTGAATGATAGATTTTTTCTTCAGTAAGTATCACGTTGTCATCTTTCCGGAAATAATTGACTCGATTGTTTTGACATTTGATTTTTGTATGTCCTTTTTCATCATTGTTGTTGCCTCGAGCTTTCCTCTGCTGTCGAAAAACACGTCGATGACTATTCGTGGCGCACTTTCACTGATCAATCGCCTCGGGCGTTGCAATTCAGCTGGCCGAGTCGAAAGAGAGTACATTCTCTTCGACAAGAGATCGTCCGTTAACCTTTACCCGCATGCTCCGCAAAAATCGGTCACCTCTCATTCCTGTTCAAAGGCCTTTCTCATGCGCGCGCAATACGTTTCATCTGCATTTCAATCGCAGACAGTAATTATCGTAGAAAATTAATGAGACATGCACATTGAAACGAACGGCTGTCGCGCTGATTTCTAGCAGATACAATCGATTAAGATTGGAATTAGAATTAATGGATATTAATTTTGATTGTCGATACAATTAAGCTTTCCAATATACGCATTCCATGAAATGCTTTGTCCAATACGTGCGAGAGCAAAAACATTTGTTCCGTTTTATTCACGTAACATAATATCGTTCCGTGACAAGCGATAATCGATTTCGCCGCCGAAGAATCGGTTGAACGTTGGAGCATAATAAAACAGTTTCACGTATGCTATTCAGATTAATTAATTCTTCGAAGCAGAGCAATCGGACGTCCCTGAAATTTATCAATTGGGTCACTCGCGACGGTTGTACGATACGCAGGTGCGTAGGGCGTATATTTTTTCGCTTATCGCGCGCGCCGAGAAAATACACATACAACAATAAATATTTCGTATGAAAAGTTATATCTCTGGCTAATGTATTCACCGAGTGGTCCTCGCTTTGTTTATTATGATTTAGTGGTAATTATTAATAATTATTGCTTGAATAATGTTTTGAGGTGAATACATATTCAGTTTTGTGAATTGCACACCGAAATAAATTTCGGTCTTGAAATGTAATTCTAAATTGAAACTGGAATTTTACAAATTAAATTAATAAGCAATTTAATATGTGTGTCAATGCTAATAAGCATCTTAAAAAACAAAAAATAATTGCTTTAGCGGTCGAATTGGTAAAAACACTCGTCATTACAGGGAAATCAAAATTGTATCTTGTCTGAGGTGATGTTTTTTGTAATAAATTATTTTTAAACTTTTTAAAATATTTATTAGCATTAATATCGTTGAATTGCTTGTCAATTTAATTTGTGATATTGCTATCCACTTTTAGCTTATTGCGTTTCAAGACTAAAAATTATTTTGGCATATAGTTTACAGAACTAGATGAATGTATCTATAAATTCACACTGAAATGTTTAAGCATACTATGATTCATCTCGGACTGATAAGACTATCTTATTACTTAATTGTGTATTCACATGCTATATAATGATATTTATTGTTGTTTATTAATAATTATTTTTTATAAGCATTAAATTAAAATGAATGTTACAAGGTTGAAAAATACGTAAAACTTCTTATCGATTTGTTGTACATATGTTTATTTCTATCAATGTAAATTAATTTAAATCAGTTTAACTTATTTTTTATCTTTTAATTCCAGGATTTATGTCCGTTTTTTACCGTTATTACAGTCTAGAGTTTTAATTAATCTTCATCTTTCAACTAACTCTTCATCTTTTTCTAGTATTACACTGAAAGAAATATTTTGCATGTGATATGTGACTTACAAAAACTTTCTCATCTTTTTAATTAAAAACATTAATTTCAAATTATTAATTTGAGAAGTATTAATTTGAGAAGTATTAATCAAAATTTGATTATCGTAACTAAATTTTTATTAGAACAAAAATTTTAAATTTAAAAATAAGAGAGTTTTTGTAAATCACTGTATCATACAAAACATTTTTCTCAGTGTAAGAATTAGAAAAACAAGAGTAAGTTGTACCAAAATTAAAATTAATCTGCATTGGTATAGAAACGAACATTAGGAAAAGATACAAAGTAAATTAACCCGTGATTAAAGTTAAATGGCACATTAGTAAAAATAGGCCATAATCGAATAAAATTTGAAGTTTGGACAGATGTGTCCTATTTTTCACATCATCGAAATTCGATATCTTGCCTTGTACACCTGCTAGCGAGGCAATTAGAACTATAGATATGAGTCAGACGTGAGTCCTTCATGTCACTGTCAGTTATCGCTTCTTTTTCGACTTTCATATAGATAGAATAGGAACATACATTTACGGAAAGACATTTTTGTGACGTGACTTGGAAACAGAAACATGAATAGTATCGTGTATCGTTTCAAACTACTTCGACATCGCTCCTTACACGAAGAACCCTCGAATTTTAAAGAATCTAGCAGCGTTTTATAACATCAAGGGATATCCTCGGGGATATACATGGGTTCTACTAAACTGAGCTAACATATAATAATTCAATGAAAGAGCAAGTAGTTAACAAAAGTGGACGATTTAATATTGTAATTTGTGAAACAAAGGTAGTAATAACAAAATACTTTTTAATAATTTAAAAATATATTTTTGCAGTTTTGTTGTTAAAAAAGCTTCTATTTAACTAATTATTTAATCGTGAGAAGACTTCATTTATCAACGTGGTGAATGCAACTTCAGAATAAGGAATCTTCTTTTCTCCGACATAAATCAATCTAATGAAATCGAAGTTTATGCGCAATCGTAAATCAAATAGATGTAAATTTCTCGTGTCCTTCGCACACTCGTCCGTGAAACCACAAATATCATTACTTATTCGACCGTATGCCTATCTTGTGCTGTGCAGTTTTGTGCGTTTTGTGAGAAGAGCGAGAAGATACGATGTGCCTTGATGCGATTTGAGCGACTGGATTAATTGGATTAATTGGATTAAAACATCTTTATTAGTGGAATTGCGATAGAAACAACAGAAAGATGACTTCTAGAAGAAAGAAGAAGTCGCAAATTATGAAGAAGGTTTCGAGCCTATTCAATCTCGACACGGTGAGTCATTGCAACAAGTTATTGAACCGAATTTTTACATCTCGACGATGACTTTTCGCGATTTTAAATCAGCGATTGTGACTTGTCGAAAATAATTGTGTGCCCTAATAAAATTGCGTTGATTAATTTGAAATTACTATAAGGACTTCTCTTTAAAACATATATTTAAAATTAATCAATAAAATTAATTTTTCTTTAATGATAAGTCTAGAAATTTAAAAGATATTTTATTGGTATATAAAATATTCTTATTGAAGATTCCAATCATTTTTAATTTCTTCTTAATTATAAGATTTGTATTTTTATAACGTACTCAAATATTTTCTCTTTTGGAGCAAAAACAAATATCAAGTTTCATTCTATATATAACCGATTCTTTAGCTTAGAATGAGTTTCTAAATGTCGTGACCTTGTATTTACTACTCACGTGTTTCAACTTGGGCTTTTTTACTTTAAAGAGCCTTGGAGGCACGAGTTATACATGTATGCAAGAGTTGCGTTAGACATAATTCACGATATAGTGTTCTTAGCAACGTGATCGCAGGTGGTATAACTTCTCCATAAATTTTATTAAATGCTCGATCGGTCACTTAGAAATTTGTATCGATGATTCAAGATTTTTTTGAACGATATGCAATATTTAACAAATAATTTTTAATAACGATTTATTATTCCTTATATTTTTTTCAAGAATTAAAAAACGTTTTGAAATGACGAGCTGTTTAAAAAATTCACATCCACATTTTTTTATTTAATTTATTTCAGTAAATTAAATTTGTGACAATAGCGAATGATTTGACCATTCATGAATGCTAAAAAACGCAAATATTTTCCAGGGTATTGTAATAGTTACGCAATAATATAGGCGATGCATAAAAGAAAGAATATTATTATCTTTGCATTCACCTTTCCAATTGTTCAATTTATAAGAACAATAGCTCGTAAAGCACTCGTATACCAATTACATACAGTATTAGATACTGAGTTAATTAACGGCGGAATTGAATTGAATTGCGAGATGACTCTCGGTTTATATGAGTACGCCGTGCTGAATAATTTCGTGTCGAGCAGGAACGAGGTGGATTATGAATACTTAAGAGTATCACGCTGTGTGTTTTCGAGCGACGGTATAAATTGTTGAAAACTGGTGAATTATCGAAACGATGCGTATTATCGTAAATTAATCGAATTGGCATGTATGTTAATATCGTGCGGTTCTTCTCAGTTATAATACAAAAACAATATTTACACAAACGATACACAGGCATACATGAATATTACTGAATTCGCATCGATGTATAATTCTCCTATTATTGTTGAATTCTACGAATTACAAACATTTCTTTTTTTTTTTCATATTTATTTTAGAAACGTTGATGTGTTTAGACAGAAAAAGCTTCTATTCTACTTATGACGGTTAACGAATAGAAACCATTTATTACATTTTTCCTTGTAACGCCGTTGCGATGCGAAACGAAACGTCGCGGAAAAGCTTTGCGGACGGTGGAAAAACGGAGAGTAGTAGCGCACTAAAAGGAAAAACAGTTCGCAAAAACAGTCGGTAGAAGAGGAAAAGAACGCCATCGTGACGAAGTTGGAAGTGATGCAAGCGAGGAAAATCGCAGAACCATTTTTCTCGTTGGTTTCACGACCGGCTTCATGCGATAAGAGTGCGTCGAATAGCTCCGCAAAACTGATGGGAATGAAAAGAAGGAACAGAGGAAATAAAGGAAAAAAATCTATGGGATATAAACAAGATCGTAGGAACACCTGTCGACTTTTCCATCGTTAAGAAGTAGCTTTGACGAGAAAGAAGAAACGCGAAGTCCCTTTATTTTTAACAGTTATATCATCACCACCAATAGCTATATAGTTATTAATAATATTTACGGAATTGTGGATCTATTATTAAATTAAAATATATATATATTTTTTTTTCGATATTAACGTAATTCCTTGGATTCCTTGCATATAAAAGTAAGCCTTCGTTTAAAATTGTAGAGAACAATTCAGATAATTCAATATCCATAATACTTTAAATATTCACTGTGTAATAGTTTAATAGTATAATTATATAATAATTAAAGTAAAATAGTATATAAATAAATATTGATTATTATATACAATAGTATATAAATTATAATATTAGGTGTTGGAATTAATTCGTAGCGTTTTTTAATGAAAGAATGTTATTTATTTCACATGAGCATTAAAAAATACATTAATGAAAGTACTTCCCATCACTTGTAAAACGGTACGAATTAATTCCAACACCTAATATAAATATTGATTACTGCGACAAATAGAAGATTCCAAGTATAAATTCTAGCTGAAATATATTTTTCACAATAAGTTTTTTTACACTGCAGTGTTTTAAATTGCCAGTAGCATCATCAAATCTTAATTAATCAATTGTGATTAATCGATTATGATATTATTTCAATTTCAATTTATGATTGCGTTTCCAGATTAACAATAAGCGGTGCACATTGTCGGGATAAATCTATGTGCAGTTGCTCGGGGGGAGGGGGGGAGGGAGAGAGGAGGGAATTTCTTGTATAAAAATAAGGGAAAGTACAAAATAAACGTTTTTTACCCGAGGCTTTGTATCCAAGGAAATTAAATTTAATCAAGAATTTTTAGATGTTAAAATAAAAAATTATTGTGGTTTTTGAAATAGTCAGAAAAAGTATAAAAAGGTAGATTAATCAAAGTTTATGAATTCGACGGCAGCAGAGACACAACATTTCCAGCAAAAAATTTCTCTCTTAAAAGAAATAAAATTTAAATATTTTCTTTAGCCCTGCCACTCGTAAAGTCGTGAACGTTATATAAATATGAGAACATTTACAGTGTCTTTCCACAAACCATACCTTCGTTAAGTGGACGCGTATTTTCAAACGATTTTCAAACGATTTTCAAATTTGATTTTCTCAGAAATGAAGCTTTTTTTCTCGGATAAAAAAATTGTATTCTGTCCTTTTGACTTATTTTTTACAGAGAATCATTCCTTGTTTGATTGTATTATAGGTTTGTCTCCACCCTATATCATTGTAAAATAGAGTTTACATATAAAAATATTAGTATTAAGCACCAAGATTTAAACTTAACGTAATTTATTCTCTATTTAATTTTTTCTATTTCAGAAAACATCAACAAACTCATAAATTTAAACAGTTCAATTTTTCTAATTGAATGATAATTATATTTCGGATAATCCGGATCTCCAATTATCACGGACGGTATTAATAAGAGTTCCCATTTCCTATCTCATTTTTTCGTACACAAAGCGGTCGTGCCCCTTTATAAATCTATATTCCTGCTCGATCTACACCGATTTGTTATACTTAGGAAAAGTCGCGACGCGTTAACCGGCTTTCCTAAGCTCGCTGTGTCATGTAGTTTACGTTGGCACCCGATCTCGACGGTCCAAGCCGCTTTGAGAATCCTAAGTCAACCCTAAGTCAATGCGAACTACCCGAGAGCCTCACAAAACCACCGTCGTTAACCAACAAACGCTCGACGCTGCGTAAGATACGCAGTGTTTGTAAGCCAATATTCACACACACAATATTCACACATGCAACGCATACACATACATATACGGTTGTTTGCATGGAATGACTTCTCGGGTTGATTACGTGACACATCCTTAAGCGGATTGTTCGATTTTTTATCAGTCACTTCGCTGTTGTACTTAGTTAAATAATGAATTCAAGCGAAATCAAGCAAGTCAATAAGTTTCGTATGGAGCGCTGATAACGAAAGATTTTTTCCACGATATCAATATCACTGAATCTCAAATATTGCTATATCTCTACCTACTGTTAAATTTTTAATATCAAATTATATTCAATTTGAGTTATTTTTAATCATTTTTATAGATTGATCTTATTTAATATGTCGTTATCAATATATCATATAACGATGTAAATAAATAAATAATTTAATACTTAATATATACTAAGTGTATATATTAATATAAACGTTATTTATTTTGAAATTAACTATAGAAATGGATTAAATTACATTTTTTGGCACATATGTAAGTTAAAAATAACAAAATGTTATTTAATTCAAGGAGTTGGAACCATTGCTCCTTTGATATCTAAGTGTGTTATAATGCAAATATATATGGTTGTTTTCTCTGAGGCATTGACGAAATGATCGATCCATCAAAGTGGCACAAAATATCTAATATTTTTTTGTGTCTTTTATTTTCGTAGATATATGATTATCATAAAACAATTATGCAGCTATATAACTACATATATGTTTATATACTCACGTTGACCTTTCCTTTACTATTTTACATCAAAGAACTTTTTTCATTCGCTCCATTTTATTATCGCCAATATTTTCCTACTATTTATATTTCATGGGAAATGTTTTATGGAGAATCTTCGTGATGATGTCTTCTCTAACGCTATATCTAATGATAGCGTTACCAAGGTTATCATGGTCCAGTTAATTCCACAACGCTTTTCTGCACACTCGTCCGAGTGTACGTTACGAAATATGTAACGAATGAACAGGTTGCTCTAATTGACTCGGTAGATTGACGACCAATCGAAAGGCAAAGCAGGTCTTCGTCGTCGATACGATCTCTGCGTTTTCTCTTGAACACGTTATTATTTTCAGCTTGCGACTGCGTGTCTTGTGCGCGAAGAGCAAGAGCGTCACTTACGTAATCCGCAGATGTAACGCGCGCATTCACGAGCGAGCACATAGTAATTCACACGTGCTCATAGTAATTGAACATCGATGGACTACGGGAGGGAAACGCGCGATGTATTGTAGAAATCGACAGCGATAGCTTGTATCTGCGACGACCTTGTCGAGTGCACACGAGATTAGATGAACCAGGGTGTTGCTACATGCACCATGTTGCCATAATGTAAACAGCGCCTACACGTTGCTTCTGAGTTTATCCATTCAGATTTTACGTTGTCTTCTAAATAAATTAATGTTTATATTACCATCTCATTATTGAACGATAAAAAGTCTCATTATCTCTGTGCTAGAACAAATAATTTCTTTTATAAACAAGGAAAACACAATTATACACGGCACAATTTTTTATTTGATATAAAGCACTTTGTGTTTTACGTGTATGCATTGCATCCATTTTAGTTTTTTCAAGAACTGCATAAATATAATCTTTTGCATACATTTGAACATTCACATTGATGGAGAAGTTAATGTAAAATAAATTTGTAAAATGTAGATATATGGATAGAGTATACTTTATGGTATAATCTCTGTGAAACTAGTCCCACTTTTTAAAAATTTGAAAAAAATAAGCAATATTGAATGGGAAATTGTGTTGTAATTATTTTCGATGTTTTAAAAAAAAAATCGTTTCAGCACACGCGATGATGAAAATTTTTTATTATTGAAATTGATATTTTTACGTGAGATGTTTTGAATTAAAAAAAATGAATTTACTGCCAAAAAAGAGAATTTATTTCAAAGAGAATTTATTTAATTGAGAACTCGAAGAAAGTTAATCTGGTAACTTGTTAGTTCTAATTGAAACGTAATTAAGAGCTAATTGAAATACAAACAGAGCCTCACTAGACGGTACGAATGTGTATAAAATAACAGTTAGAAATATTAATTATTAATAATTGTGCATAATTACTATTTTTATAAGATTTCTTATTTTTCTCGAAATATATTATTACGTGATATTAAATGTAATGTAATAATGAGCATATAATTGATTTAATTGAAGGTGAATTTGCATTACTTTTTTTTTAAAGATAAAGAAAGTTTCTCGTATTACGTACCTCGTATCCTTATTTAAATAAAGTACCAGTATTAGAAGTTTAGATCGGGTGGATGACTATAAATTTTTTCTCCTCACAATGAACTCCTGATTTCGAGATACTATTTTCTCTCTCATGTTTGATGATATTTATATCCCTTGTAATTTACATAACGTTTTTATTTTAATGTGCACTTCTAATTTTTGACGATAGAAGCTTAAAAGTAAAGTACGAATAATTATTGATCACCGTTGTTGTCGGAATAAGTATTCGCTGAACAACTTTCTTCGGCTTAAGAGGGACCTACCGACAAGGGGGACCTTATCCGACAAACCTCTTGGCATTGTACTCGATGTTAAATCGCGCACCTCCGACACCCCCGTAGTCGGAGACACCCAAACGCCATTGAATGGAGTGTTTCACGGTAGACTGCCTACACCATACATTTTGTGCCAGACAAGATGCTCTCTCTTTCCCCTTGTTCACGTTTCTCGCGACGTACAAAATGCACTCGGGACCTTTATCTTTGATCGTCGGAACTTCTCGAGTAGGAAAACTTACGAAGAGTAATCTACACTTTGATCGTCTTTGTTTCTCTCTTTGTCTTCTCACAATGATACATTTAAGCTTTTATAAACGAATGCGCGAAGAGAAGCTTCTCACCACTTTTAAAATTGTCAATATTCTGTACACCCGTATCAGATGTTTCACAGCATTTTATTTGTACACTCTGAAAAATATCGATGTAAATTTAACACCAATACAGTGTATATCCATATAATTTTCACTGTGTTGGTATTAATGTTAACACCAACATAATGTATTTAACACTATAAATTTTTAATCTACACCATGATGTGTTAATCACCAAGGATTATAAATTTACATGTTGTGTAGTATCGTTATATTTTTCCTGAAAATTTAAATTACCAGGAAAAAACCTATTTTTTTCCAGGAAAAAACCTAGCATTCGGAAAAAGCATTTTTTAAAATAATGTCCCATTTCTTTTTACTCTAAAATTTAACTTGTTTTTAAAAGCTTACATTTAATATGTATAATACAAAATATACAACACTTCTGTGTTAACAATTTTTTTAAAGACATATTCTGTTACAGAATAACAAAATTTTGAGTAATTACAGAAAAATATCATTACTGAAATTTTTTTTAGCACTTTTAAAGCTAAGTATGAAAAATAATAAACAAAATACGTTAAGCATTAAAAAATAGTCAAAGAAGATATAAGCTTAAAATAAGAATGAACATTTTTATGAAGATGGAAACATACAAAATAAGAAATTAGTAACCAGAATCAGAAAATGATTCCATAAACTAACTATTCAATTTCATTATTTATTTTTAAGTGATAATTTGTGTATATATATATATATATATATATATATATACATATTATATATATATATTGTAGATATAATATAAATTGTAAACAAAACAATGTTTGTAAACAATGTTTTGCAACATCAAATAAAGCAATTCCCCATTACGGATTCTTTTCCTCAAGGAGTGAGAAAGAATGTTTTTTTTCATTCCTGTTCTTTCCCGGGTTCTTGTCTGAATATTTTCCCTTTTTTATAACCATATTAATATTAACACCAGCACGATGATTATATAGATACTGTACGGTGTTAAATCCATACCAATATTTTTTAGAGTATAAATATCATTATATATACATATGTTCACATTTGCAACTTAATATTATATTATATAATATTATATTATATTTTATATTTGTTAACTTAATATTAATACCTATGAACGGAAATCGTGATAACTTTTTCGAGAATATTAAGATTTAAAACTTTAGATACAAAAATAAACAACAAAAATTTTAAGTTCTGCACTGATTCTCCTCTTTTTTGTTGAGTATTAATAAAAATTTGTTAGTAACAATTTTTGATAGAACGAAACATTTCTTGTTTCTCTAAAACAAAGTTTGATAGAATTTAAATTTGAAATAGAAAATTTAAATTTAAGTCTCAAGATTTTATAAAAGTGAATGATTATAATAAATTACCTATTTAACTTCATGAATTTATTAACATATATTGGTTTAAATTCATCGAGAATAAGTGATAAAAAAATGACAAAAAATATCTAGTATATATTACTATACTATTGCAACACTACTATACGAATGGAATAATAAAAGAGAGTAACAGGATAATAGTTTTGATACTGTCAACGTGGGAAAGCGAGGATGGTTTAAATGTCACGATTAAATTGTGAATAGACCAGATGTACCGCGTGCAACGTTAATCGCGATCATTCTGCATATCATATAGAGTTTGGTAGATTTCATTGTTGTGAACGAACGACGCTACACGATCAAGCCGGAAGTTTTAAGTTCGAAATAATGGCGCAGATGAAAAAGACGCCACGCTAAATTACCGGACTTGTCGGTGCTTTCGTTCAACATCGGAAGCCCAGCATACGCTCGCCCGTCCATTTTCGGTCTCCAGCGAGTTTCCCGGCCTTAACGCGCGTAATCTAGCCAGAGATATGAACCCATTGCGCGAAAAAATAGCTCAGCAAAAATCTCTATTCCCCGGGGAAAAGGTTAGAAGGATTTTGCAGACAGACTCTTTCAAACAGGGTTCATTGTTTCTCTCGGGAGAAAAATGACTTCTTTTCGTAGCTCCGGCGTTCGTTGAAGAGAGCCTTTAGGTATTTTGACACCTACAAATTTAACATCGTACATCGTTAACGTACAGCATGTGTAACGGAAGAATAAGTGCATGGTGTCTAAAAATTTTAATAATTTTTAGATTTTCTATAAATATATTTATATTAGTAATTTAATTATTAAGTGAATGATAACTTGGAACCAGCGCGATAGGAAATCTAAAAAAAAAATAAATAAAAAGATAAAAAACATCTCATATTATTTTTTAACGTTTTATAAGATTAAAGTATACAGATTTTGATTTTTTAGTGTTATCAATTAAATATACAAAAAAGAAAATGTTTTTTGTATTTTTTATTTAAACTTGCTATAAATTTGTGGATATGCCACGAACTTAAGTTTATAATAATATGCAAAAATAATTAGAATAAAATAAGAAATAAACTCAAACTAAAATATGAAGTTTAATGCGTGTTTCTATTGATGACCGTGCATTAATAGATATGTAAGTTTATAGAAGTTGTCGCAAGTTGTCGAAGCTGTGAGGGAGACTTGTACTTGTGACACAAGTACCTGCCACATGAACTAAGCACCTTGTAGCGGATACTTTGAAGATAGCACGGTCGGTGCTCGACATGCTGGAAGTTCACTAACTTCTACTTCTACATCATCGCGAAGCAAATTCGTACATGTTCCTAAGAGTCTAAGAGTATTTTCTAAGTGTTCGGCATTGTTTCTGAAAAGATGATTAGATATGATAGCAATAGAAATTCTGAGTGTTCGCTTCGATTTCTGTATACAAGGGAATACAGAGTACAATAGAGAAAAGTCATATAGTATCGACCGGTTTATATTATCGACCAAAGATAATTCTCACTTCCATTGAGAGATGATAACGTTATACGTGCATAAGCAAATGCGTACTATTGTTTTGTAGCATAAATGATGTGATCATGCGAATTATGGCACCGTAGCGAATAGCTCATGACAGCTTTTTCGTCAACATGTTTCTGAGTGTACAAAAAGCTATTTTTCAGAGTCAATTTCTTGTTTCTCAGGTAATTAAATGATTTTATGATTTTTACTATATTATTAATCAATTTTATTTAAAAATCTACTCGTTTTTGTTAATTATCAATCTTTATATCCAATTTTAGATAAAATAATTTCCGTCCTTTTATATTAAGTATTATTTAAACTATAATAAAATCTCTCTTTCTTTCATTTTTCTTTTTTTAAATTTTCATCAACTTAGGATGATCGACACGACTTTCCCACGACAAAATACAAGGAAGTTAGTTACTGATATCATATTTACCAGAATATGTCAACCATTCATTCAGATAAATTTTTTGAAAATATTTACAGCATCTCAAACATGTAGTTTCAAAGATAAAGAAAAAGGGAGAAATAGAGATAAAATGAAGGAGAAGAAAAGAATAGAGAAAGAAAGATGAGAATGTTGAATTTGATGAAAATAAACATAATTTTAGAGACAAAATGATATAAAAAAAGAAATCAAAATAATTGCTCAGTAATTTAAACAATATTTTATTCTCTATATTAATAAATACAAATAGAGAATATAAAAAATCGAATTTTATTTATATTTGAAAATTTATTCTATAATCCAGATACAATTATATTAGGCCAATTTTTCTATGTACGTTTGATCAATATCAATTGTTAATAAAATTGGTAAGTTCATAAATATCTTCGCACACCCTTATATTCAGATCGAACAATACATTCTCTAGATTGTAATAAAACAACATGGACAAAAAATTAGTGATCTCACCGAAGGGAACGTAGAACAATTCTCTGGGATACAACCTGTAACAATAAAATGCCATATTTGGAGGAAACGAACTCGCATAAACTCGCGGACAGGTATTGGGTATCGACAAGCGAGGCAAATCTGTACGAATGGATCGGTGCGTGGCCACGGCAGGCATTTTCCTTAAATTGAACCAAGCTGAGAAATGGCGAACGTCCCGCAGCGCGGCCGGACGGTGAAGGGTGAAGGGCTTGCGAACGACGGGGAGGGGAGGGAGGGGGATGGTCGACAGCGGACAAATGGACGACCGTTCGTATCCGCGAACGTATTTCACCAGAGACGTATTCCACTGGCCGGACCTGCCCCTCTTCACCCCGAAAGGCAATAGCTGGAACCGAGAGATTCCCGCCTTTTCATGCCGTCCTTTAGCATTCATTGTTTCGGAGATCCGCTGGTAAATTTGTTCCGTAATCGTTGAAATTGCGCTGTCGTGAATGCAAAATCCGTTTCCGTCTATTCTGTGCGAGGCGCTGAAACTCTTTTGATATCACTGACATTTGTATATATGTATATATCTGAATACAGAAAATGTAATAAAGCGTTTTCTAAAATGTAACATCAAATTGTGAGCACGGCAAAAATGCATAACAAATATTTTGAAACGAATATTCTGTTTATGTTTGTGTATCAGTTGAATATTTAGTAAATAAATATTTAATAAATTTTCTTTGATCCTCGTATTATTCTTTATTAAAGTCTGTTAATAAATAGAAAGCTTAGAAAGCATTCCAATGAAATTGCTAATCAAATTTTACTAGAAAATAAAAATTATTAAATCTCGAGTTTGCATTTTATTTGATTTATTTGATTTTTTTTCAAAGGATATAATAATATTGCATTTTAACGAGTAATATGCACCTCTGTGTGCATCGTAAAAAATGAATTTAAAAACGAGGCAATTTCTGATTCAAGAAATGATAAAACAGAGAGATAACGGAATGCGAATGGCACGACGTTTCCTTTGACAGTGAACTAGTTTCACCCTCGATGTGAATCGGTCCCCACCCGCGAAATTACCGTCATCCCTTACCGGAATAGACCCCCTAACTTCACGCTCGACGATCCTGGCGAATGTAGATAGTAATTTTGATGTTAGACTTTTATCCCAGTGACGAAACATAACTGAATTCGTATTTTTATCAAGAATAACCTTGAAAAATACAAAATGAATGAAAATTTTCGCGTTCAATTTTGTTCTCGACATACAATAATTATGATAAAATTACGATAGAGGAGATTTTACGTGCATTTTAACAGATGCAGTCAAATGGTCTTTTAAATTTATTATAAAAATATTGTTACATATAGAGAAGTGTGACCTTGGAAATGTGTGAATTTGAAAGTGTGACCAGAAATGATTGCCCATTATTTGGACTCTAAAATAGCTCTGCAAGAGAGCCGTGATCAGGGACATGAAATTTAATGGTTTCCGTTTAGGGTCGATTTTATGGGAGCAGTAATTGAATTCTTGCGACACACATACGACACACATACGATCTAAGCTACCTTGACCCTCGTCCGCTTTGGAGGATTGTCCCACGAATGCCAAAAATGTGTCCCACGAGTCACACCAGGTATGGCACATAGCGATTCCTATTTCAGATATCCTATTTCGGAATTCCTATATACAGAATTCGGAATAATATAATTTATTTTCTATTATATTACCAGAATAAATATTTTATATATATATATATATATATATATATATATATACGGTGTGTTTTTAACACAGCAGTGGATTCATTACTTAAAAGTTCAAGAAATCATTTAATGATTACATACATTTTGGACGGAAAGTTGTTATACCAATGAAGAATATCATAGATTTGTTAGCGTTACTTGCCCTTTTCGCCTTCTCTTTCTCTCTCTTCAATGCCTGAATATAAGTGTATTTATATCGTTTTAAATTTAACAATTTTTGAGAATTTCAAGCAACGCAAACAAATCTAATGTCATTGCTTCACATTCCTCTGTCGCGTATTTCACACGTTTTATTCCTTCTGAAAATATCGACAAATTATTTCGTATATCACCGACGCATGAACGGCATTCCGTTGTGTCAAGAATGCAGCATTGATAAGATGAAGGTGAAATTTTATCTGGAATTTGTTACGCTTCCAGCGTTGTTGTAGCTGATAAATGCTATCTAAAGAATCCTGATTCATTGATGGCTCAAGATCAATGCGCTCTTCAAGATAACGTATATCTATTGTTTACATCCGCATCTTTTAACATTGTGAACGTATCAGAGATATCGGGACCTCGCTTTCTCATTTACGAAGCATTTTGATATCATTGTCTGTCTTTTTTTATTTCTGTGTTTTTTTATTTCAGAAATAACTTTATGACATGTAGAAAATTGTAACGCCAAATTGAATCGATTGCTGGTCCATTACGGATATAAAAAGGATTTTAATTTTGTAATAAAATCGGTAAATTACCATCATGACATAAAATATATAATGATAAGTTTGCTGACGTCGTGAAATTGCAAAACCCACCTTTAATCAACATTCAAAATTGCTTGTCGTAAACAGATATGGCAACAAATCGATCCTTAATTTACGCTGCAGTTTCCGCAGCATGCCTTGGAAATATTAATCTCCGCTGTTGCCGCACGAAAATTATATATACAAGTAATTATATCTATATAATGTTAAAAAAAAAAGAAGCAAAGGGGCTGTTTTGATCGACGAATTTGCAGTATCGCTTTTTCACACAGATTCAGTTCTCGTTAATAACCGCAACGCGAAAACTCGTGCTTTTTGTACCGCCGCGTTTCATGTTTCTATCGATCTGCCGCTTCAAGCCTCGTAAGTTTTCCTATCCCTTGTATAGTTTGCCCAAAAGCGCTTGAAAGGGGAGAACATTTTCATCCTCGTCCTTGCAGCGAGAGACGCGTCCGTCGGATAATTAAATTTTTCAGCTTCGTGACTGGTGGCTCGAAAAAATTCTTCCTTTGACCCTCTGTTGACATCGTATAATCCCTCACGAGGAACTCTGCTAATATATGTTCTTGCTCTTTTCACGAATGATATGACGATTTCGAGTGAGAGATTTTTCTTCTAATTAATGACATTTACCTCTGCATTGTTTCACGTGCATTACTTTTTGTTTGAGTCTACGTTTAATTTTCTTTTACGTTGATAGTCGGCAGATGGACATGTGCGCATTTACGGTTACCGTAAGAATTATATGCTCAAATTTCTCAAGTCCGTAAGCGAGATTTACCTATGTGAAACCCTTTCTTGGATAGGAGATGAATTATTGCGCGCACCTCAGCCTCTCCCTTTCCTCTCAAGATAGTCCTGAGCTCTCTTAAGTCATACGACGTTTCGGCGCGAAACCCCTTGGTCTTCCCGTGAAAATTTATTTCTTTATACTGGCGCATCTTGTAGCTCTTCTTTCGGAAGTTAATATCCTCTTTAATCTTTTCACGTCCGGAAAACTTCGCCGGCGAAGGACTCGCCCTCGCAACTTTGCGCGCGAACTTCAACGTCGCGCGAACTTCCGCCGTGTGTCTCGCGCACCGGCCTGTACTAAAGTTAAAAATTTGCCCGACAACAAGAGAGGTTATTTTCAATTTGCTCCTTTTGCCTCTCTTGCTTGTTGTCCGTGTGGATCGATCTGCCTGGCAGCGGTACAATCTCGTGTGGCTTTGACGCGGACAACCCTTGGGTATGTCTCACCGACGACGAATATATGAATAATTTCCCCGTCGGCGCGGTTCGCCCAACGAAAATCGATATTCCATAAATGTGTAAATGTGTAACCGAATCCCGGCGATTCTCTTTGCCTAAGCAAAGTACGTACCCTTGTCGACGACCATCGCATGTGCCCCGAGATGCATTAGCAGCATCGTCGCACATGCTGCACTTTTGACATCTTCGAAAATCCTCGATCGACAATAGAACTGACAGCGCAGCGATACACATTAATTTTTGTTTTTTTAAATTCGCTGTCCTGCGAATTTTTCCCCTAAGAGTCTCGTCAACGCGAAATTCAGCCGTAAACTTATCCGCTATGGCGGGAGAATTTTTCTTTCGGTTTTCCAATTCTCACCGTCCTCTTTCCGCAGATGACGGATTTTTTTTCTGGTTTTTATATACATTTCTTTTATGTTTGGCAGATTTTATTTGCCGTGCACACTCCACAATCGTGGGAATACTGAATTTAACGACAAACTTCGAAATTTCGAAACTTTTTCGTGCGCGAGAAAAGGCAATTCACGTTGATTTGCCAAAAAAAAAAGAAGAAAAAGAGAAATGAAATGTTGCCTCGATATATTAAAAAAAAGATTCTCCCACGTTTGTATGTATCGGACCAACTCACGAAGGATGGATTTATAGGCAATATCACCTGCAACGGAAAATTCGGGGCGATAAAGGGGACGCGGATGCGCACGCAAGCAAATGTGTTTCAGGAACGCGTACAGAATATCGCGATCGATATCACATCGTCGGAAATCACAATGTAATACGTCCACGAGCATTTCCTGCAATCGATGCATCTCTGGCCGCTTGTCACTTTGTCTTCCCGCGCCTGTTTCCCTCGTGCGTGTATCACTGCGCTCTCGATCTCTCTTTACACGCCGTCGGAAATTCAATTTTCCTCGATTTTTCCACGAAAAAAAAGGCCCGATGCTACAGCTCCGGAATACGATAGCACCGCTGTATATAAAACAAAACGAAGAAACAGCGGGAGAAATCAAACTTTCTTTTTCGTCGTTCCATGATAAAAGAAAGGACGCTGCGTTTTATTTCAGCATGTCCCTTCTTTGTTTTCTTTCTTTTCTTGCGAACAAAGTTTGCTATCTCGCGGTACGGAAATGTTTTATGATGTCGAGCTCAAGCTTTAGTTAAAAACAATAGACGGAACGGTATTGTATATAAAAAATATTACGTCAGGTAATTAAATTGATGTGTCAACACATTTCCTGGTTAGTTTCATGAAACATAGATATTGTACGAGCAAATAGAAATAAGCTCCCTTAATTATATATTATAATCCATCTATGCCATCGTGTTTAGAATTTAATGAACTTGTTATTAATTCTCCTGCAGAAATACTTGCTGGAATAAATTAAAACGATTGCACGATCGCATTGTTTATTCATCGAGAAAAAGCTTTCGGGGATTGAGCTAATCGCGACGATCTATCTTCATTAACGTGCTTCTCCTTTCGATTCCACACGAAAACAGAGCGAGGGTATAATCGTATCATGTTGAGAGCATGATGGCAAGAAAGGGAAATTAGGACGCTGATTTCACTCGCGACAAGGCAAACTTTTTTTTTTATCGTATCGTGTACTGGAGTGAGGTAGGCTTGAATAGCAATTAATTACGAGGGGACGTCGGAGCAGCGACCGGAAATCCGACTCACCATGCGCAGCGAAATATGAAATTCAATTTGGCCGTACACGCGGCCCCATTTCCCTGGAAAATTAAGGGTTGCCATTTTATTGGTAAGAATTTCGGGAAAGACAGCGCGTCGTTAACGATAACGACTATGTCGATCAATAATCCTGATGTCTTTCTCTCGGAAAAGCCCGGAATCTATACTTAAGTTAATGGATTATGTAATGCAATCAGGAAGAGTGATGTGATGTTTTTCCGTTTCTCTGGTTACACTTTTAATAACATTTTTAATAAGACATTATTTTTTCTTATTCAATTTTCTCGATTGATTCCTCTAAGATATATTTTTAACACGAACATGATTCTATTAAATTGCGTAGTTTACTTGCGGTAGAACGTGCGACTAGAATGTAAATTAACTCGTAGCATTGAATGTAATAACTCGATTTCATGGAGAACAAACCAGTTTTCTGTTTTTTAATTTATTTTATCGATTTACTAATCAAAAGTATACCGTCACGTCCTTTACATGTCGATTATAACCTGCGTGTAATCGTGCAGCAATACATTTTATGACGAAGTAACGACATAAAATTACAAGTGTCGATATTTAATTTATTGCTGACACTTGAAATCTTGCCTAGAGTTTACATATTCATTGGATAATAAGAAAAAAAAATATATTTTTCCGTTGCATTTTTTCTGCATTGACACGCCTCGCATTTTCTTTTCCATCATAAACCCTGTAGAGATTCATCAAATTTGTAGCACAGATTATTCATCACAAGTATCATGGGACTTTGTGTACGTGAAAATGATCAGGTAGTCTCGTACAGGCACTCGGAATTGTGTTGGGAAAACGACGACGGCATGTCTTTCTCTGCTTGAATTTAATCGAATAAAAATTACATCCACGCCTGTTTTCTTTTTTCAACCTTTTTTTGTCTTCCTTTTTTTTGTTTGTCTATAACAGAGCACATCGGACATATTTTAATCTATCGAAGTAACATTACGTCTGTTTTTTTATAATTGAACTAGTGTGCACTTTTTGTACTTAAAGTAAAATAGTTTTTATTTAAAATAATACATGTTTGAAATTTTGTGAAAAAAGAAAGAAAGTTCAAATGCTGTAGGTGATAAAAACAATGAGATAATATTTTTACAATAAATTATTTATAGTTTAAGATCTTATTAGCTTTACTAAATAAATACGATCAATCTAATTTAAGGTATTAATTCCTTCAGCTTTGATTTGCGATTGCGTTTCAAATCCCATAAATTTTATGCACAATTTATAAAACTGAAATAATATATTTGTAAAAAAATTTGTATTTAATATTATTAAGCTAAGATCAGTAAGATCCGTTTTGACCGGAAATAGAATTATTTTTATGAATTTAATAAAAAACAAATCTATTGATTTTATCCGCACACTGAGAGAAAAACGTTTTGTATAATATATGTAACTATAATTATATAATTATAATTATGATTATTACTGCTATAATAATAATAACAGTAACTATGTATTGTATATAATTTTAGCAACAAATGTATATACTTGGCAACCTAAAATGACTAGTTATTATAATCATAAAATTACCATAAAAATGATTCAAGAGACTATAATTTATTATTTTTATAGTTATATTTTGGGACAACCATATTTTTTATAATTGTCCCAAAATATAAAATTATAATCACTTGAATCATTTTTATGATAATTCCAACTATTATATTAAACATACAGTTACTGTTATTATTATTATAGCAGTAATAATCATAATTATAGTAATATGTAATTATAATTACAAATACCAAACATTTTTCTCTCAGTGCATGCATTTTCATTTAAGAAAGTACACGCGAAGTTAAAATGTGACATCGAGTACGATATTTTTTTTTTTATATTAGACTCGAATATCACGTGGACCGTAATATTTTAACAACCGACATTGAATGTGTGTTTTAAAGCTCACCTGCATTTATTCCACGACATTATCGCGGTGACGGCGACGCGACGTGGTGAAATTCGTCGTTACATTGCATCGCGAAGTTCAGTTATCGTGGGCGCGATAATTATGCGAAGCGGAGAATTTCATGCTCGCACGCGCCATTGTCAACTTCCGCTTTTAATGAGCTCACCGCGTTTAATAAGCGCGTGGTATGCAAAAGGAGCGAATTTGCATTGTGCAGAGGCATCTAAAATGCGAGCTTAAGCCATTTAGCCGAATCAACAAAACGACGTCGCTGCCGGCCAGAAATATCCCCTTTCTATTTTTTTATTTAAATTTGCATGAATGATCTTCTCTTGAATACACATGTAGTACAGCATGCGAGCACATTTTCCCAGAGACTTCCTCTCTAAAATTCCTAAGCTTCACTAAACTAACGTAACAAAAAGGCCAAAAATTTTCGTCTACACGCAAAATCATTATCACTTTCGATATATTTCTATTTACTTTATTTAATTCGATTGTTATTTAAAAGAAAAAGCGGATTAGTTGTAAAAGTTCACGTTCATTTATATATAATAATAATATATTAATAATCAATAAATTAGTTTGGATATATTTCATATAATAATATAAAGCGTTTTGCAAAGTTTCAACTACACGAGCGTATACTGAGATGAATTTGGAAATCATTTATATCTTGATAGCTTACTAGCAAAGCTGTAGATTAAACTTCGGTTATAATCTAGTTAAAGTGAGAGCAGCTACACGTAATGAATAATAACGATTTATCCATGCCCGCGAAGTTTAATCTGCGAAAATTTTGTAATCCTCCTTGTTAGATAATTTCATAATTAGAATTCATCATGTATTTGTTAAAATTCATCAAGAAATACGCTCTTGTGAGTGCACATCTTTGATTGTATAGAACTTGTTTGCATAAATGATATTCCTAATAAAACGATGCCGCGATATTTTGGTCATTTTTTGGAATCCGACGCGAGATGAATGGCCTTGCCGGAAGCATGAAGTTCCAAGCTAGCAAAAGAGCAAAAAGTCACGCGACCTCTCTTCTAATTCCCTGAACGCTCGGTTGTTGCAGGCACACACTCCTCTTCTCGCGGCCGACACGAGACACGTAAGTAGAAAGTTGGTAGCAAAAAGTAGCCGAGTCAAGGAGATTGTTAGTAAGTAGTCGCGACCGAGAGAAGAATCGCAATCACGTGCGTTTGCGTCTCTTTTAATTTACACGTTTTATTCGTCCGATAAAAGTATTTCAATTGATCGTCAGTAATTAATATCGGTATTAATATAAAAAAAATTGCTGTATAAAGCTGTTGCTTACCGTGATATTTTCTTGAAGTTTTTTTTTTACAATATAAATTTGATGAGAATTTCATATCAAGAATTTCAATTATTGTTTGACTGATATTAACGTGGTCGCTTAAATTTTTCTCTCGGTTCGAAAATAGAGCGTATTTGCATATGATTAAATGCGGACGGTAATATCTCATCGAAGGCATTTATCCCATTAATTACACAGATGACACGATTAACAGTTCCCGCAATGCGTGCCCTGCATTTCTGCAAATTGATCAGTTGCCGTATACATTACCGATGTAGCGCAAAGCTGGCGTATCATTTCGAGGGAATCATTTTCTCAAACTGTTGAGAAAAGTCTGACTTTATTTTTAATAATTCTATAATTCTTGACCGTGTTAATTTAAATAAACAAAAATAGTTTATTTAAATTTGAGAAATATTTTATTAATATTAAAAGTTTATTAAAATTCTTGCTAGAATGTGTGCAGAAATAAGTACAGAATTATTCTAGAATAAACAGAATTCTTGAAAAGCGCGTTTCACTTTGGTACACGTAGACTCGCCTTCCTCAGATGGTATAGATTGTTTAAGAAGTATTTAATTATTATCTATTGTTACAACTCCTACTGCAATGCTCAAATAGCTACAGAATAACACAAGAAATGCTATTTAACGATAACGACATGAAATCTACATCTTTTTCATTTTGATATTTTAACAATGTTTGCTTGTTTCTATTCAATTATATTAAAAATTTCTTTGCTTTTAAAACACAGCATCTTTTTCGAATAGCATTATAAATTTCTTACGATACTAAGCAAGATAAACTGAAACGCTGCATGAATCTAGCATTTTAATTTCGAAACAGGTTTTTTTAATAACCGAAACTACTCTATTTATTAAAAATTATAGAACTGTTAAGTGCAGCTAGAACTTTTAAGTTCCTAAATAATGTTCTCGATTTATAAAGCTTACAATACTTAATAATAATGATGCAGCAAACGTACAGAAGTGTCATATATTAACGTGTTCAGATTTATTTATCGTGATACGAATTATTCATTGCACAGCAGAGATTTTACTGTTATTGGGAAGAAAGTGTAAGAAATTGACAACGGCAGCTGATCAAATCGAGTCGCGATATTACAAATGTTTTATAAGATAGCGCGACGGCTATCTCGACGCTTACATTGAGGTTTATCATGACATAATTGCAGTTTCATATCGTTGGTACGCGGTGTCTCCTCGTAAATTACGTGCGCAAGAAGACGTAACGGATAATTATTTGCTCCTGAGTCATTAGCGCTAACGATCCCCCTTGCCATTCCTAGTAGTGGTACTGGAATCTAATCTACGAGCAACGATTGCGTTCACGACACGTCGTTCCTTAATCATCGTTTGATCGGTTAACTTCGGCAATTATATACGCCGACCTTCAAGACGCGAGCGATAGATCTGAAAGTGTCTGGTCCGCACGAACTTCCTCATGCTTCTGAGAATCGTTTGTATAATGCATGTAGGAAATAGTATCATCTCAGTTTCCTTCTACTCGTCTCTCTTCCGTTTCCATCGGACGGTTTCATCCAATTTGCCGTGGAACTAATCCAGTTGGTTCTCAAGAGTTTGCCAGCACTTTGATGATTCTAAGTTATTAGATAAGATATTATTAGATCTTGTCTTTATCAAATCTATATAATCTTTAATTGAATATAGAAAGGAAAACAATTATGATAACGATTTCACGCGTAGATATATTATTTTTTATATTTCTTTTCGAATGTGATTTTCTCGTATGTTAACTAAGGAATAGAATGTAATACGATTTTATGACTAGTTACATTATTTTGAAAAAATGGACTTAATATGTTAAGTCCGAATAATTAAAAAAAGTTTATTTATTGTTATATTTATAATATCTAAATTTGATGGAAAAAAATTTAGAAAAAAAATTTAAAAAGCAATACATTTTTTCTTATAAGTTTATTCGCGACAATAATTATTTTTGCGACATATAATTTTGATTCTCGATTTGTTACGAGTGAAGGGTTGCAATAAAATCGAGTTATCGCATACAATTCCATGCGGACTATAATGATGTTAATTTTACAAGGTATCTTGAACGTAATTGGAAAATGGTTGCAAAATTCCAGATAGCCGGGAAGCCCGAAATAATTATCTCGTGAAAGTTTAACTTTATGTGTAGATGTGCAACAATACATGTTGCTTTTACATACACATACATACGGAGAAATGTTTCCTTTCGAGCGTACATGTGAACATAGCGCAAATCCGCACATCAAGTTAATTAACTATTATGCGTTTCATTATGTTCTCATCCATTAATTGGATTGAAAACCATGTCTTAATATTTTGATTGATTCACCATTAGGGAAATTAAAGGTGACATTAAACGGCAAATGAATTATACGTTATAGGTTTAGCCAATGTATTTATGCGCATTCGATATTTCGCGAATGGAGAGCATGTTAAAAATAATCTTGTTCTCTCTCTATTTAAACAGATCTTTGTCGGAGTAGGACACATTACTTCACGTTATCTCTTCAGATACCCCTATATATTTCAAGACATTATTTATTTAACGGAGTTGATTAGCCCTCGTTGGTCGCGCCGACCTTTTAAATCACCCTTGTCTCTCGAATGTGCAAACACACCCATCGCCTTCTCAAAACTTCATCAGGTTTTGTTCTCCTCGGCCTCGTCGGAAGATTCATAGCGAGCCTGATTCGATTTGCAGCGTCGTTTGAAATTCAGGCGAGGGCATATTTCATTCGTCGACGGTCAGAGAAGGAAAGGAAAGATGGGTGGGGGGAAGGGGGGGAGGAATCGGGTTGAAAAGGCGGCTCGGTGAATATCGAGCTTGCCAAATGGAGTAAACTGCAGCCTCCGGCTCGTGTAATCTTCCGGAAGTCACCGTCTGCCGTCGATTACCTTCCTTTCTCCTTCTATCTTTTCCCTCTCTTTCTCTTTCTTTTTTCGTAAATAGCTTTGTATATCTCTTTTTATCTTCTCGTCACCTCTGTTTTACTCCTCCCTTATTCGTCTTCTTTATTTCGCCGGCTCGACTTTTCCATGCTGTACCTTCCCTTGGCCTTGGCATTAAATCAGGCGGGGTACTGCATAATCCAACGAAATGAAGCCAAGTCGTTTTTACGAGACGTCGCGGGAATCATATTTCCGTCGTGGCTTCCGGGAACTGTTTGCTTTTCTCGCAACGTGGTGGGAAAAATTTCGCACCAAGGGGGAAAATGACTGCCTTCGTGAATAGAGAAATTCATAGTACGGAATGAATTTCTACATGGCTCGACGAATTCCGCGGGTGTTCATCAATACGCAGCAGGATATCGGTCTCCAGTATTCATTTCCTTTGGATTAGTACGCACATTGCATACAATGTATACAGACATACGCGGGGAAAAAATCCGCTTTTTATGTAACCACCGTAAAAAGTGGTAGATATTTCTGCGATTCGTATGCGATACATGAGCGATGACAGAGATATTGTCGAACTGACAAAACTTCATTCTTTTTTTTATGATGGCTGTATAAAAGATGTTTCTACATTTGCAATATATCATATGCTACGTCGCGCGTCATTCGGGACTTACGACTGAATTTTGAATTTATCACTTTGATTTATTTTGCATATTTTTAAATTTTAAATAATTGGTTATTTTATTTTTAACAATTATATTAAAATATCGATGTTCTTTTCTAATTTCACCGCTTCCTCTTTTCTCGGCAGAAAACTTGTAATATCGTCTGGTAGGATACTTATTATTCGCGGACAGTAACATAATTTCGTTCTTGATAATGAGAATTGTAATATCCTGGAGTGCTTATCTGCATGCGACATTCCGAGATCTATTTTCCGCGAGGCAAGTTAGGGTTTCGATCGTCGCCTGAAATTCAGGGCTCAAGTTGCAGGCATCGTTTCCCGCGGGAAAACAACCTATCTCACATTATTCCAAGCTGTCGAAATTCTAGTTTCATCAGTGTCTTCATTTCGCCCCTCCCTTCAGCACGTCGTGTTTTCTCGTCGCAATATTACGCTCTAAAATCATCACGTTTACGAAATCTGCATTAAAATGTGATTATATCTTCATTTGACAAATAAAATAACGCCAAAAAATCGATAGTGTATTAAGTATACATCTCGTGAAGTCGTCGAATCAATACTGAAAAAAATTTACCAAATCTTAATACATAGTTCTTTGAATAGTACTAATTGTGTGTACACTGAAAAAAAAGATTGGTTGCTGCAACAATTTAGATAGTAAAATATGGTAGCATTTTTATATGGCTGCAGCAATCAGTTTTTGGTTGTAGCAGCAAATTTTTAATTGTGTTAACCTATCTGCAATGTCAGTATATGATTTCGATAGACTAACGTAACTAAAAATTAACTGGTACAACCAAAAACTGGTTGCTGCAGCCATATAAAAATGTTATGCCATATTTTACTATCTAAATTGTTGTAGCAACTAATCTTTTCTTTCAGTAAAATAATTAAAAATGTGCTGCTACAACCAAAAACTGATTTCTGCAGCTATATAAAAATGCTATGCCATATTTTACTATTTAAATTGCAACAACCAATCTTTTCTTTCAGCGTAAGTAAATATTTATTTACAATAAATATTTACTCAATAAAAAAATAATGCTTAAATCAATTAATGATTTTTGTATTAAATAAATATATGTTTACATTTATTATAGTAAATACTTACTTAGAGTTATTCAAACAAATATTTATTAAAATTTAGTATTTTTTTCAGTGAAGATTTAAAAAATGTCTCTAAGTTATGTCTTCGTCATCAGTCTAGAATGTGCAACCTTTTTTTACAGTCATTTTCAGAAGGCCATTTTTAAATAGATAAAATTTTTCTAATCACATAATATTCAATCTGTTTACACAAAATAAAAAATATAATTTTATTATTATTTTTGGCTATAAATCGGCAGGTCTCAAAAAAATCACAGATAGCTTGCGAGAGCCTCATCAGTTACGCATTACTGATCTAGGCAATTCTCAAGATAAATCATCTTTCTTTTTTCATTTTCTTTTTTTTTCAATTTCATGAACGTCTCTATGCTTCTTAATTATGGATTGTTCACTTATAATTCTAAACTGTAATAATTTATATTGTGAGGTATCCTGTTTAGCGACTA
The DNA here is from genome assembly GCF_024713525.1 of Acromyrmex echinatior. NCBI lineage: Eukaryota > Metazoa > Arthropoda > Insecta > Hymenoptera > Formicidae > Acromyrmex > Acromyrmex echinatior. Next base: position 7,911,032 of record NC_141854.1, read on the forward strand.
AATCATGTTCTATGTTGTATTATCGGCTGTATTCATCGGAATAATCGATATCGCATCTCATCCTGGTACGATCCATTAGTGGTTAGGGATCATCGGCCAGTAGCTCATGTTGATTACCACGTGGTGCACCTCCTGGCACTTCCCGCGCTTCCGGTCCTATAGGACGTTATAGCGTTGCATTATAGGCTGCCGGTATTATAACAGGACACGTCGTATAAATCACGTCGAATGACGTGCATGCATCGCTCTCTCAGTTGCGTCCCCTGGCGTCGACGCAAATTGCTGGCATTAGTCGTTAGTGACGGATCATGACTGGCCCTTCCGTTCGGAGGAGATCACCAGAGGCGCTGTCCTTCGTGCCAGTTTCACACGTCTAATAATTCAATTCTGTTAATATTATTTGACCCACACTTCAATTGTCAGGCAATTGTTGTCTAATGATACTTAAACATTTTCGTTTCATAGACGGATTGGTTCCAAGTTGAAAAATTTATGCTCAAACTATCTGAATGAAGAAAATTATGAAGTCATTATGCGCTTTTTATCTTTGTGGCATGTAATTTATATTTTTAAAGAGTATAAATTGAAAAAATCTCTTTAATCGACTAAAATATCTAATGATCCTAAATATATTAATAGAATACTTTTCTAATTGTTATTTTGGCTTTTTTGTTCTTCTTCTTTTACTCTTTCACAAATAAAGCGAACTCTTTTTCTTTTGATTATCTCGTGTTCGATTCACAATGCATTTCGTAGGACAATGCTCGAATCAACAGAGCATGAACGCAATGTGTTTCTTCAGCTCTTAATGATTTTTCCAATACGCGGAGTATATTGCGTGTCGGCAGTCATTTATCTTTATTTCACGGAGGATACTCTGTTGCGGTTCGCACGAGGCGCGGAATTTATATTAATGGTAGCACGCATAGATATTAGGAATAATTACATTTTTCCGTTGGAATGCCATACGTGAGAGACTCGTATATATCTGTGTAAATATATATGCATGTAAAACATTTATTATATAGAAGTTACTGAGATAAATTGCGGATCATATTCTGTTTAGTTTGAACGGTATCATTATGTCCATTTCGCGGATTAACTTCATCTTGTTTTATTTTACAACTTATCCTTTGTGATTTTAACTTTTGTTAGTATTTCAACTTTTATTGTCATGTTCTCTTTCTATTAAAATCAGGTATGTTTTAATAAATATTCCAAAACTAATACTTCAGCGCGTTCAGTCTGCAATTAACGGAGTTATATCCGTTAAAACTTCAAAATTATTCGAGCGAATTATTATCCGAGAAAGTTTTGTTCACAGCGATGCATGCGATCAAGCAAACGCCGTTAAAAAATTATTGTATAAATATCTTTCCATCATCCGACGGAATTTTCCGCTCACAATCAGATTTTTGATCGTACTAGTAAATATTAAAATAAAAACTGATTAACTCTTTTGGGTCCACTATATATACCTTGTATTAAAATCATATCTTTAATAAATATCAAATTATTCAATTAGAACTTGTTTTAAAAGAAATTGTTTAAATTTTAATTGAAAAATATTATTAGAAATACAATCATAAAATTATAAAATAATAAGGCTCAATAAATCAAAATAAGTAAAAGTAAAAAGGGCTACGAGCCTAAAACATAAATTGACAAACTGTATGAGTAGTTAAAAAAGTTTTTTTGAAATAAAACTATGTCATAAATTAAAAACGTAAAATATAATTTGACAATCAGAAGTTGAACAAACGTTTCGATCCTGGTTGGATCATTTTCAATGTGACAAATAAATTAGTGTGACAAAATAAATTAACAACGGTAATTAACAATAGAGTTATAACGTAGATAAAAAACATATAAAAGATCAAGTAAAATTCGCATTCGGACGCAAATTAACTATAAAACTCGCTCCAAATTGAGAGGAAATCAAATAAACGATTATAGTTGACAAAAATGTGCTCCTCCGAACCGTATGTGTGTATAAGGACGAACATGTTTCTGTTAGCAAGTATAAATTGTAATAATAAATTAACGGTAGAAGTAAATAAAAATAAAAATAAAAATAATAAGAACAATAAGAAAAGTACGAATCGAGTCGCAAACAGTAAAAAGGAAAATACAAATAAGTCGTAAATAATAAGTCAAATTTAAAAAAAGAGGCAAAAATTATCTTTGATATAATAAGGCAAGCACATAAGAAAAAAGAGTGAAATCGCCAACATGCATTGCATATGTATGATAAGTTTAGAACAAATAAATTCACAATAAATACCTTATGTGTGTGTCGAAATGATGTATTATAGATTAGGCAATGCGAATGGAATCGAAATTGATCGTCTCTCTGAGAAGCTAAGATATAAAGTACGACATATAAAGACAAGAAGGTTGAAATGGAAAACTAGAAAGGGAAGGGGGAAAAAAATAATAAGAAGGAAAGAATAAAGTGGAAGGGAGAGAAAGTAGGGAGAGAAGAGAAGGATGAGGAAGGGAAAGCAATCAAGAGGGAGAAAGAGACTGGATGATCTGTGAATAAGTATCGGGTAAAGATTCGGTATCGTTCTGTCTATTAAGGCCTTGTTTCTGTCTTTTAATATGAATCATTTCAGATACCAATCTCTTATTGTAAGAAGATTCGCAGTCCAAAATTCTCACATCGTTCCATTTGAAATTATGATCAAAATTGATTCGATGATCAGTTATGACAACATTCAGAATGTTGTCTACAAGATCTCATGTGATGATTGTGAGGCGAGTTATGTTGGTCAGACAAAGAGAAAATTGAGCACGAGACTACACGAACATATCTCTGACATCAAAAAGAATACAGGTTCTCCTACTGTCATAACTGATCATCGAATCAATTTTGATCATAATTTCAAATGGAACGATGTGAGAATTTTGGACTGCGAATCTTCTTACAATAAGAGATTGGTATCTGAAATGATTCATATTAAAAGACAGAAACAAGGCCTTAATAGACAGAACGATACCGAATCTTTACCCGATACTTATTCACAGATCATCCAGTCTCTTTCTCCCTCTTGATTGCTTTCCCTTCCTCATCCTTCTCTTCTCTCCCTACTTTCTCTCCCTTCCACTTTATTCTTTCCTTCTTATTATTTTTTTCCCCCTTCCCTTTCTAGTTTTCCATTTCAACCTTCTTGTCTTTATATGTCGTACTTTATATCTTAGCTTCTCAGAGAGACGATCAATTTCGATTCCATTCGCATTGCCTAATCTATAATACATCATTTCGACACACACATAAGGTATTTATTGTGAATTTATTTGTTCTAAACTTATCATACATATGCAATGCATGTTGGCGATTTCATTCTTTTTTCTTATGTGCTTGCCTTATTATATCAAAGATAATTTTTGCCTCTTTTTTTAAATTTGACTTATTATTTACGACTTATTTGTATTTTCCTTTTTACTGTTTGCGACTCGATTCGTACTTTTCTTATTGTTCTTATTATTTTTATTTTTATTTTTATTTACTTCTACCGTTAATTTATTATTACAATTTATACTTGCTAACAGAAACATGTTCGTCCTTATACACACATACGGTTCGGAGGAGCACATTTTTGTCAACTATAATCGTTTATTTGATTTCCTCTCAATTTGGAGCGAGTTTTATAGTTAATTTGCGTCCGAATGCGAATTTTACTTGATCTTTTATATGTTTTTTATCTACGTTATAACTCTATTGTTAATTACCGTTGTTAATTTATTTTGTCACACTAATTTATTTGTCACATTGAAAATGATCCAACCAGGATCGAAACGTTTGTTCAACTTCTGATTGTCAAATTATATTTTACGTTTTTAATTTATGACATAGTTTTATTTCAAAAAAACTTTTTTAACTACTCATACAGTTTGTCAATTTATGTTTTAGGCTCTAGCCCTTTTTACTTTTACAATCATAAAATATAAAAATTATGTACATAATAAGATCAGAAAGTTCTTAGACCAACCATGAAAGATTCAATATGGTTAGTTCAATATTACTTATTTGCGTAGCAATTAATAGCAATAATAAACAATATAAATTTCTGATTATTATTTATATTATAATATTAGGTGTTGGAATTAATTCGTAGCGTTTTACAAGTGATGGGAAGTACTTTCATTAATGTATTTTTTAATGCTCATGTGAAATAAATAACATTCTTTCATTAAAAACGCTACGAATTAATTCCAACACCTAATATATTAATGTATATAAACGCATTTAATTTTCAATCCTTTTATATTTCAAAATACATTTCTTCTTAATAAATAATTTTATTATTTATCATTGATATTTGCTACTATTTTACTTTTTGGATCTTTCATTTTAAATTTTTATGTCGTGTGACCTTTAAAAATAATTAGATAGTTTTTCAATTCTAAAATAAAATCGGACCTTAGAGTCAAGCGAAAGCGTAACAAAGCATAACCTCAGTGCGTTTGGTCGAAAATGTTTACTTTGGAATTGGGACATTCGCAGCCAGGTTGGACTGGCACATGCAGATACCATGTTCTCCGCAAGTGCATAAACTTTAACTCGCAAATTCTGTAATCGCTGCGCTAGATCCACCCATTTGCTAACCGGATGAACTGTAAACGCAAATTTATATCTTGCAGTCGTATCATCATGCGATCGATTCGATCGAATCCGCTCTGTTCAACGAGTTCAATATGCGAATTACGCGCATTTATTCGTTTGAAATGACGGATATAATCGTTAAGAAAAGTGTCTGGTTGAATTAATTGAAATCCTGGTTAAAAATGGACAAATCAAAATTTTCTAATTAAATCTATTAATATTCTAAATGTGTGATAATCGGAATTCTAATTGATATAATTAATAATAATATAATTATATTATTATAATATAATAATATAATATAATATAATCAATAATAATATAATTGATATGATATTCGCCATTTTCACCTAGAGAAAGATTTCTTCGATTCAAAGAAATGTTTCTTTGCTTTACGGTTAAAGAAAAAATTTCTTTGATTTGAACGTTATTTCTTTGATATAAACATTATTTTTTAAATTAAATAAAAAAAATTTATTTGATTTAAAAAAATTATGTTCAAATCAAAGAAATTTTTTCTTTGACTGTATAACAAAGAAACATTTCTTTGAATCGAAGAAATCTTTCTCTAGGTGAAAATGGCGAATATCATATCAATTATATTATTATTAATTATATCAATTAGAATTCCGATTATCACACATTTAGAATATTAATAGATTTAATTAGAAAATTTTGATTTGTCCATTTTCCAGGATTTCAATTAATTCAACCAGACATTTTTCTTAGAGAACATAATTATTATTAAAAAATAATACAAATGGTGATAACGCTTAAGTAATTTTGTAGTCAGAAAAAATGCTAGCATGTAATATTCAAGCAATAAATATATTTCTTTGTAATATAATATGATTTTATTACGAATAATAAGGTACGCAAACGTAACGTAAAAAAAAACAAATTTTACGCGGATATTGCACGGTGAAGCTTGCCAGGTGTGGTAAAGATTAATCAGCCTCAATGAATACCTTTACCGCACGAAAATAATTAATGCTTCGGTAGATGTGAATAATCCACTTTTATAAAACGTTCATTTTCTTCCACTCGGCGATCGATATAGCGCCTCCGAGTTTATGAATTGATTTATGAAGCGGGGAAACGTCCGAGTGTTGGTTTCTACCAGAGATGGCTTGCCCGCATCTGAAAATTGGGGAATATTATCATAATGTATTCCACCTCATCTGCATCGGAATTACCGACCAGATAAGGACTCGAAGTTTGGTATGAATACGCTTTAAAGCGAAGTCGATTTTTCCCTGGGAAAAAAAGGCGTGTGAAAAATCAGTCATTGAGCGGAATATACGTGGTTGTATAGTGATGCGCAGTATTTATTATCCGAAATTTTTTACATTGTTACTTTATGGATCGTGATTGATGAATTAAATTATTACAACGATACAATTCAATTCAAGTGTCATTAAATATTCAACGTTGCAAATTATTGTATTATAAATTTTATGCGGAATTTTATAAGTTATTGTTTTTAATGATGATGCAACAACGAGATAATATGAATTATTTTAACGCTATAGCAGTAGAATAGAATGAATTATTCACGCCCTTCACAGAAAATCTTTATTTAACGCGGAATTAATAAACGGGAGCGAAAACAGCTATGGTATAAGTCCATGGAGTGCCTCGATGAAATCTAAAACCTGAGGAGAGTATTTAGGTCGACTTCGTTGTCTCTGACAGCTCGTTCGTCCTGACTTTTAAAAACTACCGGACAATTTCCGTGGGTTTATCTTCGCGAAACTTGTTCGGCGCGCGCGTAAAGCTCCGCCGAGTAATTTGAACGAAAAGTAAACTTCGAGGCTCTTTATTTTGCTTGGCTTTGCGTTAGTAAGAAACTACTGTGTCTCGACGAATCGACGTGAAATCGAGATAAATTCTGAATGTTATTTTAAGTCCATTATTTCGATTTGAATATTGTTAAATCTACCACCGTTGATACAATATTCTTATGTATATATTTCATTATTTTCTAAATTAACTTGTGATTTTGTATGTAATCTTTTTTCTATTATTTATTTAAGATAAAGTACGCTTTCTAAATGCGCCATTTATTTAGACTAAAATTTTTCTAATAACAAATTACACTATCTCAACTTTATTTTTATACGTAACGTTAGCATTGTTACATACATTATCGATTAATTTTGTTAAATTAAACAGTGAACAATTAATTTTTTGTGGACTAAGATATTTCTAAAGCAATAAATTCGAGAAACAATTTGATACGAAATTAGCATAAATTAGCTAATTTGATTGATATACTTTGCTCTTTATGCATTTTTATGATTTTTTTAAATTTTTACATGAGCAATTAATTTCAAAATATGTCTATAACATATTTTGCTAGTTTCATTGAAGAAACAGTTTAGAATTAAACCTATGGTATTATATCTTTTTATTTTTTACCGTTTTGCTCTCATGCAATTACGATAATTTATAATAAATCAATACCCATTTAAAATTTCCGATGTCTCTTTACAATATCTTGAAGCCAAAAATCGAAATTCTGACACATCAGATTTTTGTTTACAATATTTTATGCATGTTTTTTGGAAGGTGGAGTGCTAGTTGACATCACACTCCCATTTTTTTATATTAATTTCCTGCGAATGAGTAAAAGCAATAAATTTGGGGCCAGAGCAACAAATTAGCACTTAATAATGGCATATATTCGAATTTGTTTTTAACGATTGGAATACTAATTTCTCAAAGATCCAGATAATTCTTATTTAGACCAGTTGACTTTGCATCGCGAATCTTGGATGTAATTAGTCTTTACGATAGTAAATCTACTTATGAGCCATGCGATATAGTATATTTTACTCCATTTACCGTAATGTCGCTGCTGATATTTTGATATCGAACGGCATTACTATATGGAATGACGATAAGGGGAAAGAGGGCCGTTACACCTGCATGAATTTCGGGATGGCAAGCGCAGAATAAGGTCGTAAACTCCCCGGGCGTAAACCGGTAAATGGTACGTGCCAAAGTAGAATGAAGTTTCCCGACGTTGAATCGGTAGAAGACGCCCAGACCGATCACCTCGATCGAGCGCTCACCGTTACTTTGGACCATCTCGTACGATCTACGTAAGCCATGAAACATGATGCTGTAACTCCCCACGCCTAGGATTACTAGTCAAAACTACCTGAGGGAGTTATACGCCACTACAGAATCGCTTAGTTTGTCTCCTCTTGCCCACCGGAAACAATCTCTACTTCTGTCGGACACGGGAGTTTCAATAGTCGCATCGTGTGTTTCAATCCTCGAATTATCGCGATACGAACGATGAATGAACGATTCATTATTTCTCCTCGAACAATTCGAGAGAATTGAAACATTTTGATTTTGTATTTGTTTTTAATTTAATACTGTGTATCGTATTGGTGCAATACCGTTAGCGCGGAAAAATATTTGAATATTTGTTGAGCGTTTTTATTTTAGCGTTTGCAAAATGTTTACAAACATTACAGCGTTTTGTATTTATAAATATTTATATTTTTTTCTATGCTTTTAATATTTTTCAATATTTATCATCAGTGTGTTATAAAAATTATAAATTTTGTTAAGAGCTCAATCGTCAAATATCATACCGAGTGAGGAATAAATCGACATTAATAAATATAAACGTTTAATATCTAGTAGTTTCCCGTGTCTTCTCCTTTGCATTTTAGATCAAGGTATGCTATAAATAGATTACAATTGTATAAATTTGGGCATCTCGTGGAAGCATCTACTATCCGTAGATTATCTAAAGATAATGATGCTCTAAAATATCTTAATTTCTGCGGAAATTCTCGAATGTGTCGTGGATGAATAAGTACGATGGAGAGAGAAAGAGAGAGAGAGAACTCATACTTTCCGCGTCTCGATAAATTCTCACAGCGAGAGAATTTATTACACCGCGAGGGCGTTCTCAGGCATTCCACGGATTAACTCGTCAAAGTGTCTCTCAAGAAATTGTCTCGGCCGCCCCGTTACTCTACAGGCTACACTATATCCTCGAGATTGTATGCAACTATGTGGCGTGGGTTAAAGTTCGTCATTGCTGAACTTCGAGTAACGTGCGCGACCCCGAACCTCTTTCTTTCCGTGGCGGTATAATCGAGAAATTACAGGTTACACAGGAAAGTAATCGAAAATTTGCGTAACTTTGATCGCTTACAGCGAGAATTGCAGTTCGATTAGGCGTTGATGTTCTTAATGAAAGTATGAATTATGTAGACAATAAGAACAAACTCTGTTGTAATCCAATAATATGTATGTAAATCCAGATTGCGTGAAACGAGAAAGCAATTTATTTAGTGTACAAGTAAACTACTCAGAGTAGAACTGACGTTTGTTCGGCTTACTGTGATTCTAAAGAGCAGAAATTGAATTCCCAATCGGGATGGCAATGAAAGGAAAAGAGCACGAACGCGCGATGGATTTGTATAATTCGCTCGATTGAATTGATGCTAAGTAACTTATACAAATGAGATCGTCGAATGTGCCGGCAGATGAAATCTGCATATTATGCAAAAAGAAATAAGGAAAAGAAAATTACGAGAAATTCATGAAGATTATTAGCGATATAACATATAAGGCAAAAAGTAAGGGAATTTGATTATATTCGAACAAATCGAGCAGCGAAAAAAGTAAAGGCATTTATATTGTGCATCTCTCAACCGAATATCTTTGATATAAACGTTTGATTGTGCGACGTCTGATTGTACATACTAAATTCTACTTTACGACATTACATTCCAAATTCAAGCAACGTGTTGTTTTATGGACAGTCGTGAAAATTCGTGGTTTCACGGTTTTGCAGCTTCGTGCTATTATTGCATCTGAATCGCTCGATTTCCTTGTGTAATCCGATAAAGAAATACGGTTCGGAAGAACGGATTTTTACGACGGTAAGCAACGTTTGACAACCCCTTTTGCGTCCCATAGAAAAACACTGGGCGTCGACAACGACCAGGAAAGAATGGGAAAAGAAAAGCAGGCGGACGTGACTAGGATAAGGGCTGCTTCCGATTCGTCCGAAAACTCAGAGGCTTTGGCTTGCTGACACGAAATACAAGATTGGAATAAATTTACGGTACTTCGTGCATCGTATTAAGCATTCTGTGACCTCTCTTATCATCTTTGTTAAATTTTATTCGTTCGTTATCGATGACATCTTTCATTGAAATACGGGACTTTTCTTTATCTCATTTATTACTTTTTTATTTTATACATGAAAATTTTGCACTTTTAACGACAATTTTATTTTTTTATGATAGTTTTCTTCGAAAAAAACATTATTTTCTTCGAATTATTTTTCTATTTTGAGATCTGACTTTTCAAGTTTACTTTACGACTTGCTGTTTTTTTTTCGCTTGCCTCTTATGGTCAAATTGTCCGCGGAAGCATAGAAAAGCATAAACGTCCAAAGCTGCACATACATACATACATTCATTCATTCAAAAAAAATACACAAGTACTTTCTATAAAATTTAAGCAATAATACGAATGTACGCTATATTAATATTATTTTTGAGACGCAATTCTATTTCTAGACTGATAATAATAAACAAAAATGATTTTATTACAATTGAATTCTCAGAATGGCAATATTTTTACATATTTCTTTAAGAATCGTGTGATAGTTTTATTCTACAAGGCTTTTTCTTTGCGCGCGCGCGCGCACACACACACACACACACACACACACACACACAAAATGCGGGTATATAAATTAAAAATATCTTGGTTATGGTTGACTCGTCGTAAATGTCAACCACGATTTCTTATGTTCTCGTAAGAATATCTTCGAGATTTATGTATGACAGCAGTTACTTTTATTTTACTTCGATAAGTGGTTGGATATTCTCGTTTAGTTGGTCGTAACATTTTTTTTACGAGCTCTTTAAAACTTACTATGACTTGATTCGTGATGAAATATAAAGTACGTGGATAAAAAAGTATTCCTTTGTTACCTTTAAATTCACACGTATATATCTATCAGATTAATGCACGCAATTTGAATTTTTTTTATTTAAAAAAATTTTTTTGGAAGATTTTATCTTGAATGAATTAAAAAAAGAAAAATGTAATATAGAAATGGTTATAATTCTACATGAATATCATCGATATATACTTTTTCGTAACAATTTGTTTATTGAAATGAATCTTTTTCAATAAAACAAATTATTGTTTAAAGTAAATTTTTCCAATGTTTATCTTTGAATGCATATTGTAAGAAGGATTTTTAAAATCTCACGATATTTATTTTTTTATGAATTTCTCAATATGTTCAATTTTTTTCAGTACAGTTATTAAAAAGATATTTCTTAATAAAAATATTAAAGTTAAAATTAATAAAAACTTTCTATTATATGAAGTTTTATCAATTTTTATTAGGTAAGCTATGCATTTTTCGAGAATTGTGATATACATATTTTTATTCTCGCTTCACAATTACATTTCTTAATTTTGCAGCAATATAAAACACCAATATTTTTATAATGTTATTTACAAAACGCGTATAAAAAACGTAATTTCCACGCTGTTAAAACAAACTTGTTTTGCGGTAAATTTTTTAGTAGGCATTTTCTATTTATTTTTTTTGTTATTGTAGCGCGTCACATCTTTGCAGGTCTATATTTCTTTAAAAAGTTTTTTGGATCTCAAGAAAAATGTAATTATTACATTTTTCTTGAGATCCAAAAAATAGCATAACAATATGTAATGTATGATTCGATAAAATGTTTATTTACAATGCTATCCGTAATCTATAGTTTTTGCACAAGAGATACTGACGTCAGGATATTGTAAGAAGACCGCAATTTGTTTATGTTTGGTTATGTTTCCGGTGTTCGCCCGCGGGATTTTCTCAAACGAGAGCACCGTTAATGAATATTTATATCATTATCGTGGCCCGTTTCTTCGTATGCAAAGAAAGCTTAACGCTGCAGCTTGTCCGACCCTCTCCAACTTCGCTGCATATTTTTCAGACCCGGTAAAGAGGTAACTGAGAGAAAAACAGTAAACGTATAAATCCTCTAGATTTCTCCACCAAGAAAAATGCGAGCATTGAGCCTCGTTGCAGTTTCATCGTGACGTGAGCTACGATTAAAATCGTCTGAATAAATTAACACAATTAACGGTGAAAATTTAGGTACCTTATAAAAGAAAATTAAATAAAATTTTATTTATTAAAGAGAAAATCGTATATTCGAGAATAATAATAACTGTTTTAATTCATTTCTGTAAATTAAATAAATTCACATTAAATCACTCTGATAGAAAATATATATCTGAACAAGGAGATTACATTATATTGTGTCAAAACTATAATATCGTTAATTTTTTAATTGTTTTGAATTCTCATCAGTTTTTGTTCGTTATGCGTTAAACATGTGTGCTGAAGCGATCAATTAACTCTCAACTGCAATATCCGCCGTAGCCGTTCGCGAATTTTCCGATATGTCTCGGGAAACTTCGTGAGCCCGTCGTTCGCAAAGATTGGATCGTTAATACGAACTCATTAATCACACCCCGCAAGCAGCCTATGAAATTAATTTTGCGCGTCGTTACTTTTAATGTTAGCGATAAATTTGCATGAGATCAATTTTGCAATAGACAGACTATTTTGACTTGCTCTCTTTTGAGTTGAGTATGTTGTTTGTTAGTTTCGTTGCTTTTGTTTAAGTCTTTTATTTTTCACCAATTCTATGTAACAATGATGTTGATGAAATAGTCTCTAAATTTTTACATATATTTTTTAAGAATGTGGAATACTAGAATAGAGAAAAATGTATCAAATTTTAACAAATATTTGTTTAAATAGCACTACCTTAACATTTACTTAAATGTAAATAAATATTTACTAAATGGAAAAATGATAGTTAAATCAAATTAATGATTCTTGTATTATATATATATATATATATATATATATATATATATATATATCTTTTTTACATTTAGTAATATTCTGCTAATACTATTCAAATAAATATTTATTAAAACATGTTTCTCTCAGTGTAGCAGTATTGATAAAAATGTAAATAAATTTGTTGTTATCTTATTCTGACAACTTTTGTTATTTTATATAAATGGGTTTCACATTATACATTTGATAGAACTTTTGTTATACTTAATCAATGTTTTTCCGGAATATATTTTATTTTGTATATTTATATCGTTGTTATATTATCAGTCGCTTATGACTATCGAAGTGTTTTGCGTTTTCGAGACACACGATCGTTCGCGTGGAGGTATCAGCGTAAATTCACACGTTTTAGATCCCGCATTCATATAGTGTCCGCGTTTTATGCGCGTTTCGGGTATCGCGAGTTTACGCCCGGGGTAACATCGAAAGCGACTATAGGAGAGGAGCGGGAGATCGTCGATGTTAAATCCCGGAGTATGCAAGCTTTGTGAATTAAAGCCGTACCTGCAGAGAGTTGAAATGCCGCAGCATGCTAAAAGCGAATCCGTTGTTATCATAACGCGATGTCGGCCCCACGAATAGAGATGCAGATGAAGCAAGCTCGATGCACAGAATTAGCGCTCCACTCTTTGTGACAAATTAAAAACCGAGATATAGAAAGATTTTATAATTTAAGCTTCAATATTCCGAGATATTTTTTTTTTCGATGTAAAACATATATATTTGTATCAATTTATACGAAAGCGATGTAGATATGAAAGATGACATTTGTATTTGGTCTGCCAAACTGTTAATTATCGTGATACCTTATGCATACACACACACAAAGCTGAAAAGATTATTAATCTCAAAAATATAATTTGAAAAATATAAATAGCTTTTTTGTATTTCACAATTGCGAATTATTTTTACGTAGGTGGATTTATTTATTCAAATATACCTACTATCTGTTTTTGTCAATTAAAATACTAATTTTAATTTGGAGTACACATAAATAAATATGGGATTAGTTTAATTAATTTAATTACACATTTTCCGGAGCGTAAATCAAGATTAGACTAACGACGAAACAAAACTAATTTATACATAGATCAATTAAAAAACATGATTGCAAGATGGGAAGAACAGTGTAGAGGCAAATTTTTTTAATAATGCTGAATAAAAGAAAGAAAAGGACACATTAAAAATATTAATTCAAACGTTGCATTATTTTTTTGTATATTTTATCAAGTAGTAATGTAAATATTAAATTCAATAATAATCAAGTAATTATTTTTTTACTCATTTATGTAATAAGAAAAGATACGATATTATTAGTTCTTATTGATTTTATTTATGCATTATTACGTATAACATTTATTTAGATTGTAAAATAAGCTTCGAGGAAAATACTTATGTACTTATGAGTATGACAGCGTTCTTGCTTTGCAACTTTCAGACAGGCCGAGTTTAAAGAGAACAACGAAAAATTGAGCTTACCGGAATATGCGGAGTCACGATCGCGAAAAGTTTGTTGGACGTGCAAATTTTCACGCGATTACTGCACGAGACGAAACGCAAGGAGAGCTGCGAAAAGCGACAGTGTGCAAAAAGCGACTAAGCGGCCGCGATTAAACCACGAAATTAAAATCCGTCAGTGGCGAATGCACACGCTGAGTTGGGATGAGCATTTTATTATGTAGCTTTTTTCGTGATTCTTCCGTAGAAAATACAGCGATTCTGTTAATCCGTGGCAACGTGTTTCATATCACGCCGAGTGTACAGCATTCTCGTATCATACCATTCGTTTCGCAGATCGTTACACAATTTATCACTTTTCTTTGAGTGATGAAAATTCACGTGGATTTTAATGTTGTATTTTTCGCGAATTTCTCTTTAGAATAAAGGGATTATGGGAATTATTTTCTGAAAACTACTGAATTTTTAATATATGTAATAGATATTATTGGGGGAGTCAAAACAAAGATTTATATAATGCTTTAAAATTGAAGCGGCTGTGTAATTTCATTAAAAGATGAATGAAATTTAAATTTGAAAAGAGGATCCTTTAATGGCTGCCATTGATACATGAGGGATGTTCTATATTTCTAAGGATCTGGTGTAACGCTAATGACTCAAAAAAAAAAAGAATCGAAACGTTCGTATAGAAATATATTCAATTAAATATTACACTGAATAATAGTATTATTTAACCACAACAACTGCGTTTATACTCTCATTTGTTTTAATTCTCACTATTTAATTGAAAAGAGGATTTTGAAGCTAATTAGACTACTCTACTTTCGAGAGGTTACTAAATCTCTTGATTTTGAATTCTGTGAGTTTGTTAATGTTTATATATAGAAAACTACGGACCAAATAGAAAACTTTTTTCTCACTTTAGGTCACTAGGTTTATCTAAAAAAATTTCAAAAAATTTATTACTTTTAACGTGAAAACTTAAAATTTTTCTTCAAAAATTATTTTTTTAAATTATTTCTAACATTTTTTATTAATGAGTTATCTAGATTAAATAAAACGAGTACTTTGATTGCTCATAATTCTATTAAAAGTCACGTAGTTATTATTACCAAGTAAATAGCGAATTTATTATCATGTAAATAGTGGCGTAGCAGACAACGCACTGGTCTGCTATACTATAAATTTCGGGTGCGATCTCTGGCAGAATCAAAAAATTTTCGTACGCTCGTAGTTCTAAAGTAATGACAAACCCCCCACCGAGTAGTATATTAAATATATTACTTCCAAGACAAATATACTATATTTGTCTTGGAAACTTCTAACAATTCGTCGTTCGGAATTGACGTTAATCTGCTAAGGGACAGGTCCCTTATATAACTGTGTACAACCAGCGTGTGCACCATTATTATCATATGAGAGAAGTCATTATGCTCGGGCAATACGACTAAGAAAAATCTCTTAATTTTTGCAATGTAAACGAATGTTAAGAAAATAGTTAAATATATTTACTATAATGACAATTATAATAATCATCAATTATAGTATAATTTTTCTATATTTGAGAGACTATACATATATAAGATTACTATTATCATAACAGTAATAATCATAAAAATGGACCTTCTAATAATATAGGACATTAATTTTTCACCTCATTAATTTTTATACGCTGAGGAAGGCTAAGTTAAGTTCGAAACGTTCTGTAATCTTTGTGAGAATAGTAAATGTTTGTCATTGTCAGTCATCCTAATTTTACTCGTTTGATATAATTGACCTTACATTGAATTATTGCTTCGCAATTTTATATATATATATATATATAAAATTTGTGTGTGTGTGTGTGTGTGTGTGTGTGTGTGTGTGTGTGTGTGTGTGTGCGTGTGTGCGTGTGTGTGTGTGTGTATATACGAGCGTACACTATAATTTTACTTTTATTCTGATTCAATATGTTCATTGTTTTATGCATACTGTTTATATAATACAATTATTGATTTATAAGTGGTGATACAAAAACATTTAATTTACATAGTTCTTTACATTAAACTTATATATCTATCACAGTTTATTATAATCTAACTCAATTCTGGTATTAATTAGATGCTGGGTAACTTGAGACTTTCCGATTGACTGTTTCTATTTTATGACTTTTCCTGGCGTCTAGTTCAGTTTCACAAGAAACTATACAAAATTTTGGCAAAATTAAATCACAGGTTATGAGAAAGGAAAGTTATCTCGAGTTGATTCAGGATGAACGTCCGCCATTCCGAAAAATTCTAACGACGATTGCATCGTTAAGAGCGCGAAGCACAAAGCGTGAACTGAGAAGACACTTCCGCGATGTCTGACTCGCCCTATAATTGAAACAACCACTGGCCTGGATGAGATGTTCATAGACACGGCGACGCCTCACGTACGCCAGACCATCGAGATGCTTTTTCTCGCGACAGAAAGGCAATTAGCCACCGTGGCTTGTGCCAATCGTGGCCAGTATAAGTTCTGCAAGCGAGTCGCGAAACACGATACAAACCCCAATGCCGATCTAACGCCATGCCGGTTGGAGGGGTTCCAATTTTGCTAATGCACTCCATGGCACGATAGTTTCGAGTTTCGACGCTCGGATACACACTCGGGTAGCTCTCACCTTGAGTCGTGGTATCGTTTAATTTGCAACGAACTTGTGGAACTTTCGATCGACAGCATCCTCGAGTAACCGTCTAACGAGAATTCAACTAACTGACCGTTGTAGCTACGGATTTTGATTTGCATACGCAATGATTTTGCAAATTGTCATGAGTTACGTGTCAAAATCTCTTGACATAGGTATAGATATATTCGCTGATGGATTACTCGTGCTGTTATATACATTCTACGAATGTTCTCGCAATCGCTTTAGCATTATATATTAATCGACGTTGACAAAGGGGGGCGATCGATGGAAGATGTAGAGAATGTACACTCTGTACAATATTTTTTGTATTCATGGACTTTCTACAATAAGCCGTTACCTTTAAGACTTAATCTTAAACCGTAAAAATTGATCAATCAGTCAAATGTAAGAAGAATAATCGACGATGATTGACCAATTTCTTACGGCTTAAGATTTCAAGTTTAGGTAATGGCTTATTGTAGAAAGTCCATCATGATTGCCTTTTGACTAGTGTTCCACTAAAGATCGATTACTATCCTGTCGAAGATTTTACTATTCTACCGAAGATCTGGAAATTGTTATTATTTTCTGTTTAATCCTTCTGCCAGAAATTTCTTGTCGAAACCGGAAGAAAATCAATGTGTACACTTAAAAAAAGTCATCTAAATTTTGAGTGTCACCCAGAGATTTTTCTATCAATCGAAAAGCCAAATATTCATTCAAAAAGTCGAAATCTTCGGTCGAAAACCGAGCAGGAGGCAATCATGGTAATATTGTATAAATATTGTTACATTTTTAACACAATATAATAGAATCGTGATTTTTAAACTTAACATAAGTTGTATACAATCAATCTTACGATATAATATCCGACATAATTTCTTGACAAGGTTCTTCCCTTCAACAGTTCCGCATGCTACCGGAATTCACGAAAGAACCGAGTGAAAGGGCATGCTTTTTGTTGCGATTTTCCTCAACAAAACGAGAGAACATAACGACTCCTCTCACAGCGCTCAGGTTACCTCCGGCGTTAATTCCGTTTAACACGCCCCGGTTCTCGCCTTTTAGCCACGCACGTTACTTACGTTACCTTGGCGGCCATTGTACGCAGATAGTATCCATACCAGACGTATACATACTATACCGCAGCAGAGAAGGAAGTATTAAATTTAAAGGATTGCGCAAGTCTTTTTTCTGTCGGTATTACATTCACGCTATTTCCCTGTGTGATTATAAATGACAAATCTTAATCATCGAGTTGTACAAAAGAAGTATGATTATATTGAATTTATTGCTTTAGTATAATTTATAATTTATGTGAATATATAGTAATCATATTGTAATGCACTTTATTTATCGCTTTTAATAAAATTATTATCGTTATTAAATTATTACATGATATGTAGATATTATGTTCATATTTATTATGATATTTATATATTATTTTCTAAAATAAATCTTGAAGTACACACACAAAATTTCTGTATATATATGTCGGAAGTCGAAAGTTTGTGCAAGTTTTTGAGAACGTGGGGCAGGTCCACAAAATGAGAAAAAAATTTCCCATTTCGTTTAGCTCGTAGTTTTCTACATGTAAAAATCACCAAATTCACAGAAACTCAAAAGACATTAATAACTTTTCGAAAGTAGAGATTTTAAGTTTTGAAACTCTTTCTTTGAATATAAATTTTGTTTATTTTAAAGAAAGTTATATATTTTGCTTAAATTTTGAAGTTCGTAGCGCCACGAACTCTTGTTTCAATTCAAAATATTAAAGCTTAATAAAATCAAGATAGTTGAAATACCAGCAATACAATTATGTGAAATAATTATCTATTGCAGATTCAAAAACTTACAAATCAAAGTTATTATTTTGTTTAATAAAATCTCTTTCTTCTCTCTTTATCTTAGTTTGCTCTGTCTTTAAATTTCTCTGTTTCTCTTTCCTCTCGTCGTCTATGGAGCGTAAATTACAGACGATGCTGCGGAATTTCGCACGTCAGCTACCTCTTAATAACAATCCTTCTCGACTGCTACGGCAGCCTCACTAGCGTCTCAGAGAATTCACCATTTACTTGGGCAACATGAGGAGACGAGGAAGGGAAGTCAAATTTAATCGACAGTAATTTCGTTCGCCGTTAAACTTACTGCTGCACCGAATCATTGCGGCCACGGATATACATCCCGCATATAAACTTTGGAATTACGAAACCAACCGCATGGATTCTGCCGTGCATGATTTTATAAAGACATCGTCATTCGCTTATCTTCTATTAAGGAAAATTTTCGCTTCTATTTAATTTTGTCTTCTTTGGAGATAAAATAACGATAATGATTCAACACTTCAATTTTTCCATCTTGATAAAGTCGTTCAAATCTTTAAACTTTACTTAAAGACCTAAGATGAAAGCTTTCGTTCCTCTATTTAAATGCTCTCGAAGAATAAGGTAGACAATGGAGGACGGTCACTTTCAAGGTCGACCTGAAATTCGCTCTATTTGTTACGGAACGCGGCTATCTTTATCCGCCGCTGTTGGAACTGACGTACCGACAAAGGCCGACGAATTTAGACGGTTTTGACATAAGATGTTAATTCGAAATACACGCAGCCACGATGACGGTATACCGAGCCAAGTTTCTGAATCCACCATGTAGCCCTTCGTATTCGCGTCACTCTAGTGACGGTTAAAAATATCATTTTATGTGCGAGAGAGAGGAAGAAAGAGAAAAGAAGAAAGTGACGATATAGATAACGTACACTGGAAAAAAATTCACTAAATTTTAATAAAAATTAGTTTCAATACTGATCAAACATTTATGTGACAAATAAATGTTTACTCAATAAAAAAAATGATGCTTAAATCACAAATAAATGGTTCTTGTGTCAAATAAATATACGTCTACGTTAAATAAATATTTACTGTTTTAGAAGATATTTTAGCGTATTTTTCAAGCTAGGGCCAATGTTACTAGTGCTAATTTCGACAGACTAATTACGTACGGCGTAAAATTACGAGCGGTCAACGAACGATGCGTGCAATGAACAACCCATCGATCAAATTCCTCCACTTGCCAGTCGGTTAATTTTGGCGGCAGGCCGCGCGATCCGTGGCGGGCGCGTGCCGGCGTTTATTTTCACAGAGAGTCGGAAATAGCCGGCGGCAAAGCGCGCGCTCCACCCAATATTATAATAGCGATGACTGCCACAGCGGACAGTCGCGACAGTCCGCGAGCGAGTAACGTTCCGTTGCGCGAGAATGGGAGGCGAGTAACGTTACTCCTCGGCCACTGTCCGTCGCTGTCCGGCGCGACAGAAGCTGCAGTTTCACGTTTTCCTGCGACCGCACTGTTCGCACAGTCGTGAAAAATCGAAACGCGCCGGGAATCCACCTTCAATCGCGGTAATTACGCCGTCAAAGTGCGCAAACATTCCGTCATCGGTTTTGTGGGATCGCGTATTAATATTGTCAATATTAATATTGTATATATTGATATTGTATATATTAATAATACAATGATAATAGTTAATTTAAATTTGGATGTTTTATTGTAAACGTTACTTTCATCTGGAAGCAACTGTTAAGTCATATAAAAATGCGAACGTTTCTATCGCTTGTCGGATTTGTTTTCGAAATTGACGAATTTATTCATATAATAAAAACTTGGTATTTATGATATTGACGTTGTCAGGTTGTCAGGTTGTCGAACAGTGCAGCACGCGGGGATCACGTAAAATGCAGCGTAGATTTATGTAGTGCCGTATCATCGCGATAAGAAGCAAAAAACATCGCTGCACACGAAGTATAAGCGACGACGCGACGGTGCGGTCGGTGTGAACTATATAAAACGCATAAATTTGTCCGTCGCCTGTAATAAATCATCCAGTCAAACGGCAGTGAAACAATATCTGTTTGTTATTAAAATTATTCGAGCGCATGATGAACATTCGTCGTCACGTATAATCGGATCGAACGGCACGGAAATGTGTCTTGCAAATCGGTGCATAAGTTTACAGTGTTGTTAATTTCCACGCGAGCGTCAGGATGGCATCAAAAGGGTCCATGCATGATGCAGATCAATGATTGCCAGCATGGTTAATCGGACCCGGAAAATGGTAATTAACGAAAATGGTTTCAGATTACGACGCACTTGGTTGAACACTTGCGCTCGCGTTTCACATGATTTACGACGAACTTAAACCCTTTGACGGTTCCGGAACACGCTCGTTTATCGTTATCGCAACTTCCGTCATGCGGTTGCTTAGAGATACTCAAGGAAAGGGCGATTCTAATCAATTCAAAAAGGAAATGTTGTTTAACTGTTTAATTCTACTGATTATGGGACAAGATCATTGAGATTGGAATTATATAATATTATATTGCAAGTTTTATGAATTTGTTATAAACGTATATATCGAAAAGTAATATAGAATAAAAAATATAACAATGTATGATCTTATAATTTAAATAAAAATAAAGATCTATTTTTATAAACAAAGTTTATTTTAATTCAAAAGGAGAGCAATGAACTCTAGCTGTACAGACTTGTTTTTTGTACCCTAGATATACACCCTGGGATATTCCTGGGACCCCATCCATATTTGTTAACTTCTGTTAAAATGGATATATTTCAATAATTCTTTTTTCAATCAATGGAGAATTGATTAAGGAACGAGCCTATAAAAGTGTAAAAGTCGACAGAATTAAGGAACTTTGAGATATGTAGGTTCAAAGAAAAAGAAAAATTTGGAAACGCGAAAAAAATCTCGATTTAGAAAGTTGCGCTGGAATCCCGGAGACCTCACTGTATACAGCTAGGATTAATACCGAAATTACAGCTAAAAATTGTTAAATTAATCTAAATCGCACATGAAATTCAGCCACACGAATGCAGATCACTTAATCAACGGCGGTACAGAATCATCAAACAAGTTCGATAACCGCAGCTGATACCGTATTGTACAGTGCGTGAAAGTGCGGATTCCCCCGCTTCGTCGTATTTCGTCCTATTTCGTCTCACACAATTAATTAGCGCTGCAGTATAATCGCGTCGCTAATAGCCGGATAATTCTCGCGCGGACATAATTGTCGTGGCGCATCGGATCGTTGATGGGCTGCACTCGTATCGACGAGCGCATCGCTGACGAATGCACGGCTCGTTGCTGCAGCGATGCTGTGTTGAGTTCAGAGGACAGAGGAGCGAGAAGAAGGGGGAGGTTTAACAGAATAGCATAATTCCAATGCGATTAATTTGCGATCACCGCAATATGCATCGGGCATCGCATTGCGTGCGTCAAATTTGCGCGCGGCGGATTGTCTCGATACACGCGGCCGGTGCAGGCACATCGGAATGCGTCCAGGGATGCATTCCGATTTGAGTGCGTGCACGCAAGAGAGAGAGAGAGAGAGAGAGAGAGAGAATGTAGAGGTACGGATCCTTTCGCCTTCCGTACTGTCCGTTTGTGTTGCAACACGATCGGAATGTCAAATACGTAGATGGATAATTGCAATAATAACCTGTACGAGGCCTTTAACTATATATTGCGTGAAACGAGATGCATTCTAAAAAACTTGTAACGTGCCGACGTTGTTGAAAATCACGATAGCTCCTGATGTTGGCGATTTCGGAAAGAATTGATCGTTACATGCCTTTCGTTTCGTGATTACGTAGTGACTTTGATATCTGATCTTACGGCGAGAATGAATCTTTTATGTCCGTTTTTCAATCATCTATACTGTTAATATAATGTAGATAATTATAATCTCGGTTCAATTAACTCTTCATCTTTTTCTAGTTATAAGAATTGGAAAATGATGAAGAGTAAGTTGAACCAAGTTAATCTATATTGATAGAAACTAGACACGAACATTAATCTGTTAATACATTTTTAATTTTCGTTGAAATACGAAGTTGTATTGTAGTATGCAAGATAATAAGAGATTTGTAATGTCAATTACGTGATTATCGATATCATTATGATGTTACTTATATGAACCATGACATTGTTACAAATCTATCAATTTACATTATTTAGCTCAAAGTATTTCGCTGAATCATGTTACTTTAATCGTAATTGTACGTACACGAATGCGCTGATCCGAGTATACGCAATGCGTACTACGAGAACGTGTCTCTAGCATATTATCCTACGGCTTAGTTGGCTTTTGATCCGATTAAAATGGTTTTGCACTCCAATGGATCATGCATAATTGCATTGCGCGATCGTGCACGTGAAGGACCTTTGGTGGCTGCTCTCCTAAAGGAAATCCGTAATATTTTATTAGGCGCACAATCGCTTGGAAATCATATTAATCATACAGAAATTTTTATACTGCTCATATAATTAATTTGCTTGTGTTTGATAGAGATTTTTTTAACCAGGAACACAATCGTCACATTCAAATTTTATTTTTTGTATACACGATTAAAAATATTCTTTGCAATACATTCTCGGGCATAAACTTATTTATGTTCGTGTATAAACTTATTTGTGCATAAATTTATTTAGTGAATGATTTTTTAAATAACGCAAAAATGAGAGTGAAAAGGAATGTACTCGGTCAAGGCAGGTCTAGATGCCTAATAGTATTTTTGTGTGAATTTTTTACATTTTCCAATTCAAACAAATTATGCGTCGATTATTATTAGCGTTATTACCGGTCTTGAAGATAGTTTAGAGTGATTAAAACTGAAATACATAACATCACAAATTGAACAATTAATCTAATGTTACTGATCCTAATAAATATTGATATTGTAAAGAATTGGCATGCGGAAATGAAAATTGTAAAAAATTTACATAAACATAAGTATCAAGATTTGCTTTGATCGAATATGGTCCTCTTCATTCATTTGTACTAAATATTTCGCGGTTTTCCATTTTCACTTAATATTATTTTCACTTAATATTATTTTTAAATGTTATTTTCTTTCTTCGTTTTTTTTGTTTGTGGTGATAAAATTTATTTTTCACTTTTTTTTATTTATTTTGACTTATTTTAATATACTTTAATTTTAACATGTAATTTTAAAAACATGGCGATAGCCGATACTGACATGGCCGATTTTTGTTTATTATCCCGTCATTATAGAATATTAAAACGATGTCACGTGCCAACAAAGTCCAAAATTAATTGGATGACGGTCGTTTAATACGCTCGAGTTCCGGTAACGAACTTCTTTGCCAGGCCAACATCATGCTTGTCAGAATTTTCCACGTACATTGAAAACTTATAACAAGATAAAGTTTTCATGGAATTAATAAAATAAATAAACATCTTTGAAACACCATTTGTCGGACTCTGCCTGTCCTGTCTTCAATTGCATGTAGCTTTGAGATATCAATATTACGAGATATTTCACTTAACTGTGTCAGTTGAGCGAAACATCGAAAAACCATTCTAGTTTCCTTCGAGGTATATCGCCTATATTCATCAGAAATTTTCCATTATCCTGCATGCCACATGCTACACAAACAAATACATCCTTCAATGAAAACTATAGAAATATAGTGATTCGATGTACGACACGCGTCAGCTGGTGTCGAGAGTTTAAACGACGCTCTTTTGTTCTCGCAATAACTGACCGTCATTGATCGAGGCACTGCACAACCTAATCTGCTCTCATATAAGGTCTTAGAATCAATTAATCGTTTAACCTTTCTCTGTCATGCAGAGGTTTAAATCATCTCGCGCAATTATAGAATTTTGGGTTTTGCGTCATCAACATCGTCATTGACTCTCGTCAGAAAAATTTAATCTTTCATCAAGATTAGATTCTTCGAAGTTCTATTATATAATTCTCATAATATCTACACTTATCCCTTATACTTGTGATCACCTTTCGATTTTGATTGTCCCTTTTCGACTAGTGTTCCACTGAAGATCGATTACTCTCCAGCTGGAGATCGCAAAAAGATTATCAGATTTGACCCTCTTACCGGAGATATCTTTCTAAAAACCGCAGGAAAACCGACGCGCAGATTTCCCTTACAAACAACTCATCAAATTTTCTGCGTGCCAGAGAGCCGAAGATTTGGTTAAAAAGTCGGAAAAACATATTTGTGATCCGTGCTTAATTCTAACACTATTTACAAAATTTAGAACTCCTTAATATCCGTTTTCACAATTTAAAGAAACAGATTAACTTTAATCTCAGTTCAACTTACTTTTTATCTTTTTCCAGTTTTAAAAATTAGAAAAGGATGAAGAATAAGTTGAACCGAGATTAAAATTAATACGTTGGCGGAAACAAGCATAAATGAGGATAAATATAATTTATACGAAAATGTATTATATTTATACAAATATAAAAATTGCAGAGAGAAAGAGAGAGAGAGAGAGAGAGAGAGAGAGAGAGAGAGAGAGAGAGAGAGAGAGAGAGAATAAATACTAAGTGCGCATGTTTATGTTTTCAGGTGAATGGCGACGATGAGTGGGACTATGAGGACATTATTTTGGAGCGGGGCGGGGCGGGCCTAGGTTTCAGCATTGCCGGCGGCACAGACAATCCCCATTACGGCAACGACACCGCCATTTACATCACTAAGCTTATACCGGGCGGTGCCGCGTCCGCGGACGGTCGGCTACGTGTCAACGACACGATACTGCAGGTGAACGACGTATCCGTTGTCGACGTACCGCATGCGGCCGCCGTAGACGCACTCAAGCGGGCCGGCAACACCGTCAAACTGGTAAGCTTCACCCTCTACTCTCCAATCTCGGTGCACCGATACAAGCCCGTTTACAGGTTACTTGTTCCTATCGCAGCAGATTGCTTTGTTGCATTGACGTGCCTTTACAAGCTCAATATCACGTAATTTAACACAACGTTCATGTCGATAAGGTAACATTTTAATTAAACGAAATGTTAATTATTTAACTTTTCGTGGTCAGACACGCAAATTTCACCCCAAAGAAGCTTTTAAGACTGTATCTCCAAATTCTTATTTCAAAATAGAAGTTGACGTGTCGTTTACCTGAAATTTAAGGTTCTCAGCGCGTCAATATGCATGTAGTAGCTGTTCACGTAATATCGTTTTAGCGTTGGAATCATTTTAACATCAATCGTGAAATATTATACTATTTTTTCTGAAAATACCAAATCTGTAGAATATAGAAATAAATTTTTTATTAAAAAAAAAATTAAAAATATTTTTCTCTTAAATTTATTTTTCAAAGAACGTATACGTAATTTTTTTTTAATAGATTAAAATTAAAATCTTTACAAAGCCACTGTATTTTTATGTTCTACAATATTTAAAGTATATTCAGCAATTTTTTTTTATTCCAAAGAACAAAAACTATGAATACAGCAATTAGGGTTAAATGCGTACAAGGGGCATTTTGCCCCGGTGTGACCATTAAATTTTCGAGAAGTATCACAAATGGTATATCACAAATGGTTAAGAAAATACAAATATTTTTTTGATTTGTTGACAATAAAAAATGCCGGGATATTCGGATCAAAATATTGTAAGGAAAGATGCAACTAACTAATGATAAATTCCAACTGACGCATTAAAGATGCTGGGCATGGTGCCCTGAGCAAACTGATGTATGCAAATCTCAAATTCGAATTTAATTGAATCGTATCCGCAGTGCAATGGCAACACATTGTTACTGTGATCACATGGCATATCATATGCACATCTCAAGTGCGCAGATTTAATTGCGCGACGAATGTGTCAGGAATAATTGAATTGCAAATGCTGTAATGCGTATGCTTTCTGCTGTTAAACTCACCTGCGTATGCATATTCAATTTCTCAGTTACCTACCAATAGTTACTAGTCGAATGTTTAATTAACTGTATATTAAGCAATGTCGTTATCGTGTATTATCAGTGTTTATTTATATATTCATTCTAATTTGCTGAAAATTAAGATTAAAACGATATTTCATGCACCGTTTGTCAGACTCATTGATGTTAAATCGATAATATTTTAATTGCTTTCATTATTATGTTGTTTTCTGCTTCGAACTTCCTATTTTTTCATCGATATATCAGCGATCTTTTCAGTTTAACGGCGACATTTCGAGTCCCAGAAAGTTCCGCGGGATTGACGACTCTCTCCGAGTTCCATATTTGTCATAAAGACGCGTCGAATATCTTCGGCTTATGTCTAAGAAAAGTCCCGAAGCGACTATCATTCACCCGGGCCTTCCGAAATTCCTATAGCTTGGCAAAGTCGTCAAGGAATGAGGGAAAGTTTCGATGGGATCGTTCGTTACATGCCTCTCGGATATACATTAATGTCAGTCTTAAAAAAAAAAAAAATTCCCAGACAGATTGTTGTATCTTCCTTTTTCAGGGAAGAAGGCCGATGTTGAACATAAAAATCGCGAAGATAGTTAAGAAAACTTAACCAATTGAATACTTTTCTCGAAGATAGACTGATGGTTTTTAAAAAAAATTTCGATAAATAATATTAGCTCTAAATTATTTCGGAAAGAAACAACTTTTTCGCGGATTGTCAGATGTTTGAAGGTACTTGAGAGATGATCAACACGTTATTAACCTTCCCAGGCTGGAAATAACAATGAGGAAGACATAAAAGCTTTATGGCCGGACCATTCTAGACATTATTATTCTGACATGAAGTCGCAGGTCGCAAGCAATTTCGATTTTATAATTTCGATTTATGGATGACAATTTAATTTAATTTAAAATTAAATGAAATACTGCATCAAATGCGAATTTTGATCCAATAGAAGTCGTTATATTTTATTTACTAAATTAATACAATTTAAAAATGAACATGTAATCGAAATAACACTTTATTTATACAAATATTAAAAATATTTATTAAAAATTACCTTATTCTTTTTTATCAAATTACTTTTATTTTATATAATTATTTTATAGAATCAATGATTATAAATGATAACAGAAAAGATACTTTTCGAATATTTTAATTTTAATAAATATTTTTAATATTTGCATCATGATGAAGTATATCAATCGGCAATCGAAACATCTTTTTTTTTCAATGCTTTCCCTGTGTAAAGTTTATAATTAACCACTTTAAGTAACGATATAAACGGGTCCTTAAGGAGAATGGCGGTGAGCAGGAACAAATCTACTTTATAAATCTCACCGAGTAAACGAGAGTAGTTTGAAAGAGGATATATCTCTCCGATCAGCTATCGGGCGGGCATTTAATTACGTGGAGATTCATTGTTACACCGGGAATGAAAAAGCGCGCGAAGTTTTTTTTAAACGCTCCTCAGCTGAAAGCGACGTCGCTTAAAATTTGAACTTTGTAGAATTTTACTCGTTGATCGAGCATTCGCGATGCCTTCATTCAAGCCTTCCCCCTTCTTTCCTATATTCAATTAACGTCTTGTTCGCCCATTGATTTTCAGTATGTACGCCGACGGAAACACACGCAGTTGATGGAGATCGAGCTGATCAAGGGTAACAAGGGCCTTGGCTTCAGCATCGCCGGTGGTATCGGCAATCAACATATACCAGGTGACAATGGAATCTACGTGACCAAAATCATGGACGGTGGGGCCGCCCAAGTGGATGGTCGCCTCGTTGTCGGCGATAAATTGGTAGCCGTCAGGAATGCTCTGGTAAGTAAACATACATACGTACCAAGTTCGGCTTTTGCGTCGTGTTTCTTTCATCGAAATATCGGCGTAATAGTCGGCTTAATGGAGATATCGTATCTTTTTATGGATTACATTATGATTATAAAGACAAGACAGGCGTTGAATTGCACGTAACATCGGACAATAAATATTTCAAAGTCAAAGCGTTGTAAGCTCGTCTATAAATGTCGAAAAACATGAACATTTGTAACCGAAATGTGATACGTGTTCATAGAAAAATGAAACTGTGATTATTTTTTCATTCTAACAAAGAGCAATTGTGGAACCATCCATTGTAAATGCAATATTTCTTTCTTCTCTTTTTCTCTCTTGAAAAGATAAACATAGTATAGATAGATCGTATTTTTTGAAGCTCATCCATAATTAATCACGATCCTATCTCGCGATAACAATCGTTTTAAAAAATGAGACTCTTTATAACGCATATATTACACATTATACATATATCATTTATTAAATTACTTCTAAATGACTTCTTTTAGTGCAACAACTAAAAAAACGTGATTTTCGTGTTATTATTTTGAATAAGTTAAATAAATATTACCCTATTAATCATCAAAAGTAAACTAACTTAAACAATAATGAGTTATACAAAATTGATATATGAATAAATCAAATAAGAAAATGCCAAATACAGTTAATTATATAAACTGTGCAATTACTATTGGATTTGAAATACAAACTGAATTTAATTTGTAATAATATTGCAAATTAAATTAACTGATTTGATAATAATGCTATTAGCACATTAAAATACTGTAAAAAATTTGTCGCGAAAATTAAATGCCCTTACTTAGCGTTTTTCTATTTATTTGAAGAATTAACTTGATAAAAAAATCATCAAAGTTGTCACACCTTATAAAAGTTAATTTTTTAAGAAGTATAAAACAAAAATGACAAATATAACGTTTGCTCATGTTAAGAATATCTTTTGCTAATACTTTTAGCTAATAATTTTTTACCGAATTGTGAAATAATTTTCCTCCTTTTTTTTGGGAAACTTAATTTTTTTAGTTACATCACTTTTAAAGTAAAGAAACGATATGTTAAGTGGAATAAAATATTACACTGTATTACTCGTATAAAACATATCTAGACTGCGAGGCAGTTTTGGGACGTTGTCGTAAATTGGGAAAATTTTCATGCCGATCTTACAAAAGAGATCCCGCCTTTATAATCTTTAAAATTTTATGGTAACGATCAATGGAACTTATGACAAGTTTCATGGAATCGCACGAAATATCGAGAATATATAAAGATAAGACTTTTGACTGCTCTTCTTCGATGACGTCTGAATACCTTCTTATCTTGAATCTTCTTCGATTTCAGAATGCAATTCAAAACACAAATAAAAGAGCATTCTTCATTTCGAAGGCGTAGAAAATAAATTCGCGATCGGAAAACGCATATATAAATTGCCATGAAAAAGAGAGTTGTACCTCCAACAGTCTGGAGAGCCATTTCGAGTTTTATAATTACTCCCGAAAACTTCGCTTACGCGCGCCAAAACTAATTACCGTACGATCGATAATTACTTTGCCACGCGGGAGAATAAAACGTAGACGGCAAGAAAGTTCCCGGACACTGTCGTAAACAACTGATTGCGAGTAAATTTCCATGCCGAAAATTTAATTGAGTCTCGATCTATTCTTTTCATTTTTTTCGCCATTATAAATTTTAAAATTTTATAATTCGGTGAAAGAACTGCAGTCTCACTCGTGACACGAATTCTGTGGGACTGTTAAAAATATATCTAAAGTATTTTTGACAGTCTCAAGGAACATGCCACGAATTTTTTTTCATTAAATTATAAAATCTTAAATTTAAAATTAAAAAGATTCTGCCTTTCTCCTTTCTTATATCTTACACTGATAATAAATTCTCTCTCTCTCTCTCTCTCTCTCTCTCTCTCTCTCTCTGTTTGTCTCCTTCTCTCTCTCTCTTTTAAGAAAGAGAATGAATCAGTACTCAATTGAATATTTCCAAAATTTTTTTTTTCTTAATAAATCAAATACATAATTTTAAATTCTCTATTTTATTTTTATTAAAAGTTAAAGATAATTTGTCTTGATATTTAGTGTCTTATTTTTCTGCTTATTTGTTATGTTATATCGACATCATAATTTATGAAAAATGAAAAAAAAAACATTTTTGTAATTAATTATACGCAAGTATGTCTAGAAATGGAAAAAATCGGCGCTCCAATCTCGATATTAGCTTGACTACCGATTATCACCTTTAAAAGATAGCAAAGGCAAGCCTTTCAACGCACTTTTATACCATAAAGAGAAAAAGAGAAAGCGCCTTTCCATCATATGCGCGTATTCTGCACTTCACCCTCCGGCGACAGTCATAAATCAAACCGGCCGTTCAGCGGCTTTAATCGACGCTTTTTTTTATTCTACTCCCAGATGGGTGCCTTAAAGGTGGTGAAATCGCTGAAGCGAAAAATCGTAGACTAGCGGAGGTCGACTTGCCATCGACGGAAGCTGTATATCGCTGACGGAAGAGCTATCAATTACTTCGACGGCGTCTTGGAAAACCGCCCTAATCTACTTTTCCTATCCGTGCTGATTCTTAGAGAATGAGATGTTTAACCTCATTCACCGATTATCACTTAAAAATATAAAATCTGTTCCATATATTTTGATTAATTATCGCATATATATATATATATATATATATATATATATATGTGTGTATAATTTGTTAATATATTTTTTACGGAGGATGCTGTAATTTTGTGCAAGCAATTACGTTATTTATATTATATAAAATTTATCATATACGTTAAAATAAAGAAAGAACTAAATAAAGAGAAATAAAGGAAAAAGTATTCTGTGCTTTAATTAAAGAAAAAAAATTTAATGGTGTGATGCAATATTTCTAATTTCTTAATTAATTAATTTGTTACATTAAACTAATGAAGATTAAATTTTATCACACAGAGAATTAAGACATATTATATTTGTTATTCATTGTTTAATTTAAATCCAATTCACGAACGGATTAAAAATCTACTAGAATGCATTGCACATATTGGTCTTTCAATGCGTATCGATAATAATCGCGACCGATTGTCTCTTATGTTTCTATTAATGTAGATTAACTTTAATCTCGGTTCAATTTGCTATCTTTTTTTTCATTCTTAAAATTAGAAAAAGATGAAGAGTTAATTGAACTAAGATTATTTAAATTACATTGGTAGAAGCGAGCATTAGAAGAAAGACAATCGTAGTGGACAAAACAAGGAAAGAAATTGAAGAAGATGAGAGTAGGAGACTACAGGTTAAGATAGAGGAAATTGAATAAGGAAAATCAATTATGGTAGGATATCGCAGTTCATGACGTCATCAGCGAATTGTTTGTATACCGCTCGTCTATATCAAGTTGTCTTAGAAATAGTATCTTCCCTTAAGAGAGAAGAGGGTTAGTTGCTTGATAAACAGAAGAGAAAAGTGAGACATTTCCCTGAGAGCAATATCCGCATGAGTAATGAATAAAACGTGCAGGGAATTAATGTAGATGCTATAACGTAAACGACCCAATGAGTGGACTTGTATATCCGGACACAAGATTTATTATTATTAATCTCAAACGTTTCTTTTTTATTACAATATTAATTTAATTGTATTTAAAGATTATTTATAAAAGCATTTGAGATTAATAATAATATAAACAAATAAATTTTTGTATAAATAATCCGCTCACTGGAACATTTATTTTAATCGTAAAAAATGCATCTCGTTCATATTTCATTTGTATTCTATTTCGCGATACGATTTTATACGTAAATGCTAACAACAGTTTCTAGCAGTTCATTCTATATGTATATACATCGTTAACGATGTAATGTATTTCAAATTTTGATCTATGCAAAGAAATAGACGGTGGGGTTTCAAATAATTGTCTTCGATTATCGACTAGTCAATATTAAATCATACGATTGAAGAAGAGCACATATTGGTTTCAGCAGGGCGATAAAAATTTGGAAAATGTGACACACGAAGAGGCAGTGGCGACCCTAAAAGCAACTCAAGATCGCGTCGTACTTTTGGTTTCCAAGACGGAAGGTGGAATCATCCCTCCACCTCCTCCTCCAATAGCGACGGATAATTCTCTCTCACCTCAGCCACGTAAGTCAAATCAAATTTTCAAATTTTCTTAATTTTTTGCATATACCGTTTAACAAAATCAAAGCATCACAAAAAATTAATAGATAGTGATTTCATTAATTAACATTTTATTAGATGTATAAATAAGCTAACTTACAGTCAACTTACAGTCAACTTTAGATGACTAACGACGGTGTATTTAAATTTTCGTGCCGAAGTATTTTTTCATTAGTAAAGTTAATTAACCTGCACTTCAAAAGTTATGCAACAATTCGCAGTTAGATAATTAAGGGAATTCTAAGTAACAGAATTATCGACATTATAAATTAGAAAGTTTTCCGAATTGGCTGTACAGAATGTTAAATTCTTTTATACAATTAAAATACTCACAAAAGGAATGGTCGATTTAACGAGAAAATCGGAAAAAAGTTAACAAAACTATATTTGCCTAGTATCATTGCAATTTTTTAACTTTTTTCGATTTTCTGGTTAAATCGACTGTTTCGTATCTTTTTTGTGAGTATTTAATTACGTAAAAGAATTTTGGAACCTGCAGCCAATTCGGAGAGCTTTTTAATTTTAATACCGATAATTCTGTCACTTCAGGATCTCCCTTAAATATATTTAATTGAAAATGAGTTTAATTGAATAAATTAGTTAAAAATATGTTCATCATATTGCACGATTCACTATTTTCATTGTGGTAATGAAAAAAGGTGATTCGAACGGTAAATGTTTTCATTAAAATATCCCTACTGTTTCTTTTATATTTATATAATAGATGTGTATTTAAAAAAAATCACGAGAATTTATTTATACATTTCGAATCATTTTTTATACTTGAAATAGATGTCATAGATAAAATATAGTGCTCTAATTTATACTTCCTCAAGTTATTTATATTTCTGAATTCATTTATTTTTCTATAATATTAGATAACTACTTTTAAGATAGAACACACAGTGTAATATAAACGCTACGTAAACAATTTCGTTGACTATCAAACGACGAAATAAAATCACAGCGTGAAATCTGTGATTTTATTTCATCATCCGTGATTTACGTGACGGAAACGGCCGAAGATTCTTAGAGTCGTATGCGTTTTAATAACCGACTTTTCACAAGAAACGTCATTCTACCTCCGTCGTCGCATCTAATCGCATTTTTTGCCGCCACTTTTCCATCGTAAGATCTCGATCGAAGTAATAATTACATTCTATTAATTATTCAAACTTGTCTGCGCAACGTGAAATTCAAATCAACTGTGGCTCTCCTCCGCTGGCTGGAAATAAACGCGGATAAATCCTTACGATTTCCGCGCGTCGAGAGGTGCGGAAATGAATTTTTGATCCGCGAGTCTTTCCCATCATTCGGACTTTTACTGACGATCAGGTCGTAACTTATTCATCAGTAGTAGAACGTCGTAAAACGGAGCTCGTAAAACTCATCCCGAAACGCACGCGGACGTCTTACCTTCCTTTCTCGTTTATCGCGAATGCAGTGCATCGCGCGTCGAAAATGTCCGATTGAAGAACTCTTGAGAATGTGAGTATTAAAATTCCATGTGCCGCTATGTCGAAAAATAATTCCGTCGGTTTTTCTTGTGAATTAACAAAGTTTTTTTAAATTATTATGCACAAAATTAGCAATCGTAGATTAAGAAATCGATTATTATTTTGGAACAGCAGCTTTTCTCTTTATCGTTGCACGAAAGGTGAAAGACCGTTTTTCGAGATATTAAAGATACATAGAGCTGCCCGTCGTGGCTATATTTTTATCTCAGTAATATTTCCGTATTTATTTTTCTACAAACGGGAAAAACAGCATAGTACAAACGCTATAGTTCTCAACTTCGATGTGAAAGAGAAAAAGCGGACTCGACGGTGGCGGTTTCGTGCCGACTGAATTCAAATTGCCCCTTTAATGCTGCGGCATATCGGTGCCCCGCGGGATTATCCGAATATTTGCTTTAATCTCCAGACGCAACCGGGAGTTTCTCGGAGAAGCCACCTTGACGCGAATAAACAAGTCCGCTCTAGATTGAGATCGCTATTTTCTATCTCGATGTAGGTACTAT
Source organism: Acromyrmex echinatior (assembly GCF_024713525.1). Classification (NCBI taxonomy): domain Eukaryota; kingdom Metazoa; phylum Arthropoda; class Insecta; order Hymenoptera; family Formicidae; genus Acromyrmex; species Acromyrmex echinatior. The sequence continues at coordinate 7,945,497 of NC_141854.1, forward strand.
TTAAGTTTTTTTATGTAATACTTGCAGAAAAATAAATAAAATTTCCACTTGCAATACAATATCGTAATAATAAATTATAATTTTTTATTATTAAAATAAATAAAACTACATACGTATGGCATACATATCGATAAATTTAAAGGAGAGAATTATATATAATTTAACAGTTTATTTTTTATTTCTAGGCACTATATTATTTAAACTAATAACTATATTTAAGCATTACAAGCATGCACTAGAATTAATAAAAAAATTTTTTTAACTAATTTAATATATGTATTTTTGTATCAGAAAATAAAAATATTATTTTTTACTAATATTAGTAAAAAAATTAATATTAATATATGATACAAACAAAAAGGAAGATAAGCATAATCACAATAAATCGATTGTAGCATTGACATTTGTCATTATCATCTCATTATTATGTATCATATATTAATTGTTATATATTAAACAATAAGAGCAATTTATTATATATTATTTTACAATATAAAATATATATGTTTTAAGGATAAAATCGTGCATTTAAAATTTTATATATATATATATATAATTAATTATTAATAATAAATAATTCTAGTATGAAAATAAAGAGCATATATGAGTGAATGTTTATTTATACTCGAATAGATTTAATATCCGTATTTATATTACGTACAATGAAATAACATCAGAAATAGAAAACATTGGAAGGATTTGTTGATGATTTTTCATGTATAATAACAGACGATGTTTCTAATTTTTTGTTTGATAGGTAAGCAAAACGGCTCCGTGTCCGCGATAGAAAACAACACCGCGGCTTTACCATACTCGCAGGAATCACGCCACGCGTCATCTCTTGCTCTGCACGGTACCGGGACACCACGGGCAGTTTCCCAGGAGGATGTGTCACGGTGAGTCTCTCTCTCTCTCTTTTTACTATTTTTTAGAAACTGCGAGTGCGGCCGCTTCTGGTCAACATCTTGCAGTCCTTTTACGAAGATTGCGGTACGCCATATCCGCCACCGATCCTCTCTCGCGAACATAAAACAGGTCTCGTTCGCTGGTCACGTCCGATACTTTCGGGATGCACCGAGCGCTTTGCCCTCTCACAATCCGTTCGTTCGTACGTGATTTAATTTAATGCCGCCGTTGCGCGTTACATGACCGGCTCGTTTTATATTACTATACTGTTTTCTCGATAATAACGCGAGTTTGCAAACTCAAAAACGCGCCGTTGAAATAGGCTATTTGTTCGCGATTTCTTGTTGTCGATTTATTGAACTGAACCCGTCGACCAATCGTGCAAAACGCGGTACTAATTTCAAAAGTAAACCGAGTGAAATGGATAAACTGTATCGAATGGGTGTTTCCGAGGGGTCGATGAGCAACGTGAACCCGATGGAGGGTAAAGAGCTTGCGGTAGAACCGGTGCGCACAAGCTAATTGCCGATGGATTAAGGGCTTATCGAATTGGCCCGACTATACCATGGAGGTGGGATTGGTCCGGACACATTATGTACCTCTGCTGGAGGCTTACTCACGCCAGTTCGGTTCCTCCTATTGACCTGTCCGTTCGTTGTTAACCCCTTTCGAATGCTACTGCGAGACTCCAATATCGCCGTGTTCCCGGGACTGTCCAGGTTAAGGTCGTCACTGAACATCGCGCGAATGGAATAGAAGATCAAATAAAGCGGGAATGAACTTAGACCGATGTCGAATTATCTCTTGAAATCTTTCGATCGATTTTGATGAATCTTAGTCTCTTTCTTTATTTCACATGTCTTAAATTTATCTTTTTATATCGCTTTGCTTTAATGATACGTTTTACGACAGATTTAATTAATAAATAATTGTAGAGAGAGATTAATTAACAAGATCTATTTATTCAATTTTAATTTAAAAGCAAAATGATAAAAGCTAGGGAAATTATATGTCCTATTTTTATTAACCTTCTTAATCCTCTAGAGATGACGTCTTTTCTTGTCGTTAAAAAGAAATTTCTTTACTAATTTTTCTTAAAATTATCTTGTAAGTGAAGAATCTATCGATACATATTCCACGTATATCAATGTATAACGTTTTTAATGATTAAAAGTATATTATATTTCACTATTTAGTGCTGCATATATTTTCATTTTCAGTTCTTAAGTGTAACTAATCTGTATAGAATGTATCCCGAATTTAATTTTAAACTGAACATTGCAAATATGCATTTATCCGTAGAGAATTAAGAACAAATTATTTTGTGATGTAATACAGAGACTATTTTCTTTATAAAAATATCTAACAAGTACACTAATTTGTAAGTTATAGCAGTCATAATTAAAAATTGTTTACAAAGTAAACTTTAAGAATAGATTAGCGAATAGATAACGAAATATATCTTGTAATAAATTTTAAATAGACTTTGCTCTTATAAAATTTGTATTTAAGTTCTAATTATGAAGAAATATAATATTAGGAACAAATCATGAAAAATGATAAATTCAAATTGCATCAAAAATTTTTTTTTAAAAGGTTTTACGATAACAAAATATTCTATAGAAGTTATATAGAATATTCTATTATTATGTTATTTAAAAAAATTTTATATTCGCGCCTTCTTATTTTTACAATTGAGTAATTCTTCAATTTTGTTGAAGAGAGTGTAATTTGATATATGTATACATATATATAAAATAGCCATAGGAATATTAAAAATGATATACATATTTAAATATATATATATATTTAAAACGGTTTGAGAAAATTTTCTATATATGATGCACGTAATATATAAATTCATTTTAATATTAGGTCAAGAAAAATGTTTCTTTGTATTTAAAAAAATTTTTTTGCAAAAGTTTTTCATTTGTTGCGATTTTTGTTATGATTATATCATTCGCTAGAGCAAAGTTTCAGCTTTAAGAATCTATTTTTTAAATTGCGGTATGATGATTTTTATCAGAGTTATGAGCAATCGAAGTCAGAGAATGCTTCTTTACTTAACTCGCGAATAATTCAAGAAGATAAAATCGTAGCAACATTTTTAAAAAATGATTTTGTAGGAAAAGCTTCAAGCTTTCACAATGAGTAGTTGAAAATTTTCATAATTTTTTTTGGGGCACATGAGAGATCCTTAAAGTGAAAAGAAAATTTTTTATCTTTTTCAGCTTTTTAAATGTAAAAATTACAAAATTCACAGAACCTCAAAAAATACAGTAACCTTTTTAAAGTAGAGATTTCAAACTTTAAAACTTTTTTAATTCTTTTTTTTTTTTAATTTAAATTTCGTTTATTTTTGACGAAAATATTGTATATACAATTTTGAATTAAAATATACGAAGAAACTTTTTCCCCAATCCAATATAATCTTCCATTATATAAATTCATTCCAATATATAAACTCATTTTAATATAATCTTCCATTTCTCCGCTCGAAGAATCCTATTGAAGAGAGTAGAATCTCCGTTTGATAAGCTATAGAAAGTTTGACTTTGATCGAGAAAGAGGAATTTAAAAATAGCGCGCAAGGAACAACTAATTGTACTCTACTCTTGACTTATATCTGCGCCAGATTGCTGGAAGTCATTCCGCAGTTAAACATTACCATGAATGGAATATTTCATTAAGCCGACCTGCCGCCATGAAAGTTTCGCACACCTGTGCGCTGTCGGGCTCACTGTCCATTTATTCAGCTTTCCTAGCTGCATAGACTCTATCGCTTGCATTATTTTCTGAATACACTATTCATTTGAATCCCATTCAACGTTTCTTCTTTTATTAATTTTCATTTTAACTAAATCATTGATCTTATGATAACGCCTGCCCAATGATTATTAAAGATCAAAGCATTCACTGCAAGCATTCTATTTAGTTAACGTCACATTTAATTAAATCAAATTTAACAAATCTGAAAAGAGAAAATTAAAATTATGTAATTAAATATAAACATATAAAAAATTACATATATATAAGTTTTTTATATATGTTACATTCGATTTATATTTTATATTCAAATTTGATTATGTGGTTAATCATTGATTAAAAATTGCAAAGTGACGCATTCACGCGTTAATTCAACTTAATGACGTTTCATTATTGAAAAAAAAAGACTTTTCTCTCTGACATTCCTGTATTCTCGAGGCAGCGAATTTTACGCGAGACGTCGCCTCATGGAGAAATAATTCGCGTGTGCACATCAAAGAGAAAAATATCACGAAAGAAACAAAGCCTGTCCGTACTCGGCGGACTTAATAATTTTTATCTCGTTTGATTGAAACAATTCCGGGCGTTGATTGGCAAACTCATCTTTGTTTTCCACGGCTTTGACGTGTACGCATTGCGGTTCGAAAAGTTCTCTTTGAATAAATTCTTATTCACGTTTTTATTTGCATGGTTCATCGAATACTTCTTATCGATATCGTGTCGACTACGTCGAATACGCCGCAAAATGCAGATACATTTTTATTGTGCTCTGTATCGCGACGGATACTCGCGACACGTCCACAAATGCGCGTTTTTAATTATTCGAGCGTGTCCAAGAATACCACATTCTGAGTCGTTGTCTCAGTTACATATATGTATCGTGACTACATTATAAAAACTTCAATGCAGTTCGTTCATAGTTAGAATTTTGCTGTATTTATTCGTAATCTATAACACTTCCCGGAAATGGTTATAAATTCTTCTAATTTAAAGGATATCCTCTCTATGCTTTTTTAAGGGATTTGCTCAGGAATTCGATTGAGCCTTTAATACCTATTTCCACTAATGTAGATTAATCTTAATCTTGATTCAACCTATTCTTCATCTTTTTCTAATTCGTAGAACTATAGAAAAGATGTTTCAAATTGAACTGAGATTGAAGTTAATCCACTTGGATAGAAACGGTCATAAATCTTTCATTAATCTTCCGATCAAGTTGAACTTTGAAGGCACAATCGATTTTTTAATTGTAGATTTTGGAAAATTAGTTTAACTAAACAATTTCTGCAAAAGAAATAAGTAAATAAAATTCAATCCAACTTCTATGATAGTAAAAGCTCGACTTTAAAGCTTTCACAAGTACTTTTTCACATGTACTTTTAGATTTTTAAACAATTCGGAGCAATATAAAAATCTATACTGAGACTCTCAAAGACCTAAGTTGCTGATGGAGGTTCAAAATTCCATATACCTGATGGAGGGTTAATTATGTCTTTCTCGATACGAATAATACTACAATAATTAGTGCTATACCATTTCCTAGTGGTGTAATCCACTATTACATATGTATACGGATGAACACATTCGAGTGTGCATGTAATACGAGCGCACAGCTGCATCTCCGAAATGCAGGCCAAGGTCGTAGCTGGCCCGGGTCACGAACGAGCTACTGGATCCAACCAATCTCGCTTACGTGATGCGGCATCCTCCCTGCATCGATCTGTATGCGTCTCACTGTATTCTTGCTTAATACTGTCGACTTCTCATCGTCGTGATACTATTTACTTTCTTGTATTAGCAAAAATTTATTACGCCTGATTAACTGAAGATTACACTAAAAAAAAAAAAGATTTACTAAATCTTAATACATATTTTGTTAAATATATTGAGTAAACATTTATTTATAGTAAATACATATTTATTAAAGAATGATATTTAAATCAAATTTCATAGTTTTTGTATCCAATAAATATATATTTACATTTACTTAGAACTATTCAAAGAAATATTTATTAAGCTTTTTTTTAGTGTAGATAATTCTAAATAACAAAAAATCAATTTAAGTGGAAAGTGTAAAAAACATTTAATTTCGCAATCTGATTAAATAATTCGATTTGTTCATTACGATGTATATTTAGCAACGTATTATCGTAATAAGCTCTCGTACAACTTTTTAAGTCTGCTTGCAGATTTCTTGAATTTCAAAGAGGAAAAGACTCCGTTACTACTCTTTAGAGAATTACCGTATTATTTTTATTTTGTAACACGTTCTGAGTACACGACGTGTTGCAACTTATCACGAGCGCTTTGCTCTGTAACTTTTGATGGTCAACATAGAACTCCTTCATCCGGCTCATTGTGTCACACCCTCGTGTGTGACGGGGTAAATTTAATTTCTTCTGTGACTCTTGTCCCGTCGGACATCCTGGCTGGAGATGTCCGGTCCAGAGCTAGGAAACCAGTCGTGAACAATAGTGCGAAAAGGATGTCATGAAAAATTTTCTCGACAATTTTGCATTTTACCGGAAATACTGACTGTACGAGTGCGAAGATTTTACGAGATGTTTTTTAAATATAAAAGAATAAATAATTATTAATAACGCGTATTAAAAATTTAGAAATATTTTTTTTAACTTCTTTAAATTTTATATGTTTAATGTTTTTTGAATTTTTTTATTTATTTATATTATTCTTTACGTGTTTTTATATTTTCCTTTTTAATCTGTATATACTTTTCTAGTTTTGTGTAGTATTTCTTGAAATTTGCAAATACTTTATTTTAGTTTGTTTTATATATTATAAAATGAAGAATCTGTTTTAAGATCATTCATCTGTTTTTGCACAAATAAATACATTTTTTTGTTGTTGTAAAATATAACATTGCTGCGGAAACTTGTGGAAACAATGCAATATAGATAATCCCTTTTAATTCCATGGACGTTTTAACGTTTCAATGGGCTTGCTGCAAATTTTGCACTTCCGTAATGCGTGACGATGCTCATCGAAAGCCAGAAGCATGTGAAGCGAGGATTAAGAACGCTTTTACACCGGACAATTTTCAGGGATGCGGCAGCTTTTGCATTGAAGAATAATGGATTTCCTGATGCGAGATGATCCCATATTATTTAGCGGGGTAACTGTGCTAACCGAGAATTTTCCACGAGCTTCCCAGCAAAGATTCTCGAATTTTTCCCTTTCTTTTTTTACCTTTTCTCTCTCACAGACGTGACACCGAGAATTGTTGCATTGTTCACAGGACTTTCTGAGTTCCTGCGAATTCTTTCTTGTCACATTTTTTTCGGCACAGTTATCTGCGCATGTTTCCGAAAACGGTTAATACTTCCTACTTCTAATTTGCGAAGCACGACGTCAGTTGGGAACAGTTATCTGTATCTTTTTTCCTGTATTATTTAATATTTTAATTCGTGGGGTTTAATTAAATAATAAATTAATTTTCATAAATTTGATATTTGCTTATGCAAATAAATGGAATAATGTAAGAGGAAAAATGGCATATGCCTATGCAAATAATGTAATAATGTAAGAGGATAAATGGTACGTGTGCATTTTTCTGAAATATTTTTCTATAATTTTTATATCTTATCACTTTGAAATTACATTACTAAAATACGTTTAGTGATAAAAATAGTTTTCTATAATAAAGTTGATGTAATATTTGTCAGTAGTTAAATCAACAGCAAGTTAAAATTTATTTAATCCTTCGTTGTGGTAGACTGTGTTTCCAGTGTAACTAAAATAAATTTGTTACCATAGCACGCACAATGCTATGGTATGAGCCTTTGAACCGTGCCATCTGCAGCGAAATATGCGCTTGCTACCGCATAACGGGTGCATTTGCACAGTTTGTTTAATTTACAGTCCACGACCCAATTCTGGACCGTTCTGTATAATGTATCGTTTGTTGCGGCACGATCTCTAGAGAGCCGTTGTCTAGGAAACGTGGCATTGCGAGATACGTTTAATTCGTAGAAATGTAAATGATAAACGTTTCTTAGAATTAAATAATGTAACTAAGAAAGAAACATATTTCAGTTTATTGCATTATGTTCGAAAAAACATTTGTATATTTTCTGTTTTTTAAATGTTCTACATAAAGCGCTTGCATAAACGAATATGCAAAAACAGAATTAACGTATCAATTAAAAAAAAAAAGCAAAGTTAATTCTGTGAATAAAATACCATATAGTTATATGTTTTAAGAACTATTAAAATGACGAATATTTTCAATCAATTTTACACATATATATTACTAATTACATCAATTAATTAGTGTATTGAAATCTTTTTCTTAGTTCTATACATGTGGAAGTTAGATGTCAGAAGATATGCATTGAATTATATTGAAAATTATATTTATCGATCAGCATTTAAAATATATCTCTATAGAGTTAAAACACAAAAGAATGAAAAAATACGAAAAAACTATATTAAAAAAAAAAGATGTTTCACGGCCTATTAATCTTGTGCTAGTGATCCACAATCACGGAAAGAAAGGGATGTCGATATCGAGAAACTTATAATGATTGGTCGAAGGATGTAGTCTGTCGCGATTTTTCGCGAGTTTCGCTGAAACGGTCGTTTTCCGCGGTCTAGTTGCCGGCAGTCGACAGTTAACGAGTTTGGTGGCCGGAAGTATGCCTGTGCAGAAATGACTTGTAACCGACGAATGTCTGTGCGAACTCTCGTAGGATCCACAGACCAATAAGTCTTTCGGTGGCGGCGGCGTGCGATGTGATAATGCTGGCTCAGCCGTCGCGACGCCGCCAGACGCCATCGTTAAGAGAGAGGAGAAAATTTCTCGATTGCGTTCGACCGTGGTACCGGCGTCGTTTAGCGGCGTTCGTTTTCACGGTCTGACAAGATCTGATATCACCGATATCACGTCGTCCAGTCAGCGCGATATTGGCTCTTCTCTCCATTTTGCACTCCATTGTGGCACAACGTAAAGATTTTATTTAACGTGGATATAGATTCCATATGCCATCCGTAAGAAATATAGACACCACATTTATTTTTGTCTAAATTACTTTTTAGAAATGTTTCATATATCTATTTAGACGTCAGTAAGTGATAAATATGTCATCTAAAAACTCAGAACTATAATAATTGATACACACGAGTATAGAGTATAAACTCATCGAATTATATTTATATATTTTTTTAAAAATATTATATTGTAATGTAATATTTATATACGTGAGTGAAGAAGCTTTCGATAACGTAGTTTTTATGGCGTGTGTAAAGCTTCTTACTGACAGAGACAGAGTTGGCGGGTTATCGTGGCGTTGAGTAGCCCGGATATTTCATTAACCAGCCGGAAGTTATGTCGGAAATGTGAGAGTAGAGAAGCGACGTTCTCCTGGCTACAGCCTAGAAATGATATTGCTTAGCAAGATAGGAGATCGAAAAGCGTGAGGAAATGCAGATTCTTCCGCGGCGAAAGCTGCGGAATTGAAAATTTTCCAGTTTAAACTTGCATTTTCGTGCGTTGCGGGAATTTTCTGCATTAATTTTACGTGATGCGCAAAGCGCCTTTCGCAAAAGTTGCACGGACGAATTCGACGTCCGTCGTCCACAGCGGAGTCGATCGTAAAACTTGATATCAACCGAAGATAAAACGAAGATAGGGACGAACAGGATTCAGAAGTAAAATGAAACGTGTCATCACGAGACTAAAAACCAGGCAAAATGGATTCCGAGAACCAATTAAACTTGCACGAACCCGAAAGCTGCTCCACAACCCTTCTTTAATATTTCCCGCTTCCGCCTCCTCTCCTATCGTCAAAATTCTGATAAGACGTGGAAGATCCACTTTATTTTGCGTTTTATTTTGGAAATTTAATTTAAAACAATTTTAGTATAAATAATTTTTTTACTTTTGCACAATACGTGTATATTGAGTTCTTTTTTCGACGAATATCTAAAGACGATGATCTAATATAATTAAATTTTTATTTTTTTACTTAAACATTACACATAATAAATATAAAGAATTTCTAGTTTTGTAATATTTCTACAACATAATTTATCGAATATGTTAAATTAAATTTACACGAAAAAAAATATTTTTGATAAATCATTCTTAAAATTCCATATGTAAGTTGTATTTCCGGTAAAATATTATGGAAAGATCGTGATATCCAAAACGCATCAGAAAATTAAAAGAGATCAATGATTGTACATATGAACTAACTTATTAAAGTAAATTATTATTTGAATTATAAATATATTAATCCGAGAATGCTAATGAGGAACGGTTATTATCAAATTGTGTAATTTAATATATAAAAGTATATAGGGGATTAATACGGAATTAATACGCAGGAACAAATAAAGCATAATACGATATTGATAATCGGCCATAATTAACAGCCGTACAATATGATGGCAATTATATGCAGAATATATTGTTATTCGAATTTCACTTTAAATTTTATATTTCCAATTTATCGTTTACTATAATCCTTTACTTTCTATACATGTATCTCTCGAATTTCTCCAGATTATCAAGCTGAGCACAATAAAAAAGTTCATTTATCTTTCGGCTTCGTCAATTATAGAGAATGTCTTTCCGCATCACACCCGCTTCTAAACCCCCACCGAGGCTAATCTTCGCTAGGACTGGTATTCTGTCATATTATTTCGATGTATTCTTTTGCACCTCTTTTTCTGGAGGAGAAGCCCGTCAGTTTCGCGGAAAGCTCGCAATTAAATCTTCCAACGAGGCGTGCGACTAATCCGGAAGTCCTCCATTCTTTTTTCGAGAACACGTACTCACACGCACACATATAGACGCGAACGCATTGCGCTCGTGCACGTTGTGAAAGCTTCAAGCGAAAACAAGTGGTCGGCGTTATTAATGACTGCCCTTTCGTCGCGAAGTGTGGACATTGCGAATTAATCAAAAGCATCCCGCTGTCACGCCCCACAATGAAATTGGAGCGAGATAATCTGGCCCTTACTCTTTGAAGCCGCTCTAAGAAACGTGATTAATGGTTTTTCGTAGGACGTCAGGATCGAATCGTTACATCCGAATCATTTTTTTACGTAGACCGCTCGATCCACCGATTCTTACTTTAAAAACATATAAAACGAACTCAAACTCGACTTTCCTTCCGTAATTTAAGGTCAGTGTGAAGAACTGGTTTTTCTCTTATCTTCTTTTTACTGGTTACACGGTTATCATTAAACAAACTTTTTACCAATATTTTCTGGTATGTGAATGGAGCAGTTTAATCAAAAAGTTAATAAAAATTACGTTAAATATTTACTTTCACATTGACCAGTGAATTTGAGAAATACTTTTGAGAAACAAGAACGATCACGGATATCTATTATTCTTTTAACACTCGCGAGATAAAAACTTTACCGTGACGAAATCCCTCATTTCTCATATCAAAGATCTTTCCCTGTAACTGTTCGTAGGTACGAATCTTCCGTTCTTATCTTGTAATTCCAGGCTGATAAGGTACGGTAAGATTATTCTGTTATCGTGAAGTAACTAGTTGAAAATAGTTCTTTTTAATCGTATCTCACAACTTAAATGTCACAATCGTTCACGCACCTCTCGTCACAATCAACATTTACCGCGTCCAAAGTGCGCTGTCATGCAGAGTCCCTAATATTCAGTAACAGCACACGTCTCTCAGCACGCGTCTCGAGAAATTACTGCACGTCCAGGCGAGCGCGGAATCGCATTAGGCGAGTTTGTTACGGTGTTCGAAAGATCCTTTTGAGGGTACTGCCGAGAGACCGAAGCCAAGTTGGCGAAATCCGGCGACGGATTCCACCCGAAAGCGCGTGTTGAGCCAACACTTCTCAAGTCGCTCGCTTGCCCGACGAACCTTGTACGTACATTAGACAAGTTTACGTTTTCGGTGTCCGTTGGAAGCGACACTCAGTGGGCCTATCCTATTTACTTCATGTGTATTGTGTACGTATCCTTCGCTGATCTCGAAACTCGCGGGACGTGGCAGTCGTGGAGATTTAGCGAATGCTCTGTGATCCAGTTATTAACCGTTGAGTAATATCTGTTGTTAGTTGCTGGCGGCGACTCGGTATGTTGGCGAATTAATCGACTCGGTAAACTCTAAGTCCAGATTTGTCAATCTTGCGGTGGTTGTGGGACGTAGTGAAGCTCCGCTTGAGCGAGACGTAAACGTCGGTGAAAGTTTACCTTGAGATGATGAATCTCTCGAGCGCGTATCGTCGTTGAAGATGCGATTGTTAAACATGGATGGACAGTAGATTGATGGGCAAATCGATGGAAGCCATGACGACTAAGGTACTTTAGATGAAAGCAAAGTTGAGATAAAATAATACAAATATAAATAAAATTACTCCGTAAATACTTGACGTGTTTAGGGATTTTTTAAAGTAAGTTACAGTTTATTTCTACAATCGATAATATTTATATTTCTTTACGTTACTAATAATTTACCGTTTTATTAGTAATTTTTTAAATCATATTTGTATCACAGAAATTGTGATTACGATAAAATATAAAGTAGACTTAAGCAAATCAGATCAATTTTTGTTTATTGATAAAAAAAATAATCAGAAACAAATTTGTTATTAAGTTTTATTATAAGTTCTTAATTTTTATAACTTTGCTTTAGAATAATAAAATAATACATAAACATGGTATTTCTTATTGCGAAAAAATCAAGAAGATGGAATTATTCGATTTGCTTCAAAATTAAGAGACGAAGTACACTAATTTACTGAATTAGCAAACTAGACACTGTAAAAAGCATTATAATTTTTTTTATAAGTTTTAACATGTTTTTGTTACAAAATTTATGATTTTTTTGGATTGTGATTTTATGAGAGGCAAAATTTTTTCGCGCATTCACGATCTCTGCGTTTGTATGGTCGACTAGATCACATGCAATATAGAGAACTTGTTTATTGTTTCCAGTACAGAGGAAGCAACTATAGTATGGAAGTAACTATAGTATGATAAAATAGCTTGTTTGAACAAAAAAATGAATAACTGTCGATTAACATTCTATAAACTGATCTCTTGTATTGATCCAATTCATCCTGTTCGATTCGCCTCTACTCTATAGTTATATCGTAAATACATACAAACGTGTTTAGATTGAGTTACTATACTAGTATATTCGATTCCTCTTTAACGGATAGAAATTCTCTGCGTGTTTCGCGGTGCGGAATTATCGCGAGGCACAATGACAGTATTGCAACGACGTATCAATCGCGTGACGTCGCAAATTTACGTAATGTAACCGATGAAACGTCATAATTCTCATAAGCGCAAGCTTAAATCATTAACATCGTGCGACAATGAAGTTGCGGCGCAGATCGGCAAGATGACGGATTGTTACGTCAGAACGATCGCATCTCCCGATGCAGGAGACATGCGCGCGTATTTACGTTCGTGCGTGCTTACGTGCATTCGCTGGCAACAATGTGGGAAGGACGGTTGCGCAACCACGCCGCCAGTTATGCGATTAATACGCGCGCCATTGTGCCGAACTGTGTCACCAAGTGCATACGGAGATCGGGAGCGCTTCTGGGACGCGCGATACCGCGATAGGCGAGGTACTCCGATGGCGAACAATAAGCTTTGAAACGTCGACCATTTAACAAGCGCTGTCTCGTTGCGTTCCTCTCTGCATTTTGTGTATCACCGATTTCTCAATTATTGTGTCTTACTTTCAATTTTCTCGAATTTTTGAATGATTTTTTTTTCTAAGAACTCCATCAAATATGGCGTTTCCTTCTTTCTCTCATAATTTTGTATTTTAACGTAAAATATTCTAGACATCTAGACTCTAGTAATTATTTAAATCTTAATCCTCCGTTTGTAATCAGAATCTTTTTAGCACATACGAATTTTATTTCTAAATCTCTCCGAAATGAAGGAAGATGAACTCCGGTTTCTCTTCCTAAAATATTTTGTAGTATCTAGTAAATATCATGGAATATATCTATTTGTAATAGAGATGTTGAAAAGTTATTCTGAATTTTTTTTCACATTTTTTGAAAACCTAGAACAGTAAAAAAAATTTGAATCGGACAAAAAAGACCAGATTATAAATGGATGGTGCAATGAAGCTGATATACATACAAACTTTTTACTTTTCATATAATCAACATTTGTAAGTGATAGATAGATACTAGCACATTTTGTCAGATATAATATTACTGATATAAATCTTTCGATACAGAAGCCATACTTATCAAATTTTATCGGCAAAACTGTGATGAATAACGATGCCCATTGAGCTTATTAATAATTTATGAATGATTCACTCGTTTACTGATTCATTGTAACTCCCGCAAATCTGTGTCACCGCAAACATTTATGACGTGTAAGAAATAGCAAACATAATTTGAATATAATTTAATTAATGATCTCTCTCTTTCTTTCTCTCTCTCTCTCTCTCTCTCTCTCTCTCTCACTCTCTCATTTTGATTAAACGTGATTTATTAAGTTAGAGCAAATATATTTAAAATTGATTTTATAAACAATATAATTAAAATTTTAAACAATATAATATCTTCCTCTGTATCGGAAACAATAAACAAGTTTTCTATTGCATGCGATCCAGTGTCAGTCGACGATACAAATGCAGAGATCGTGCACGAAAACATTTTGCTTCTCATATAAAATAACGATCCTCCAAAAAATTATAAATTTTAAAGCTAGCTAAAATTTCAGCTCAAATTTTGACACAGTAAAATTAAATGTTATTTAATGTATAATAATAATAATTAGTGAATTTATCTTAAAACTGGATTGGTTAAATAATGGAAATGCAATAATATTATAATTTGATGATAAGATGAGAATACGTCGAATAATCATTAACGAAGACCGACATTCCGTTAATGACTCACTCGATGAAATCACATATTCTCGATGTGAATGGCATAAATTTTCACATTCCAACGAATGAAAATTTTAGTCAAATAACGAGGAATCAGTTATAACAGTATTTTACAATATAGAAACAATGATAAAATTTTTAATATATTTGCTGCTATAAATGAAAAAAAGGCTATTGGATTTTTTATGAAAATATTAATTAATTATTGCATATAATTAAGTATAGATTTAAACTGAGATAATAAAAGGAGACAGTCACATAAAATTAATTTTTGTATAAATATAATTAATGTACGGAGATAATATATTGAATTAAATATATACAATTTAGCACAAAATTTACTCGCTTAATGTAGCTGATATTTTTTCGCAAATTATCGATAAATCACTCTATAATCCTTTGAGTTGCGATAAATTCCTCGCGAAAGTGTCAATCTAAAAATACCACCTTGCATACTCCAACATCGTTTTATCATATTTTCACGATAAATGCGTCTGCGATTTATGGAAAATCATAAGCACATGGTGAATTTTTGCCAAATATTGATATTTCTAATCTTTTGAAAAAAATTAGTTTTTGTTACTTATATTTGAATGCTGAAAAGAAATAAAAAGGAAAAAAAGATTAAAATCATCTTTAATAGAACGAATATGTTGTGATGAGAAAAACTAATACGTTAAAGATAAATAAAATAAGCTCTATTTAAATTTCCAAGTATAATTATTTGAAATAATTCTATTATATCTGATATTGTGTGCATATGTATGTACATGTGCTTCTTTGTTAGAGACTTTTTTCGTATGAAAAAGACGGCTTTGATAATTAATAACATATCTATTTATGCCTTTTTAAATTTGGATAATTTCTAAAGATTTTACATTATACGACAGTGATTGTCAAAATATAAATATATGGAATATTAAATAAATAAAAATGATTTTTATACTTAAAGGTTTCTTTCTAATAATTTAATTATTTTGTATCATTCTATATTTTCAAATTAAAAAAATTTATTTATTATGTAACAACCATAGTTTAATTCGCGATGTATGATATCATAAGATTGTTCAAATGTATTAAGAAGCGTGTATATTAATTTTTTTAATCTTTAGGATCATTTTTCTCAAAAATTTGCTTTGTACGAAGATTTTAATTTTGATTTTATTTGTCTATGTTGTTTTTTTCTGCAACAGTATCTGTTCTATAAAATAAGACATGTTCTTTCTCTCTTTCTCTCTCTCTCTCTCTCTCTCTCTTTCTCTAGACTGCCGTAAAGGGAAATCAACTAGGTACGTGCCTTCGTTAGGCGTTTCTCAGGAGACGTGTCGGAATGCCATATTATACGTGCTTTACCGTTTGCACTTCGCGTTAGAAATCGCATCTTGCTGTCGTCGTTCTCGTCGTCATTTGCGGTTCCGACATCCTGTCGCTATCGATATACGTATGTATGCACGGTATATAAAGGCCAGTACAGTGGCCGACAGTACAGCAGAATATCACGATACCGTTACGCTATAACGGAGACGGAATAGAAAGTCGTCAATCCCGTATGATCGTCGCGTCGAATCGATCCTCTTCTAATTGCGAAATCGTTAACCCTCGCAATTTTCTCCCGATACTGCAAAAGTAAAAATGCAATAAAAATCGTGCGAGAAATTGAGAGTTGAACGGAACTAATCTCGAGCTGTTTCTCGTTGAATCTATAAAGCTGCGCTTAAGCAATCATCTATCTATAAATTGATTATTATTATTAATTGTGTTACTCATAATATAAAAGAGGGTTTATTATTTTTATTTTAATATTATATTATATTATTATCATTGTAGATATTTTTTTGTATAATTGTACAATTTGATTGCTACCATTTCTCTGATTGATCATCTATTTATTTATTATTGTTTTTTAAGACATCCGTAAATATTATATTCGAAATTTGACCGACGACAATAAATCAAGAAATAATTTCGATCAGAGTGGGCTTAATACTTAAAATTTAAGCATTAAGTGTGAATTTTATATGCATATCCAATTCTGCAAAATATGCTTCAAAATAATTTTTAGCCTTGAAATGCTATCATAAATAGAATTGGAATAATAATATCACAAACTAAATTGACAACAATTTAATAGTATTGATGCTAATAAGGATTTAAAAAACAGTAAATAATTTACTGCGAAAAATATTCTCAGCCGGGATTCTTTAATAACGATATCTTTTCGATACTGATCGCAGAAAATAAGGAATTTGAATTTTATGACGGAAGAGATACGTCACCTGCCGTGATACGTCATCAAAAATTTTAATGGTACTGTCCTTTCTCTTATCAAACTAAATTCCCGCTGTAAAACCTTGGTGTTACCTTGGTGTTACCGAAGCGTATTCGGCCGGAAATGCAATAACCGGTCGTGCGGGATCTTAGGAAAGGAGTCATCGATGAAGACGAACGACGTATCTCCCGCACGCGTTGCATTCGTAATTGAGCGGCTCGTCCTCCTCTCCTCTCCTCTTCGGTCACGCTATCGTGTCAGAATCATGAGTCAGAAAACGGCGGCGTGGTCGACGCAGTGGAAAAGGAAGGGTCCTCTCCTACCTCGGCCTCGAAACTACCTCGACACTTTTCACGATACGTTCTTACGCCGTGCGTCTATGCGATCGATGGGTTTGTCTTCTGTGTTTCGTCGGTAGACCTGTTGTGCAACGTGCGTATAAAAGGCAAATGTATTGCGGCGAAGGATGACCCGATTAGTTACCTCTCTGTGCAGCTGAAATGATTATTGCGATAACGATCATAGACCTCGTTCGCGAGAGTTGCGGGTGAAGCATTCGCGATAAGGATGTGTATCCTGAGTGTAGTGTACTACGGTGACCAGCGAATGAAAGGTATCACCACGACGTCGCGTGATATACGTGTGCGTGACAACGTATGAAGATGATTACTGTGTTACATGATCGAAATTTGACGCACAGGATCGGAAAGAAGTCCTGCAAAAAGCGCTCGATCGCGTTATTAATGTTAACGGATGACGAAACAACGCGTATAATACTGCTTCAGGTATGTTGGAAATGTGCGAGCGATTGTTATTCCTCGCTGCGTGTGCAGCAATGTGAATGGCTGCGTTCAGCATAATAAAAAGCAACTTTGCAGCTGTTGTAAAATTCTTTAATGTGATTGGTTGTTTTACCTTTAGTTCTTCACTGATCTAAATATGTAAATCATATTAAAGAACAGAATTGTCACAAAACTGGAATTAGGGAAATCAAGGAAAGGTCAGAAAAATTGAAAACGGTCGGGAAAGTCTGGAAATTTTGCAAAATTTTTTGGAAAATAAAAATTCTTGCCTTTAAAGAAGTTCAATATGCATACGTTATATCTAGGCAGTTTTGCAATACTATGAACTTAATTAAATGGAAGCAATGTCAGCAATATTAATAGTAATTTATATTGCTATGTTAAATTGTTTTTGCAAATTATTTGACGGTTTCCAAATCAAGATGAAAATATAAAAAGATTCAAAATATTAAATTCATTAGGAAAAATCATGAAGTTTTGTCTGAAATCAAGGAAAAGATACGAAATTTTAGGATGAGAAATTTGTAACAATCCTAAAGAGTCTTACAATTGCAAAATTGCTTTTTCTGCTGAATGCATCAGCGTTATAATCATCTGCGCAAGCCTTATTAAGTTGCCTTATTCAGTCGGATCGAATTAATCATCGAATTAATATATTTTCGAGGACATACATGTAAACGATTTTATGCCTAATTGATGTTTCACGAGCGAAATTATTAATCCCATTATTCATCGTTTGCAACATATAATTTGAAATTCCGTTAGAAATCCGTCGAGAGAGATCCGTCGCGCAGCTTCTCGCTGTCGATAGCGATCGCGAAGCAATTATTTGCCTTGCCAGTGCCGTTCCGCATCGACAATTTTCACGACCCCGCTGCATTCGCCTCTTTCGTACCTTCCGCACCCGTTCCGCTCGTCCGATCGCAGTATATTTTCCAGCAACCGGTATCCGCGCCGACCGTGCGTGTTGCATTGTGAATGCACGCGAGCGCGCACTTTCCGTCGCGCGATACAATCGGCGGCGGAATCGGGAGATGCAGCGACGCGTCCTACCTGCCTGCCTATTCTCCCTGTGCACGACACTACCAATGCTAAAAATAAACTTCATCGACAATAATGTGATTTATTCCGATTTGGACAGGCGAGCCACGGCGTATTGCGGCGTACCCGTGGTTCGAAACCACAGGCAACTTATTTATTTATGATTTCAAAATTCGGGAAACTTAATGAAAACTGACAAGTATAATGATATTGGCTCTTTGACGTCAAAAATAATAAACGGTAAGGAGTATGTAGGCCAATGCAGGATGTTGTTGCTAATTATCTATTATCATTTAAATACATGTACGAGTAAATGTTTTGACTGTTATCCAGTTATCTTCAGTACAGCAAATTGCTAGATAGAAATGAAAACTTATTTTTAGGACTCTCTATACAACCTTGGCCAAAAATATTAGGCACCTATATTCTGTTCATTTGGTTGAAATTTTTGTATCTGCATTGTTTCCTGGCGTTACATACATAAATTGAAATAAATTCTTTAAAACAAAGGATGATTTGCAGCAGATGCTATAAATCAATTTTTCAATTAAAACATTATACAATGGTTAATAAAGTGTTTAATATTTTTGGCCAAACCTAGGCTGTATATGGTTTCTATTTCTTTTTTTATACAAAATATACATATATTATATTACACTTACGTTTTATCTTAAATTTATATACGTACATGTTAATTTGCCTTGCGTGAGCGATATAAGAAAATAATCTTCTTATGTTATCTTCCTAGATTACATAATATAAACTGAATAAATTGAAGATTTAATTCGGCGTTATTATGTGATAAAAATATGTAATACAATATTACGAAGGTAGAGTTTTTAAACCTCAGCTAAATTAACTTAAACTATAATAACACATAAAATTTTTAGAATATTTTATACATTAAGTTTGATTCTTGGATAAATTATTTATCAAAACTCTTTTTAAACTTTTTCTTACAACAGATATAGAGTAGTCGTGAAAAGAACATCATTTTTATATAATATTATATTTTAATCCTCAAGGAGTTTGTCATGTTCCACCTTAATAACACCGAATTAATTCTTAATTCGCTGCCTTGATTGCCATAATTGAATATTTACTTCGAGGATAGAAAGAGAGGGATATTTATTAATATTTACATTCTTTCTATATTAATATTTTTTCAAATGGTAATGTCTTAATACAAGATAAGTGCTTATAAATAACATATAACAGTAAAAATAAGAATAAAAAAATATGAGCAGCAACGCAAATAGACAATGAATTAAGGGTTAATTAAATATAGAAAATAATATATCCCTCTATCACCGGACGTGCCATTTCATTTATCAAGTATGATAGTTAATGATTTGTTGAGTTGTTCTTTGCAAATAATTTTATATTCACCGCGAGTATGCAGTGGCTAGCGGAGAAAAATTCACACAATTAACAAGAAGTCAAGAGTCAATTATACAGCTTAGAATGGCCTTGCAAAGTATGTGTTACGTCACAGATTCACAGCTCGTTAGTAAGATCATGGCATTCCATGGCCGTTTCCTTCGATGTTTGAATATAGGTAGGTACGTCAATTATTACATATAAAATCACAATGAGATGCCGATTGAAATGATCTGAAGCTGCATATTGTGAATCCAGTGCATTCTGCGTAAATTTCACATAGCGATTGCACGATACGCTGCATTTTTCAATAGTACAAATAATTCGACGATAAATCAAGCTTAAAGTATGTTAGGAATATAATAATGCCTATCAAAATCTGTCATAGCGACAGTAGGAGCCAGTACCTTCGCGTTATGCTGATGACAAGCTGAAAGAATTTATGAAACTAGAATGCTTGCACCATTTGTTTTTACGGTTTATGCTAGATTTTATTAATATTTTAAAAAAGTCATTTTAAAAATAATCACATTATATGTTCCTAATGATATAATTCAAACTTTTTGTCGCGCATTATGCAATATTTAAAATAAACAGCATATTTTTGTGAAATGAATTTTTTTATAAATTTTTTATATAAATTATTTTCTCTCTCTATTAACTTTTTTGTTCAATTTCCCTTTCAATTCGCTTTTTGAAATAATATTTAAATTCTTGGCATTTATTATGGCACTTGTTCCTTCTTAGAATTCCTTAGTGTCTATATATTCATATTATTTTTTTTAATTTTCTTTTAAGAGTTTTTTATTTTATTATCTCTCTCTCTCTCTCTCTCTCTCTCTCTCTCTCTCGCTTCTCATAAAATCTTTGTATAATTATTATTAACTTATGCATTATTTAATAATAATGTTATTTTATCTAACCACATTATAACTTGTATGTATGATAAATATTGAAAAATGTTAGTTTTTTTTTAAGTATTAAAACGAATGTATCACATTTTTATTCTTTCAACATTCAAACTGTCAAATTACATTACTGCCTTTGCGATGATATACTTCTCATGATACGAAGTAAGCATGACATATAACAATAAGAATATCACGGAAAACAATAGTGACGTTAGATTCTCACATGTTGTTTTTAAGAGTGCAATGAACTTATTATTTTATGATATTTTTACACATTTCACGAAGCTTGCGATGCGCACGTTTTTCACATACGGTAGCTGTATTTTCATGGATAAAATGGGAATCTCGCTTTTTTAAAAGTGTCACCAGAGACTTATCTGTTTTGCTGTAAAACGCATAAATTTCTCATTTCGGTTGGTCGTAAAAAACAAGAGAGCTGGGACAGTTTGGACAGTTCATTGTGCTTCGGCGACCAACTATCAAAGAAAAAAATCAGTGATAACCCGCGAAAAAAAGCAAAACTCTCGTGCTCGTGACATATATGCTCGATATCGAGGATTCACTTTTTCGGCGCACTGCCAAACTGCTTTTGTCCCCGTTGTATTTTGGTTTGGTTACGCCCGGTGATATCTGAATGCATTTTTTTTTTAATCTGCATAAAACAAATTCACAATTAACGCTTTTTAAAAATATGAAACTGTAGATAATAGTACTTATAAATAATTACAAAAGACAAAATTTAAAAGATTGAAATTTCTAAACAGAAATTTGATTTTACGTCTAAAAATTTGTTAGCGTTAGGAAATATAGTTACACGAGTCATTCGTATTTAAAAGTATAGCAATCAGTTAAGTTATACACAAAGAGATAATAAATGGCGGCAAAAAGTGAGTGGATGTCAAAGAATGAATGTATAATATATATCGGTACGTTATCAAATGGGCAACTTGCCATCTCGTACAGTATTCAAAAGCGTTTGCGGAAGTCGATATCACATGCGGGTGTTATCGGCGAGAAGCGAAAATGCTGTTTTCCCAAAAGTACATGTATCCGCGGTAGAGAGCAGTTTCTTTACCGCTGCTTTTGTGCTGCCGAACGATCTCCATGAACGCAGCTCGTTGCATGCAACTCGTTTTTGCCCGCGAGTCGCGATATTTTGCGTCCGATAGTGACCCGACCGCGAGGTGAAAACCTCGACCAATCTGGAAAGCTAGAAAAGCACGCTGGTGATGCGAAAATTGTGCAACGGCCGAAACCCTTATCTTTGTTGCAGCGACATTAACGCCGTAATTCCACCGTATCGTTAATTGGATAGCTTTTACACGCGATATGCATGCACACACATCGCTATGTTCGTGCTTTTATCACGAATCTTTAGACCGATCTCGTAAAGATTCTCTCTGGACTCTATTTTTTCACAGTTAATACCTGAAGTTTAAAAAAATATGTAATATATCTTTAAAATGACTTATTAGAGTTTTTTTAAATAAAAATTCCTTCAACATTTATCTTTATTAAAATAAAAGTTTTTTAGTAATAATTAAGTATAATATACGAGTATTATAAATAAAGAATAGAGAGGAACAATGAAACGGAATGAGATTTTTTTATACAAAAAAATAATTTACAAAAGTAATTTTATTAAAAACAATTATAAAATGAGACTATAACATTATAAATATTCAAATTGATAAATATTTTAAACGTATGTATAAAATTGTTTTTTAATATTTTTAAATCATTTCTATAGAAAAGCAAAAAATTTCACTGAAGAGAAGAGAATTCATAACTCTATACTTTTTACACACATTCGAACTACAGTATTACATTGATAATGCAGAAGTTATATGTACTTCACATCCTTCGCGTAAGTCTTTTGCATTGAAGCATGCGGCGTGAAATGAATTCCACAGAGGGTATCATTTCGTAATTTTCCGGTGTACTTTTCTCGCATTTGCTGAAGGAGCGGCATGCTTTGCCAGTACGCGCGCCATCCGGCACTAATCGTCCTTTGATACGATCCAATCGCTGTTTCTCGACCCAGAAAGGCACGCTCCGCTTATTCCGTTTTCCGTCGGTTCCTTCCTTCCTTTCGGGAAATGCTCGGTCCGGTCCCGGGATTTACGTATTTTTCGTCCTTGACCTTCACCCTCGTGCGCTTGCTCCGACATGGGCAAAAAGTTCGCATCCGCAGCCAAGGATGCTGCAACGACGGCACCAGCGGTTGCACTTGCAAACTGGGTCACCAAAATCCTTTCTTCCCACGCGTGTACACTCCCTGCAATTACGTCATAAATATCTTACGCGCTATCAATTTAACCTTTCGACGATTATACATTTTCCTCGTATATCGTGTGTCGTACATATCATAACTGTTTCGTTTAATAATTTCCGGTACAATTAGGTATATACTTATATTTATTTCTTAAGTTAAGTTTTTATATGTAAAAAATAATATTTGTGTGTATTATATGCTTTACAAAAAAGGTTACACGTTTTAACAAACGTATTTATATTACAATTACTAAAAATCTATGCAAAAAATCTTCTGAAAAATAGTTGCGTCTCTGAAAGTCGTGGAGGATGCGTTTTCCATCATTAAGATAATTTTCATTAACCATGTTAAGATAATTTAGATAATTACATAAGATAATTTAGTTGGAAACATTCTTTGCTTTTTAATAAAAAAAAAAGATGTCTTCTGGTAGCAAATATAACAAAACTAGTTTGCAGTGTATAAAATGAGTCAACAGAAATTTATTGTTCCTTCTGAACGAAAGTAAATATAAAAATGTAAGCGAGTGCAAATTTAAAGCTTTATAGGAATTTTTTAGATACGATTGCCATTGTTGGATCGACAAATATCCATGGTATAGATTGATCATTTTCCATATTTTTTGAACATAGGAACGTATTTGTAAATAGAGTCCAATTCTTTCTCTTTAGAATCATCAATTTTTTAAATAAATTTTAGATAAATATGTAGTTTTCTGACGCTGATCTTGGAAAGCCATTATTAAACTTTCTTTTATTCTTCATTCGAGTTCCTATCATTCAAGCATACCAAATTATTCATTATAATTTCATAATTCACTCGATTATTGATACAAATTCGTATGCAATGAATTTATATATATTTATTTGAATTTTTATCTATATAAACGAGACATATATTCAAATAATCGCATATTCAAATATCCTTTGTTTTTTTTGTTTGAATAATGACTTTTGTAAGAACACAAAAATAAATGTCCTTGACGTAACGACAGATAAGAACTTTCTCAAACTATTTCAACGCAATTTTTGCAAATGTCTCTACATGCTCACATTTTTTATGACATGATAATTATGACTTATATTTTAGGTTGTAAATTTCTTGCGTAATGTAAGATATTTATTCGAGAAAGTTTATGAGGAGGAGCTTTCGAGGTCTTAGTGATACCCAATAACGCGGAATGCTTTTCGGGAATGCTTTTCGATCACACACTAAAGATCGGTATTCCTACAACGCGTTCCACACTTAAATGTTGGAAATTTGCCGACATATTGACGTCAAAATCATCATTCTCCCCTCCCTAATCGATCGATTTTCCGCTATAGAAATTTCGGCGCTCTATCCCTCGTATTGTTTTGCGTTTTACGGAATAGCATGGGTGGTAATGTTTGCGGTGAGGAGATGGGTTGGCGTTGTTTGTCCAGGAAATTGGACGACGCGAAGATTGCCCCTGTGGTTTATAGCGACACATCCTGTCATAATAATGTCCTATTTCGCGATGGAGCTTCGACGTGTAGTACCGAAGTTAACACAAACGTTGCGAGAAAAGTCACGGAATCAGAAGCCACTCGTGTAACTTTCATTTCTGGTACATCACACATACATTGGCATCGTTAACATTTCGACTGCTAAGTTAATTTTGACATTGTGATATGTTTGAGCGTGTAATAAATCTAGTATATTATTTTAATACTTTTTTATTTTTTAAATGGCTTAACTCATTAAGACCCATAGTTAGACTAGCAAAAACAGCAATTAAAAAAACAATTAAAAAAGAACAAAAGCATGAAGAAACATTTCTGATATAAAAAACACATTTATACAAAAATTAATTTTATAACTAATTGTTAAACAAATTATTATATATTGACTATACAGGGAAACTGATTACACCAATCGATTCTACGGGAAAAATACAAAAGAAACATTATAACTCTTCTCAATTATTATTTTTTATTAACCTTACTATAGTTTAACCACAGAATAAGTTTCATTACCTGATTCATAATATTTATTTTTTTTTTGCATAAACGAAAAATGATTTAAAGAAGATTGTACATCTTTCTTTTATAATTTTTTCCGTGAAATTGATAGACATAATTTTTTTTTAAATTAATATTTAATAATTTATTTATAACATTTTGTTTGAAAACTGATATTGTACTCTAATGTACTTGTCAGAAATGTTTTTTTCATCCTCCGGTCTTATTTTCAATTGTTTTTTTTTTTGCTAATCTTAATACTCTAATTATAGTTCTTAATGAGTTAATATAATATATATTGTTTTTTAATATCTTAAATATATTTATTAAAATTATTCTTAATTGGATAAATAAAACCACAAATAAATGACAGTACTTTTACGAATATTTACGTTATCCATCATGGATGACATGGCAGTCAAATGTTAACCTTTACAGAATGGAAAAGCAATATCAGTGTCATATTTTGATGCAAGGGAAGAATGAAATAATGAATTATAACAAAACTTGTTCAGAAAAGCTTTAAAATTTGAAAAATAGGCTGCTACTCTCTAAAATGAAGAGTAATTTTTCACAATTACACATTTAAAACAAAATTATTTTAATTATGTACATATCTTGATTCTGTACTGAAAATTATTGGAAAATTTTATTTGTTTACGATTTAACAAGCGTTTCTCTGAAACAGTAGGACATCTCTCGACACCTTTATTTCAATTTAATCTTGAACTTTTGACATGGAGTATATTACAATGCGAATACAATCTCATCATTCTCGAACAGCCGACGCTATAACGCGTATTTTACGAGGAATTCTCCAGTGTTCTCGAGAATGCCTGAGAATGGTCGACTTGAGAGACTGCCACCTGTGAATTCCATCAGTTAGACAATGTGTGTACACTGAATAATGCCTCGGACAATTTCCCCAACATCGAGACGAGCGGCAGTGCCTTGTACAGAGCGCAAACCCGAAAGCATATCTGAGTATTTCTGCCGTTTACACGCTCGCTCGCTCGCATTCGCGGATGTTTATCTGTGCAATCGCAGTCGATCGAAGCACAGTTGGTGTCTCGGCAGAATTACATATTTGCCCCAAAATCTCCACTTCTTCTCTTCGCCAAAGAGGCACATGGAATCATCGTCGCGATCTTTGTTCTGAGCAAACGGGTCAAATAAATACGGACAGCCAGTATAATCTTATTAACATCGTCTCGATGTTATTCTGGCCTCTGTACGTATAGAATCAGTGAAGCAGAAAGGAAAATCCGCAAATGCAAATTTTGCATACGGTTAGTTAGTCTTACACAAACATACTCAGTAATATTAGAAAGGATACCGTGGTACTAATATGATTGAAATATTATGATTAACCATTTGGAGCTGACGCCAAATCTGGAATACAATTATTGATACTGAATTTGTAAGATTCATTAAAGATATGTTTATGAAAAAGCACTAATTTCAAGGAACCAAAATGACATAACTCTGATAAAAAGGAATACTAAGTTTATTTTATAAGTTTATAGAGAAGAATAATCCAAGTTTGCAGACGAAAATTGAATTAGTGTAAAATGACAATTGCTACAATAATACAATATATTCAAAAATTAATATAAATCATTGTAAATTTAATGTATTTTTTACCCGAACATTACTTCACTGAAAAAATTAAATTATTTTTATTCATCAGAATCTTTGTTATTCAAATAAAATCTAACAATTTCAATGCATATTGAGTACAATTAAATGGATCAAACGTCATAAATATGCTACATATTTTAGAAATGAATTGTTCTTTGAGAAACATTTTTTGCTATAATAAGATCTGATATCAAATAAAAATTAAATGTAACGTGCGAATTTTTGTATCTACATTGATTTAATTTACATGGCAAAATGATTTTAATTTAAAATTTAATTGTTCCTGTATTTTTCGTTATGTATTACACACTAAATGCACGGATTTGAAAATTAGAAAAAAGCAAACTTACTAATGTTAAGCAAATATCATATATATAAATATATATATATATAAAATTAAATATATATATATATATATATAATTAAAAAGAAATATACAAAGAATTATTATTAACGAAGAATACCGCAATTCTTCATTATTTCATTCATAGAAGCCACGCGAAAATGTGAACACGCTTTTTATGAGGAATTTGTAACGAATACGTTGTCGTAATTGGACATTCAAGAGGTTCGTACTTTTATTAAATTGCGCTTGACCGAGCCAATTGTTGATGCAATTGAATTCGCTGCCGGAGTGTCAATTTCGACAAGCTGTCGAAATTGTGCGTTGAAAATATAGCCAGACGTTTTATTCGACAAACTTTTCGTGTAATTTTTTTTCTTACATCAATACTGTTGCAATAAAATATGAAGTACAATATTGAGGATGTTTATTGATTTGAGTCGAAGGAAAAACTTACATGGAAAGAGCAATTTTGCTGAAGAATCTAAAAATTTAGCTAGATACAGATCTGTAATTGTGCTGGACCATTAAAATAATTTTGTAATCTTAAGCATGATGAATAATGCTGCAAACTATGTTTTGATATTCTAACTAATTTTGTCGTCCTAATCACTTTAACTCCAACAAAATTATTTTCAGATTTATACGTGAAAGAGAAGACTTACAAACAATAGGATTACTATAATTATCGCTCTATAACATAAGAATACTCCTACAGAAAATAATTCAAAATTTATAATGCAGATGTCAATTCTTTTATAATTATGCAAGTGTAAATAATCAAGAAAATGCATTCTTATATATACGAATGCAATAAGCAATTGCAATGGAAATTTGTGAAGGATAACGCATTTTCTCTTATTTTTCAAATGATTTCAGTAGTAGACACTTCTCCGTAATTAGTATTTAATAATAGAAAGAACAAAGTAAAAGAAAACAGATTGATTTTCTCGTTCAGATTTCATCATTTCATAATTTCTGTGTAAATACAAGCTCACTTAAAATACACGGCCATATCTTCTATTCATTATCTATTGAAGGAAAGGAATAAAATCTCTAAAGTCTTTGATATCTTCTTTCTGATTCAAAGAACTTTTTATTGTCCAACTTGATTTCGATCTGAAGTCGCCACTCGGCGTGTTTCTAATTAAAACAATTATAAAGACGAGGTTTGTACGGGCGTTCCGAGTCGGCAGCGGGAAACGCAAACAAAAGATAATTGAGTGCAGGGTGAGCAAATTTAATTATAATCGACTAGTGCTCGTGAATATCGCATAGAGAAATTCAGAGACATCCATCGAATCTCGAACAGAATTTGCAAGACGAGTGTTTGGTAATCAGAGTTGCTACTTGCTTTGTAAAATTTTATGACTTTGAGAGTTATTATCAGAAAGAGAGAGATTTAGTTTTATCCAGTTATTTTTTTCTTTGCGATGATCATCCGTTTGCTTTTATTTCACATTCATTTGGTATCTCTATTATATGGGGATTACTCATTTAAAACACGTTCAATCACACGTATTGTGATTTAATTAGAAGTACAACATTCATATTAATGGTGAGATTATAGGAAGTTAAGCGACAAAGCTGGCTGTAAAAAGGGCAGAAAAGCAAAGTATGGATGGCAAAAGTGCAACGCCGCGCAATGGCCTGCGCCTTTATTCTTTTAAACTTCTAGTTTTTTGCTCGTTGAATTAATTCTTTGGTCTGTTCATCAAATCGTTTGGTCTGTTTAAGGAATTACACCGCATTTATATGCTTTTACTTTCCTTTTGCCAGCGGCTTGCGGGATCTGTAAGTAATTAGTCGTCTCTTTATAAGCAAGCTAATTACTTACAGAACACCCGGTAGCCTCATAGCTCATTTCCTCTCAAAGCTGTTTGTTTCTCGCCGAAACTTTCGAGATTGAATCTTAAATTGGATTGAGAAATCGGAGGAAGAGCTATCATCTTTTTGCCATTCGCCAACATCAACGTCGGTTTCCTAGCTTCTAATCAAAGTTAACCGATGTGCTCTTACTTCCTACATAGATCGCAATTTAATTTCACGGGCTACTATTTACGGTGAACTTTTAAAACGGAACGGTATATTTGAGAGATAGTTTTGTAATGAAAATGGAAATGTTTCGGAAAAAGGAAAAAAACGCTTAACTATAAGAATTGTACCGATGGAGAAATTGACATTCATAAGGAATTATAATCGTGAAAATATTTGACATGTATATATATGTAAAAAAGATTCAGTTATTCTATTAGTACAGACATTTTTATGGTTACAAGATTTTATGTCGCGTTAAAATAATTAAACATTACAATTTGAAACATTCATTATTAACTTTTACTATTATTTTGTTCAACCATTCTCATGTATTCATTATCTGTTACAAAATTGTAAAATGAGAAAATATGTTTGTTATTATTAAAAATATATATATATATATATATATATATATATTTCAATTATGGAATAAGCCAATTTAATGCACATGCATTTATCTTTTCATCTACGTGAGCCGGATTATTGCAACTAAACTTGATGGCTGGCAATTCGCGATCGTGCTTACGCCGGAAATAAATATTAGGATCGAAATCGATTACATTGTCATGGGCCGCGATGAAACAAAGTGCGAAATAGTTGCGTGTCATGCGCATTCATGATGTTCGCCACGTACAGTTGAAAATCGGTGACACCGCCCATTCGCTCGCAGCACTTGTAACAAACGAAATTGCGAGTCTAATTTGCATACCAACGATTCTGCTGTGTCCGGAGACAAAATGAATAAAATTATTATTAATTCGCTGCAACGTGACACGAATCCGTAACCGCGTAACTCCGATATTAATCATCCGTCATCGCATGTGAAAAAAAAGGAACGTATTTAATTCCATCGTATAACGCCGAACCGACGCGGGATAAACGAAAACGCGAGCTCCAACGAGCTGCCCGTATCGAATGTTACATGCGCCAAAAAAGAAAATTAAAAAACGAGCGTTCTGTGTAATCGCTTTTTCCGATAGCCTTTGATGTGGCTCGCTCGTGCGCGACTGGCGATCGCGTTTGCCTTTACCGATATTCCCTGATTGTTTTAATTCCATGAAACCGGCGAATGTCGCTGAACCGAAACGTTCATTATCCAACCCGCGTGACGCGTTCTGCTTCGTATTTTCTCGTCGTATTATTTTCTTCGTAAAAGCGACAATGGGAAGATGGAAAATACAGGAGTTTAACAAAACAGTTTCAGATGAAATATGGAATTGCATAAATACACGCAGAAATTGTTATTGTAACTAGAATCGTTAAGGATTGATATTTTGACTGATTAAACCTCTCTTTCTCAAAAATAAAACTGAAATAATTTTTATCGACATTTTTGCAAGATAATTAACAATAAATAAAGTCCGCAAGATAAATAATAATACGAAAACAAGTGATACGCTGTAAGCTTTTAATTAATTTTGATGTGTATTTGTTTGTTTCAGGTAAGTGTTTGGAAGTGATTTTTAAATCATAATTATAAAACCATTGGTAAGTCATTCATACACTATTCTTTTTGCTCCTTTTAAAGAGGTTCTCGCGTTTAATGAAATATAAAACAAATGTATAATATACACGTAATATATATACAAAAATTAATAATATCAATAATATCTAGAAAAAATTTTATTGACTTTTACCGTATCATTTTGAAGATATTTAATTCTAAATATATAGAATTTTACATTACAAGTTGAAGGTATAACCCTATTCTATAATTATTCTCTTTTAAATTGAGACACTTGCGTATAAGACAGCAATTTAAAAATCGTTATAATTCTAAAGTAAACATTTAAATTTGTTCTCGTAAAGTTTCTTTGGATCGTACAGTTTACAAGAAATTTATATTCTTCAATGAAGAAAGCTAGAATATACGTCAAATGTATGATGCGTATACATGAGCATCTTACAACTTTTATTTTGTCATTTTGAAAATATTTAGTAACATATAAAATTAACAATAATTATGTATAATGAATATTAAGTAATTTTTTTATTCCATTATTTGAATTGTTTTACTTATTATTATGAATTAACTGTCTATTGACCAGGAAGTAGCGCAAGAACCTCTTTAATCCCTAAACATGATACAGTAAGAATAAGTCTTAAGTAAAAAACCAACCAATTATAATCGAGTATTCTCCTCACATTCGACTGTGATTAGCTAATATCTTGCGATTTAAAGCTTACTACACTTATGATGTTTCGGGACTTCCCCTACTATTTAAAACATAATCTATACAATTACATTTCGTTATACATCAAGTGAGTTTCGAATCAGAGCCTGGATTCTTGAAAAATATCGCATACATGAAACGTACGAAAATATTATAGTATACGTTACGTATATTACAGTAGATTTCTCTAGTTTTTCGCACGCGATACTTTTCAAGAATCAGACTGCAAGATTGAAATATGACAAAAACAACGAAAACGCAAAATGGCGACGCGTTGATCTTCATGCGACGTTTCTCGGCTATAAATGTTTGCTTCGGTGGAAACCGTTGGCTTCCCAAGCAGGTGAAATATTTGCCGGAGTCGCTGGACGACACGTGAAAATGCATTCTTGATCACCGCGTGAAAGTTTTCTCACGAATCTCTCTACGCGTCTCGGTCACTACAGAATTTCCCCGGAAAGCATTTCCGGGCGGGATTTGCAGTCGATGGAAAACGGTTCTGCACTCGACGTGTACCTTCTTAGTCAGGACTTTGTGCGAGCCGCAGAACAAGTAATACCTATTCCTTCCGCGGGCCATTTCGCCCCGGAAACTTTGAAACCGCTTCTCTGCGGTTCTTTCTCTTTTCCCCCTTTCTTTCTATCCACCTTTTTCCGCCCTTTTATCTCCTTTTTGTCTCCTTCCTGAGCATCGCCACTATCATTTGAGTGATCGGCCAACTTTTCAATCGCCCTTCCAGCATGAATGGTGGCGGTTCGAGGTAGAACGGATGAGCTTCGCGCGGACGAGAGAAATTTTAAATTGTGCAGAAATTTCCGTCGCGATTTTTTATGCCGCGAAACGTAACACTGCAGTGATTCTTTCGTGATCCGCGAAAATTTGTGCGTCACGTTCGCAAAACATGAGGGACTCGCGATTGAATGAACGTAACGTTGCCTGTATAAATATTACTCGCGACTAGTAATAACTATTGCGATCGACTAATTCGCTTAATTCGAATGCAATTAAAATCCATTCGTGATCATATAAATGGAAAATATTTGGAAAAGCGCATTTTCTCTTGGCAATGTCCCACATTGGAAAACATTTGCACTATCGTCTGTGATCCGGTCTTTGCCAGCTTTATCGCACAGAGTACGATTTTAATTAAACGCTGTAAAATTGAAAACCGCCCGTCACGTGAATGAAGGTAAGAATTATTTCGATATGGCGTCCTGTTTTGATTTGACACGTACCATATTTGGCAATGCTCAAATACCGATCACCGTTTAATCGTATTTAGTTCGTCGATACGAGATTTAAAAGTCGATACGAAAATAAAGCGTTCGGAATTGCAAATCGTCTAGGTAAATACCCACGATGTTGCAGCGAAACAATAGCAACAGACAACAATTGAATTAATTTAACGGTACGGTACGATGGCTGTTATCCATCGCTATCGATAGATTTCAGTCGCGGATTGTGTATTTCTAAGTATCACGATTGTTGTTTACATTCCAATGATGTTTTCTTTTGATAATTAAACGCTGTAAAATTGGTCATTAAATCGTGAGCTCGATTTAAATAATCGTGCCATGCAATTGTACATAATTTTAGTTCAATTGCTTTGTTATAGGTAAAGCTTATTTTAATGTCATGCAAAATATTTCTTAAATATCAAAAGTAAACATATCTACGCGAGAAAGTAGACAAAAATGAGGGAAAAGAAGGCGAATATAAATAAAACATGTAACCGCGATAAACGTACCTTGATGTGGAAGCTTGGAAAATTGGTAGTACGGCCTGTTTCGGGAAAGCAATTAAAAGCCGCTGTTACAAAAGAGCTTATGTGCCTTCGCCTTTCAGAATTGCGTACTCAGAGACTATTAAAACATGAAAGCACCCACGAAGAATACTTGTTCTTTGAGGAGAATTTATTCTTATTCAAAAGTGAACCAGTCTACAGCAACTGGCGGATCGTTTATTCTCATTATAAACGTTCTCGCGTGATTCTGAATTTTATTACCTCGTAATAATCAAAATTCTACAGTAATTCTGCGAGAAAAAAGTCGACGTTACAATTGCATGTTCTAACAATACATTCCAAGTATAAATTCATCTTTTGCAGACATCATAATTTAAAATGAAATTAATTTGGAATTAATTGATAATATATTTTGATCGTACTTGATTATGCATATTGAAATTAAAATATTTAAAACTCTTTTTAAGTAAAGAATATTTACATAAAATTAGACAAAAAATATATAAATATAAAATTAAGCAATAAAATTATTATTGTATTTTTTCATTACATAATAATTACATTAAATTATCTTTTCATTACTTTACATAATAATTAACATGTTTTTTTTTTTATTATTTCTTCGGTTCTTCTGTTTTATTTAACTATTCTTGATTTATCTATCGCAGACTTTAGCCAAATATATTTACTCTCCATTTCGTCTTTTTCTCTTTCAATGAATTCAGCTTTGAACATTATTTGATATTCATTAATAATCTTCATTCCTATCACAAACTTATCAGACAAAGATTCGTCTGTAGAATCTAAAACGAACTTGAATGAAAAAAAATATAATCTGGAAATTTCTACGAGGCTGCGACCAATGACCGTGCGCATAGGGTCAGAAAGAGAGTACTCGTAAGCCGCTTCGTGAACCTTATTATGAGATTTACGACTGTGTGTATCGCCCTTTAAGGGTACAGCTTTATCCAACGGAGATCCGCCTTATTAAACTCTGCCGGTGGTCGTCTTTAAATATGATCGAAGAAGCTTGCAGAGAGATATTATTTTACACTGATTAGAGCACCAATATTAACGAAAATAATCGCCTCGAAGATCATTTTGACCAAAATTAGTGGTCATATTTCTGTCTTTTTAAACACAGTATCGTCATCTAAATTGATTACGTTAATTATTTTTAGATCATATATTCTTTTTTAGATAAATTATGTAACATGTAAGGAAGAGAAAGTCTTAATTTAGTTACACTACATTTTAATTATAAAATGAATCTTTCTTAGTTGGTTCTCCTCTTTTCTCTTCTTTTATAGATACTTATATTTTGGGGTCTAAGCACTTATATTTTGGAACTCTATTCTTTTCTTTCCTCTCTGAATTTTCAATTTCAGAGATGTTTAAATCGCTGTAACATATTACATTTCATATTGATATGTTCAAATTATATATCCATTATTATATATAAAGATTATTAGTTAAATTATCCGAATAAATTAGAATTAATTAATAAAATAAATAATGAAATTAAAAAAAAAGATAAAGGAGAGAGAATACTTTATTTATATTTAAAGATACAAAAATCGGCAGCTTTAAATATCGCTTGTGAAAGTTTATCGTGAAACACGTTTAGGTTCTCCTCATAGTTTGAATTGCACTTTAGAAAATTAGTTTGATAGAGTGAAATTACGCTTATGTCTCTTCTCTTCTCTTGTGTACTTAACAATTAACAAATTAAGAGTGTATTAATATAGTTATTATGCAGTTACTGCAATACAAAATATATGAGATTCAGGGAAAAATGAGACAGGCGAGGCGCAGGTGGTTGTCGCGACACTTCCGGCGATACGCCGTGAAAATCGCGTTACATCTTGCATGCATATACATGAAGGGAGGGAGTAGGCGGATAGGTACCAGCGTGGAACTAAGCTGCGAAACTAATAATTAAATTCCTTCCCTGCCGCGTGGACGAGAATGGGTAGCGTGTACAGTGCCGGAAGTTTGAGACTTTCCGACCTGGGATGCCTTCAATCCTTCCCGTCATTTGCATACGTAGAGAATGCGTTAGGGGAAGAAAAACTCTGTCACTAGCGATGATATTCTAACATTAAATTAGTCTACATTTGTCGGATGTTGGTACATTGAACAATATATATTGTGTTAGACATTTATTTTTTATCTTATCATTTTTACATATTTATTTGCAACATGTTGAAAGGTATTTAAGGCTTTAAGGGCTAATTTATGTTATACTCTACTGCATTTTATCTCTCTAAAAAATTTAAAACAGTAGATAATTTGAATATGGCAATGTGAAATAACGCATAGCAATTTCTAGAGCTATTTTAAACTGAAAATTAAACAAGATAAGAAGAAAATAATATTATATCTAAAAAAGATGTTTGTAGTAGAAGTACAAAGTTTAAGAAAATGTACCATGAAATATCAAGAATTCTTTTTTCCTATATATTAGGTCATATATTAGGCTATATTTATTTCTCTATATTGGGATTTAATTAAGATATATAATATAAAATATAAATATGTAAATTCTACATTAAAAAAAATGTACAAATGCCCTGAATGAAAATTATCCCATATCGTACACATATAATATTGGCGTAGCGGACTCTGGGCTCGCCCCGAGTGCGACGCTAAGTTCGTTGGAGTGAATTCCAAAATTTCAATGTTCACCGCCGATTCGAATTGCAAATGTGCGTCGCCCTGGGCCGGCCGCGTCACCAGGCGACGTCCGCATTTAAAAGCATTCGCCGAAGTTTCGTCATCGGGCTGGAAGATAAAATTTAACGAGCGACAAGAGGAGAGAAATAACTTTCGAAAGTGGCGCGAGAGTTGAGTTTCAACAATTTGCATCGCAGTGTCAGAAAGATGTTCGTGATAGAATAATTGCTCCGTAATATAATTTATATCGCAGTGTATAAAATAAAAGTTTCATTCAGTCGTATCTATTATCGTAATCTTGTCGAGATGATAAGTCTATTGTTTTTAGGAAAATTCTTTAAATAGTCAAATAATCACGCGCTAAATTGACATTTCTTATATTATATTATTAATTTGCATTGTATCAAAGAAATTATATTATCTCAAAGATTGCATCCACTTTTCCCACTCTCTTATTCGCTCTCTTGTCATGTTGATGCTATGACGTTACATGAGATCGAGGGACCAGTCACTCGTCTTTGTCCAAGAGACCTTCAGACAACGATGTACGGCACGCCGTATGGAATGCATGTGTCGACCACATAAAGGATCGACTTGAAAGGTCGTGTAAACGCATTCTTAGGGCGCTCACATGAAGTAACAGCGATTAAGTAATTTTGCCGTAAACGAATAAGTCTTTTAATTGGACTACTATAATAATTTAGAAGATACTTTCTCAAATAACATTTTTTGACATTATAATCAATTTATATTTAATACAATTATAATCTTTTAATATATTAACCTAATATATTGGCGTCTAAAACATTAATTCCAAAATTACATTTAAATGTAATAAGACATATATAAATATCTTATTTGAAATATAATATGCTTTTCAATTCTTCGTCGCGAATTTTAAAAGTAATTAAAATTCGAATTGTAAAATGTGGATTATATAATCTGACAGTAAGTATTACGTAAGAAAAAAGATAATAGAACCGCGAAAATCTGATTTGATTGAATTATGGGGATTACAAAAGGGCGATTATTCGAGAAGTAAAGGCATTTCGAAGTTGTAACGGTCTTTCCGCCTCGTTGAAGTGGAACAAATCCTACGTGGAAGAATGCCATGAAGGGTTTCCCGCAAAATCCTTGGCTTGTCATTATTCCACAATGAAAAAGAGAGGAAGTTACTTATTCCATCGAAAATATTTACAGATAAACAAAATATCAAACAAAGCGATGAAAAGATTAAAGTAGCGAAACTTTTAGAAAGTACAAATTACAGTATAAGTAACACATATAATTAGCAAATATGCTTAACTAATTATAAAATTTCTATTTATAATCAGAATTTCCATACAAACAAAATCTGTTAAACTAATAAATTTATTAAGTTAATAAACTTGAAAAATGAAATCACAAAGAATTTATTGTATTCCTTGTCACACACATACATACAAGTCAAGTGACCTAAGTACAAAAATTATCGAGCATTTATTAAAGTCTCGATTCACGTTACTCGTCGGTTCATTCACAACGCGCTGGCATTTAACAATCGCGACAGGTCAGCCGTTAAATCGCTACTCCTCGCGGCAATGCAGTATTTATGGTGGAGTCACGATTTATACTGGGCGTCCCATTTTTTCACGCACTTTTTTAAACGATAGGATTTTTGATTCTATTTAAAATTGATATTTCCTTAATGAAAAAACCAAGAAGAATCATTGTCGATTTTGCCGTTTTTCAATTTTTATAGCATCGTATATCTTTCTAACTAAAACTCAGATTAATCTTTAACGACCGTCTTTGATCCTTCGTTACACTAATACTGTCATCGATTCTGACAAGCACGGACAGTTAAAAAGATCTTATTTCTTCAAGTAGTTATTTTTATTGTATTTTTGTCATTAAATGAATTCATTTTATAAATGTATAATATAGAATTAAAAAACGTGATATTTTCATTTAAATCTTTATCCATCATTTTATTAAAAATTAGTCTTACATATATATTATAGAAAGAATTTGCATTACTATTGTTTGTGAAACACGATGATAATAGTTAAAGGTAAAAATTATATTCAAATAATTATATTTCAAATTAGCCAAAGAAAATAAAATCATACGTCAAATTAGCTATAAAGAATATAGCTTTAATAACCATTTGGCTGAAGTTTAATCAATACAAAAAACTTTTCTAAAATTATCTCTATACAATTTTTAATAAATAATAATTGTTTTCAGAGAAAGGAATTTAATATTGCATAGTTGAAAAATTTGTATTAAATTTAACATTTATTTCATATATTCTAAACGATTAAATTTTTTGTTAATTTAATACAAGATGAATATGTTGAAAAATAACACAAATATTATGTAAAAAAAATTAACATTTATTTCTTCATTAAAATTTATAATATATAATATTAATACATTTTATTCATTTATCTTAAAATTTACGTTTCAAAAAACATTACTTTTATGTTATTTATTCACTTATTCATGAATTGTGTTATTTTAACACTAAAAAATGTTGAATATCCATTAACATAAAATATTCAAAAATACATTACGTTAACTTAACACTCGGATATATTAAAAATTCAACACAAAATTTTAACAAGGAACACAAATATAAAATATCTTTTACTATATATAGAAAATAAGAAAACGCGAGATTGAGTTCTATAAATGAGAATACAAGGTTTAAGGACGAGCCGACCATAGATCGTTGGAAAGGTCGACTGTGTGTGTCATGCTAAGCTGTAACGAGCTACCACCGAGGGTGGAGCGAGAATCGGCCTACTAGGGGCTTCACACAATAGCGGAACGAATATTCCCCACCGACTTTACATGAGGGATAGAAACCCCTCGAGGTAGCCCGGTGCATGCTTCTTTCCAACGGAAAGGGCGCTTTAGTGCTCGTCGATACGTCGGGAATGCTCGTTCGGTCGTTCCACGTTTCTAACGCGTGTTTCTCAATTATATTACACTCGTATCTCGTAGGTACGTAATACGATGCGTGAAAATTCAATGAAGATTCGTCGAATGATCAGTGCGAAATAATAAGAGCGCAGTGAATCGAATCGCGCGAATAAGTTTTCATTTACGAAGGAAGATAGTCTGAGCATACAACGATTGTCGATCGATAGTCTGTGAGAAATGAGAGGGGAAATGATCACAACATGGACCTTCTCCACTTTTCCTGTTCCTCGATAACGGTAGCGATTCTAATTCCAATTTAGAATGTTCGATAGGCGTTTACTTAATCGACGAAGGAATTGATGGATATATTATAGAAACAGGAATTTACGTATTAATAGAACAATAGCCGCCCACTCGATTTTGTGCACGCGAGCGTTCCTCTGAGAGTTCAGAAGCGGCGTTACGAGCGGCGCGAAGACTCGGAAGTGCAGGAGTTACGTTCCGCTACGTGGAGATGCGACACTTGCATGATGTATAACACGCTTTACGTAACGGAGTCCCTTCCTCGTGGGAATTGCGTGTTGCGTTAGCCGTTGCAATTGCGGCACGTATACGCAAGCGGTATCTCCTCGCGAGCAAATCACGCCCCCGACTTCCCGTTTCATACGCGGATGGCAATGACATTTCGATATCGATACGACGGTCTCCGATGGCAATGCTTACGCGAGAAAACACCTGCGATTTCGGTAACGGCTTTACATATGTGGATTTTACTATGATATACGAGCCCTCCAAAGCCCGACATCTCTGCGACTGTCGCCCGATAGAAAAAGAATTACCGCAGTGCAACTGACTGAAGATTACGGTAAATCAAACGACTTGAAATAAGATTAATCTTTTTACAATTGAGATCCTGTCCTATCACGACAGTTAGTTTTGTCACAACGTGAAATTTTTTTAATAATAACAAATATTGACACCTTGTGTAAAACAAATTCTTGAAAATAATTGTTTCGTTCATTTTGCTTACATCAACGAGCGAAACTAACAAAAGAGCTGAACTTTAATTGCTTTTAATTAAGAGGAGATCGAACGCGAGAGAATATCGAGAGAAATTGAAAAGTTCTCCCGAGGGATGCATGACTTTTTTATTCTCACAAATATCTTTTCTAAGTTCGGGGATGGTTTAATTTTCCTCAACGACCGATCGTTGTCTCAATCACCTTGAAGGTAGAAAGTGCCGTGAAACAAAATGAAGGTTGCACGACGTAGAGGCGGACGCCTTGTTTCGATCGCGACCTCCTTCGCCGTTCAATTATTCATTTTCGCAACTGCGACATTACTTCTTCGGGCGTAAACGTTTGGTAAAAGGAGCGCCGCTTAATCGATCTTAGGAAAACGGTGCAAGTAAAAAACTATGTATTTCAGTTTGCGTTAAGTTGCATTATGTTTAACCAATTAAAATCAGCTTCTTATAAATTATTAATAATTCGTGAAATTTATTCGGATCAACTTTACTCTATAATCAATATCTACTACATTCCGCTACGATATTGAACTCTAATAGTATTAATACTTTTATCTTTCTCTTCTTG
Source organism: Acromyrmex echinatior (assembly GCF_024713525.1). Taxonomy (NCBI): domain Eukaryota; kingdom Metazoa; phylum Arthropoda; class Insecta; order Hymenoptera; family Formicidae; genus Acromyrmex; species Acromyrmex echinatior. The sequence continues at coordinate 7,985,827 of NC_141854.1, forward strand.
AAATCATTTTTCTCTAATCATAGCTATTATGAAAATATTTATGTCATAATGCATGTAAGTTAAAATTAACGGCTTGTATCATAGATCAAATACGTTTTAATTATATGATGATAGATACAATTAAATGTTATTATCTAATTTCTTATTAAATTATTTTTAATTAATTTAAATTTACGTATAATATTAATCTTTTAATATTTTTAATATTTTTAAATTTTTATGAGTATGTCATATTTTATTTTAGCATTATTATATATTATTAAAATTATTATACAAATTATTAAATAATTAGTACAACATTGTTTAAAAACCATTATACATAATATTGTAATGTGAAAGTATAAAATCCTAATTATTTATTTTATAATAACTTTAATAATATGCAATAATGGTAAAATGAAATATAACACACTCATACACGAACATAAAAACGTTATTATAAGTATTATAAGTATTACTCTTGTCAGAACATGGCTCATTTATTGGAAGATTTATTCTAGGATGTTAATTCTATTTATCAGTATAATCTGACGTAAGGCATCGATGTATTAATCTTCAACGCAATTAGAATTTCTCCGATTACAGTGACACGCCTATGAGGAATGCATTCACTGCAATGCGCATCGCGGACAATAGTGAAAGTGCAAATGGTTGAGCGAAAGACGCGGAAAAAAGGTGCATCAGCCGAGTTAAGAGCTTTGTCACGCTTCATGGCCATAAATAATATGCGACTCGATCTTCTCTCTCTCTCTCTCTCTCTCGTGTTCTTTTTCTCAGTCTGTAATAATTGATAAGGTACCATCGCGATTTTCGCGGTTTGTGTGAGAGAAGCGTCCGCTAAATACATCATTTAAAATTTCATGAGATCCGCTGCCCATAATCGTGCAAAATGCGCCACGAATCGCTGCGTAACGAGACCGGCATCAACCATATATACGAGCAGATGCCTCAGATGCCTTCGTCGCAATATATAAAACATATAATGTAAAATTATCGCGCGCGCGAAACTAAATTATGTTCAAACTCAACGACTCGTTAAGCATGAAGCGACTTAATTAGTGTTTTAATAAATATCCCAAACATTTATGAAGAAAAAAAATCGTATTTTGAAACCACGAATGAAACTATTGGCGGTTCTCGTAAACTATGAGATATGGCAACACGCATATCTCGAGATCTCGAGTTACGGTCGAATTCGTAATTCTCGGCGTGCTTGTAACGTGGGCGAGAATTCTGGATGGCGAGCCAAACCCGGCTGCTCGTTCTCAAACTGAAATCGGTCGATCAGTTCGGTAGATGCGACTGGTTCCGAGATGGACGATGCTAGTCGATACTAATTGCGTCTACTACTAAGCTGTACCACCATGCGATACCGTTTCGATCGGATTAACAGCGGAACTTCGAACCAGTCGATGTCGAAACCTAAGTAACGTAATTGGCAATTGTAAGTGGAAGCAAATGGGCAGCGATTTAGTTGGAAATTTATCCGGGTAGTTGCGTTTGTGTCCCAAATTTATATGTTAAAAACATGAAATATACATATACAATGATAAAATATAAATATAAACAATAATAAAAATATTTCGAACAATGATATTCATTGAAATATAATACTATTGTAAAAAAACCGTCGAGTGTATTTCAATTATCATTTTATTTATAAAGCAAAATACAAATACGATAAGTGATATTTAAATTATATTTAAAAACATATTCCAATGAATATTTCTTTGAAGAGAAAATCTTGGGTCTAACAAAATATCTTTTATTGGGAGGAAAAAATTGTCCCACATAAGTGGTTCTTTAAGAAACCCTCGACTGTCGTGGGTGGAAATCGGCAGGCGTCTATCTAATCGGCTGACGCATAAGAAAGTCGTTTCGGAGCGGCGCGACGCGACGTAAGGGACGCTGTTACGAGCTAGTGTGCGTTTAGGCTCTCACCGTAGTGAAGCAAGATCGGCAGCAAGTCTCGAGAGAGATAGGGAAGGGAGAAAAGTCCGGTAACTGTCATTCGAAGAACAACCGACGTGCCGTGAAGATCGTTGAATTATCGGCTTTTTTTATTTCGATCGAGTTATCATGAAAATCGTGTGAGAGAGTGATCTGGTGTGAGAGAGAAGAAAAAACAATAATATCCCTACATCAGAATTATTGAATGTGTGGCATAGCAAGTTCCAAAGTGCGTATGCGACGATAAAGAATGCGGAATATTATAGAATTCGAGTATGGTGTAACATTGTTTCAAAGTTGTTTTAAAAAGTGGCGCTTGTAATTGTTGTCAGAATCATGGAAGTGAAGTGGTTTGCGAAAATGGTCCGATTTTTAGCTTCGTGATTTAGAAACGATACCGAAAGTCGCGTCCGGCCATACCTTTTCCGGGTGTTTCTACTCGGAATTGTACGCAACGCCGCTAATTTTCCTAAATGGCTGCAACGCGCTAACTTGCGTTGAATTTACGAGCCTACGTGCGTTCGGGTTTTCGATGTGTCCGAGCGGAACACATTTTTCGACTCGACGCCGGAAGTATCGTCGTGTTCGCTTTGCAATTCGAATTTTGCGGTCGCGTCGTCGATTTGGCGATTGCGACATAATTGAAATCTTTTTCAAACGCATTTTTCGGTAAAAAAAAAAAGAAAAAAAAAGGATATCTATCTACAGAGGGAGAAAATCGAAGAAAAGCATTAATGATTTATAGCTAATATTTGATGAATTATATATATAATAGAATATTGAATAGAGTGTAACGCAAATAAATTGAAATTTATACAACAAATCAAGCAATTTGCAAGGTATGCAAATAAAATGATTTATACAAACTATACAAACCACGATACAATACCGTGATAATATAACATAAATATAAAACAATACAGTATAATGTAATATAAATATAGTGTAATGTAATAATATATAATATAATAGAACTTAAAAAGAATCGACATTTCTGTATCATAATACGTGCAATATGAAAATAAGTGAATTTATTTAAATATTCAAATGGAAATAAAAATTAAAGCGCGCGGAATATATTCAAACTGCAAGAGAAATAGATATGCGATAAAATGACAGCAGCAGCGAGACGTGCTCCATGAATTAAACATCGATCACGATGAGAAAGAAGGCAGACAACGAAGAGGCACGTTGTTTGACAGGAGTATTATCGACGATCTAGGATCATAGCTGCTTTTCTCCGATCGCGTGTCGTGTATCGATACATTGTGTTTCCCACGACCGACTGATCGTTTCTTGCAAAGGATCATTCGAAAGCACAAGAGCCACGCCTCGGCAATCTTTAAAGTTGTACAATAACATGCTTTCTTACGCTCAGCATCGTCTAAATACGACACCGAAAGGTATCTGAAAGGTAATCTTGAGACTTCGTATGCGAATAGTTTTTAGCGAGAAGCGCTACTCGCGACTTCGTACATTTAATTAATCGATCATTTTTGGATTAGGAATTAACGTGTGTCTCGATATATTCTGTCAGTAAAATCTTGCCGGGCTACGTAGTTCGAGAAATTACAATATCTTATGTTTAATGCATACAATAATGGTTTCCTACGCAACATGTTACCACATGGAACATAAATTTCACAATCGTTAAATATGTTACATTTCTCGCTGCAGCGAAAATAATTTTCTATCTTAACGTCCCAGTCAAGGGTTTTCGAAAATTTGAAAATGGAGCGAAACCAAATACGCAAGCAAATTGAATATCGGCACGTACGTCAAATATTTATTCGCTTTTCTGTTTGATCTCGTTGGTTTGATGTCGCGAATGTTAAAAAAAATTTGCCTTCTCGCCAGAAGAGAGAGAGAGAGAGAGAGAGAGAAGAAAACTATTTCCTCCATCATTATTTATTATTACCAACTATTGTCAAAACTCATAAAAATAAATTAATAAACTTCATAAATTACAAAAACTGGTTTGCAAAAAAAAAAAGATTTTATTACTTTAATGTGCGTACATCAATAATTTTTATTTTAATATACATCTTTTGCCTTTAGAATTGTTGAACGAAGATATACGATAAATAATTTAAAATGTAGTCTGCAGTTTGCTTAATCTTTTTTGAAAAACGATAGAAATTGGAAATAGTCATTGAGATTATAATCTTGCGGAAAGTTTGGCACGTATGTTTCAGACTTTCAGCCGCAAGTTTATTCGAGAAGCTTACCATCCGATATGCTGTATATTGCACATGGATACGGTCGATGCTTTTGGAAAACATTATACATCTGATTAGATGCATCGGACTGCGCTTTGCTATGGTCAAAGAGAAACCAATCCAAACTGCGCGTATGTTTCAAGTCCGAAATCATTAAGTATTAATGTTATCCTGCTTTGTAGCTTCATGAAACTTTATACGGATATTACGTAACTCTTGGACTCAAATAAATCTAAAAATACAACTTTAAATGTGAATTTTAAAATTGGTGAAACGGTTAAAAGAATAACTATTTTTGTTTAAATTTTAACATATCGTAAATTACGCTAAATTTTAGCATTAAAAACTTCATAGAGATATAAGCGATGAGATTTTTCGACCAAAGGAAACTTTTCTCTAATGGAAACGTTAAAGGTTGTTCAACAATTCGATTAATTCGAGCATTCGTGCTTCCGACGGAAACGGATCGTTATAGTACGGCCAACCGTGCGGAATTTGCGATAACCCTGAGATTATTCAAACGACAACGGGGCAACCGGGCGCGATAAAAATTCCTCGAAGAATCCCGTCCAGACGCAGTTCACCACACTCACAGCCATCGCCGTCCCTTTCCGTGTGGTTCGTGTTCCTGGTCGCACGTGTGTGCGGCTTTGCGTGCCTACGGCGTGCACGTGGTGTTGACCCCATAAACAGGCTTGGCGACTAAAAATACCCACCACGTCGGGGCGAACCAGTTCGTCGGAGAAAGAAAAACGAACGATGGATGGAAAAGAAGTCCGAATGCGAACGCACACGAGCGAAACGCGATGGAGTCGAGGACGAGAGGAGGACATTGGAAAGTTCAATGTCGCGTGACACTTCTGCCGTTCTTGGCTAATCAGATATATATATATATATATACACCCAAATAGACGAAGCAATGCGTTTAGAAGAAAGACTGTTCTGCGTGGTTCGCGATAATACGATTTGTAGAAAGTCATGTAATTGACGGCAGGTCTGACCGCGATCGGTTAACAGGGTTATCCATAACGATGTTTTATACCATATTAGGAACATTAGTTGCGGTTTCTTGATTATTTGAGAATGTCATGATTATTACTTAAAAAATTCATGACTGACAGATTAATGTAGAATTACATCAATTTACCGCTGCTGGTAGTAAGTTTTAATATTACGATTTATGAGTAATATTAAAAAAAAAAGATTTTAATATTGTTAATTGATGTAAAATGTATACAACATGTAACCAATTATCTTTTATTTATAGTTTTTTTCGTTGATTTATAGTTGACATTTTGTCTTTGCGAAAACGTTAAGAAAAAAATTTTCAAGCTGTAAATTTTCAAGTTTTTAACATCAAATATCTTTTAAGTAAAATGTATTTTTATTTTCGAATAAAATTTTAATTTAAAATAAAATAAAAATCTACATAACTGAAGAATAAAATTGTATTATATATTACATTTTCAAAAGAAATTTTCCAATAAGCAGTTTTGTCTTTTAAAATTAGTAACTCATTGTTTTTATTAAAGAAAAATCAATTCTAAATCGATCAAAGAGTCCATATGTCATAAGATCGTCAGAAGCACTTTGTATACCACTTGGTATACCTACAAAACACGACATCTGCTGTTAACATATAGTAGGAGATTCATAAGATAAATACAACAGCAGGGTTAATGACAGTACGACCTATAAGAGTTTTCTCTGCAAAACTTGAGCAGACGTCGTACAATGATCACTTAAAGAAAGGTCATTATACAGCATGCTCTACGATAGAAAGTTGCCGGGTATAAAGCGAGCGTGTTGATTTTTAAAGGAACGGCATCAATTATCCAGTGCGCGGTTGACGGGTCTGATTACAACAATAAAAAGGAAAAGTGAAAGCACGAGGTGTTACGGCTAATAAGGGATTAACGTGCCGGGTGCGCGAATACGATCGACCCGATCGATTGACTCGATCATAATCTTCCAGGAAGAAAGATCCTGTCTAGACGTTGAGAGTTATCAACCGATGTTGTACTGACGCCTGATTAAAAACGAGTTATTTAAGTGGTACGTCCGTAATTATTAGCGGTTAGAACGTGACGCGACGTGTCTCGAAAGTGGCTCGTAGTGTATCTATCCGTGTGACTTTACGTGACGAGAAACCGAAGAAACATGACGCGGAACCGGCAGCAGATCTTTCCGCTGCGACCCTTCGCAACCCTGGGACGGCGGATCCTGCGGAACAAGCTGTACAGAAGGTACGTCGGTCCCGACATACGGTCCCATTGTGTAACGGTTATGCACGTAAAAAGGGCGGAGTATGTCACCGATCATGTTCGAGATGCGATAAGATCGAATTGCCGACTGCGTCGGAAATTTTTACACTTAATCGCGACAAATTTTCATGTGATTTCTATGGACTTCTATTATATTTTGTATATGCTCTATAAAATTATATTATACAATATTATTTGGAGAAATGTTAACATAATTTTTTAGAGGATTGGGACCCATTTTTTAAATCTTACAATTTTTCTTCGAGTAAAACTTATAATTCATTATTTCATTATATTTCTTACCTTAAAATGTGACAAAGTTTTAGAATCATTACAATGCTTTTTCCCTCCTGTAAAGGTTAATGATAATGTAAGATATTGGAATATTATGTTAGAATATAATTATACTATGATTACCTTATCTAGGAAAATAAAAAAGGAATTCATTACTGGTACAAGTTATAATATTACTGTTTCGTGAGTGACAACTTTCACGCGAAGTCAATTAAGGTGCAGAATGACATTTGATCGTGCGTCCCGCTATGTAAATGTACGCGTAAGCGAAGAATATATATATATATATATATATATATATATATATATATATATATAATTATACTTTCTTCCTTTATTAATCAATTATGTGTTTCTATTAGGCCACCGCGAGATAAAGCGTACATGAAAGTATTAGTTTTAATATATTAATTTATTGCGAGACTGTGTTCTTCACAAAATAACATGTAATTAGATAGGGAATAGTTGATAGTCTCTAATATAATGTTTGATAATAGGTTTCTCTCTCCCAAGATTCCTTATCTAAACATATCTAATTAAATGGAGTCGCTATTGCACTTTGTATATGTGTGACAGTAAATATATGACAATAAAATTATAATGTTTGTCATAAATATTTCTCTCTGACTCTGTTATTTCATTTAAAGTAATGAAAACAGGAAAAAGTGAAAGCGATTAAGATATTAAATACATGATTGGACAAACATGAAAACTCGAGTGTCTGTCACAAATCAATGAATAATTTGTTGTTTCCATTATAAATAAAGTTTAGATTATTTTTTATCTGACTAATATTTTCTTCTTAATATTTTTGAAATTTATACAATTACATTATAAATTTATTGATAAGAAATCGTAGATCACAAATTTTAGAACTTGTCTGGTAAGATAAATTTTGTCAGCATACATGGCTATCAAATTTTTAAATTTACAAATTTAGAAAATTTGTTTAAATGAGGCCCACTTTTAATAAAAGCACTTAGAAGCTAGTTAAATTCAAAGTTACCTCGACAAATAGAGATCGACCCTATTCCGACGTGCAACTGTCGCGCTTATTATTGATATTGAAAATCGACGTCTAATGCCCCTTACACGCGGAGAACCATTTAACCCGGATTCTCCGCTATCGCCGGCGGGTTCATAGCGTAGAATAGCCGCACCAACCGCGGGCGGGGACTTTCTTTCACTTTGCGAAATTCTCGGCACGCGATTCGGATTGACGCGCGCACGAAAACCAAATGCGAGACCAGAATTTTAATCGGCAACAACGGTATACCGTAATATACATTATAATGTGGTCAAATCGTGTTCTACTAAATTCCTTTTTTTTTGCATATTGCATGACCGATAACAATATCGATTTAGTCCACGTGTACTTTAATTTTTGTCACTTCGCGAGAAACAGTCGATCCAGTTGGCAGGATTACGATGATTAATTGAGGCAATTATCGCGAGTTGTAACTTTGGTTGTATATGCATTTGTTATGTATTTGTTGATACAATTTGTAATGAACAAAATATGCATTATGACTGGGGACATCAAAGCATCAAAGCGGGGCAAACTACAAGTCAGTTTTTTTATTCCTGCATTCTCTGATACACGTTTGAGATGAAACAAACATATATTTGCTTGACTTCAACTTATTGCATCGTGTGCACTAGTTCAGAGAGTTCTGGAATAAAAAACAGATCTCTCGTATCTAAATATGAATTTTTAGTACTATGGCAGAGATTGCATAAATTATAATAGGGTAGACCAAAGCAAATCGGATTATAAAGTTAATCGGATCAATATAAATTTTGAGGTTGTTAGTCAACACGTGTCGTTAATTTTGTTATTTTTCGTTTTAAACGAGCTGTTTTATCGTGCTATTTACTTCCGCCCGCTTCCTCTTGCATCAGAAAACAATAAACAACGTTCTATATTGATGTGATTCAATATCAGTCGATGATATAAGCGCAGAAATCGTGAATGCAGAAAGATTGTTTTCTCTTACATAAAATCACGATTTCAAATATTACGAAATTTGTAACCTTATAACGAAAAGGTTTATTTAAAACTTTAAACAAATTAAAATAATTTTTACAGTGTCATTTCGTTCCATATAGTTATATTAAATCAGTCTAGTAAATCGATGATTTGTTTCGCCCTTCAATGTTTAGAATAAATCTCTCTCTCTTGATTTTTTCGTTGTGTAATAAGAAATACCATATTTATGTACATTATTTTAAATATTTTATGAAACCTCTAAATCAAAGTTGTAAATATTAAGAATTTATAATATTTGTAAAACACTTAATAAAAATTTATTTTTTATTCCTTTTTTACCAATAAATAAAAATTGATCTGGTTTGCCTCGGTACATATATACATACATAATGTATCTTATTTTTTAAATCGTGAAAAGATTTTAGAGAAATATGCAATTTCACATTGCGTTTAGTTTATATGTAAAAGCATCATTGATTTTTCGCTGCTTTTTTTAGCCCGGTGTTTCGTCTATATTATATGTTAGGCTTGATGACTCATTTTAGGGAGCAGCCGAGAATGTAACACGATTGGCCCGGCGCGAATACGCGCAAACACATGCGTAAATATACGTGCGATAAGTTCGAGGACATTAAAAGAGGGGGTGGACAAAGGACGTGGAGAGAAGCGAGTGGAGGAAAGGATTAACAGGCGTTATCCGGCCGGAACGAAATGGCAATGTAATTGTGACGGACGGGCCGCCAGGCGGTTCTATCAGTGTGCTCGTCCAAATAGCAAATAGAGAGAAAGGAAGAGAGATGAAGATATATACATATATATACAGAGTTCAAATTACAACGCCGGCTACCGCCTGGGCTTTATGCTTGTTTTACTCGATTCAACTCCTCACTGCATGCTACGCGCGTCTCTACTTCGGGGATCACATGAATGCTCTATATACTGACAATACCATTGACCCACCATCACTTCATTAAGCGCTAATTGCTTCCGTAACTTCTGCACGAAGTACGCGTCCCAATTAACGATAAATCAATGCTTCCACGACTAATCAAACTAATTTTTGCTTTAGATACTTTGTGACTTATCAGTTATATGAAATTGCAACACGTTAAGTTGATTTAATGGAATAAGATAATTATATATTGTGTTTAGTTTAATTATACATGTATTTATATTTTATTTGAATTTATACACATCTTTACATATATTACATAAAACTTAAAGTCATTTCGATATTAAATTTGCTTTAGATAGTTTCTAATTTGTAGAACAAAATTTGAAAGGAAAAATAGAATTCAGAAAATAAATTTATATATATATATATATATTCGAATACACGATGTATAAAATTAACATTTCATTTAAACGTCTATTTTCTGTTTTACATGAAGAAGCATAAAATATCAATTAAATTTCAATTAAATTTAACAATTATGAAAATGGTGAATAATTACATGGTGTTATTATATTTTAATCAATTTATATTTTAGTTTATTATGTTTCAATTATATTTTGCAAATAAATTTTATAATGCGTATTATTAAATGAACACATCCTATATAAGGGTTTTTTTTTTATAAATAAAACGATATTCTTTTATAGAAAATTATGTTTATGATTTCCAATCTCTCGCAAATAACATCGGCAACGCTTGTACGGCGGGTTGACAGTTTCGGAATGAGATTAGTGTCTTCAAATAGGCGATTCTTTTCTTAAAATAGGCTAGTTGACCCAGGTCAAAGCAAAAAAGAATTGCCTCTAACCACAAGACAAAAGACACGAGAAAACCTCAGGCCTTAATCTGGCTTTAGGTCATGGCCATGATTTTACGAGGCCCGGGTCGCTGTTCCATACGAATAAGCTTCGACCTACTCGCTTTTATGACCTCAATTGGGTGTGGGGAAGGGAAAATTGACTACGCTTCGCTCATTTCTTAATGAATTCATTAAAAGAATGATGTCTAATAATCCGATTTAATTTCTAATAATAATAAAAAATAGAAGATCATAAAAAGGTAAAAATATTATACATAATGAATAAAATATTTTAACTGAAAAAGAGATCTACGTAGGAAAATACAGGAATAAATTAAAATTTTAGAGCAGTAATATATATATACATATATATATATATATATACATATACATATATATTAGGTGTTGGAATTAATTCGTAGCGTTTTACAAGTGATGGGAAGTACTTTCATTAATGTATTTTTTAATGCTCATGTGAAATAAATAACATTCTTTTGTTAAAAACGCTACGAATTAATTCCAACACCTAATATATATAATATAATATATATATATATGTACATTTATTTTATAAATTTTTCTTTCGAAAGTTTTTACATAAAATTAGTATGTAACACACAGAAAAATCATTCTATTGCTGAGAAAATTACTCAATTAATTTTCTTTCTTTTAAGTATTTAACGGGTTTCTTTAACAAAGAAATATTTTCTTGATAATAATACTAAAATATACAAATTTTAGAAGACTCATTATTATGTACTCAAAACAAGAATTTATTTTCGTTGAAAGAATAAAATTAATCGAAGAAGCGACTTTATATAAATAAGCAAATCGAATTTGTTTTAATTTCATAATCTTGATTAAAGTATTAAACTTACTAGGATTCAAAATGTATTTTGAATAAATTTGATGCTTTTGATGAACTTATCACAGCTTTGTGGATATATGAACTCTTGAATTATTTAAAACAAGTTATCACTTGCGTATTTTTCTGTTTGTAGATGCCAGTGATTGTTCGAACAAAAATTGAAAATGTTACAGAGATTCTTTTATGAATCCTTGTAAAATGTGCTCTCTTCATTAAACTCTTCCTAAAGTCATTCTCGCAAAGCGCCATTTCCACAGTGTAACAAAGACTTTAATGCTACGAGCAGGAGATCTAACGTAATTTATGTACAGACATGAGCAATCCCTATCAGAACAACCTTGAAGCTATAACGATCATGCTCGGAGATATTTCGTTACGAAAGTTCGATACACGACCCGAGAAATCCCATTAAAGTCCTGAAACTTCGTCGCTTGGTGTGCTTTCGTTTCCGCTTCTGTTACGCGCATCACGAATGACAAGCTTTCGCATGGAAGGATCATTCTTCTGATCATTTCCTTCTGGGCTTCTCTTGCGTAATATTCAGATCGAAGTAAAAAAAACTTTTTGCAATATTTACAATCCTTCGAAATTTTAATTTTCAGCACAATTCTCTAGAATCCTTTTCTCATACTGAAAGATAGATAAGATGATTGAACAAACTCTATATAAAAGATACATATTTTCATTTCAATTAAATTAGATTTCTTTTTTGCTGAAATATAACGAACATTGTTATTAATAAATAGCAAAAAGAGACAAATGAACAGAGTAATATATTTTTTATAGACTTTCTTTAAGTAGCATTTTCGTCGGAAATCGTCTGATTTGTCCGCATATCTCTCGCTTCGCGCGCCCTCATAAAACGCACGTGGCTCACGTGCTGCTTATCAGCGCTTTCCCTCGCCCTGAGGATGAACAATTCTGTGTCAGCACAGGAAGGAACACGTGGTACTTCAAACCTTGAAATTACCCAGGGGTCCCCGCGGGGCGTAGTCGTTTCAAGGACTCCTTCCCGCGCAATGTCCTTATTAAGGAGCAGGGTCGAATGCCACTCCTTGCTGAACACGACCGTGACTCTGGTCTCGCGTTACTTCAACAAGCTTTTCGGGTCAAGACCGTATGAGCTTATCCGCCTCATCGCGACCGGCATTAAGTTACGCCCGTGTTATTAAAACAACGGCTGACATCCTCTATCGATTTCTTGTGAACAATAGTGTCCTCCCTTTCGAGGAAATTTGTTACCGTCAATTATGATAAATATTGAATTACTTTATGTATAGGAGTACAGGAGAAAATATATTAAGAGCAACTAAAATATCCATGGTGTATCAAATAAAATACTAAAATTTTGTTTTCAAATAAAATACTAAAATAATTAAAAATTATTGTGTACTAATTTTTAATATATTTGGTTTTATTTTCAAAGCTTTCGCATCACGATGCTTTAAACATGTTTTTAACAAAATTTTAAAAAAGAAAGGGTATTTGTAATTATAAAAAACAATTAGAAAAACATGATAAATAAACGTTTATTGTACCATGCAATTCTTTGTTTCTCTTTGTATTTATGTGCTTCATGTAAAGTAACTACCCCTTCGGATGTACTATATAAGTATTACTGGATCGATTCTCGTCCTTGGAAGTCTCTTGAAGCATCTTACGGAAGAGGATATCGAGTTGTGAAAGATTCATATCTTCACGATACAGATCTTATTGTCTCCAGAGAACGTACTATCGGCACAACTCTCGACTGAATCATCCGCTTCTATCAGCATATTCCTCAGGGATACGAGTAAGATTCCAAAATAGGCCAAGTTTTTGATCTTCGACTTCGATAAACTCGAGTAACATACTTGTCGAATAAAATAATATATTGGAATCATTTTACACCAAAAGTGAATTTGATTTAATTTGATTTAGAGAAAATAATTTTACTTCATTTTGAAAACCTGGAATGAAATATGTAAAGCCAACAGAAAATATCTCTCTAGCGTGAAGTTACTAATTTTGCATGGTATATATTGGTTTTTTCATTCAAAAAACCGCGGATACTTTTTAAATGACTTAATATTTTTTATCGTGAAGAAAATATAAATAATTATTAGGCGACAAACTAAAAGTATAATATAATTACGTCAAGATATTGTTCGAGTGCGCTTTTCAAAACATTTCAAGCGTTACAATTGCAAACTGCAACCACGATACGATAATAGAGTACTTATCTGCTACGGACGATACAATTCCGTCTTATCTGATGGAAGCCTTTATTTCCACGCTTTGTAACGGTCCACGTGTTGCAACAGTTGCCGATAAGTATTCATAAAATCGCGATGTCGGCGGATGCTGCGGAAGGCAGCAGCGAGCTTGTTCCTATATCGAAACGCAGAGAGCGCAGGGGATGCTACTATATATACATATTCGTGTGGGGGTGTCGGGTGTGCGCGCGCGTTTCTTTGCAAGTAGGTCAATCGAAGAAGCGATACGTCGGGAGTTTCCATTTTCACGAAACTGGCTTTGATTACACTCGTTGCCACAATTAGTGGCGACACAAACAATTTCTACAATTGAAAAAAAAATTAATCCTGAAGTACACACTCGAGCGATGCATATACTCTCTCGATTGACCGACCTCTGATGCTTTTAGTCAAACGAAAGTTTTGCTATTAAGAAGCCGCTAATGATGATGCAAATAATGTGCGCTATATACCGTGGGGAGTTCCATTTCTCACACATTATTTTTCAACGACAAGTTCTTTGATCAATTCGAAGTCGATTTTTCATTAGCTAATGTCAAGGGAGATCGGCATTTACTGTAGTTTTTATCATCATATCTTTATAATTAAGTTTTTTTTTTATCCAATTAAAATTCTATCAAAGGAATTCTATTTAAAATTCACAATTTATAGGTCATTTCTTTCAAGCAGAATCGTAAAGCTCGTAACTTGTTTTCGTAAAATTTAAGAACTGGGATTGAAATGTTTATAATATCTTTATACAGTATCCTTACAGACAGCTTTTTGCTATTCACAAAATTTACGAGAAATTGTAGATATTTACAAATGATCGTACGTTTTACAAAGAACACAAAGTTGCACAGAATTATACAACTTCAATCGTAAATCCTTACAAGTCTTAAAAAAATAAGTTACGAGCCTTACGATTCTATTTAGAATTAATCTATTTTTGGAAATATATTTTTTTTCTAAAGTGTATAATATAATTAGTTTAATAATCTAGATTGCATAAAAATTTTTTTCGATCGTTTATAATTAAAAAATTACATCCGTTAAGAAGAAACGGATTTTAAATTGATTAAGGTTATCGTTATAATGAAAATATACTACATTTTGCAACTACATTTATAACAATAGTATTTATAAATAATACTTAACTTTCATATAATATTTTAATCCAATTTATTTATCAAGTGATTAATTATTTAAAAAATTAGACATACATTTCCTTTGTATATTTTATTATAGCCTATTTTCTCTGTCATTCGAGTGAAATTAGAATTAAAATCTTATTCCCGGTCACATATTTTTATTCCTCTTATAAGATTGCACCTGGATCTTGAATATAAGCTACTGCAGAAAATCAAGAAGACTGATCCAATTATTTCACGAAAACGTCTTTAAAGATTGTGCATTATTTATGTTTCATGAGACTGCCTCACTTTAGCCACACAAACCAATGACGGATATTAATTGCTGTTTCTCCAAGTTGCCTCTGTTGAATCTGGAGGAAAAAGTGAAAGGGGAGACATAACTCTTTAGCCGAGAAACGCGTAATTAAATCGTTTCTCGATGCTATGAGGTTTTAATCGTGAAATGTAATTTTTCAACGCTTCTCTTACGAGGGATCGAGCTCACTGGCTTTTTAATTCCTTCGATGTTTCTTCTTGTTAACATTTGTTAACATTCGGAAATACAAATTTTGTCAGATGGTTGCAACACTTTGATGCGTTTATGACTTCTTTTTCTTCTGCTCAAATAGTTAGGAATACTGAGAGTTCTTCTGCTTTTAGACATTTTACCCATTAGGAGAAATTTCTTGCAAATTGAACCATGGATTTTTCAGTTTATTCAAAATATTTACTTCGTCCAAGTAAATATCCCATTTTACCTAATCTAACAATCAAAATAGAATACTTCCATATTTTTCGTGTGAGTTTTTTTTTCTCCTACATTATGTGGCTTAGTATGTTTAAATTATGATGATTTTAAAGTTTCTTATGAATACTAATTATCGATTCGCAGAAATTATTTCGTAGTTTTTTCTTCTCTCTATCATCCCTACTATTTTCTCATAATTCAGCATTCTGTATTTTTCTATATTTGTTAATATTCCTAACTTTTATTCGCATTATACAATATTCTCTCATTGCTTCTGCTTGCATTCTGCTTTCTGTATACATTTCACTTGGATCTTTCTGCCACACGTACATCTATTTATCCTGTACGCTCTCTTTTTGTATCCCGTTTCTTTTTATAGGTAAGGAAAATCTTTCTCCCCGTATATACTCTAAGGAACTTTATTCCAGGGTAGGATAAATTTACCATAGCTATCTTTATCCACATCTATTTCTGCATCATTCTTTATTTTTTTATGCGCGAGCAACGATTTTCGCTGATATGTTTAGATATCGGCCCTGAGAGTGGCCGTGCGAAAAAGGCTGAAAGTTTAGCGGGTTGCCCTAGTTTTCCAAAAGAGCGGCGGTCGCTGTAACAGTGGCGGCGACGGCGGCGACGGCGGCGGCGGCGGTGGCGGTGGCGGCGGTGGCGGTGGCGATGGTGATGGCGATGGCGATGGTGGTGCTACGAGGCAGTGGTGAAAAGAGGGTTGCGACGCAGGGTTACAGCGCGCGCCAGAGAGAGTCAGCTTATTTCTATCGATCCTGACGATAGTAGTTCGCAGTGGCCGCCTCGGCGGCGCGGCGCATGGCGACACGATACGGCGCGGCGGCGACTACCTATGCTCCGCGGCCTTTAATCCGTCGCGACGCCCCCAACCGACGTCGGGACGTCGCCGTTGGTTCGTGATCGAAAGAGAGTACGGAGAGAGAGAGAACCAGCAACAACGTCGCGCCAGCTGGTCCAAGGGATCGCGCATCGTTTCACCCTCTCTCTGCATCCCCCTCTTTCTCTCTCTTTCTCTCTAGTTCTCTCTTTCTTTCTTGCTCTTCGTTCACCACTGCTCTCTTCCCGTATTCGCTATCGATCAACCTGCACGATCGACCACAATCACGTGTATTCGCGTCCGGATGTTCGCCGATACGCGCTAACCGTCGACAAGGGTGCACCGTGTGACGAGAAACCACTCCTTGACAACTCGTCCTTCCTCAGCGGAACCGCAGTGGCGTTACGTCATTGTTCCATTTATTCCGCGCTGCGAAGGAAACAGGTGCGCGTTTTACAACACGACTCGTCTTCAAGTGCGCGAGTGCGAGTAGATTGAAAATCAGCGCAACCATCTGTTCTTTCGTTCAGACAAATCGTGCTGTTTGCTGTGATGAGAAGATGAAGAATCGGACATGGTGAATGAGATATTTATCGCGCGCTTGTTTGTTAGCAAAATCGAGTGCTTTATTGACGTGGACGTATGTAAGACGAGGTACACGAGACGCTATCTTCGCTGATGTTTGTCTCGATGATTAAATAGGAAGAGCGGAGTGTCCTAGGAACGGGGATGCGGTTCAAATGATGATGGTATGAGAGAGTATATGATACCGATTTATTGTACATATTACATTAGGCGGAATTGTACATTACTCTTAAAGTGGGAAAAACGAAAAATGGTTTAAGAGTTGACAGAAAATAATAATTTGTGCAATTGCTGCACAATCTTTCGAAGAATAAACGGCACATACATAAAGGAGATATGTGTATTTATATATGTATTAGTTATATATAGCGTTTCAGAACTGCAAAACTTGACGTAATTAACTTGAATTCAATGAAAGAATTTTTAATAAACGTAAATTTATGAATTAATTATTTTTCAGGCGTCTTTAGCTTTCCATTTTGCAAACTAAATTCTTTGTAGGATTGCAAAAATGTAGAATCTTTGATATCTCGACAGTTCGAAGCACTGATAATTTATATGTAATTTTCATATGTAGTTTCATTTATATTTTCAATATTGATCAGTATTAGTTTTTGAATACATGTCACGGTCGTGTATGTGAAAACTCGATGAAGCGTATGTTGAATGGCAACTCTGATTTGAACATCCGCTTTAAATATAGCTATTCAATCCGAAGTTATCTATAACATTGATATTTAATCCTTACACGTTCACGTGATGATTTTTCGTGTTCTGTTCTTTATTATATGACGAATCCTTCGTATTTGAACTAATTTTTATCACTTTTACAAATGTACAAAAATTATTAAACTGTTCTTACGTATACTTTAACATCTTTAGAAAGTATTTGTAAGGTTATGTGAAAAAAGGAATAAAAATCATTATTTAGTAAAATGTTTCTAGTATTTTAAAGAAAAGAAATGCGTAGGACACGCGAATGATCCAATCATACAATCATAAGTAATTTAATTATCTTTGTAATTCTCTACGATATGTTTAATACTCGTTTCTATCAATATAGATTAATTTTAATTTTAATTTAATTTACTTTTTATCTTTTTCTAGTTCTAAAAATTAGGAAAGGATAAATAGAACGTTAAATCGAGATTAATCTACATTGTTAGAAATGAATATAAATCTACACGAAGGATTTATAAAATGGAAAGCTGAACATCTTTCGGAAACAATTTGTTTAGATTATTCTCGTACTTCATTCTCAAGATTTTTATTTGTCTTTACAAGTTACATTAGCTATTTCTATCTCGACGTATATTTTTATAAATAATTTTCCTATCCATATAACATATAACATATTATTATGACATATCTATTATAGATATTTACGATAAAATAGTAACTACTACTTGATAATATTATATCGTCGATCATATTAAATCGATATAATATTAACCCATAATTTTGAATCGTTCTCATGGACATTAGATAGGTAATATTACTACGTTACAAGACGAACCAGTCAGATTCCTTAACTGCAGAAACGTCTCAAGTTGTCTCATTACCATGATTTATCGTCGTAAAGTATTTACGAGCACAGGATATACTTCAGGTATTGCGCAATATCGCGATATGTACTGGAAAATCCGTTTCCTGTAACGACACGCCCGTCTCGCGAAAGGGGGTCGGCACGCGTTGCGAATAATGCGAGTACGTATAATTAAAGCCTCGAATCGAGAGCACATGATAATACGATCCGTAATACGTGCACATATCCGTGCCGCGGACATGACTAGTTAGTGACACGCGTCAACGTCAATGCGCGTGTCTGACTGGCGGAAACATATGCTGCGAACGTCTACGCACATCCGGCGCGCACTCCTCCACCACGCAGAGATACGTAATCCCCGTTTAACGTGAGCCAATCGCGACGGAGGATCTCGAGAATCTGGTGGATGGACCAAATTCGACAACCGCATCAATTACCGAGTGACCCAATAAATGATAGACGTGATAAGAAAATTATATTTATTCCTTTCATATATAGAAATATTCTTCCACAATCAGATTTTTTTTTTATAAATATTTTCTATTATTCATATAGTTATTATTAACAAATAATAAATAGTGAAGCTTGATTGAAAAAGCTCTGTTTAGCAATTATATACACTGGCACACGAAAATCTCGAACTTCATTATAAAAGATGTTGCGTTTGTGACGAAGAGAAGAAATTATTATTAGAAAAATTATGTTGAAGATAAAATTATCTGAATAGGTTTTTTTTTTTACATTTTTTAATGATAATAAAAAAACGATTGTTAAATTTAATGTCACGATTGTTGTTCTTTTATTACTAATATGTTACAATAGAAGCGAAGAAATGTGTTATAAATGAGAATTGGAACGATGGCTCGTTTCAATCTATCGACAATAAATGGACGATAATGTCAAAGTTTTCCTGGGACGTGTCAGACTATCCGATCTCTTTTGTATAGGATACCATTCTTTTTATTGCTAGCAAGACTCATTGATATTCACGCTAAAAGTACGAGTCATTTTTTCACGCACATAATGATACAAAAATTAATACTAAAGTGCATAAGTTATCTTTTTTATTTTTAATGAAACATAATAATATATTTTTTATATTTTAAAATATTATTCTATTAATATTTTTAAATGTCAGTAGAATTTTATGAAAATAATATTTTAATAATGATTATAATGTTTGATCTGTGTGCGAAACATGATTACATTTTATAAGTAATATTCCGAGTATCGAGTACTTATCACGCGTGCAACAAGAGTGAATTGCATCCATTAAGATAAGCGAAGAGCGAACAGTCGGATGCGAACGGCTCGGATGGTTGTCTCTCGCGAGCTGGTAACATGAACTTAATTTGTGTTCCCGGCGGCAGCGCACCAACCGTTAATTCGAGGTCTTCGTTAACATGAGCAAGAGAAAGCCGTCGTCGAGTAGTTGCGCCTCGAGGTTGCATACAGGTCACTAACAGGAATTCATGTTACGTACCATACAACCCGACCATGGTGATGTGCAACCTTCGTAATTTCGCCCCTCGAAAAGACTCCGCAGTAATTATATAGAAAATTGGGTTCCGGTGAAATGAGTCAGTTTTCACATATTGTAGCTTATATGTGGTGGACCAAAAATATATATGGCTCAAATAATTGCTAGTTCTTGAGCAATATAGGTATAGCAGTATAAAAAATGTAAAATTTGTGTTTGCAGAGCATCTTTAATAAACCATAGCTAAAAAACTATCCATTATTAAACTTTATATCTATGACATCTTATTATAAGCTTATTACAGCTTATTATAAGCTACATTGCATGTGAAAACTGATTTATTTCATTGGGTCTCGATGAAATAGTCAGTTTTCATATATGATGTGATTTATAATGTGTTGAGCAAAAGACACAGAGACACAGGCTCAGTAATGGATAGTTTTGGAGCTGTGATATCATCTATCAAATATAATCAAACAAAATATCATATATTAAAGATGCTTTGTAAGCACAAGTTTTACACTTTTGACCGCAGTTTAAGGATTTATTATTTGAATCATATTATAAGTGTATTTTTGTTCATCATATTGTAAGCTACAGCATATGTGAAAACTCATTTCACCGGGACCCAATTTTCTATATTTAATGCGGTCTTTTAACGAATACCATCCACAGGAACGTGTCCATTAGTAAAGAGCTTTTGAACAGCGATAAAGGTATAATGCGAATGTCACGTTACGTTTGGAAAATTATCTTGTTACTTTATTATCGTCGAACATAGTAAAACTGACACCAGAGAATGGAGGGATTTTTTCTAGCCTGTGTGTTAGTAAGCCTCCATGAATTGATTTCTTCAGTTTGTTTATGCCTGCGTATATGCAAATGTGCAAGGGCGCAAGCACATGTGTGTGTGTGTGTGTGAGGATTAGCATCCCGCCGACTTGGTTGCCTGGATGCGTAAGCGCTTACGTAGGACGTTTCATTGATCGACACGCTTTTGCGTCATACTCATGTCGTTTACACGAATTCGTTTATGATCGTCATTGTTGAACTATTGACATTTACTGTTGACATCAAAAAGCGACTATGTGAAAGAAGATTTTAATGGCCTCCTAAAATAAATGATCTTTGTAATCACATTTTGGTTGGTCGCTATTTATAGCTCTTATTTTAAAATCTTCTTAGGTAATATTTTATTTTTAAGATACTAATACGGCTCTGTAATTGGTTTATGTTATTTTAAGATTATACTTAAGACAGTTTTAAACGAGAACCGATTATGAATACGGACTTTGATCTTCCGTTTTTTAAGTAACAATAATAATAATAATAATCTTTATTGCAATGTACAACATAGTTAATTACAAAGCTGAAAGACGAAAAGAAATACAAAAGATAGTACACGTAAATGATGAAGACTCCGAGAAGACTCAGTAGAACAAAAGTAGAATATTAAAAAAATAAGCAAAAGTAAAAATAGACAGCAATATCGAATATAATTAATTCGTATACGTGCGATGCGTTTTCTTATAAAATTAGATAATAGATCACATTGAGAAATTTCGATAATTTTGTTCTCTACAGAAAATCTATGCAGTTCATACAAATTTCATATTTAATTGTGATTTCGGGATTAATTGCACCTTGGTGCAGCTCGTAATACCAAATGTGCTCGTCGATCTTTAACGTTATTTTAATGAAATTCTCAAATTTTTTCACCGAAATTTATTTCGTACAAAGATATATTTGTGCGGGAGCGGGATAGTTCAGTACATAATTAGGATGCCATCATTCGCGCAAGTCCTCGCATTATTCTTCTCGTTATGGGGAAGTAGATTTTAAATTTACGAAATTTATGGCATGGCATGACGGCATGAATTTCCCGACCGGTCTTCTAGTTAACGTGATAATCGTACCTATAAGAATCGTGGCGAAAATTTGCATTTTGATTCGCGATTAAAATGCAAGTGCGTTGACACGCAATACGTAAATCTTAAATTGAGAACATCCACGCTTGTCTATGATTTATAAATATTTATAAATTAATTTATCTCCTCGGTGCTCTTGAGGTTGCAGCAGAAAATCAACTTACATATATAATCTCAGCATATTTTATAGAAATGCACATACATTATCCAGTCATCAATAATAATTGCTGCAGCAATTTCACATTTCTAAGAATATTATTAATGTTAAATATTATTAATATTATTAATGTTATGGTCCATCTCTTTTTTTTTTCAGGGAAGTTCGAACCGTGGTATTGAATAAAGGCTCTCCTGGTCTGGGTTTTAACATCGTTGGTGGTGAAGATGGTGAAGGTATCTTCATCTCGTTCATTCTAGCCGGAGGTCCGGCCGATCTCAGTGGTGAATTACGCAGAGGTGACCAGATATTGAGCGTTAATGGTATCAATCTCCGAACAGCCACTCACGAGGAGGCCGCCGCGGCTCTCAAGGTGAGATCTTCGGTTTTGCTTTGTTATTATTTAAATAATATATAATTGTTACATAATTCAACTACTTTTGGTGCTTTTCAACAACAGATATAGTATAATACAGTGATTATTTCATCTTCGTTTAACGTTGGCAAACAATAAGAATCTAATGATTCATTGTGTTGCATTATGTCATCTGTCTCTCTTCTTGGAAAGCACTTTTTAGCTTCGGCAAAAAATTATAATCCGCTAAAAAAAAAGTTGTTATGAAATTTCATTTATTAACCGAAATTTGAATTAAAATATTAAATATTGAAAATACTGATTACATAAATAATAATTTTGATTTTAGGTAGTATTTATAAATTACTTTCTTCAAAAAATTTCAAAAGTTGTGATTAATCGAAAATAATGGATACGGATTTTGGTTTGTTTATGTGTATTCAGGGTACTGGTCAAACAGTGACAATCGTGGTGCAATACAAACCGGAGGATTATAATAGATTTGAGGCGAAGATCCAGGATCTTAAACAACAAATCTCGCAACAGAATGTAATGACAGGCACCCTCATGAGGACCTCTCAGAAAAAATCACTCTACGTGAGGTAATTATACTTTTGCGATTATTTTTCGTCTCGATCATTTGTCACATAGGGTTCCAATTTCAAAACCGTTTAAACCGGGATTATCTGATGTTTTTATGTTTAAATGTGAATTATGTGAATACTATCCTTTTTCCTTTTATGCATTTTTTTTTCTTTTTTAATGATTATTCTTTATGAATCTTTAAATATGCAATTTCATCGAAAATCTGTAATTAAAAAGCGTTGTATTAATTAAAACTTTTATTTTTTATGAATAAAATTTTTCTAAAAAATGTCACTTTAAGCTATTTAGTCATTAGTTATGTTTATTTTATTTAATATTTGTTTTCTACTTAGATACTTTTTTAAGAAAATCCATAATGTCAACAAAATGAAAAACAATTAATAATATACAATATATTGTTAATAGTAGTGATTTTAAATGAGACTTGAATCACTTAAAGCATCCTCAGTGATCGTTTATGTAAAAAAAATGACTACTTTCGGATTAAACACATTTAATTAAAATTAGAGTGAAAATGCTCTCTCTTTCTTCTCTCTCTCTCTCTCTCGTATATTTTCAAAACAAATTAAACAGAGTAGTAGCTTATTTCAAGCTTATAATTAGACTGACTTTAAATTAATACAATTATAATCATAAGAATGTAAATACTACGTAATATTCTAAATACATTTAATAAAACAATATAAAAATACAAACGTTTTACGGCTTACGAAGTCTTCTTCAGTGTACGAAGCAAAAATACATTATTAAATAAACGAACCAATTAGATATCGCATATAATGAAATATTAAAAAAAAACTATCAGTAGTGATGCGTCAATTTATATAAAATTCGAATTTCAAAATGTGTTAAGACAGATTACATAAAATAAGAAGAATGACACTGAAGAAAGCTTTGTAAATCGAAATGTTTGTATTTTTATATTATTTTATTAATCATATTTAGAATATTATGTAGTATTTACATTCTTATGATAATTGTATTATTTTAGTAAAATCAATCTAATTATAAACTCGAAATAAGCCACGACATTTAATTAACACATAGCTTCGCGTATAAATAGATAATTTGTGTAAAATATGAAGGCAAATATGACAATATTTTTTCCCCAAAGAGCGTTGTTCGATTACGACCCCAACAAAGACGATGGTCTGCCGAGCCGCGGCTTGGCGTTCCGTTATGGTGAAATCTTGCACGTGACGAACGCTAGCGATGACGAATGGTGGCAGGCAAGAAGAGTCACCCCACAGGGCGAGGAAGAAGGTCTGGGTATAATACCCTCGCGCAGGCGATGGGAACGTAAGCAGCGTGCCAGGGACCGCTCTGTCAAGTTCCAGGGGCACATGCCAGTCATTCTCGATAAGGTGAGTAAAAACGGGAATTTCTTGAAGCTCATAATTTCTCTGAAAATGACGAAAAATCACGAATTATAATACAATTATAATTATATATGATTATTATTATTATTTGAGATGATTATATAAATATAGCGGAAAAAAATTTTCTCTTTTGCTAAAAATTAAAGTAACAACTCGTATTAGAAATATCAATGAAATTTGCTATGTATAAAAATTAGTTTAATTATTATGTATTATTTTAGTAAAAATGTAGTTGGTTTAACCTTTTTTTATCTTCAAAATTTTATCTCGATATTTTTTTATATTAATTGTAAGTTTGATTTCTTATTTTGAGCTTATTCGAGGTAAAAGGCTAAATTTTATAAAATCTGAGCATGTATAATAGAATTGTTCAGAATAGATTTTGATTGGAATTTCGTTATCTCTAGAAAATAAAATAAAAATCTAGGGAATAATTGAACAATTCCTATCGGAATTCATTTTGAATAATTCCGATAGTACATACCCTGATCAAAGCGATAAAAGAATTGATTGACATTATTATCTTAAATTAAGGAAAATTTTTAATGAGATTTCTTTGCAACATAAACTACGGTTTCGCGATGCGAAATAATTCGTAATCTCGTTTGGATAACGTGCGTAATCGAAAATACGTGTCCATTCGACATTGTTTCATTTACTAACGAGGAAAAATGTTTAATTAAATATTTATCGCAATCAATAGCCGTATGACTATTTCAGTCTGCAAATTTGATAAGGCCAAAAAATTAATTTCAAATTTGCGTGACAAATGTTTCAGTTGTAATGTTTTCTCTCTAAAAGAATCCAATTTCTTCAAAAATGACAATAAAGAGAAAATTATAACAGAACTAATTTATTTTAGAAGATTGTAAATATAGCGTTTTTTTATTAAAAATTATCATGTATAGTTTAATGCTTTCAGATTTCTACGCAAACATTATTTCTATTTTTATAATATTTTACTTTCTTCAAAGATTATGAATTTGATAAAATTGTTTCTCATGAAATGAATTCATTGATGTACAACGAAATTATGAGATTTATGATTTGTTGATCATAGAAAACTTATTAATTTCAGCAATCAACTCTTGACCGAAAGAAGAAGAACTTCTCGTTTAGCAGGAAGTTCCCCTTCATGAAGAGCAAAGACGATAAGTCCGAGGATGGCTCCGATCAGGAACGTGAGTGTCTAGAATGTGATTGTTCTCTTTTCCCCTCCTGCACGTTCTGTGCATGTTCTGATCCATATTTACTGTGTTTTAATGTTTTACTCGCCATATGTATTCGCCTATATTTATATCGTACGATTTAACCGCTGAATTATGAAATTATTCCTCACCCTCAAGCCTCGGGCCGCAGTCTTCGCAATCGATGGGTTCAATTTTTATTAATAATTAATAATTTTATTGATAACTCTACATCCTGCAGCAAACTCGGAAAGTTTAACTGAGGACATTATAATGTACAAAATGTAACAATAGAAAAATATTCTTCTTCTAGTAAAGCAACTTTCCGCGTCTATTCTACGATATTATCAGTATTCACTTAATTACTTAATATGTGTACAATTTCTTTCATTATCGTTGTAAAAATGAATTCTTCAAGATTTCATAACGCACAATTATAAAAAGAGTTGTTATCAAAGTGTAACATTATCGATGTGTAACATGATTTTCCGTGTAAAAATCGAAAAGCAAATAAAATCATTGATAAAGTCCCAACTTCCGGTGCGATGAGCCCCGATCAGACACGCCCAAGTCCCCGAATGAGCTTGTGTGTTTTACAATGTGAAAACGTGACATGTGTTTTGTTTTGCCTGCTTGTGTAGGAACGCCCACCACACCTGAGAATGAGAACGATCCCACCCGTAAGTATCTTAATTAGACATGTAATAAGCTCTGTAAATATGCACTTTCGCCATTTTTCATATGCAATAACGTCAACAGTGACGCAAGCTTCAAAATCTATGCTAAAACACGAGAGTTGAGACGAAATTTTAGTGATATATTGAATTAAAGAATAATTACATACACAAAAAGAATGATTTTGCTGAAGTGTCTAAAAATTTAACTAGACAAAACTGAAAATAATTTGATTTAGATGATCAAAATAATTATGTAGGATGCTCTGATTACTAAAATGTTAAAACTTTTTGCAGCGTTCTCATTAATATTTAAACGTTCTATGTAATTATTTTGATAGAGCCCAACAAAATTTTCAAGTCAATATACTAGTTAAACTTTTATATATTTTAGCAAACTGTTCTTTCCGTGTATAATCTAAAGAAATATTTTTGTTCTAATTGTTTATTCTCATACGAAAAGAAAAACACAATTTTGTGGACGTATCTAAAAATTTAGCTAAATACAGATCTGAAAATAATTTTATTGAACTACAAAATAATTATGTGTGATACTCAAGTTGGTTGCTGTAATATTAAAATTTTTTACAGTACATATTGCGTGTTTATCACACACAAATGCTTGAGGTTTCTATATAAATACTTCCATAATCCAACAAAATATTGTTAGATCCGTATTTAGCAAAAGATTTTTAGAGCAAAATCTTTTTCGTGAAACAAATTGAAGTAAAACAGTGAAGTAAATTGTTAATGTATAACGATCGAAAGAAAATTGAGAAATGCATGATCTTATTTGATTACAATAAAAAAAATTGTTTACAGTATTTATTTTTAATGTAATTGGCTTTGTCTCGGATCGAAATCGAGTTTTGGTCGAGATTGAATCTCAAAATGTTGCAATGTGCGCGATGTTGCTTGCGGAGAACCACCGCGCATCATTTAGCAGCCGCAGTAGCTTCATTTGCGTCCTTCGACCTCGCTTGCGCATGCACGCTGCACCTTGAACTTTTCTGCCTCGTGCAGAGTCTCTAGACTAACATCCCGACCGACACGCTCTTATATACGCTCTCGACTCCGCTTCTAACTTTCGGCTTTTCACTATTAGGTTCACCGATAGTCCGTAGAAACGGTCCAGCACGGTAGAGCAATGTTCCTCTCAGACAGTAGTAGTTTACATTCTCTCTTTCTCTTTTTCTTTTTTTTACTTTCTTCCACCAAAGGATAATTGACATGGTAAACACGCATCCCATTCATCTCAAAGATCATGTCATGAAGCACATCATCCTCCATCAGATGCATTCAGCAACACTTCCGGATTGATAAAACCGAAAAAGAAATTATTTGAAGTACTAGATGCATGTACGTCGCATTCTCATCATGTTAGATTGAAAAGAAATCTCTTCGAATGACATAATACGCGATTCGGTGTTTGACAAGAAGATACACATCACTTAGCTGACGGCGAAAGAAAGAATGTTACAATCTTGAGTTGTACACACAGCTGATATTGTTTTTTTTTTCTTTATGTTACGCGATGTTTTTCTCAAGCATGAGTGTCTCCGTAACGAGCGAGACTTTAACGATTTTATTTATCGATGTCGTAAAAAAAAAACACTTTGATATAAACTACGCTTACTACGATTACCTCTTCAACGTAATGCTTCCACAAATAACGTGCGACACATAACGTACGAACATTCCGCGATTGTTCCACTAGGGAATTTGCATTCTTCACGAAATATTTAGTTATGATGATATTTAATTACGACAATCATGATTTTGAAGAAAGGAATAATTCGGACGATTCAAATTCGCGTGTCGTTTCTCGAATCTACAAACACATTTGCATTATGGTCCATCGAATCCATCCCGTGCGTAGCAAATGGAATCGCGCGCGCACAGTAGGAGAGAGTTTTCCCGAAAATCTATAGTGCTTCTAATTAATTCTAGCGATAATTAACGGTCGCTTATTTAGTACGCAACGTATACTGAAATGTATTCAACTTGTTATGTTCTAGCATTCATGCTGTGCTACACCCAGGACGACACTAACACTGAAGGTAATCATGTCTCTCTCTTCTCTCTTCATTCCTAGTCTTTCTATCTCGCTATCTTTAGTTCCTCTTCCCCTCCTCTCTCTCTCTCTCTCTTTCTCTATCTAGTTTTCTTTTTCCTCTTTCTCTTTTTATACATGTACAATATATCTCTCCTATATAATCTTCCTCACACTGAAGAGATCGTATTGCCTGGGTCAGCTACGCGCGATAATGAATTTCGATCACGATATTGTTTCGCAATTACACACGTGCTCGAATAGATTAATATTATTAATGTAATTAATATAATTAATATTGGTACAAGAATTATGTTAGTATTCATTATCACGTTAACGTTCATTATCTCTTGCGATATTATTTAACATAAAATAAGTGCTTATGTTAACGTTCACGTATATAGAGAATTCAGCATAACTCAAATTTGTTGCAATTATACAACAATGACGCTCCAGAATTTATAATTGTAGTATTTGTGAAACGTTCTGATCGAAAATCTCATCCCTTTATTCGTCTACTATCCTTGCGAGAGATATCGATCACGCTTGCATTCATTTGTCAGCAATAATTCAGCAACCAAATATATGATGCCAGCCTTTATTATACGTCATGGGTAGTATAGCATATCTATTGTTTTGTTTCAATGGAAGTATGCATATTCATACGAGATGGAAAGGTCAACTCGAAATCTTCATTAGTTAACAATGATGACGTTCATGCAGTTAAAGCATATGTATAAATTTATTCAAACCCCTAAAAAATATATATAGATAACCTGCACCTATGAACATTAATACACTATAGAACAATTGATAAAGGAATAATATGATACAAAATGTTAAGAATGTAAATCAATATATAAAAAATACGTTTTTTTTATTTTCCTATGTCTCTATGCTTGAATTAAAGCAGAATTTATTATATAATATTTAAAATAGGGACAATATTTGCAATTTGATTTCGAATATGATTTCGAATTGAACTTGAAACGTTCGCTGATTATATATCGAGAGCTTTTGTCACAAGCGCATTGTCTATCGATGAAATTTCGCATACGACTCTTTTAGAATCTCATCTTAGGACCTTGATTGTCCGCCACTCTTCCTCCATCGCCGCCGTCCATCATTCACCTCTCATTCATCACCATTAACATTATTGCCCTTCTATCTCTCTTTATTTTGATCTTTTTCTTTTCTTATTTATTCAAGATTTATCTTGCGCTACAGGGAGTAGAGAAATTTTGTTTCGCGTTCAGCTGCCGTATATGGAGGAACTCACGTTAGTTTATCTGGAAAAGGAGGGCGACGAGCCCAATGACGAGCTTAGTAAGTCGTAGCCGAGAGCAAATGTGTGAACCGTAGTGTGAGCGCAGTGCGCGCACACAAAGAGCCGATTTGTTCCTCTAGGAAAACTAACGCAGATCACAGACGATTGTAACCCTGTCAACGGGCGATTATCTTAAAAAAAAAAAAAAAAAAAAAAAAAATTCGTGTTTAAAATAACCGAATAACGTTGTTTGCAATCCATGTGTCAGCTAACTATCCTTGATATTTTCTGATCTTCCATTAATATTTCCGCTCTTACGCGAATTTGCCGTGGGTAGAGATTTTCAAGTTAAGAGATTGGACATCATACGTTTGATTTGCCATATTTCTCAGGACCTACTTAGATATCCATGTATCTCATTCTATCTTATTCTTAAATCAATAGTAGAAACCAACAAGGCCAAAATGAGAGTATGGTAATCAGTACGTAAAGTAAAACAAAGTAAGAAATTTTTTTTATTACTCCTGTATTCCATAATTAGTGGTATAATTAAGTATTCGTTTCGACTCTCTTTGGAGGTCTCCTTGGCAAATATAAAAATAAATGTATATCTGTTTCTTTGTATATCAAATTTGAATATATCACCAACAAATTTTTATTCTTAGGCGTCCTGAAAAATATAGCGGATCAATTGGAAATTGTCTAAACGAAATGTCCAATTTCTTACTTGAAGATCTCTGGATGTGGGTCAAGGTCGCAGAAATCGTTTAAATATTGCCGCGGTTGCATAAGATAGATATAATTTGACAGCGGAGAAAGATAATGTGTCAATATTCTCGTGTTTCCGCTATTATCGATTTTACATTATCTTTACGATGTGTAACGTGGCGAGTTAACACAATCATCCGTCGATCTACAACTTTTCACTCTTTTATTTTCCAACGATAAAACTCACGATCGAAATTGAAAAGCAATCGCGAATACAATACGCCGGTTTAAGGCACCAATCGAGAAAACGTCTGTTTCCTTCGACATCCGTTAATTTTCTTCGAGCTTCTCTTTGCGATAAATTACTGACGAGACGCGCTCCGCGTACAATTGAGACGGCCGCGCAACATGCTGCTATCACGACCTATTTTCTCGTTTTCTTTTCTTTTCGCCACTCTCTACCTCCTCTTCCTCGCTCGTAAAACCTGTAGACATTAACAGCAGCAGAACGCAATTAGAACGCTCAAATAGACGAAAAAATTGTGTCACTTCTTCTCGTCGCGCTGGAAACACATTGTCGTGCTCCTCTTCCTCATGCTTGCGCATTCCGAAAGTTTCGGACCACGTATTCGATTATCGCAATTGAAACCCGAGAAGAAGCGACATGGCCACATTAATATCAACTTCGTAACACGTGTTAGCAGCGCGCGGTATTGATTACAAATGGAGACCCCAACTTTCTTTTGTCTGTCTCTTTCTCTTTCTCTCTATTTTTCTTTCTTTCTTTCTTTCTCTCTTTAGCCAAGTATTGGTTTATAGTCGCTATACGTACTAACGCCATTTATGCACCTCTAACGTTCCTGGATCGTTAAATTTTTTAGTCATTAAGAGGTACAGCTTTCCTCCTGCTTTCGATTTCGCCCGAACGCTGAGAGCATGCTCGTGACTCGTCCGACGAGAGAAATGTGTACTTGTCCGAAATGCCAATAGAAACTAAGAGCCGGGTCCGCTTGAGACAGTTGAAGGACAGTTGTTACTGGACATGACTGATCTATCGAGTCATCAGCCAGAGATTGTTTCAAGTGGCTCCGACGAACGCATATCGCTCTGTGTGTAACATTGTCCCACGTCCGTTTCGTGGAAGTGTCAATTAATTAATGACATCATCGGGGACCGTCGTCGGAGAGCAACCTGTCTTTCGGAAGCGGGGTCGGAAGGAGGTCGTGTTTATTCTCTTCATGGATGAATGTTATTGCTTTTTATTTTTCTTTGCTATATCTGAGTGGGTGGACTTGTGCGCCGAAGGTTCGGAGGAGATTGCGAGATTGCTTGTAATGATGATGAGATGAGGCCTCTATCGAGTCTTCGGAAGCGCGTCGCAGAATCGTGAATATAGATTTGATTAAACGATTGCAGGCAGCGAAGAGAACGTGCTTTCGTACGAGGCTGTGCAGCAGTTGACGATACAGTATACGCGTCCCGTGATCGTTCTCGGACCACTCAAGGATCGCATCAATGATGATCTCATCTCCGAATTCCCTGATAAATTTGGCAGCTGTGTTCCACGTAAGTTGCTCGACAATTGAATGATGATCAACGATAGAGTTTTTTCTCTTATGGAGCTGTATATCGATTTTTGCGCATTTGCCTGCAGACACAACTAGGAGTAGAAGAGAATATGAAGTAGACGGACGAGATTATCATTTTGTGGCGTCGAGGGAACAAATGGAGAGGGATATACAAAATCATTTGTTCATAGAGGCCGGACAATATAACGACAATCTTTACGGAACATCCGTTGCATCTGTACGAGAAGTGGCTGAAAAGGTACGCATAATTTTAGTAGAATTAACTTTTTACAGACTTTACTTACGTCACATTGTATTATATTGATGAGAAATTATCAAAAATGTTTGTAATTGTTGCTTTTACAGGGCAAGCACTGCATTCTTGATGTGAGTGGGAATGCTATCAAGAGGTTACAAGTAGCACAACTTTATCCTATTGCCATCTTCATCAAGCCGAAATCGGTGGAGTCTGTTATGTAAGTTCAGTAATCGATCTTTAATACGCACAGATTTTGTTATTATTTATTTTACTAAATCTAGCGCTCGTAATTTTACAGGGAGATGAATAAGAGGATGACCGAAGAGCAAGCGAAGAAGACGTACGAGCGTGCTCTCAAGATGGAACAAGAATTTGGTGAATATTTTACTGGTATGTTTACATTTACAAGACTTTCTATTAAATTCAATTTTATAATCTAAGGGAATTAATATTTCAGTTTGATTGTGTTACAAATCCGAAAGAAATCAATGCACAGTCATATATCTGAGATTAATTTATTTAAATGTACATGTAGATATATTATATTCCACTTAACTTTGACTGTAACTGATGTTTTTCTCATATATTGATATATTTACATAAGCGATCCTGTTCTAATCTTAATATCGATTTTAACAAATAAAATTCAACTAAACTACGGTATTATTTATGATTTTTTTTATTATTAAAATACTTATATTGTAATTGTTGCAAACACTCTAAACGTAATGCAACATATTAAAATCAATTAAAATCTGAAAAAATCAATCTGTAAGAGAAATCAATATTTGACGCAATTAAAATATTCTTATCGTGACGATTAAATCGCTATTTATTTGTAGCCGTCGTTCAAGGAGACACTCCCGAGGAAATTTATGTGAAAGTGAAGGAAGTCATCTCCGAGCAATCAGGACCGAACATCTGGGTTCCCTGCAGGGACCAGCAGCTGTGACGTCCTGCCCCCCACGCTCAGCATGGGCCCAACGCCTGGACCCTGCCACCGAGGCGACAAGCTTAGTTATTCACGATAAATATAATTAAGTGATGCTCTAACACCCTTTCCTAATCCCTTCTTCCCTCCCGTATCCCATATCCATGTAGCACAAAGTCCCTACTTAAGACGCGTAACACATGTAAATCGCCGCAGAGAATTTAAGCCGAAAGAATACTTAAAGACGGTGGGACACACGATATCACCATTTCCCTGCGGAGAACTGATAAAGTCAATCGGGACGCGTGATTTATTCTCCTCTAGGTTCAAAATCTCATAGAAGATTATTAAGAGGGAAATGAGGAAAACTAAGCATTCGGGCGTGCTCATCATGTTGAATTTTATCGTGACTGATGTTTCTGATAACAAAAAATGACGGAGAGAAATTCGTAACTTTTATCGCATGATCGTCGATTATTCGTGTGTGTGATCGTCCCTAATTTTATTAATTAACCTCGCGAAAGAATTTAGAGGCGTTGTATGTATGTACAATTGCTCGAGAAGATTAGATCGGCGTATGTCGAAACTGAATTAGCGGGCAATTCGAAAGAGTTCTCTCGAATTCGACTGAACTATTAGCTACGAAATGCGAACGCTTTTTCGGTCATACTCGGGCACGGTATTTTTTAATGTACTTAAGCGCAGTTAGCGCGCCGAGAACGTCGAGCGAATTCGACGAACTCGATTCGAAAAAAAACGGGGGTATCGCGGATAAGAGAAAAAAACCGTAGCCCCCCAGCGACGTTGTGTATGTGTTAATGAACCTCACAGGATTAAAAGAAACAGTAAAAAAAGCAGAAAAAAAGAGAAGAGAAACCTCACAGGACAAATCTTTAGATGCTAGATACACATAACGATATATAATGTTTTGTACAGCTAGATGACTAAGCCAGTAATTGGGTTATGTGCAACATTATATTTGTGGAATGGGCGATACGAGGAGAGAAAAGAAAAACGAGAGAAAGAGAGTGAGAAAGAGAAAGAGCAAAAAATACTATTGTAATTTAAATATCACTACTAAATTATTATTATAGTAGGTATTATTGTAAATATATATTAATATACTCGCGTGTATCGAGACGGAAAGGCGTAGTAAGTAAAGATAAGAGTCGAAGAAGAAGAAGAGATAGAGGGAGGAAAGACAAGCCTGGCAAGGCTTTTCTTTCACGCGCGTCGGCTTTTTTTTTCGGATACATGATGTCACTCAGCATCGTGAAGAGATAAAGAATTTTCATGCCGATCATTCGCGCTCTCATAAAGCTTCAGCGCGAGCGTAGATGTATGCTGCTCCTTCGTATCTTAAGATATAGTTCTTGGCACCGGATCCAGCAGTCGTTGTTGATCATGAGCTCTAGCTTGCACGAGATCTTCAATGCATCCGGCTGAAGGGGGAAAAAAGAGGAGAAAATCATGTTCGTTAATGTACTTACGATTTCTATGGGGGAATCGCGAAAGGTGCGAATGGACAAAACTGTAACGATACGAAAAGAAAAGAAGACGCAGATATGGCCAATTGAGTTCTATATGTAGAATGAGAACTGCATTCACCGAATAATAAGCGAATATTCTTCATCGATAAACTCGCATCCTGAATAAAACTCAATAAAAAAAAAATATCCCATCGCTTGGCCTTCACTTGTTCATCGCGCTGCGAGCTCGCGATCGCGTGCACTATGCACGATGCTTTGTCCGCTTGCTCCTTCCGTTTCCGTAGCATTAATCATGCGCGAGAAGGTACGATAATTGATTCTCTCAATGAAACACGAGCGGGAAATCGAATTGTTGCAAACACGGGGTGTTATTACGGTAATTTAATTGTAATATAGCCGTATTGTTGTCGTGATATGGAAATACGCGATGAGTCGCGATGACGAAAGACAATGGCGACGATGATGATAATGATGATGACGATGATGATGAGCCAACGTATTTGGGCGCAACACGCGACGATCACTTCTGTCGCCTGTAATAGAGCCGAACGTTTCCTTTTCCTTATTTCGTAGTAACGTTCACTCGCGAGGAACAATAATATTGCGCGGACACGCTTTCGGGCTATTTTTTTCCTATATCGCGAGTTCTAGATTATTATTAAGCGCGATTATATCATACGAGATAGAATGAGGTACGAAGCGACGAGCTTCGGCTTGTGCCTGAAGGACAGAAGGCCTGGCTTCGCCGAGTTGAAAGATATCTGTCTCGATGTAAAAGACCGTATATAAAGAGAAATAATTACCGCAGATACCTATTATACACCTCTATAGTCTATTTAATAATATTACTTATTAAATTGTCAATCTCATGTTCACCTTGTTTCATCGTTTTTAAATAGTTAATAAACGTTTTACCAATTTTACTACTGTAGTTTGGTATCCCCATCCTTCTCTTTTTCATTCCTTACTTTTACTTAGAGGATATTATAATTAATATTAATATTTAAAATTATAATTAATTATAATTAATATTTTGATAAAAGTAAAAGAATATTCTATTAAAAAATTAACATTGTTGCTTACATGTTTGTAGATAAATGACAATTTTTTTTTTACTTGGTACAATGTATCTTCAAAATCAATTTTAAGTTAAAAGTTAATTATCATTTTTAATATTGTATCTTTTTGTACATAAAAAAATAAAAATATAAGTTTTGCAATGTTGAGATATAATAAGATATAAAAAAATTAAAATCTTATATTTAATATGTATGTGTTTTAGCTGGTTTTAGCGACTAAGTGATTGGGATTAGTGAATAGGAATAAGAGTTTCAGTAAAAATACTCGTTTTTATTACATCGATTGGATAACTCGTTATTGTTATTAGCGAAAAAAAATCACAAATATTTTTTTCTTCATTTAGAAAGTTA
This sequence comes from Acromyrmex echinatior, assembly GCF_024713525.1. NCBI lineage: Eukaryota > Metazoa > Arthropoda > Insecta > Hymenoptera > Formicidae > Acromyrmex > Acromyrmex echinatior. Next base: position 8,021,728 of record NC_141854.1, read on the forward strand.
TTCGTCGGGTCCATCGTGACTCGCTTGTAACGACTACGGCAATGACAATAATAACGATTTCCTCTTTACACGAATCACAGTAAGACTCTAATTTGTTCATCAGCTTCAACGTTGTTTCGAACTAAATCTCTGAAATAAAATATATATTTGTATATATATATATTTATTTATATTTATATATTTGTTCATATTTTATATATATATATTTGTATATAACTTCTGTTTTTCTTTATCCGCATTAAAGCAGCAGCATTAACACATTTAGAAGTTTTTTTTTTAATATATAAATACAAGGAGGGCAATAGAAGGGAGAGGCGTTGTGTGAATGTTACACGACTAAGAAAATTTACATCCATCGTTTAACTACTATGTATATATGGTACAATAAAAAAGCGCGTAGTCATAGATGATAATAGTAGTAGTAGTAGTAATAGTAGTAATAGTAATAGTGGTGGTAGTAGTAGTAATAATAATAGTAGTAATAGTAATAATAGTAGTAGAAGTAGCAGCAGCAGCAGCAGTATTGATAGTAGCTATAGTTGCGGTAGTAATAGCGGAGTACTAGTATAATAGTAAATAATATTTCTAATAGTCGCAACATATATACATACTTAGTTCATCTCATGTCATACAACGTGACTCTCAAAGTCGGTTAATGCTTTATATTGTACACAAATAGTATACCCTATTATAAACAAATATCGCGGTCTACTTACACTTTAACTACTTAAGAATAAAAGATACAGTACGTACATACGGTTTCTTATCATTCTGTCAGAGAGAAAAGTAACTTTTCTGCGTTTCACTCCTCTTTATCTTTATTTCGTTTTTCCTTTCTGAAAATATGTATATACAATCGGCATAATGTAACCGCGCCCCTATCCACTTGACATCGTTAGCTAAATAAAAATTATAAGGAGTCGCCCGAGTGCACGCTGTCGCTTACGCAACAAATCGCGTCGTAACAACATTAATTAATATCACTCAATATTAATTAAATGAAAGGAACGATTTTGCTAAAGTTTTTACAAATTTAAATAGATGCACAGAGATGTGTGACTAAAAATATTTCATTATTATTAAAATAATTAAAATAATAATAGAACTCTTACGGGGTCATAGATACCTAGGATTCAAAAAACCAAATTTTTAATATATTTTTGTTTGATATTTTAAAGAACATTCCTGTACAATAAATCGATCCAACGAAAAAGGAAGAAGTTGCACAAAATTATAGTCGAGCGCGCTAAACAACTAAACGAATATAGCTTTCATCAAGCAGCAAAGAATTTGTTTTATGGTCCTGTGTGGAGTAGGTCATTGTAAAACTTTAAACGCATTTTTTTTAAACATGTTTTTGAAAATGCATGACCACTGTATCTTGAAAATGGCTTAACCAAAAAAAAGTGATTTTCAATTACTTTTTCTAGACATTCAAAACTGGTTTTTTACATAGGATTTTTAAAAAGGATGCTCCGTTTTTTGTCCGCAACCAAAAAATAAACAAAATTTTTGATAAAAAAATTGATATTTGACTAACTGTTATTTTGTTCAAATGCAATATTTTGGAAAACAGCTACGTCAAATATTATATTTATGTTTCAACTTTATAAAGCTTATGTCGTTTTGTTTTTAGATGAATTTTGTGGAAGTGAATGATTATCGCAAATTATATTTTAAAACAAGCTTCACAAGAAAATGCCATTTTTTATTACTTTTTAATAAAATTTAAATGATAAAGAAAGAAAAATACATTCTTTACGGTAAAATAAATCCAACTTCTGTCTCTTTTCGTTTTTCTACAAAAAAATTCACAATATTATGATTTATTTTAATGCATCTAGGTACTTATGCTCCCCTTGAGCATTGATGACAATACTGCATTCTCCAATCAGTTAAAACGTCCTATATCAATATTTTGATAATCTTAACGAAATTATTTTCAAATCATTATCTAACTAAATTTTTACATACTTCGATAAAATCGTTCTTTCATTAATTAAAATATCAATAATATTAACGATATTAATTAATTATCCCTTGTAATGGGAGTTTTTTTTTCTTCAACTAGCTATTATACACTCATACGCACTGATACGCGTCGCTTGCACGAACACACGCATTGGCATACGCATCTGTAGTCAGTACACTACCAAGTTATTTTCAAGAATACACGTGGATTTTTCCCTGAGACTGATTATAACGATTGAAATCTCTGTGCTGCACATGGCGTTAAAATAAACGCATTTTACAGCATTCTAAGCATCCTAAACGAAACCGAACCTATCTGGCCGCATTCTTTTTTTCTCATCTCATAACATTCCTACGCATATGCTAATATCTTCGTTCGTCCAAAAATCAATACAGGAACGTCGCGAGACAATAAGTACAATCGATATATTTTCCCCGAATTGGTTCCGTCCAAGTTTAAAATAATTCCTCACCTCTCTTATAATATAAAATTTGCATTCCTAAATTGCTTTAATCAAATACATAGCATCGCTTTGATGATCGAAACTCGCTGATTTATCTCTTCTTTAATTTCTCAAAATTCTATGCATCAAATTAGTTACAATAAAATTAACAAAATTTTATTATTAGATATTTTTCCATTTGACTCTTTCTTTATTTATTACATTTTGCATTTTCTTGTACTCTATACAAAGTTCTCTTCTTAATTTTAGAGGTTTTTTTTCTTAGCGAGTCTTCAATCGCCGATACGACGCGTTAACATTATCTTGGCATAATTACAAAAACAGAAATAATTTGAAGACAAAGTGTAAAAAACGGATATATTATTGCACAGTGAGCGTTTTCAAACGGTTTTTTTGGCCGCTTTAGTCCTTCAAAGTAATTACCTATCTTTTTTAAACTCTTAGAAATAATCATATATTTACAATTAGACCATCAACGAAACAAAAATGTTTATTTCGCGAATTGCACTTCCCATATTACAAAAATTGAGCCATTGACACCTGCTGAATCTATGTTTTATTCAAATTAAAATTAATTGCTACACACAATGGAAGCTGTACAAAAACAAAGAACTTGTATAAATTAAAAGTTGATTTTTTTGTGTATTATGTACACACAGCTCCATATAATACGTATATTTGTGTATATATATTATGTACTTATATACATATTGTAATGTATATATAATATATATAATGTATATATAACATATACATATATACATAAATATACATACAAATACAACTGTACAGTTATGCAACACAGAATATTAAAAATAATGAAATACTAAAAATAGAACTAGACAACAGATATGCACCTTTAATATGTATGACGGTGTCTTCTTAATGGATCAAATATTCTGAACTCAATGAATTGAAATTCAACTCATTTAGCATTTCAAGCACCTATTCGAATGGTCAATTAACACATTTCATAAATATAACTCACACGGCATATAATATACAAAACTCTTTTATAACATAAGGAAAAAACAAAGACTAAACTGTGGTAACGTTATCGTTTGCGATAGTAATTATGTTACACTCTCTTAACGTCGACTCTTCCAATGACGCGTTCGGTAATAGTTCAAAGAGGAAAACTAATATTCGCACACGGGCGCGCATTTTAATTCTACAAATCTCGGAGAGAAGTCCCTTAAAAACAGAGAAACTTCTTGAAGCCACGTACGAGATAAAAATATATCTGGTATGACAGCTACGTTTTCTCGCACTCTTAATATAATTATTACTATTTATGTTATTATTATTTTTATTATTACTATTCCGAGACTTGGTTCAACGATTGAGAAAAATCTACTCTCAAAGAATTCGTTTTCCCGTCGCCTTAATCACTCACAAAACAACATGTCTCCCTCTTTTCATTCGCTTATAAACGTTACATTAACAAACTTCTGATTATTTGTTCAGTCCTTAAGAGAATTAATAAAATATTCTCATTCTATGGATATATTACGTATATATATATATATATATCCCAATTCAATACTGCTATATAATGTCACAGGTAGTTGTTTCCCCACTCTTAGCTGCGCATTAAATAGTAGATAGTTTTGTTTAAAATTGCATTTGCACAGCTATGTGCTTCGAAGTTAATTTAATTGCGCGTTACGCTCCCGGCATAATATCGGGATTACCGATCGGGAATACCGATTTTCTTTATTTCGATTGACAAATTCATCACTTGAATGAAGGAACGGAACCGATTATATGTGCGTATCTCTTATCACTTTAGTCAAGCTCCATTTCGTTATATTCTGCACTGTAAGAGATCGAGAGGAGTAAAGTATCGGTTCGATTTACCTTCGAAACATAAGATAAATCGAGAAGTCAGTCTTTAGACACGTAAAAGCACCGATCTTCATTGTTGTATCGATCAGTCTTTCTTTCTTCAGAGACGAGTTTTCCAGACAAACAAATTTGCATCAGATTTTAAGATTATTTTCATAACAGTAACCTGATCATTTTTCTCGATGCTTCATAAAATAATCAAAATGATCTATTCTTATAATATTATTCATTGTTCAGCAATATAATTCTTAAAAATCGCTATATTTTTATATAATTTTAATTATATTTTGATAGGGCATCGGTTAAAGAATAAATCGCTCAATCCGCAGAATTTTTGTTACGTGTTTCTTGTCGTTTTCTTCCATGTTGCCGCTCGCGTTTTACAGCTTTGCCTTCAACTTTTTTCTGATGTTCCTTGGCTGAAATCGAAGTTGATGGTTTCGATATCTGGGGAGATGATCGCCCCAGAGAAGCCTCTTGTCACCTAAGGCTGATTAGCACTTTCTCTACGTTCAACAGAGATTTCACTTTGTCGTTGTACTTGATAAGAATGACCTTGGAACCACGCACATTAATCCTTTCGCCGCCGCTCAATAGGTGACAACAACGAGATTGTTCCAAAAAATCTGGCAATTTTAGCTCACGCATCACCTCACGATGCGCGATTGCAGGCGGTCCAGAATGTGCTTTCGGATTAATTTGACGGAGAAGAGCATCGCGACTCTTTATCTTCAAAATCGCCATAAGATCTTGAAGCAGCACCCATTTGTCGGGATCATTGTTCAAGGTGAACAAGACAGGCAAGTTGATGTCGCTTACTTCCATTTCGATATCATCTAGTTCATCTGATTCAGGATTGTCCGATGGAACATCATCGAGAGGATTGTAGCCCGTCTCTTCTGGATCTAAAAAGAATTCCATAGAAGATTAAAAATATATATTTGAAACACACACACACACGCGCGCGCGCGCGTGTGTGTGTGTGTGTGTGTGTATATATATATGATACAAAACTTTTAAGAATTCTGAAAAATTTGTGCTAACAATAACGTACCAAAAATTGAACATGGACCAGCGAATGACCATGGCACAGTGGTACGACCTTGGATATCAGCCAGGTGCTGTTCTAGAATGGCATTAGCATCGGTATCAACAGCTAACATCAAAGGCGTTTGTCCGGAATAAGTAGCCAATAATGGATCGGCACCGTATGACAATAGCAATCGCACAAGTTCTGTAGCACCATTCTCCGCCGCTTCATGAAGTGGTCTAATAATATATATATATGTATGTAACTCTCTATCAATCATCATAATCTATAACCGCCTACATTTATCAAGTTACTCGTCGATTTGACATAAGAAAAGTTATAAAAAATTTAACGAAAGTATTTACCTGATACCACCATTAGCACTCTCGCTTACGTTCGCACCGTAAGCCAATAAGAGTTTTGCGATCTCCAGATGACCCTTGGAGCACGCCTCATGAAGTGGTGTATATCCCGCGTTATCTTTAGGACTCGGCGCACTATTGAGCTTCTCCAGACAATAAGCAGTCACGTCCTGCGGCGGAATATAAGTAGATTAGATCGTAATTCGCGCAAATAGTTAATTTTGTCGCATGACGTAGCAACGTAATCATTATCTTACCGTGTAACCGAGACGGGCAGCGCGGTGTAATATGGTTTCCCCGACGCCCTTCTTGATAACCCACGTTCTAATCTCAGACTGAATATCGGCTACGCACTCCGGGCTTGGTTTGTTAGCTTGACTTTGCTGTAAAGTGAGATATCGCATTTCAAAATAATATTAAAAAAATAACATATAAAAAATCTTAAAGAGATGGAAGCCAACGAATTAGATAAAAATATACGTAAAAATGTGTAATATATACATACTCTCTTCCTTTCCTTTGGCAATGCCTCGTCTTTTTTTAATGGCTTCTTCTTCTTACGAATATAATCAAATCCAGAACGGAATTTTCGTCGGCCAGGTCGAAGTTTCAACTTCTTTTTATGACGAGTCTCCAAATCGTTCTTATCATCTTCTATCTCGTTAGTTTCCTCTTCTCTGATGTCGTTTGTCTCTTCTTGCTCTATCTCAGTCTTAATACGATGTAGTTTCTTATTAGCAAGTGATTTGAGGAGATCCTTTCGCCTCTCAACAGTTAATAGATGACGTTTCGAATTCGCAATAGCTTTGTGACTTCGCAGTATACCAGCGTTCCTCAAACGAGACACCACTTTTTGTTTTAATGTTCGTACCTTGCCTAATGCATTCTCCGGCGTTTCATTCTGCGAATCGTCATCTTGCGATGTGTCATCGCGATTCTGCATCGGCGGGGCTGACGCAGGCCTATCCTCGCCGAACACTTCACGAATAGTAGTTTCCTTCTTCAAGACTTTCGTCTCCGTTCTGGTTCTACTCTTCAATACTAGAGTGGAGAATTCATTGGGCAATGTGTGATTGTTCTTGAATGCGTCACGGAAATTATTCACCGTCTCTTTGCGGAAATAACCGAGGAGGACGGAATTGGTAACTTTAATCGGGTTTCTATTATTCTTCAATGCAATCTTGTTTTTAGGGCTCTTTGATGTTTCGGACGACAGAAGCGGTGCAAGACTTGGAGTTGGTAAAAGTTCCGGTTCGTTACTACTTTTATTAACGTTACTGCTCTTATTACTTTTCAGATTATGTTTCTTTTTTGAATCTTTCTGACTACCACCGACTTTCTGCGCGAGAACATCGACAATAGAATTGTTATCCGATCGGAAATGTTTCATCATTGCCTTCGGAGGACAAGAAACTGTTGTTGATGAAGTCGCCTCTTCGTCATCAATCTTACTGCCAAGTCCCATAATGCTGAAACTGTAATTAGATTCCATGTCACTGTCTCTCTTATTACGGCTGAGACACACGTCGGAACTATCCATCGAGACAGACAATGCCGGCGAACCAGGATCTAAATCTGGCAATGACGTGGATAGTCGGTGAAAACGCGATGGTTTTGACACTGTAATCAATCTGGGTGGCATTCTTAGAGATTTTTTGTAAACGTAAACCTCCTCTTCCCAACCAGGTCTAAAATCACTACCGTCACCGAATAACGGTTTTGGCTTCGCTTTTTGAGACGCTCCACCTTTAGGAGGCGACAATTTGGATTCCTTCTCTGTTTTTGCCTTATGAGGAGTAGTGTCTCTCGAACGAAGCTTCATACCTTCAGATACATTAGCTATAGATCGTTTCCTAGCTCGAAGTCTGTCAGCAACTGAAGAACCATGACCAAATATGGTACTAGCATCACTGTCCTCGCTCGAGGATTCGCTACCACTGGAAGATTCAAGCTTAATTCTACGAATTCGTCTTCTTCGGCATATCACTTCCTCATCACAATCACTATCTTCCTTCTTCACTTCCTGTCTTGTTCTTTTAATTAACGGTACCTCGTCTGAATCATCGCTTGAGTGTTTATCGTCTTCCTTCCTCAATCCGGGCTCTGTCTTAATCTTAACGTCCTTGAAAATCGAATTTGTATCATCTTTATTAGATGGATCCTTATTAAATATCCCCTTCTTGATGTCTTCGGGCTTGATTCGAGAATGCGATGCATTGGTATCCGATTCCTTGTCGCTATCGTTAACTGCGTCTTCAAGTTTCGATGTTGCGATACCACTCACTTTTTTTCTACGTCCACGTTTCTTTACGGCATCGCCCGCGCGTAATTGCTCCATAAACTTATCACAGGCGTTACTCCAGAATGGATCCATGTCGTTAATTTTATCGTTCTCCTGCAAACAAAGATTATATCTATTAATAAATTATAATTATAATGTAAGTAAAAACGCACGATGACTAGAATTTTTAAAGACAAAAAGAAAGAATTTAAACATATATTTTATACAATATTATAGCAGTAAGTATAAAGTTTAATAAAAAAAGCTATGAAGGGGGGAAATCATGTGAAAAAATCGTATTATACGATATACCGTGCATGGCGATTTTTACTGAAAACTATCGAACAAAGAATTTGTTTGAAATTTTGCGTTACGAACGAAATTTCGTTCACAAACGCATTCAAAATGTTGCAAAAAGCTTATGGCGATGATTGCAACATTTTAAATGCGTTTGTGAACGAAATTTCATTCGTAACGCAAAATTTCAAACAAATTCTTTGCTCGATAAATATCGCCGCACACACAAATCACTGACATAAACAATTGTCATTCTCAAACGGCTTGAAGGTACGCCATGATTTTTTTACCAAATGTGAAGAACATAAGTACTAACTTAGCTAAAATGGATTTGATTTACAGATTTCCCGCAATTTTTAAAAAATAAAGTTCGAATACTTTTTGATCACAGTAGTATTATAAATATTATCTTTTCCATTTGCTCCCAATATACATATATTAGGTGTTGGAATTAATTCGTAGCGTTTTTTAATGAAAGAATGTTATTTATTTCACATGAGCATTAAAAAATACATTAATGAAAGTACTTCCCATCACTTGTAAAACGCTACGAATTAATTCCAACATCTAATATATACATACAGGAATGGCAAATAACTTGTAACGTCGTTACTTTTGCTTACTTCGTTATAATAACGATTTAGTAATGATAATGCGAACTTTTTATAACGTTAACGATAATACCAAGATTGGAATAGTTATTCGTTACTTATAAGGAGTTGAAAAAATCGCACACACAGAAAACTCATTAATGAAAAAGTAACGCGTTACTTGTATCTCGTTACTTTTATTTTTTCAATAAATATCGTGTAATGATGACGAGTTACTTTTTAAAAATGACTTTCCTAACTTTAGCATAATCTTAACGTTTAGTTAGTTAAGAATTACATAAAAAAATTGTAAAATCATTACTAAATTGTTATTATAAAAAATAACGTATAAAAATGACAATGTTATTTATCAACTTAAATACATATATGATCTTCATATAACATACAAAAATAAAAACGTTTAATAAAAGTGTAAAAATATTTTTGTTCCTTTCTTAAACGAACAATGTAAATTATAATACAATATGACAAAAATCGATTTTTTTTCTTCTCATGAAAAAATCAAAGAGATTTTAAAAGCAGATGTAAAAAAAATACCTGTGTCTCGACGTTTTACGAGATCAAGTCGTTTTTTAAGTATCATCAAATGTCTTTTTATAATACTGTACAGCACAGATTTTCTCCCATAAAAAATTCAAAGAGATTCTAAAAGTAGATGTTAGGAATTATATATTTCGTATCTCGGTACTGACTTACTGGTTTGATAGCCATCGAAAATTTTCTGGGCAATAAAAAAGCCGACAATTACAAAAAGAAATTGTTGCTGAAATGATTTCGGCTTTTCATGCAATGAAAGTTAAAGTTGTCACTCAAAAACTTTCTTCACAATCATTTGGATTTTTTTCTACCAAATTTGGGTGAATTCAGTAATGAACATGATGAACGCTTTCACCAAGACATTGCGATCATTGAGAAACGCTTCAAAGGAAGACATGCTTGGTGAATACTGTTGGAGTATTGTTTCATGATACAAAACCGGTATTATACAAACGGTAAATCAAACGATTCTTATAATAATTATAATTATATTATTAATTATTATACAAAAATTTGAAAAAATATGAAAAAAAAAGTATTTCTCAGTTGTTTTTTTGTATTCGGACTCATCGCATAATTTCACATGCAAAAACGTCAATTATTTATTTTAAAAAATTATTATATAATTTAAAACAATTGTAAAAAGTCAATATGAAGCAAATACGATGGATGGCTGTATAAAAAACGTTAACAACTTGAGCTAGTAAAACGCCGAGACACGGGCATATTTTTTTACATCTACTTTTAGAATCTCTTCGATTTTTTCACAGGAGAGAATGTGTGTTGTAGTGTATATCTTAATATAAATAGTGAATAAATGAGATATACAGATGGTATAGATACCACTTTAAAATAATTCATTGAATTTATCGCGCGTATATCTATATATATATATATATATTGTATGTATTAAAGAAAAATTATTCGTGAAGGAGAAAGAACAGTTAATGTGTTACTGACACGAATGAAATCAATTATTACTAACTAAAAATCTCTCAAATTTCAGTCACATAAATAGAATAATTCGTTTATATCCTTCTTCATTTTAAATTTCTTTTTATCCATTCCTGCACTGTACTTTACCTTTAGCTCTATCTTCACGAGATCCGTAGAAGATGCCATATTCATACATACAGCATCATTGAGAGGTATCGGAGGTTGCACTTTGGATAACTGCTTTCTATCTCTTCTCATTTCCTCCAAGGTTTGTCGCTCGAGAACTGGCATCTCGCTTTCGGAGTCACTCTCCCGGAAATCAAAGACTGATGTTTCGGAAGAACTCCTACATCCGCTCGCTCTAGCCGGGACTGTGGACGCGACCGTGGCGGCAACAGGCACGGTTACCGGTATGTTTTCCTCATCGGTTCTCGAAAACAAACGTCTTCTGGGCGGCAAAGAGACCGTTTTCTCGCGTGTTAATTTCGGTGGGCTACCTGCGGACGAACCAGACTGTGGTGTCGACGTCGAAGCCGCACTATCGATTTCTGTGTGCATAATATAAAAATTATATGCATACCTCAAAGATAATATTAATTGTAGCACAATCGACTAATTGAATAAACAGCACAATTATTATGCAAACTATGATCGAGACGAGACGAATAGATCAAATTGACATGAAAATATCATTAAAATAATATCTATAATATTTAACTACTAATCTTTTACGCTAGATAACACTAAATTACCTCTCGGCGTCGATGACACATCTTGAGGAGGTATGGAAGATGTTTTCGTTGTAAATTGGCCGGTCCCGACCTAAATGAAAGGTAATAAATTATGAAATCGGTATAATTAACATAATTGTGCAAATCAATTAAAATTAAGTAGAGACAACCACTCACTTGTTTCAGTTCCGCCTTCGTCCTGATCTTCGCAGCTAAGATAGCGGCAAGACCGTCGTCCTTGTCACGATGGATTTGGTTCTCGGCGCCACGTGGTCCCGCGAGGGAGGCTTCCTTGCCGGGTAGCGTGGCAGATGCGTTCACTCTTGAGGCATACATGCTACGTGGCACTTCCTGAGTGATCGAGTCTATTGCTCGTGGAACGTGCAACTTGTAATGTGGCGGTGTGTTGCTGTTACGCTCGAGCAAACTCGCCGCCGTGAATGGTGACAGATTGTGCCTGCCGATGCTCTTGGGCTCGACTGGTGCGACGACCTGAGGGAATTTCACGGAAATTATCAGAAAGACGTCATATAGACGTCGAGCGTCTGGAAATCAGACAAAGACATAAATAGAAATACTAAGTGAAATCGTCGTATGTTTTATTTCCAGCTACAATTCACATTATTTGATATTTTGATTTTATGCGCAAAGATTGGTGAGTTATCGATAACAAAAAAAAACTTGCAATTTCTTACCTTATTCTGGAAGCTCTGTTGACTATGATTAACCAAAATAGGCTGCTGACTATTGAGCTGTTCATCCCTTTGTTGCTTGTTTTCCAAGCTGTTCCTCAGCAGGTTGAGCACCCTCTTGTCGGCACCAGTATTGCTAGGTTGATCTATCGATTGGCCACTGGACATCCCGCTCGAGGGACATGCCATCTTCTGAATTGACTGGCGATAATTTGGGTAGGTAAGTTGTGCACTGCTCAATTGTTGCGGTAATGGATGTACACTCGCGGATTTCGAAATAACTGGATGATTGTACGATGACGACGAACTGCGTATGATTTTGGACTCCGGATAGGTCCTTTTATCACAGTATATCGATTGATATCTGGATTCTGGCGTCGAATAACTACCATTGTCGGTTCTATGATCGCCAGATGATGTCGTCAAAGCTCCATTTGGCAGAGGAACCGACAAATTCATCTCTTGCCGTTTTTGTTGTTCGTTCTGCGCACCTGTAGTCGATAGTTTCGACTCAATAATTTGTTTATCAGTACTCGGTACTCGCCAAGCAGCTCTGGACTGTTTGTTAGGATTCCCTATACTATAAATTGCCTCTCCAGTTCTTTTGAGTGACCGTTCGCGCTGAGGAAATTGCTGATCGAACTTTGCCCTACTGTCCGCTAAATAATAGCTCGAGTCGGGTGGGTAATCTTGTGCGGGCAATGTGGGCGGACCAAGTCGCGGAGATGAATCCATCATCGAGTGATACTTGGAAAACCTCGAGGATACAGAATCATTTGTTTGGAGGTACGATGAAGACGCAGACGTCGATGATGATGAGGATGACGGTGGCGGTGGTATCGTCAGACCGTCGTACGGCGACGTGGGCAGTGGACGTTTCTTGAACGTGGACATATGAGGCAGTGGAGAGGTGTTGGTGTGATGGGATGAGAGAGACTGGGCGGATGGAACGTAAAGCTGTTGCGGATGCTGCGGAGTACTTCTGCGAAGAGAACTGTCGTGGTGCGGCTGACGTAGCGGCGTCGAAGTAAAATCTGGCAGAAAGTCGACTTTGGGCGCACACACCGTTTGAGGCGTCGATGCCCGAACGCAGGTCACTTGCATGGAATTTCTCGAACTGTTACTCGAAGGCCTATCATACGACGACGCGTATGACGGTTGTACTGGTGCCGATTGATGCATGACAGCCGGAGGTGGCATCGGCCTGTTCACATTGTTCCTAGATGTACTCAGATTTGAGCTACTGACATGTTTATCGATGCTGACAGTCTCAAGATCATCCTGCGCCGTAGAATCAGCCGATGTCTTAACTGTTTTTACAGACAAGTCCAGAGGAGATTCCCTCTTCCGAACTGCATTACTCGGCGACGGAGAACTTGCCATAGTGGCGACCGAAGTTGCTTGACTACTACCGGATGACGCTGGATTCTGATAAGGATGTTCTTTATAGGCATAGCCCTCAGTCGTTATTCGTGTCGGTGGTTGATGATATGACGATGATCCCGCTGACCGATCCGATTCGTCGGAAGACTGATACGCGTGGATCGATGGAACGGAAGACCTCGCACCACCTGAACCACTATGACTACTGATAGTCGTTACTGTAGTGCTATTAGCGGAATTGTTACCATGATGACTGGGCGCTATTGTGGTGGCATACGTCGATGATGGGTAGCTTTGTTGGCCAGTATATCGCGAACCGTACGTCATGTTCGTCACAGTGGTTGTTCTACCATTCACCGGTATCGCATGGTTTATAGCCGAGACCGGAGTCATTGGATACTCGGCAAGCCTCTGAGGAGGTATCGTTATAGACGAAGGCGGCATCACGACGGACGGGACTTTGTTGGTTGCATTCGTCGAATGTATTCGTTGTCGTACTGTTGTTTGCGCCGATTTTCCCAATGGTTCTCGCCTGTTGGAATGATAAGACGAAAGAGCGGCGATAGGCGGCAGGTTATGCGTGTTACCACTCCTCTGCGTGGGTGACCGATGCGTACCATAAGGTATCGTCGTAACGTCAATCGCCCCTCTCTTCGTAGCATCCGCGCCGTTATACGTCGCATGCTTACTGACATTTTGCTGATAGTTACCTAGATTGTTGTTACCGGGAGTATTAGGGTATACCGTCTGCGGTACCAGCATCTGCTGCATACTGTAAGACTGATTGTGAGACCGACTTGGCTGAGAGTAGTAGTTATTCCCTTGAGACTCCGGTTGTGGGTTCTTCTGGAAGGAATGGTACGAAGACTGGGACGGTGGCGGCGGTGCGTAAGGCAACCCCATCGCCGCGTCACGAACCGCCGCCACGTAATTCGTTTGATAGTGTTGCGAAGTGACCGGTGGCAGATTGTACGATTGTGATGTCGACCTTGACGAAGCCGACGACTGCTGCTGCTGTTGCTGCTGCGGTGGCGGTGGCGGAGGCGGTGGTGGTGGATAAGTCGGCGAATGTGGTTGGAAGCTGTTGTGCGGCGAGGGTGTATGATGAGGAGATGGGGAGGCATGTGGATTGTGCAGGCTGGACACGTGGGGTGACTGCCGCTGTGGCGATGGAGTCGCGTGATGCGGCGACGGAGTAGCGTGACGTGGCGACGGTTCATGATGCGGTGACGGCGTCGTTCCTACGTGATATCCACTCGGGGGTGGTGGCATCTGTTGCTGCTGCGAATGATTCGCCGCCATGGCGACAGAGGAGGATGACGATGGAACACCGTGCGGTGGCAGCGGCACTATGCGGCCTCCATATGAGGAACCGTGCGAGTGTGGCGATGCATTTATACGACTAGGATGCTGTTGCTGCTGCTGCTGTTGCTGTAGAGACGACGATTGTTGATGATGTTGCTGCTGCTGCTGTTGCTGCTGTTGCTGTAGAGACGATGATTGTTGATGATGATGCTGCTGCTGCTGCTGCTGCTGCTGCTGCTGCTGCTGCTGCTGTTGCTGCTGCTGATGATAGTGTACCGAAGTGGCAGCGGACGGCAGATGCGGTGAAGGAATGTGACCCGGAAGATTCTGCGACTGCGATTGCAAAGGAATGTGATTGGAGGAGGAACTTCCTGGTCCAGGCTGACGCGGACTGACCGCCTGCGACGATGAAGAGCAAGCGGCAGTGGAAGAGTGCAACCCATCCGAATTATGAGACCTGTCATTGACGCTCGAAATGGAAGCGGTCAGACGATGGGCCTGCTGCTGATACTGGTTCGTGGGACGGTAACTCTGAGAGGATGAAGAGGAGGAACCAGATCCATATACCGAGGATCCATTGAGAGAACTCTGAGCAAGTGGCATGTTGTTGCCATAAGTACCAGGTATTCGTTGCTGTTCTGGCGGACAATGTCCTTGAGTAACGACATTGGGTGATGCTGTCGTATTATTCTGCTCTATTGGCGTCGGTCTTGTGCTCGGTTGTTGAACCATACTCGGAGGCTGCGCTACATTGGCGGACTGATAAATAGAACTCTGCGAATACGGAGCCGGTGCGCATTTCGTGATGTCTGGATGATGGTAGCGTGGGTAGTACTGAGTCCTCTGCGCAACAATCGGCTGCGATTGTCTATCGTTATTGGCAGCCTGATACGTTGAAGCAGAATGCGATGAGGAAGAGGCGAGCATCTCTGCCGCACTGAAGGACGTCCTGCTGACATTACTAAGTTGCTGGTACACTGGTCCAGGGGAATGTGGCGGTTGGGGTGGTTGCATCTGATGCAAATGCGATGACGAGTTCAACGTTGAAAGATGAGATTGATGATGGTGATGATTGTGATCGCTGGAGGACGAGGTGGTCGACGATGATGATGACGTTAGTGGCGGTCTCTGCGAAAAATTCGACGATGATGCGGCAGCGGAGGAGGAGGAGGAGGAGGAGAATTGATAATTCGAAGGCTGCATCTCGGTTAAAGTGATAGTGCCCGAGGAGGAGCTGGGCTCCATGGCGGAGCCTTCGTCGCCTGGCCTCGTATCCGGGACTTCGACCCTAGTCGGCTGCGGCGCATATGGCTCCACGTGTGGATTCCAGAAGCTAGATCCGGCAGTCGCATTGCTACTCTCCACGGACGACGAAGGTCTAACGTCGGCAGGGTAACGATTCGACTCCTGGACATTGCTATTGCTGCTGCTGCTATTGGCGGAAGTCGAAATTGACTGAGTTGATTGTGTCGGCTGCGACGGTGCATCATGATCATGCGTTGTCGCCGACGTGGACGAGGCGGGATTCGTGGAGGATGTCGAGTGGAGATTGTGATCCACCGACGTGGCCGCGCCACTACCTGTACTCGGTACGGGCAGTCCCTGGAAGTACTGGCGAGCCCCCTCTAACACGTTCGTGAAGCTCACATCCATGTCACGCCAACTGCTAATCTGCAATGACAAAGCAATTACGGATTGAAAATTTCGTTGGATTGAAAATTAGCCGTGTTGTGCAATATAACTTTAAATCTATGTAGATAAGTACTATACTAGAAGCTAAATAAGAATGTGTACAATTTTGTCAAAATTTATCTTATCAATTTTTTTCAGAAGCAAATATGTCTTATTCTCATATAAAACGATTATACCGTGATGATTATTCATAAATTATTTTGTAAATTTCGTAAATTGATAAACAAAATTGTGTCATTCTCGTTTCGCAATAGAAAATTATTGTCAAAATTGATGGATCATGAACAAGGTTATCTTCTACGCAGAACTATAATCATCTACAGGAATTATTCACAACGAGCCATTTCGATTAGGGCTGATTGAGCTTAAATATAACATCAATAATATCGCATTCATTCTACTCAGAAATCAACATTCAGAATTAGTCAAAGACAAAGTCATCATTCACGTTGAATCATTGAGAAGATTCGTCAACTATGGTAAATTTAGGGTCAGGGTTATAAGAGCGCGGAGTTCCCCAAAGTCGAGTCCGAAGGGACACTTCTCTTGGGGATTACCGAAATGTTCACACGATACCGTCGACCAGGAACGGCCGGCAGGGGAGGAGAGAATGAGGTCGAAGCATTAATCTTCATTGTCTTGTATTTGTCCGTTACAAGAGGCAGACGTATTCCCCTCCCGCTCCCTTCGTCCTCGATCTCGACCAGGCAACTTCGATCTCGTATTATTAATCTCGTAGCATTATGAAAGATAAAGATCTTGCGTGGCAACCTGCCGAAGGGACGGCAAAGTTGGCAAGAGAACCTATCAGACTATTCGACATCGCGCGAACACACGTAAATTCATCTCTAATGAATTCAAAAATTAATAAAAAAAAAAAGAGAGACTCTGTAATTAGATCTTACGTTGTCGAGGAGATCAAAATTAGCTATTTTTCGTACATATGAGTTTAACTATGATGCCTCGATGCATATAATAATTCGTCGTAATGTATATCGCTCTCTATTATCGAGCACGTAAAAAAAATCTTGATGTTTAACGCATTCTTGCTTTTTACCATAACCGATAATCGCTTTTTGTTTGGGGGAGAGGGAGACGACTTTCGAGAGAGGATGAGCTGTATCGCGTTCAGTAGTAGTTCCACAGGAGTTTCGGTTATCATAATAGAGCCGCAGAACTGCGCGCCCGTTATTACCATCACCATCATCGCGAGGCAAATAGCCTCTTCAGCGATCGGTGAGACGTCGAAGACCCCCGTCATCCTCCACTCGAGGAGTCAGCCGCCTGTAATATAGATCGCTATCGATCCGAGCTGGTCGATAGAGAGAGAGAGAGAGAGAGAGAGAGAGAGAGAGAGAGAGAGAGAAGAGGGGTGGTAAGCATATATGTGTTTGGTGTCGGTGTACGCGAGCGCTCGTTCGCGTCGTGGCTCATTGAGACGTGGAAAAAGGGACGCAGAAGTTAGATATCGGAAAGCTGTAAACGTATATAACGCGGGAAGCCGTACGTATTGGGACACGCGCCAACACCACTGTAACTTCCACTACCGCGCTCGAAATAACTGGCGACGGAGCGAGACAACGAAGCACGAATAATCGCGGATATCGATGCGAAGATCGGGTTCCACTCGAATATCGCTTAACCGTGACACTCAAAGCAACGCATAACTGTAATCTCGCTCGTACAATTGTTAAATCATTGACTGATGAAGAATTAAAGAATCATCCAAGTATCAATGGAACTTCCAAAAGACATGAAAAAGGTAAATTGTAACATTCCTCATGATGTAAACAACTTTACTTGTTGATGCAGTTTATCCTTTAATTTTTTACCTTTATGTGCCGCTGCAATATTGCGCTTCGTATAATTTATACGTATAATTTCGTTGGCATATTATATCATGTATAATATATGATATTAATTGAACTATTATACTATAATATATGATAATAGTTTGCATCCCTTTATAGGATTAGAACAATACTGTACGCATTTAGGGCTTTGCGGGAAACGCGTGTTATAATACGCGCAATATAATATGACTCGTACCAAAAACAAGTGAAATTAATCATCCTCATGGACACTACCGCAGATGACTCGGGAAAGTAGCGGGACTTCCTTCCTTCAACGAAATCATATATGTACTATTGACTAGAGTCGCAAAATACATAACACCGAGCTCTCACGTTCAGTGTAAATGTTAGGTAGGAATCAATATCGCGCACCCTTGCCGAGCAACCTGAAGGGCTGGTCTGGTCCCCTTCGCGCGCCAGTCAAAGACCCCCTCGCCCACCTCTTGTCCCGTCTCGTCCCACCGTCTCCATTCCGTCCCGTTCTCCATTACATTCTGTCCCGTTACCAGGCACACACTCTCATACGTAATCCCACTCGTACGTGCATGGGGAATAGGAGAACGATCATGTGTATGTGTACATGCGGGTGACGGAGAGACGGTTTGGTTGGAATTCTCACGATTTCAAGCATGGCGAGGCCACTCGATAAGGCTACACCGTGAGGTAATAAATATCCGGTGCTAAAGCAGTGGATGCGCGTTTCGAGGGTTCAAGGCGAGTTCCGGAGCGATTTCGAGGCCGCATTTATGCTCGAGTCGTTTTAAAACGAAGAGTCCACCCGTTGCCGCCCGATAAGATCCGCAACAAATGGCGCCCGGTCTTTTCCTCTCTTTTTCTCTTTGACGCGAGAGTGGTAAAATTATGTGGCATACGCGAGGTAACCAGTCTCTATAAATATCACGACTCGCGACGGGAAATGATCGATCATCAGCGATATCCGCGATCCCGGCGCTTAAAACGTTTCCTACGGGAATATCATTTACGGTTGACCTAACGCGCGATTCTCGATAATGAGGATATATTCACTGTTCATGAGCGCACATGTTAAATATACAATATTAATTAATTTAAATGATATTACAATCGATTATAAAGCATGCTAATTATAGTAGCTATGATTAATATTATTATATAAACAGATAAAATTATCTATTTCCGTGTCACAAGATCAAGCTGTAATAATTACAAGCATGATATATTGTGACAACGAACTATCATTTCGTTTGATAATTCTGTTTTTATCGCAACAAGATATCACGTTCATGCGAATTTATCTGTCATTATTACATCGATTGACCTCACGTCAAAGGGAGAAAGCGGATGCGCTTGCCTAGACGCTGGCGAGTTCGTGAAACGGGGCACCTGAGTCGCGGGGATAGAATGACGCACAAAGGTCCAGAGTTTGCCGGTGGTTTGCAGGTTGACCGTAGATTCGATGTCGAGATAATCCGCTGGCGCTCGATTAAAAGCCGCGCAGCAGGGCGGAACGTGGCGGAAGTACAGAGAGGAGAGCCCGAGCAAAAGGCGAGAGAGACGGAGAATAATGCCTTAAGCCGAGTTAAGCCGCGGCTTAAACGACGGCCACGACACCGCAAGCGTCTCTACCTCTCGCTTAGCCTCCAGCAAGACTAACGAAATCGTTCATGACATCGCGAACTTGTCTCAATCGGTGCGATTAGTTCAAAACCTGATCCAAATCGCTTCGCCCGTTTTCGACTGAATCTTGAATTTTATTTAGTTATCCTAAATTGTGTGTGTGTGTGTGTGTGTGTGTTGTGTGTGTGGAAAACTGCGAGTTTCGGATCAGAAATATAATGGGCTTTCTACAATAAATCATTACCTAAATCTAAGTCTACCTGTAAGAAAGTGACCAATCCAAGTCGAATGTGATAAGAATAATCAATATTCTATAATTGATCAATTTCTTATGACAAGACTTAAACTTAGGCTTATTATAGGAAACTCAAATAACATGAATATTGTATATTATATCATTCCATTTTTTAATATTATATACTTACATAAAAACTATACAAATATACAAGCACACAAGCATACAGATCAATTAATCTAACCTTTGTGAACTGTCAAAACATTTTTTCAGCTGACAGCTTACTCTCAGTATGAAATGAACAAAGAGAGAGAACCAATCAGAATCGTGGAAAAGAAGTAACAATGAACTGACTATCAATTTAACACGCAAATTTTATTATAAGGAAGACTCCTCGCAGTACGAAGTGAACACAAAGAGAGAAAACCAATGAAAATCGTGGAAAAGAGGCAACAATGAATTGACTATCAATTTAACACGCAAATTTTATTATAGGGAAAATAGGAAAGATGGAATTAAAAAATTAATATTTAACTAACCTTGAGCTATAAAGAACAGGATCGTGCTTTTACGTCTTGCACCTTTAATAACATTTATCGAAACGCTGTGAAAACAAAAAGTATAGAGCTACCTCACTACGCGTTAACCGATAAAAATTTTATGAGCATGGTTCAACTCGTTCTAAGTTTACGATTATGACGCAACGTACGCGTATTATCGCAATAACTTCCGATTCCGTTTACGAGAGAGGGTCTGCGAAATTCCAGGATACGCTAACTCTCGCCATCTCGAGTGGAATTATGACGACCGACATGGTCAGCCATTCCTTCCCGAATAATTGCTCTTCTCCCTCGAAAGAGGAAAGAAGAGGATGAAAACGAGAGAAAAACGAAGATTTATTCTAGAATTAAATACCTCGAACAAATACACCCTCGACTCGCCAGCGATCCCTTTTTCTTTCCGATTCATCCCTTGACCTCGTTTCCCCGGATCATGCTTTCCGACTTCATTGACCCGTTAAGCCGATTTAAAATGCTCCGCCTTTAACCCCTCGATGACCGTGTTTTACATCTCACTCTCGTCTCGCTGGCCATAAAGAATTTAATCTCTTTATTTCCAGGTCTTGATGTAAATGGAGAAAATAACGAGATGTTTTTATATCAAACATATCAAAGTCCTTCATTAAATAATTTGCAATGTTTTTCACGGTATGCGTATTAATCATAAATGTTTAGCTAGTCGTTAACATTTTCTTTCAACTAACACAATAAAATTATTAAATAAAATATATAGAATCCATAGTCAATCTTTTTTCTTTTTATAAAAATTTACCTTTGATTTCAGGTCATTTTACTTATTAAAAAAAAAAAAAAATTCATAGTTCAATGCCAGAAATTTTCACGACCCGCGAATCTGTCAACGTTTCGTAACTCTTCACGATTACATCGTTCGCGGCGCAAGATGGATAATGTAACAAAGAATGATTATGTTCCAAGGCACAGGCGCAACGTCTCGGCCGAGTATTCAAGCAGCAAGACGTAACGAGGTCAAGGAAGCTAAAGGGGAGCTACGAGACGTAACTCACAACGGAGCCACGAGCGTCATAAGGAAGGCCGGAAACAAAAAGCATTATGCCTCTGTCCCCCTTTGGAGTTTCGGATAGCAACAAAGAGAGGCAAAGAAAAGAAAAGAAAAGAGATTGGTTCGATCCGACTTTTCGGGAAATCATAAATTACTATATGTGTATTAAACAACCATCAGTTCCATCTTCCTTTTCTATTACTATCTGAGCTTATCTCGATACGTGTCATATCGAAATCTTTGGTTCTCCATTGCGTTGCTTGGAGAAATCACGTGGATGTAATTGAACAGAAAAAGAGAACGCAATATCCGCAAGATTGTGCTGGGAAAGCGTAGCTCTTAGTACATCTTTCTAAGACAAAAAACAATTCTGCATGCGGTTTTCAATATTTTTCTAACGTGGAACTACGTAAGCATTGCATTACTACATCGTGAGCTGAAATCACACAGAAATTTGTAATGGAGGTTCAAATCAATGCGGAGAAAATTGCTAGTTGCTTAAATAGCTATTAGATAAAATTTACTTAGTGGAATCTATTGATCTATTGGTACTTCAATGCTATGTAGATCAAACAGATTCTTTTCTCGAAAGTGAGAATCTCAACACAGATTGTAATGACTCATAAGTTTTCAATCTGCAAATGCATTCATGCTTTGCGTGTGCAAATATGTGGTACATTCTCTTCGAAAGAACTTAAGAATGTTTAACGAGATATCGACCCCTACCAGCCGCGCGAGTATGTGAATTCCTCTTAACGAACTGGTATTCTGAAGAGGGTGTCCAAAGTGCAAAGTATGTGCTGAAGTTGTGTGCAAAAGAAAAAAACTATAAAAGTCTATCTAGAGTCTATTACGTTAATAAAATAAAAACAACAATTCTTATATCATTAAATAATTGAGCTTCTTTGTACATACATATCTTCTTATATGATATTCGTTTTACACACGCACAATTTTTAGTTATTCTTATAAATCCTTATCACACGAAAAAATATAAAATATTTGCATTATTATTAAGACTACGAGACGAAGCATCGTCCGAATACTTATTTAGTTTAAAAGAAACAGCTTTGATTTTCGAGTGTGTTGTTCACTACAAATAAATATAGTTCTAATTTTATATATTTGACTCAAGTTCTTATACGATATACGTATCTTCCTCCTCCCCCTTCCTCCCTCTCTCTCTCTATCCTACATGATTAAATATTCATCTTATGACATAAAGACAGACGGTGCAATATCTGCTCGAAACCACCTTGAAGGAAGTCTACCGATATCCTACATATCTTACAGATTTAAGATCAAGTTTATGACATATCGTTGTAAAAAACTTTGCCTACTTCTAAACACATAAATAATTTTCAAGACAGTGTTACCGATCTCGATTTCTAAAGCGACTGGCTGTGATATATTGCCAAAACAATAGTGTGCTTCTCCATAAATCTCTACAGTTAGCAACTCGTTATGTCTGCGCGTTAGCACTTCTCGAGTAATAACTGGTAGCTTCGATGCAGTCCAGTGCAGTTTGTTTAACGAGCTTCTCGTCCCCTGCCAATCGCGCGAACGTGCCCACGAATTCGCTCCAATAAGGGGAAAACGACGTGTTGAAGCCTATACGACGGAGCAATTGCATTCACGGTCCTTAACGGGTCGTTATTTAGCCAAGTGTAAATTTATCGAAGTGTAAATTCGCAGTACATGCGTAATGTCAAAAGAAAGAAGAAATATAAGAAGGGTTTGCTTCTCTGTAGGATACAAATTTGTCAGTCATATAAAGGGTTGTCACGGAGAACAAATTTTAAAATTCCCTGAACTTTTCCAGGTTTTCCAGATGAAAATGGAAAACTTTCCAACATAAAATATGTAAATTTTAACACATTTAAAGTCAATAGTTGTAGGAAAGCTAGTCTATATTATTAAAAACAAAGAAAAAAAGGCTTAATAGCATACTATTTTTGATGCAAATTCAAGTAAAAAAAAAATAAATTAGTATTGGAAAAGAGAATGCTGTTACAAAAAAGATTAAATAAAAATACTGAATAAAATATAAATTTTAATTAATAATATTTTATAATATTAAAATTGTTTAAAGTGTGCAAGTTTTGAACGTATTTCACTATAAACATCAGATATACAATATTAAAAAATTATAACAATTCTGGAATAGGATCAGTTTAAGGAAATTGTGAGCAAATTTCAAAATTTCAGATTTTTTTACATTTTCCCCTGATTTTTCTCGGTTTTCCCGGTTTTTCAATTGTCTGTGGCAACCCTGAATGAAATGCAAGAGATCCTCCCGGCCGAGGTAATATTTTTCGCAATAAGAATTAATTATTTACAGATTTTAATATGTTAATCAACATTATTAAGATCATTTCGAAAATGCGAATTGCATCAAATATTTGTTAAATTACTAGTCAATTTAACTCGTGATAATAGTTTAGTAGAGTTAGCTTTTTTTCAAAGACCGAAAAATCATTTCGGCGCGCGTTTCTGGGTCTACATACGTAGTATTAGGTGTTGGAATTAATTCGTAGCGTTTTTAATGAAAGAATGTTATTTATTTCACATGAGCATTAAAAAATACATTAATGAAAGTACTTCCCATCACTTGTAAAACGCTACGAATTAATTCCAACACCTAATATATAAATGCAAGAATCACGCAAGAATCATACAAGCATTTAAAATCCATGTAAGGCTTTGATTTCTATAGTTTGTGTTATCACATATACGGTCCTATAATATGTAATAATAGTAATATGTAATAAATAGTAATAGATTTGTAGATCATGATCGCGTATATCAATTTTAATTGTCATTAGTTTGTTTAATTATTAACTACTATTTATTCATAAACTTACTACAAAAACGTTACGGTATACGTGTAACATTTGATCGTTGAAATATAATGCCTTAGCGGCCAACGCGAGGATTTAAACGCGATCGAGTGCCAACGAGAGCTTTGTCAAAGCTCCAAGTAGCGCAAGGACATTCCGGAAGTTGGAGCGCACGAGCGAACGAGGTAGCACGTGTTGCACGTTCCGTTGAAATATTTTTCGGAATATTCCGAGGTATTTCGCTCTCGGCAGTGAATTCACACGGTTTTTCGGTTACTCGCAGTTTACAACTACGGTAATAATATGAATTTCGCGTGGTGCGCGTAACAAGACGGTCGGTCGCAATATCGCTACCTCAAAACGCCATAAAACTTCTTTATAGCTTTCCACATCGTGAAAATTTATTAGAAAACATGAAACACATCAGTAAGTTTTAATACTAATATTAGACGGTTAATTTAAGAAATATCTTATGCTGCATACAATTTTTTAAAGGATACATTATAGAGTTTCAAAAAAAATATTATAGTACTTTATACATTAACTAAAATCGTTGTCAATGTATCAAACTTTTACTATTTTTAAAAAGTTTGTTGAAAAGAATTTAAAAAATAACAAATTCTAGTAAGATAAAACCAATAAGTAATTAGCGCATAAAAACTGTTTGTAAAAAATAATGTATGTAAAATATATATATATAAATTCATTAAAAAAATATTATGCATAAAAATCCAGCTCGACTGAAAATGTCTTCATTAATATTTATTTATTTTATGTTAATTACATATATCGATCTATATTCATTTATCATTGAAATTCTATTTGCCTTTAAAACATATATTTCGCATAATATATCTACAATATTAAAGCAAGTATTTCGATTATAAATCTCAATCGAAACTCCATGAGAGATTCATAAAATTATAAAAGCGTAACATCGGATGGAACAATATTGTTGAAAGCAAACTTTCTCTGTTTTAAGTAACAATTCTGCTTCATCAAAGCGTGTTCAATTTTTTACGAAAACAGATGAAGGATGAAAAATTGCGAAACGTGGGAATTTATGAAAGAAAACTTCGGAAAAAAAAAAGAAAACGACGTTATGTCGGTCGTGATGTTACAAAGAGGAGACGAAAAATCCGCGCGAGTGTCGCACGTGTGCGCTTTGTTTCCGAAAAAACGGTCTGAAAAAAATCGTCCAAAAGTCGAGCGTGGAATTAAAAACGTCGCAAAAGCGACGAAAAAGCTGGCGCTTATGATTTTTTCATTCGCGAAGAGACTCAACGAAAAAAAAAGAAAAAAAGACAGAAAGAGATAGAGAAGTCCCACTTGGTATCAACCGTGCAACAGGATCATTCGAGTCTATGCAGGCTTATCATCGAATGGTTGATCCTACAAGGACGAGTTCACAGGCTGATTTCACCAAATTTTTGCCACCGTTTTCTCCCGGATACTCAGAAGCGCACGAAAGTACGAAGAATTATCGTCAGACGCGTGATAATTTCTACCTATCCATAATGCAGTGATCTATATCTATGTACCGGTACTTCGACGCAAGAGCAAGTTTTCCGTTCTCTTAAATGAAAATACAATAACAGTGCATTTTCATCAACGCAATTTATATTAACGACTAATCGGAAAAACGGGATTAATCTCGTAAACAAGAGAAATCCGAGCGGAAGATATTTTCAGTCGTGAATCGCTCGAACGAATAATTAAGTCCGCAATTCGCGACCTACTTGGCAAAAATCGAAGCGAAAGAAAAAGGAGCCCGGACAACAGCGAGCGTGAGAGATTCTCAAGGACTCGCGGATTGTCCGTTCTCGACGAAGCGACGAAGAAGCGATTCGACGACGGAACAGCAGCTGCAGAATTTCTTGCTAACGCCCGGAACAAGCTGTACCGTTATGAATAAAGGAGGTTGAGAGAGTCAGACGATCGAATACCGTGTGTCGACGTTCACGGTTCATGTTTTCTCATTCGCCACCTTTGGTAATTATTGCAATCGTCAAGGAATTTAATAGCTCATTTACTCACAGAAATGAGGAATCGTTCGATTTCCAAAACCGAACCTAGAAATTTGGAAAATTTCTTTCAGAGAGTTCTCGCATCTCTAATCTCGAAAATTAGATATACACGATCTAGAAAGTTCCCAGACTCGATTCTTTCCTAAACATACAAATAATATTTTTCCAACAACTATGGCACTTTTTAGTACCAACACTCAACTACTTGTGTGATTTTTTTATGACGTTGCAAGTAGTATGTTTCAAGAATTGTCTGGGTTTCGTTAGATTTTTTTCCCTTGTAAAAATTTTCTTAATGGAACAAAGGCTGTTGTTAAATTTTTATTTCAAAATTCAAATCTAGGGTTGATCTCGGGGGAAACAAAATCGATCAAAGTAAAGGCGACAAAATCCAAAATCAAGACGACATTGACCACTTTTTTGACGCAGATGGTATAATTTTTGAAATTTAAAATGCAAATGAAGGAAACGCGTTTTGATAACATTTAAATATCAAGGTGAATTGTCTTCGAAATTTGCCTTCAATGTGACGAAAGATGACTACTAAAAACTTTTTAAAAGAATATCCTGAGCATCGAGATCGAAGGGGAAGCACATTGAAATTTTGAGTTTTCATTAATAAAATTTATATCTCTATTTCTCGATTTTTCTTTAATTCATTTCGTTTCGAAACTTTTTAGACAGATCATGTATAAAATTGCAGATATTAATTTCAATATTTATCTAATTAATATCTATGTTGCTGTTTCCAATTTCGATGTCATCGTAATTTAGGATCTAATTACCAAAATATTTAACATTAAAATTTTTTAATTGCGACAGGTTGATGTATACGATTATTTCTGAACTTTTTAATAAGATGTATCGCTTCGTTTACTAAACACTACATTCCATGTACTTATAGTATATGACAATAGTGACATGATATAGATTTTTGCATTGCAATATTGTACGAGAACCAATTAATGTAAATAGGAAAAAAGGGAAAAGAAGATGAAAATAAAGGCGACGTGATAAGTGCGATACAAGTCGTCCATTCATTTGTAGCTCTCGTTGGAAAATTGCGGGTAGCCAAAGTAGGATAAAACGATCATGGAATTTCCGTGCAACGAGCTGCAGCATTGCAACTTGAGTGCAACGAACGACTCGGTATACAAATGTCACGGATTACAAATGACCATGGCTTCACTAGCAGAAAGCGTTGACCGCGTAACCTCGATAATAACGATCTCGAATTACTTGTCGCTGCAGCCGATCGCACGAGTTTTGTAGTTATTAAATAACCGCTTTTATCGCGACGATAATTTCAAACATTGCGCATCCTATTTATGCATAACGCGTAACATCATTTAATAACGCGTGCGCATTCTCTCACTAGTTGCAATCAAGTACATACATGAGTACTAATTATACATTGGATACTCCTTGATGCGACATTTAAAATAACTATAACTAACCTGTCTCATGAATATCTCTGTGCGCGAACGATTAAAAACTCGATGAAAATTTGCGTTGTCGAACATATCATCGCTTTATCATTATTAAAGTCTATTTTATATTGTAAAAAAACTTACGTAATTACCTCTCAAGATAAAAGAAGATAATAACATTTACATCTTTTAATCAACGCACGTTTCGCACTTCTCAATTTTAATCATGCGTTACGAGGGATGGTCACGATTTTTTATCATATTTAATGGCGTAAACATCAGCAAGCAGTGACATTGCCACCTCGAAATCTAGTTTGCACATTGCGCCAGCTCTCTCGCGCCCGCCCTTCCGTAACGACCGTTCCTTTTCCACGGCCTCGACCTCGCCCTCGTGAAAGACGGCAGCGGCGCGCGGAAACACGGAGAGCGGCTAAATGGAATTAAGGCGAAATGGAGCAACGTAAAACTCGGCTCCCGTAACGCGCGAGAAAGATAAAACGGGAGAACCCGTCTCTCATCGACGGTACGTGCGATGTTAACGAGTAACAGGATAAACCGTGTAGCGTGTATTGGCCGTTTAACTTCTTCGAGACTGCATTCAATTAAACGGGTCTGTATTCGAAATTATCGATCTCTTGCTTAAAAAAAAAAAAAAATCGCTTTCGAACTTATCATATGAGATAAGTTTGTATCAAAATTTTCAAAACAGCAACTTATAGCAATCCAGACATTTTGTAAAAATTTTATGAAAATATGCGTATGGCTAGTAAAACTTGTCAGAAGAATCGATGATTATCTCACATCTAATCATTCTAATTTAATGTACTATCTAAAGTTTTTAGAATGAATCTCACTCTGAAGAATAAAATCTCATTCTTGAAGATTAAAAATTAAACCACTCACCCACAGTTTTCAAAACTAACTCAATTTTCTCATTCCTTAAAATAAGATTCCACTCTAAAAGATTTAAAGAATAAAAAAATTGATCATAGTTGATTATTCTCCTCACATTCAACTACGTTAATCAGTTTTTACAGTTTAAGGATTCTACATCTATTCTAAATCAAGATTAATACAAAATAAGCGCGAGAGAAATTAAAGCAACATATTTTTTTTAAAAAAGAAAATTTTTTTAAATCTCGGACGCTCATAATTATCCCGGATGCTTTTGGAAAATCTCCCCGGATGTTCCCGGACGCTCTAAAAAAGACGACGTGAGATGCACGTGTACATATTTAAAATGTTTACCAGTAACGTTTTCAAAACATTTTGTATATATTATAGCGTGACAAGCGAGAATTTGCGGAAGAAGGCATTTAATGGGTTTACTATACAATGAAAAGCGATCAAAATGCGATGTTAGTGATGCATTAAAGCGACCAATCGATGGTATAACCATTCGAATATTCGCAGGTCAACATTCGCTGACTGCACAAACTTCGAAAAAGACCCGTTATGAAAAGAGAGAAAAAAAGGGGAGAGAGAGAGAGAGAGAGAGAGAGAGAGAGAGAGAGAGAGAGAGAGAGAGAATGTTCCAATATATGGAAAGCCAAGTGAATTTACGATTATTACGATCGAAACTGTGGGACAAATATTAGGTGCTCGAAAAATAATGGTTATATTTAGTAAAAGTAATGGCCATACTTGGCAATTTGCGATAACAAGAATTCAATTTATGAAACGAGTTAAAACGACGGAAAAGAAGCTTTTTAAGCACTTAAGCTACCGACAGAAAAAAAAAACTATTTATTAAAAGCATTTATCATTTAATAAATTAGAATTAACAAGTAATTAATTAAATATATTAAAAACTAAACGCATTAAAATCGAGCGAAAAAATTAAAGTCGTTACGCGACTACGGTCGAATCGATACTTCGATTACCGGCTCTTGGCCATTCGAGAGTTTCACTTTGCGCTTAATAAATCCTCGGCTATAGGCTTTACGCAAGTTCAACAAGTTTAACGCGTTAATTAGTGTGAAGCAATGTATGCATCGACATGCATGGAACCCGACAGCATTTATTTTCCTCTGTAAGCTCTCTAACTAATGATACACAATTCGCTGAAGCTCGACGATATCGAATCGGTTCGCAGTTGCGACACCGTTATTGTAGACCGCGCAACGATATTTCCTCTCCGACCAGCTGACGCGGCTCGGGTGAGGAATTCGCCATCTGCTTGAAAAAGCGACGACTCGCAGAAGTCGTCGGCCGGTCGGCCGGTCGGCCGATCGGCCACGAGGCGCTCGCGCGTTTATCTAATTTCCTGCCGTATATAACTGCTGACTGTACTCCCACGCGAAGAGACGCGTGGAAACGGCGCGCAAATATCGACCGCTCGGAATAATTAGATCCCAAGGCCGCTCTCGGCCGGCACAATGCCTTTCCCACTTGACACGCCGCCACGACTTCACTTTCCGCCGTTTCGACTCCGGCCAGAGCACTCGGATTCCCACTCACCGCAGCTCATATGAATGGAAGGCGCGAGATGCACGTGCGTCCGATACGAGGCATCCCGCTTACGCGAGGCAGATCGCGAGGAAGATAAAAGGTGAGCACAGTAGAGCCGCTCTCGAGCTCCTCATTCATATAGAATACATCACGTACGATACCTTCATTCCCCGAGTTCGCTGTACATCTAACTTTACTCGATACACTTTGTACTTCATTAATAAACTGGCGTGTTTATAATAACGCGCGCAACACGATTTATTATAAATAAATATACAAAATTAAATTAGATTACGATCGATCACGCTCACAAACTTCGTACGATAAATATTTTGGATGCATTCCGTTTTGCGCTTACAGCGTTTGCAAGCGTCATTTTTTCCTTGTTATATTATTATTGTTATGATATATGATAACAACGAGGATGAATCGATGTTTGCAGCGTGTGAAAATGGAACTCTTAGATATTCTCTAAATTCTTTGGAGTAGAATCTCATTTTAAAGAGTAAAAATTCGACCGCTCTTGAAAAAATGTTCTTGACAAAATTTTCAATCTTTAAAAGATGTCACTGTTTAAAGTAAGATTTTTAGAGTAAATATTATATCTGATTGTCCTTTTTCGTTACGAATTTACGGGTTACTTAAAAAAGTATATCTTGGAGTTAATAAAATCTTGTCGCAGATCTTTTGTCTCAGATCTATTTTAATAAAGATAATATTGCAGCGTTCGCAATGCAGCGGTGCGCAAAATGGCCTTGCACAAGAATTATCCTCCTTAATGTATGAATTCATTGTAATACAACACGTTAATGCGTAGTGATGCGGATTACCAGCGTAATCGTGGATCGCTGCTGAGAGATGTGTTGGAGCACGTAATTGACTTTCACCGCGAGCGCATGTAATTGCGAACCGCAGCGTACGAAGATCCGCGCAAA
Source organism: Acromyrmex echinatior (assembly GCF_024713525.1). Classification (NCBI taxonomy): domain Eukaryota; kingdom Metazoa; phylum Arthropoda; class Insecta; order Hymenoptera; family Formicidae; genus Acromyrmex; species Acromyrmex echinatior. Next base: position 8,052,816 of record NC_141854.1, read on the forward strand.
GTATTACAAGATTACGGATGAAGTTACGGAGGTTGTGCATCCGCGGATGTAAATATTTGAAAGGGGATTGTTTCCAACGTAGACACGAAGATCGAGATCCTCCGTTATAAAATTTCCGGAATGCTACTTTAAACGATAGCTTCATAAATTTCTCGCGACGTCGATGGCACGCGATATCCGCACCGAGAATAAAGAGACGGAAAATACGGAGATGAACTCGAACGTTTATGGAAGCGAGAAACGATCTCACGGTTGGATGAACGGCACGACGTTGCGACGACGTTGCAAAAATCAGAATTGTTTCAAGCGCAAACGAATTTCTTATCGAGCAGCTGCCTCATCTTTACATCTCGCTAGTTTCACGGCGTTTTCTCAGATTTCTGGCTGACGTGTAAATATTTTCCCCTTCGTGTGGGAAATACGGAGGATTCGCCGACAGCACGCATGATGAAGATAAGTCGGTAGAGTCGATAGCTTCTTCTCGAGTGCATTAATCACGTGGCGAGGTCGAAATGCGACCACGGAAGGAGGAAGGACGTGAGGTAATCCTCCAGCACTCGGCTATTCTAATATCCATTAGTCCTTCCGATATCCGACTAATCCATCTCCCGCGGCCGTTTTCCCGATTTGCATACCTTCCTGGCTTTCTTCCACGGCGGCGACGGCAGCGAGCTCGTTTGTCTCGCTGGGTCGCGAGAAAACCGTAGGGTTCGATCGTATATCACGACGAAGAAGGAGAGGACCCGGCAGCATTCTCTGGCATGCTCCGAGAATATGGAGATGCTACGATAACCCCGCATACCGAATTATCTGCGAGAAAGGTCTATATATTTAATGCGCACTCTGCTGAGAAGTGCGCGCTACTTCTCGAATCAACGTCGCTTCACCTCATTTCGCTTTTACAGCGGTTTATTAGCATAAAACGATTGGATAGCTTAGTACGTGATGCGAGGTTGAACAACGAGCGGTTAATTTTAGTCTCGTTATTAACTTCTGTAATCTCGATAATAGTTTCATCGCAAAATTAATGATTCCTCCGATTCCTTTTAATATACAAGATGGCAAGTATACATAGAAAGCTGTTGGAACTGATCTCTAATAAGTTTACAAGGATAAAAGAATAAAATGAGTTAAATATCACTTTGTAAAAAAAAAAACCTGTCATTTTTGTCAATACATAGTTATTTAAAAAATGCATATTTATGAATTTATAAAAATAAGTTATTAACTCTCTATGATCCAATGTTTTTTTCACTGCTTTTTTAATTCAACCAAACTTTCACTGATATTTAATTGTGCTCTTCAAAAGGTTTTCGGGCTCTACAATTATTTTAATATTGGAAAGTATATTTAGTTTTCAAAAGTGTCTAAATAATTGTAAAAATGTAAATAGTTATGATTTCGAAAATATATCACTGAGTTATGTAATCATTCAAATTGTTGACTTTTTTAAATATTTATTTTTACAAGTTTGCATAATATCGGTTATGCTATACTAATAAAAATTAGTTTGTGAACAAAATTGAGTAAAGTTTATGTATACATATTCTTTTTACACTGTGCAAAAATAAATACGGCTTTTTCTACGAATGTATAATTTATTTTATTCTGTCCATTCGCATTAATAACAACTATTTCATTTCAACAACTTTCTGATTGATATCCTGTGTGTGTGCGTATGTGTGTGTGTGTGTATATATAAAATCCACTTTACCATCATTATTATCATTTTGTTGTGCGCGCTAATACTTAATCGTTCATTTAAGATGTTAAGTTGTAAATCTTTTAAAACCGTTTCTGGCGTTAATCGGACGTTTTAGTACGCCCGTTTATCTATAAAATAAAATAATGAATAAAACAGCAAGCTCGCGTAGTTAATTAAGAACAAGATCGTTCATCCGAATTGCGTTACGGCGAGACGCGCACTCTCTCAATTGAATTCAAGGAAAGTCTGTGCCGAGCCGCATCCGCTTCTACTTTCGCTGCGACTTTCCGAGAAGAAATTATATGCTAGCGCTCGTAAACCGCCATCGTTGGATATGCGCCGTCGCGCGCCGCGTGGATTTAATTAAATATTTGCATTTGGTTTAATCCGCACTCGTCCTCGTTCTGTCCTCCATTTCTCTCTTTCTCGCCGTATCGCCACGCCGACGACGCGTCGTAATGAGAAAAGAGAGAAAAATAGAGAGTAATCATCGCGTTTCTGCATTCGGATAATCATCTGCAGCACGCGTATTATGGTATTATTCGCGCACTCGTCGGACTCTTTTCGAGTTGAAAGATTCACAAAACCACAGAAAAAGTTCTACAAAAGAGATGAGATAACGAAAAGAAAGATAGCCCTTTGCGAATTTTCTTCATTACGTATAATTAAACAGGTGTAAATGGAACTGTTAATATTCAAAAAACATAATACAAATAGCGTATGAAAAAATACTGCGCGCATTGCCATCATCCTTCGGGATTTAATTCTTTCGGATATGTACTCTCAAAGAATTAACTTGATACATAACAATTTTTGTGATGGGTTGTTTGTATCTTTAATTTTCATTTCACTTTTACAAGTATTGTATATAAAAATTTTTGATTCTTACATACCTTAACATTTTTAGAAAGTATTTGTAAGATTGTGTATTGAAAAAAAAGAAAAGATATCGTTATTTAGTTTAGGGCTCCTAGTATGTCAAAGAAAAAAAATGTGCAAGACATGAATGATACAATTGAGCTAAGGATTAAATCAGTAAGGCAGTATCCTTTTCTGAATTCAAAGACAATTGTAATGATTCGTTAAATATATTTTCTTAAAAATCATTTAAACGGACATCAATTAAATTGTCAATTATTAGTAATTAGTATTATTTTATAATAAACAGAATAATACAGAATCTGGTTTTACTGAATAATGATAAATTCTTTCGTAACAAAAATTCTTTCTAAACAAAAATTTTAATCGCGAGGCACGATACGTCGAACGATTTTGTGTTAACGAGGTTTCATAAGTAGGACAAAGGGTAGAGAAGCGCGCGTGTTTCAAGGCTCGCCGTATCACGTTGTAACGGTCGACGAGCACATAGTCGCAAGTTAATACAGCCGATATACTGCGGGTGTATCGTGGCCGGGATACGGACCCGTGTAAAGGAAGCCTCACCGTGTCTGCTCTTTACGACTAATAATAAACTGTACCTATAGAGTAAGTCAGAAGCCCTGCGTTACCGCGGCCATCTCATAATTTTCCGTCAAGTTACCTGAAACAGACAAGACATCCCGATCGTTAGATGCAGATCGTTGTAAAATATAATACGATAATTCGCAAGACTCACCGTCACGAAGAGCGAGACTCGCTTTCGCATGCGAGTTTATATATAATACGAAACTTACGTCCGAAATCATTATTGCAAGTGTATCGTGCAAATAAATTAGATGAGACGAGCAAACGTGAATGCCGGAGCGACCTTTCGCGAAGCGTTATCGACCTAGCGCTTCGCAGCTCGGTAATAATATACTACAAACGCCAATTTAATCGCGTTCATTTAATCGAGCCTCGAGATTTTTGCGTCACGCGAAGAACTCTCTTTCCTCGTACATCGATAGAATCAGTGGAGAAATGACGAGTTGCGCGAACCGAGTTGATTCGCTTCGCTGAGGCTGGTGAATATTGGCACACGACATTCCGTTCGCAAACGCGATTTCTCCGCAACTGACATGTATTACTCACCGTATAATCACAAAATAATACATACATACAATTCGGAGCATGTAACTTCAAAAATCAATCAGCTGTTAATTTAATTTCACCCGAATAACTCATTAAATTCGATCGAATATAATCATAAAACACGCAACGACAAATCACGCCAAGTCTCGTTTAAAAAATTTAAATACGTCAACCATTATTTTCTCTAACATGACTTTTAGTACAATTTCGTCTTAAAATTTCTTCTTCAGCTGTTAGTATTGAAATAGCAGAGAAACAATATTTATTTTATGTCTGTCGAGAAGATGCATTTTTTCACGTTAACAGCATGAGGATGTGTTCTCGGAACGCATCTTGCTGTATTCGAAGCAACTTTCGCGACAAAATTACAATTACTCTTCTCCTATTTTGCTTTCTCTCCCGAGAATGGTGGATTCAATTGCCGAAACCACCGCAAGAGTACGTTAATTGCTGGGATTCGGAGGAAAATTTGCTGCTGTAGCAGATTGCTGTATATAATCCTCATAATGATCATATAAGACATACGTTGCTTCCGACGATCCTTTAATATGATACATGCATGTTTTCGAACTATAAACGTTTAAATCGTGACGAATTGCAGCAAGTTCGCGATCAACGTTAGTCTCATTCCCATCGCTAAAATATATTGAACTCGTTATTATGCATACATACGACTTTTTTTAACAGACGAACATCGTTCATATATTGAGAAGAAGATACAATCATTGCAGTGAAATACTAACGCAATCAAAACGTTGATTTATGCAATATGCGTTTGTAAATATTTAATGTATTTAATGCAGTAATACATTATTTACAAATATCTCTTTTTTTAAGTCTGAGAGATTTCATTGAAAGTCATACGAGCCGTTCAAAAATTTAATTTGAAGCTTAATTACATTGAAATGTTAAAAGCGATGATAAGCGATATGAGCCTTCATTGACCAAATCGATTAACTCCATTTTTTAAATATTTTAAAATTTTATTTTTTTCGTCAAAGCGCTCGATTAACTTTTGTACCTTCTTATATTTAAAATCAACTTCTTTATTATGTTTTGTGGAGTTAATCGATTTGGTCAATAAGCGGTTCATATCGTTTACCATCGCTTTTAACATTTCAATGTAATTAAGCTTCAAATTAAATTTTTGTCAACGTAAAATTTCGCTTATTAACATTTTCTTTTTTTTTTTACAATTTATTTTACCAACTATTTTAAATTTCCGTTAAATAATTTCATGGTTAGACATTAGCTTGCATTTTCCTATACGAAAAGATAAAGCACAGCACTTTTGAGATATTTCACGGTTGTGTGATAAACATCATGTTATATAGTTAGAGACATTCGAAAATGTCTCGTCAGGATTGATTTGAATTAACGACAACCAAATTTCTATCGTGAAAGTTTAATGGCTCCGTCTTGTTTGTCGAGTACAGTTCACTATCTCGACCGAATCGGCCACCGTCTCTCCACCAGCGAAGTTAGTTTTCAAGCTATAGCTGAGTCGGAGAACCCGTTACAAGGTGGATGACCGAATTAAAGTTCGAGCAACTCGTGCCTCTGTATATACCACTGCTGGGAAAGCTCGTCGAGAAGCCGTCGAAGGAAACGAAGAAAAAGAACAAGTCTTGCGAAATGATTTCACACGATTATAAATGAAAGATTGCGTACTATTAAATTATATCTGTGCTTCTATAAACATACAAATTATAAAAATGAAATAAACTACGTTTTACTATGCTATTTGATATCCATATATCACACACTTCAATTCATAAAGTTAAATTATACTCAACTTAATTTACTTTTAATAATTTCTATATATTTGGTCGTCATTACTCTTACTCGATATTCATTAATTTAACTCAAATAATGAAATTTTATTCAAGAAACTATATTAAATTTCATTCAAATTTAGTTCATTATTTACTAGGTGGATACGTAATATAAACAATGTTTACTCTGAAACTAACCACAGAAATGGATTAATTTCTATTTTGATACAGATGGAAGTTAAAATGTTATTTAACTCAAGAGATTGAGTTGCCATTTCTCCTTTGATATCTAACAGCGCAGATATATATATATATAGATAAGAAAGATTCACTTCAAATAAACAAATGTGAAATCAAGATAAGAAATAAAAGCTCCTTAAAAACTTTTTTATTTATAAATCCTTTCTGAAAATTGAATTAGATTCTTTCGCTTCAATATCTAGCAATCCACTCTCAAAAAAATATGTTAAAAAAGGTACATTCGATGTATCGATGTTCTTTTGAAAATCTCAAAGTTTATTGTTGGCTCTTTTCCGCAACGTTGATTTCTTTTGCTGCACTTACTTTGTGAGCAACCTGCCATCGTATATTTTGACTGTTATACATATCAAAGGGTTAATACGTAGTGTAATAATAGTTGTATACATTTAAATAAATGTAACAAAAAATAAAAAGTTAAATAGTGAAGAGTGCGTCTGTGATGTATGATTATTTCTAAAAATAGAAATAAAATACAATAATAAAATATAAAAAAGTAAAAATTTAAATCAGATTTAGATAGAAGATAGATCGCCAAGTAATTAAAAGTTTCATGTAATTATACAAGATCTCAAAATAGAACTTTAAAAATAAAAGTTCATAAACACATACAATCAACAGTTGGTAATGTTTTTATTATATTCATGAAATATAAAAACTTATACTTAATTTTGAAAATTGAATAAGACTGTTTCACTGTCATAGCTGTCTACTTGAGGCGCGATTTGTAATAATTTCTAATTCAAGTTGTGCAAATTGACGGAGAAGTAATAAAAAGATACCAGGGAGAATATAGTGATGATCGATCGAGCATAAAAATACAGCTAATCTGTGACGCATAATATTTTAATACTTATTGATAAATCCAAACACAATTTTATAAATTTGCGACGATTCATAATGCAATAAAGATAATATTTAAGATATATACAGTCAAATGGATGCTATTATTAAACAATTTACTGTTTAAAATGTGATAAAATAATTTCTTAACATTTTCAAAGAGAAATATTTTCCAAAGTTTATTCCTGATTGTCTATTTTCTTACTCAACAAACTAAATTAGACGGCCATTTTAATACATTAAAATTTATTCTTCAAAAAGAGCAGCATTTTAAGTTAAATCTCTATCACCAAAATTGGTCATTAACCGAAACAATTTATATCAGCTTTTAAAAATATCTACGTCATTCTAAAGATACCAAAAAATCAATCGACGATAGAACCTCGAAATAACCAGGCGAGTTTCTAAATTTTCAAAATTAACGCAAATCGATAACTGCAATAAAGGTAAAATTCTCAATCAATGTGAGATATTTTCCTGACGCTGAGAAAACAGACGCGAATTATCAAGTCGTTTTTGGAAGAGAAAATTCAAAGGAACGCCGATGAGAGAACTCAGCAGGTTATATGAAATGACAATGAAATTCAGAACGATCTCGAGGACGCGCCATGCCGGAAGAAGAGCTCGAAGCAGACAGATCATAAAGCAGCACGGAGCAAGTAAAAGCGAAGGAGTACGAAGGGATGGCGAAAAGCAAAGAGAAGTGGTACGAGAGACGGGAGGGTTGGAAGAAGACGCCGGAAAATTTCCTCCGACGTCTCGCAGATTTCACCCCGCAGCGTTTTCCGGTCGTGTCCCGTGAATCGTAAAGCGGGTTACTCGTTTCACGATGAGGAAAAGGAGGTGGGTGGTGGGTTTGTCGACGTTTCCTCTTCTTTATACGGTACAAGGGACTTACATCCCCGACAAGTCGACCGAAGTCGTGCTGCCCCGTATTCTTTCGTGCCTCTTTCCACCTATATAAGCGCAATCTTAAATTGTGCCATATTAAATTATAATTTGATCGAAAATAAAAAATCGATAATTTCCTTCCTTAGCTAAAAATGCTGTCAAAATTATAATTGATTTAAAAGAAGTAGTATTTTTCAATATTCATATAAATTCTCTACAGTGTTTTAAAGATGCATCACATTATAAAATTCCTTGTTAATTTGTGATATTACATCTAGCTTCAAGTTAGGATTGTATGTCAAACTCGATAAATAATCGATACGCAGTTTGCTTAAACAATAGAAATTATTATATAAAATTTAGATAAAATAGGCACCGCTTTAATCGAATATAATCTTCGCTTATTGATTTAAAATAATTGATATTTCTTATTTGTTCATCTTTTACGTTAGCTGTAAAATTAAAATTCATCGAATAGTGAGAATACTATATGATAAAATTAAAAGTGTATTTCATAAACAAGTTTCTCGCCACAAGTGCACGTGAGAAATAAGAAATAAGAAATCTAGGCAGTGGAAGGAAATGCTCGCGTGCAATCGGTACATCGCTCCTTCACATTCTGCACGGCCCTGAACGCACAGAGTCAACGATTACCTGGATTGCACCGTATGCAATTCCCGAGTGCAGTGACCGACCTTGCGATCTTCAACCTGTCTTTCCGGCTTGGACGTAAGCCGTTGTCTAGAATATTTATAATGGTCGAACTGTTGGCCCGCGCGAATTGTCAAAAATCAATCAAAGCCTAGGCGAAATTAAGATACAAAAAAATGAGTAAAAAATAAATTTTTATTTATTGATAAATGTTCTTTTTCTTTTCTATCTTCTCTATTATTTTACATCTTTTGTATTATTTCAGTAAGTACAATTATATGAAGTACAATAATATTTTTGATACAAATTTATTGTTGATATTTAAAAACTACAATTACGTAATTCTTAAACGTAAATGTTATTAAACTTATTTTAAATAATCTTTAATTCGCGATAGAATTCAATAGAAAAATCGTGATATACATATTCATATGTCAGAATGTACGGCTCATAAAATTGTAACCTAAATGCATTCTCTAAAATAAATTTTTGGTGGAACCAAGATAAAAGATTAATAAAAAATCAATATATCTGTACTTCACAAAATTGCTTTAAAAAAATATAATCTAAAAAATTGTATCTTTAAATGTATTTTTTAATCTAAAAAAAAAAAGTACTTTTTATGTAAATTTTTTAAGTACAATAACAATAAAATATTAATAATACAAAATAAAAGAAAAAGAATTGTAATATTTATATCTGATAAATCTCAAAAGACTGGAAGACTTCGGTAATCAAATGAGTTTCTCAAAATTCATCGCAAAAAAAAAACATTTAAAAAGAATCCTCAAGAAGTGATCGCCTGTATCATGTCAGGAAATATTTGCCTAGGCCACGCATCGAGCTGTGCGCACCTGCATGCACGTGCGGTTGCACGTGCATACAAACAGAGCGGTCAGGGGATGACAAACGGCCCGGAGGGGTTGGTGCATCATTTAATCCCGGCATTCCCTCGTTCGACGACGACGGTCCCGCGCGAGCTCACAAAAGCCATCGTTAGTAACTTCGACCCTCGTCCCAAAACTTACCCCTCCATGTCCGGATATCTCATGCTCTTCGCCTGTAACTCCTCCATCCCGCCATCAACTAAAACCCTTCTTCCAGTTCCCAAAAGGTAGAAGGATTGCATCCCAGCGAGGCAGGTAACGTATTGTTCCGATTAATTGTATGACGAGACGGGATTACGGCGTACGTAGAGAATTTATCGGCATCGATAATTCTGAACTTTCGCCATGTCGGACGATTAGCCGAGAATCTTTAGTCGTATCCAGACCAGATTTTCACCGAGAGGGAAAAATAATCACAACATTTTCTTAAAATCAATAACAAAATAATTACGGTAAATTTTATTTCTTTTTTAAATTGCTTCTCCAGTGACTTAAAGATATTTAATTGACATTTATGACAGATAAAATTAATTCTAATTTAATTAATCTAAAAATAAAATTACATAGTTTAAAGAAAGACCTCGCAAGGAAAAAAACCGTGCGACTAAATTGATAGTCTTCTGCGAACTTGAAGATCTTTGAATAAATGAACGAGCACCATTACACTTAGCTCGGATCGACAAGAATGTGTTACGTGCAAAAGTCGAATAGATGCGAGTAAACATGCGATTAGTTAAGATTCGATTAAGCGAGAGCAGCCACGATCGGAAAGTAATTAAGCCACGGTAGAGAATCGTGGCTCTTCCCGTGATCTTTGGCAGGTCCCTAATGGTCGTTTAATGCCTTGACACGAACAGCCAGAGAGAAAGGGGAGAGCATTAATGTGTTCCTCGCACTAACGACGACTGGACCACGAGAACGAAGGCGAAAGCGATGACGACTTCATGAGGATGACTTGGCCTTGCTGTGTTCACAAAGCCAGATCGGCACTCAAGTAAAAAAACGAATGAGTTAATATTCGATTCCATCAAGGTAATTTTAATCTCAGTTTACTCTTTATCTTTGTCTAATTTTAGGATTGAGAAAAGATAAACACACATAGTAAGTTAAAATAAGATTAAAATTAATCTACTTGATGCAAAACAAGGACAAATCAAATATATTCGCAAATTTTAGTATTTCTGTAATTACAATTTCATTGGAATGATACAGCAGTTTATATTTTCGAAGTATTTAATTTAAAAAATCTGCTACAATAAGCTCAACATTTTAACTTTGCTCGTTTATTGTAAATTTAATGAAATTCAATGATATGACGAATTAGTATTTATACATACGTATACAAAATTAGACAAAGAATAAATCAATACTATAGAAATTATAAGACATAGAAATGATGACATAAAAATATGGGTTTTTACATTTTAAAGTATAATACTCGACAAACATAAAAACATATTTAAAAAATTAAACAACTAAAACATATAATTTAAAAATTACTGAGCAATCGAAGATTAAAAAATTTCTTTGATCAAATTCGAATGCTTACAAATAATAATATCTGTAAGTTTCGATGGCTACGTTTTATCCTCTGATAATAGCAATGTGCACATTCATACATATATATGTTTATTATTAAACGGCAGATTCGAAAGAATGCGATTTTGAATTGCCTCAGAAAGTACACAACTTCTCCAATTACGCTTATTATTAGAACAGTCGTTAATATTGGTTTCCACTTTCAGGGGCTTTAAATATCGCGATTGAAGACATACGACACTCTGTCGATTCAGAAATTTTAAGTGCGTTGGAAAAAAATAGTTCCAAAAATATATCTCTCGTTTGTTCGCTAAGACAAAAGTATGTGCGGCTCGGGATAAAGGTTAAGTGGCTAGTAACTATATGGCTTATCCTAGATCCGAATCGGATGGTCGACCAGCCGACCAACCGGTTGGTGCGACACAATAGAACGGGTCCGATAAACCGAGCTGGGATTTATCGGCGCCGTGCTTAGCCAGGAAATGGCGCCCCTACGGAAATATATAGGCGTGTATCCATTCGCCGTGTAAGCGAACATCCCCTTCGAGCGCCCAAGGGTGTAACGTAGAGAGGAGTTTCGACGTGTCTGTCCCAGATCGAGGATTAAACTAATATCTCTTACAGGGAAAAAATAATTTGTGTCATAAGGAAGATTAATTTCAGATAAGGTGATAAAGAAAGAGATTTTGATAATTAAAAATCATATGAGTTAAATAATACAGATACCAAGTTGACGTCATTTGTCGTCATTTTGATGTCAAAATGCCGAAATGATAACAATAACGATTGCTTGATATATGTTTAGGAAAAGCTCAAAAGGCTATGGGGTATAAACGAGTTGCAAGCGAAACGTTAACTGTAATGGAAATAATAAAGGAAACTGAGGGCATTTCAAAAGCTTCAAGATATTAAAAGTAACACGGTTTACATAAAGTACGTTTCTTTATTTACGTTTCATCGAGATCATTCTCCATCACATTTCTGTTTTCAAGATTAAACCTCTATTTCTTCTTTCACCGTTTCTATCACTTATCACATTTTCCGCGATTGGAATCTCATTGAACACTGATCGGAAGAAGCTTTCGTATCTTTGCGTATCTCATCGAAAGATCATAATCGACTCTTTATTAAGAAACAAACGAGGTTACTGATACTCTATCACGGTATTTTTGATGAGCATTATTATCTTATTATTAATGTTACGTACACAAAAATCCAATGGTAGCAGTGTGTGACAACGTTTATCGATAATCTCATAGTCATCAGAAAACATTGTTTCCGATATCTGTATTAGTAGCAAGTTGATAATGAAACATATTTCGGCTAATTGAAAGATATCATATCGCATCAGAATGCTGTTTTATTTGCTTTATTTCAATAATTAAGACATAGATATAAATACTATTAACTCATTAAGGTACTATGACTAGATCAGCAAGATCAGCAAAAACACAATTGGAAGACACGAGCATGAAAGAACGTTTCTGACATAAAAAGCACATTACAAAAATCAATTTTACAACTAATTGCTATAAACAAATTTACACATCGAGTGTAGAAAAAAACTCATGAAGCCAATCGAAGCCTTCTAAATACTTAATAATTTCTTTTTATAGCGGAAATATTTTTCACGCTGCGATCTTATTTTCAATTGTTGTTTTTTATTGCTGGTCTCGGACACTTAATGGATTAATCATGTGGTATCACGTGGAATACTTCTATGCCGAAACCGGTATTGTCGCGATCAGTGTACCCGCGAGAGACAAAATCACAGCAATGCGAGGCGAGTAGAATGCCATTGAAAGTCACCGTGCCGTTGCGGTGGCGGCTGTAGGTCGCGATGACTGGGTAATACTAAAAATAGTCGACGGGAACGATGCCGGGGCTATTATTAAGCTGCGATCGATGCCGAGGCAGTCGTGGCGAGTTATTTCAGCGCGCGTCCCGCGAACCAGCGCGTGGGGGGGGGGGGGGAAGTTGAGAGAGGAATGCCGCGAGCGTGGAACGCGAGAGCTTTTCGAGCGGATTTCTCGACCGAGTCCGAGATAAGGATGAGCTGGCGCGGCAAGTCCTGGCCGAGGTCGATACGTCACGAATGCCGCACGATTGTCACAGCATCGCGCTTGTCGCGGTATCGTTGAACTTAGCTATCGGAAACTCGCGAGCATTTCGAGAAGTTTATCCGTCAACTGGATAATTCGTTCACGCGAAATATCAGTGTTACAGAGCGGTTATGGAAACAAAGTAACTTCGATAGATAACATTCACATGATTCTCTGGAGAATTCATTCATATGAGCATTCATGTTTTTAATTAAATGTCATGTGAATAAGCGAGCGTGCTCTCTAAAATTTTTAGAGTGAATCTTACTCTGAAGAGTAAAATCTCTCACTTTAAAAAATTGAAAATTAAGACACTCTTTTTCAAGACTGGCTCGATCGGGCTCGATTTCACACTTTAATATGAGACTTCGCTTTAAAGAATTTAGAAAGTATATTTCATTAATTTAAAATTAAAAAATATCGTTTACTTTTATGTCGAAAATAATACAATTTTTGTAAAAATGATACGTAAATTTCCTATGAGAATTAAGTCAAAATTATAAGATATGCTAAATGTAAGATCTTGAAAATTAACATGATCGGGTATTTTAGTTTTTTTAATAAAAGAATGTATTTTAAGGATCGATATGTTAATGACTATTAATTATGAATCAGCATATAAATATATATATATATATATACAAAGCAGAAAATTGCTACGTCGGTTTGTGTCCAGCTGATTATTGAAACGTTAATTATCGTTAACTAAAAATGTATGAGACATCTCCCGATTTAACTAAATTCTCTATCTCACTTCTTTATCTACGTTATGACTGTAGCTGTAATCTATAGAAACAAACAATTAAATGGATTAATCGTAATTTATGTTAGGCACCAATTACGTCAAACTGTATCAACAAATCAACGTATGAAAAGCAAAGTATTTATAACGCAATAAATCGTTTTATGCAATAAGAAAATCACATAACAATCGCAATTCCGATTAAATTTAGTTATAACAAAAATTATCGCGGCTCACCGGATTTTAATGAAGACGCACACCGTCGATATGCACTGGTAACAAAATTACGTGCGAGTCTTCTATTAAAACACGGTATACGCGCAATCGGGCATAACGAGCGAGTTTACTTTTTGCAGACTTTCCGCGATCGCTCTTTGCCAGCGGGGCTTTATCGACACTTTTAATTCGCGCGAAATAAAGCCCCGGTGATTTATTGACGACTCCTTTTCCGCGGATGGATCGAAGATCCATCGACACGGTATTTATATACATATATGCGGCTATCTTTCGATTTAACGCCTCGAAGCGACACACACCTTTCCTGCTTGCACTTCACAGAATTACATTAAGAGCCAGCGCCCATGATCATTCATCATATTAACCCCGTAGACTTTTCTTTTTTTCCGCCGAACCGGAATTATTACGGGACGAAGGGATCCACTTTGAATTGCGGTCTCATTCTTTTTTCTTGCTTTTTCTCCGTTTATTCTCTTCTTGAGAATTCCTCTTCTAATGAGAAAATAAACGTCACAATCTCGAAGACTGAATCATCTTACTATTGCGATCTCTGCGATGTTTTCATTACCTTTTGCGATCTCGGACAAACATTTCATTGCATTTATACATTCCACAACATTTACGTCGATATAGATCTATAATACATGAGACAACGTAATGACATGGTTCATTTTTGCTTTGCTTTTTTGCCTTTATATTTATCGATTCAACGATAGATAAACTCTTACGGGCGCATTCCCATAAAAGATTAACACATTGCAAAAAAAAAAAGGTAATTTTGTTCTCTTCATACATTGCTTCTTCTGATTCATAATTTCTCTGATTATTCTGACGGTTCGCCTCGGGTTAATGATAAATTGATCATTCGCTCTCTTCTTTTATATAACGACCGTTCTCTCTCACTATCGGCGGGCGTTCAAACGAGTTTCTCAACGCTCCGCGTTACGAGAACTCGGCAACGGAGGTTCGTGACTCGCTACAAATTAGCCACGGTGGCGTAGATCGAGAAGAACCGCCGGTATTTCCGGAGACGGATACCCGGTCGGCGGTTAACCGCCGCGCGTTTCAGAATAGTTACATCGTTGCAGCCGACTCACCCGGCCCTTCCGAGAAAACTGCCCGGCGCGAGGAGACGTTTAATTTTTAGCCCCCACCAATTTCAGGTCCTCCGATCGGCAGCCATGAATCTCTTTCTCTCTCGGCACCCCTGCTGGGCCGATCATGCTATCCCTTGAATTCCCCTTCGCTGATCCCGACGCGTATATCATCCCTTCTCGCCCTTCGTATCTCTTGGAACCTCCGTCATCGAGATATGTGAATGGCCTCCGTTGTATTTCATTGTACAGGTTCACTTGATTCGATTAGTACGCTTGTTCAAGTTTTCACGAGATGGATAGTTAAATTATTGTATGATTGTTGTTGTGCATGCAATATATATATATATATTATAAATGAAATATAGTTATTTTTTGGTTATAATACATTAAATATTAAATATTGTATTGTAAATATTATATGTTATATTGTAAATGTTGAAGCATATGAAAAAAGGAGCAACAGAAATGTTATTTTCCTTGTATAATACATCTATTTTCGTAAAAAGTGTATCATTCATATATATGTATTATTAAAACGTAAAGCTATAAATGTATTGCAAATCAATCATGGTATAATTTTTCGTTTTATATATATATATAAAAGTTAATGAGCATTACATTAGGAGTTATACATCTTTCATAGTTTCATATCTTTCATTCTGGTAAACGAATTTGACAAGGTCAAAATCAATTTTCTAAAATTCTTGGAAAGATTCAGATCATAGTTATGTAGCAAGATAATCCTCAATTTTACGTTCTAACCGATACGCAGGTTTTCCGACTTGAAAAACTCTTAAGAAACGTTCACCCCCGACTTTTGCCAACATCTAGTTGACCTTGAAATCAACAGTAAAGATCTCGCCCATACTCAGCGCAACAACGGCCAAGGAGCCCCTCCTCTTTCTAAAAACACTTTCTAAAAATAGTCGATTACAAATGCAAAAAAGAGAGAGAGAGAGAGAGCGAAACAGAGAAAGTATAAATCTGAATGAAAATGATATGCAATAAGAATCTATTTCTAGCAAATAAGGACAATAATTGAAAAAGATAATGGAAAATAGAAATTGTTCTGTAATCCTAAATTTGTTACAATGAATCGCTGCTAACAATCGATGCTAACCGATTATATCAGAACTATCAGTTTCACTGAATTGTGAATATTTGATTTCCTTCAAACGAAGGCCGTGCATCTTTCATATCGTCGAAGGAATAACAGAGAGAGAAAGAAACGCGAAATAAAAAAAACTATTAGAATTTTAAAGACGCAGCACAACGCGAAGTGCAACGCGCGCAACTCTATTCGAATGCACCGTCGTGCGGTGCGCGCACACGCCACGGGTGCATTGACCGCAATTCCCGACATACCACCGGAGCACGTTTAGCCACCGCCGCTTGCCGACGATTCGACAATGTTGCAGTGTGTTGTATTGTGCTACGTGCGCATAAACGATACCATATCCGGAATCGTAATGCACCACCCAGAGAGGAGGCTAGTGCGCTTCGCGCGGCGACGCGTCAATAAAAATTCATCGAGTATAGATTCACTTATCCTGCATTTTGTCACGTACATATGTATGTATATATATAATTTTTTGAAAAATATTCATTTTTTTTAATTATATGTATGTACAAATTATGTATGCCAACTAATTATTATTATATAAATAAAATCATGTTTCTACTCTTACCTCTGTCTTACTAAATTTCTTTAAACTTAAAGATATCGCATTCCTCTACATTAAAATAAGTACATTATGTAGAAATGTTTGTGCTTGAAATGCACCCTCAAATATTAACTACTTTAATGCCGCTCAACTATACTATCGAAACCGTAAATGAAATACCATAACTGTTTTTATTTCACGATCGGTTTATCGAGCGGCACTTCGCGAAGGACGAGGAGAAAAAGGGATCCCTGGTGTAAACTGCGTTTCGCTGAATATCGGAAGCATGGTAACTGCACTTCCGCACAACCTCGTTATCCATAGGAGTGCACGCACTCCATGAGTGAGAGAGAGAGAGAGAGAGAGAGAGAGAAGTGAATAAAGTGCGAGGAAATTTATTTCGCTTATTTTACCCCTCGAGACCAGATAATCATCACATCTACAATGTACTCTATATACATATAATGAAAAACGTACAATAACGTCTATCTGCGAGCTTTGTTCAGATGAAAATTAAGCTTTTTACGTCGGCTATATATTTTTTCACTTCAAATATAGATAATTCAATATGATAAATGAATGATAAACAGCGGTCATTTCAATGAATATTCCGCAGTTCTGAGAAATTGTTTCTGATCAGTTAATATAACAATAATTTATTATTCTTCAATATGGATAGACCTCTTTTTTAGGACACATTTCTTACACTGGAAAAAGAATCTGATTGCATTAATTGGAATTCTGGTTAAAAAAAATGGACAAATCATAATTTTCTGGTTGAATTTATTACAATTCATTACAGTTAAGATAACCAGAATTCTGATTAACATGATCAAACTCTTCCGTGATGCACTTTTAACCCAATTTTTTTTCTCAGTATATTCATTCACTTCCTATTTTCTTCAATTCGCTTATTATTGTATAAACATTTTTGTACAGCGACTTGATTACAAACTCGTTTGAACATTGATTACATCGGAGATTCATTCAAGTTTTATCGCATGTTACATATCCACAGAGATACGTTATATCTCCGCAGAGATCTCTCTTTGAGAAAATTAATAAATTATTAGTTCAGATACTCGCGTTTCCTCTCTCGTCAATTCCCGGGATATACAGGGTTGGCCATATTCGACGGAAAGATGTTTTTTTTTTTAATCATGGGAAACGTCGTTACTCGATCTAACATCTCTGTCAAAAGTTACAGTGTTTGCCAGATCTTTCCGTCGAATATGGCCAACCCTGTATTTCCCAATCTCGCAGAAGCCGGTAATTAATCGAAATTCTCAAACTACTCGTGTGACTTTTGTACGCACCGCTACCCATCTACCATCCCTGCCCCTTTTTTTCGGACCCGACTGCCGCGCCGCGGAACGAATTGACCGTAGAAAAGGCAGGCGCGCCTTCGACACGCTGACTGTGACCTTGTCCCAATTGTTCCCCGCTCATGCCTTCGCGGCTCTACCTCCTAGTCTAGCTGCCTAGCGTTAAAAGCCGCCGCCTGCCTCGCCTGCCTCCTTGCCCGGAGTGCATAATGGTGCATGTGCAATCGACAAACGGCGCTCACGCTCGTTCATTCGACCGCGACACGTGTCGTAAGACTCGTAAGACTCGTAAGATCGAGATAAATAGCCATTACCGGCAAATACGAATCATGACGATCGAGTTGCTTCGATTATCGGAAAAACACAGTAAACGTGTTTGCAGACGAAGAGAAATCTATTTTCTCTCGAATGTACTCTCCGACTCTCTCAAATGATTTATTGCTGTGTAATGTAAGATACTTGAGAAATTATTTAAAGTAAAAGGAAAAGCTTCCGCGCGTAAAAACCGATCGAGATCGGTTTGCTGAAGTATCCAAAAATTATTTAGCTAGATACAGATATTTGAAAATAATTTGGACATCCAAATAATTATGTAGAACACTCAAAGTGATTGCTAGAATGTCCAAATTTTTTGCAGTGCTGCTCATCGTGCTTGATATTTCTACGTAATTGTTTTGATGGTTTAATATAATTATTTTCACACAGATCTCTGTATCTAGCTAAATTTTTAGATACTTTAGCAAAATTCATTCTTTCCATATATGAGAGAAAATGATCTTTAAAGCAGATAGTAAGAATAATTGCACGTTGAATGAATATTAGATAATTGATTAGAACAAAGATAAATAGGAAAAAAGGTTTGTGGAAAATTTACAGTTATGTGTAATTCAAAAAAACGATAACAGTAAATCCAACACAGTTTAACATTATATTACGTCTATAGTAATGAATAGATATATAATAAAAGACTTAGACTGCGCATTTCCTATGAAATTGTCACTTTCGGTTTTTAGAAAAAGTGAGATAACTTGAAGTATATACATCTCTCTCTTCCTTTCTCTCTTTCTCTGAAATATCAAATCGAAGGAGATGCTAATATATTCAAGTTAAAATCAGGAAATGCAATTTATACCTATTACCATGGTTACGTCTACAGAAACACGTATATTAATTCTAAGCTCGCTTAATGCTGAATTCGACATAGCGACATCAAAAGTCAAAATTAATAATTAATAAAGGACTGTCAAAATCAATATCTAATTAGTGACATTCGTATTCCTACACCGCACCTTCCTTCTATACATTGCGGACTATTTTCTATCTGAGATATCGTTTTATTTATTATTTAACACGATTCCTACACACGGGATGACGTATGAAATATCATATCATTCAATTTTCTGGCTTTGATAATTAATTCCTGTACCAGTTTTGTATCAATTTTACTAAAAATAAATGTATTACATAATAATATGACATTTCATGCACTACCCTGTATGTCGCCGATAATTTATCAAATATCATTGTCAGCATGCGGATAAAAAGCTAATGGAAAAGCACTGGGCTGCATAGCCATAGCCATTGAATGCAATATGATTCTCACCCCGACGTTCTTTCCCTTCTACATTCCATATGTATGACATGCTAATGTACCTTGTACCTAATCTAATTATACAGTTCCACGGGAGCCTTATCCCCCCTCCCCCCTCCCCCTTCCCTTCGAGTTTGCCGATCTATCGTTCCTTATACGTGCAGACGCATATAAACGCGAATCGAAACACTTTCCTTGCCTCTTCTAGAGACTCCCCTTTCAACCACCACCCTCTCTAATAACGCGTGCTGTCTGATCGACGAAGCCTACGGGTAGTCGATTATCCTGTGTGGAGGTCCTTGACCTATCTCGAGGGACATACGCTTCAAATTGCGTCGATTATCTTATTCCTTATCAAAGTGATTCTTTTTAGTCTCGGAAGTGCCGATGCCGGTAATAGTTTGCCATATTTCTGGGACAAACTTATTATAATAATTTCAATCAAAAAAGATATAGGTATGCATATTTTACTAATATAATACAATTTTGTCATTTTAAATAGACACGTAGAACAGATTTTTTTTTTCAAATCCAAAATAAGAATGAATTAACATCATAGGTATATTTCGCAAAAGCTTCTATGTTCTAAAAATAAAAAATTTTTGGTAATTAAGTAGACATAATTAATGTTGTTTTTAAATCAATACATCTGCATTTTTGCTTATAAATGAAAAGTTTTATCGATGACTCAATACTTTTAAAATGTTTCATCATAAATCTAAATAAAGAATACTTAACATTTTAGATTACTAACTAATTATCATTTTATATTAGGTGTTGGAATTAATTCGTAGCGTTTTACAAGTGATGGGAAGTACTTTCATTAATGTATTTTTTAATGCTCATGTGAAATAAATAACATTCTTTCATTAAAAACGCTACGAATTAATTCCAACACCTAATATAATCGACACAACGGTTCAAAGTTTTCAATAAAGTAATAAATAACTGACAATTTATAATAATTAATCAGAACAGAGTCTTTTTCGAATTTTTATACTTTTTTATGACAGTCTTGAAAAAAATCTTTATTATAACTCTGACAGTGATAATCAATCGAAGAAAATCGAAAAATATGTAATCTACCCATCTTTTTCAACTATTTATTTCTAATATAGCTTTTCGAATCTTCCGACATTGTAAATATATAAAAGACTCTTAAAAAGGCCCATTTTAATCTTGAAAAGAACTAGTAGTGATTTATCATGCCTAGCCTTCTGTGTAAGCACGTATATTTCTGGTCATATATTGAAAGAAAAATCCTATATTTATCCAAATAAAGCAGTCAATGACTTATTATGTCTAATTAGGTACATGTTAAATAGGAGCGAAAGAAAAGGAAAGCAAAGGAAACTCAAACAATAGATAGGATACATATTTTCGGGCTTTCTCGGTTAATTATCACTGTCAGAGTCACAACAAAGATTTTTATTAAGACTGCCGGGAAAAAACTATCAAAATTCAAAAAAGGCCCTGAATAATGATCTCCAACCTTTATAACATGCAATTTACATCACGTATCGAGCAAGATGTACAGGATCACACATTATCTTGCGAATATTATTTTAGTGTTGCTGAAAATTTTACACGAACGGTCCTCCGATGTGCAATATACGACGTAATGCCGATGGCGATATCCGGCTTCGGCTGCCGTTACCGTATTTTCGCGCGCACGGAACCGTGCGAGAGCCGTACGACGATCGTTTCCAAGAACGTATTATGGGTTTATCTTCTCCTTCTGCGCGAAGGAAAAAGCGCAGACCACGGTCGGACAGCTACGTCTTTCACGTTTACAAGCGGACGTGCGCAAGTCCTGGTATATTTCGCGCACAAAGGCGCCGATTCGCTAAGCAACAAAAATTCCTTGGTGAAATTTAAAGCTCGACCATAATGGATTAAGATTTTAAAAAATTCACTTTTGCAAAATCTAGAAAACTTTCTGTAGACATTCAACATTCATGTATTACTTATTTAATATCGACACATCGAATTTAAGGAAATGTAAATTTCTGACATGCCCAAGATGCTTACTTTTATCATTATACGTAGTCTAGATATTAATTTATAATTTTATACGCAGTATAATTTTCTTATTTAATTATACTGTATCTACTTTTACATATTATATACGTTCCTGTCACATTTACATTTCTTCAACTTAATAAAGTTATTATAAATATCAAATTTCGACAGAAAATAATGAAATATATGGCTTATTAAATTCAATGTATCCTTGCGCGAAAGTGCTAAATGTAAATGCTCCTTAAATACTTCTATAATCGAACTAGTCACATGTATGTGACTCTGAAAATGAATGATTCAATAGGCCGATCATTATCAGGATTTTCTGGTATGACTAGCTATAATGATTTTGATCTGATATTAGGTGTAGATGTTTTTACGTAATCTCGGTTAGAAACTTCAATCGTATCTCTCAACGTCGCACAAAGAATTCTATTGTTCAGCGATTGCCCAAGGTTATACATATGCTCTCTATGCTACAAAAGTTCGGCAAAACTCACGCCGAGAACTGCTGAGCTAACACGTTTTAAGATACTTCGATATTTTCACGGTGCTCTGGTGGAAAAATGGAAAAATAAAATCGTCGGAACTCGCCGAGAGGCTAACATTTATACGTTTGCATTACGTTTACTTATAAAATAAAATTGAGTTTCTAAATATTAGGTGTTGGAATTAATTCGTAGCGTTTTTTAATGAAAGAATGTTATTTATTTCACATGAGCATTAAAAAATACATTAATGAAAGTACTTCCCATCACTTGTAAAACGCTACGAATTAATTCCAACACCTAATAAAAATTACAATAATTAACAACTTTATTGGATTATCACTCAAAATATAACTTACGCGTAATACAAAGATACTTCTTTTCTTGAAATTGATTCTTTTAACAGTTTTTTAAATCCTCTTTAATCGTAAATGTAAAAGGACTTTGAAGTTAACAAAGGAAGTTTAAGGAATTTTGAAATGGCGAAAATATCGAAGAAGTGAGATCTTTTAGACATTCTAGAATCAGAGAACACAGCATAGTAACGCATTATACGGATTATGTAATTCCGATTTACATTTGATTAGCGCACTTCCAGTACAATGGCGATGAGTGACGCCTATGGCGAACGCAGGGAGGAGCGCGCAATTCCTGCGGGACGAGGTGGACTGGTAGACGGCCATATCCCCGAAACGAGAATGGCAAGGGATCGATCTTGTCCGCCTTCTGCCTCCTCGTGCTGCTGAAACGCTCTTTGTTTCCTGGCATTGCGAAGAAGAAGGCGTTTCCATCAAGTTTCTCACCAACGTGCAACATGACGCACACCAGTAGACATGTTTAATTACAATTACATTCGTAATCTCGACGTTAAATAGTTTAACTAAAATTAATGTTAAACTGTAAGCCCTTCCTTTGTGACATCATGAGAAATTCTTGTTAACATAACATTAATGTGCTATTAATTTCATAATACGTGAAATAAATATATAAAACTTTCACATTTTCCGCTGTGTGAAACTTGTGATAAGATGAGAAATCACTTTAATTGTATAATTTCGATATATATTAAATGATTTTTCTTATACTTTATTATACTATAAAATATTTAATACTATAAAGTATACTATAAAATACTTTACTATAAAACCTGACCGTTTCGAAAAAAGCATTTGTAATATTATTATAAAAACTTGACCTACATATACATAGACATTCTACAGCAGTCAATTAATAACGGACATTGGCGATAATGTTACAATAGTGATGAATCGAACGACCTCGCGATTGTTAGGAGAAAAATGCAGGAAGAAAAATGCACACGAGAAAGCTGTGACGAATTTGATAGATACACATGTCGCAAACGGGACATTAGTGATAATGCGCCGAGTAAAAGAGATCAGTGTCGATCGCCGATCGATCTTTAGCGCTTGTCGACAATGCGGCACGAACATGTCGATCGCGTTACCGATCGATATCTGCCTAACCGCACGCGTACCCTTCCAGCTACTGATAATCGCCTGTCGGCTAATTAATTCGCCGAGTAACGTAATTACTCGAGGTTCGAACGCGCACATACACAGTCAGTAGCACCAAGATATAATATACAGGTTGTCCCAGGACACCATCGTTCCCGTATCTTTTCTTCACGGATTCAACGACTGATGTCGAGTCAATCTAATATTTCAAAGAATTCATAAGTACTTCTTCGAACATGGCATTTCTTCCCTTCGCGTATGTATCAAATTTATCATAGCTTCGAAACACTAAGGTCTGTATTCAGAATGCGCTTTGATGATGTTAGCACGTATTTAGCATATATATATTTGTGTACTACACTGTTAGATATCAAAGGAGTAATAGTAACCCAATCCCTTTAGTCTAACGTTTCGTTATTTTTAACTTTTACATACATCAAAATGTAAATCAATCCATTTCTATAATTAATTGCAAGGTAAACAACGTTCATATTTAATAAAAGACGTATACATTTAATAAATAATAATTAATAATTAATAATTAATAAACTTTGGAGTGAAATTTATTACATTTCCTTGAGTTAAATTGTTTAACTTTATTGTATTTTAATTAAATTAACGAATATATTGAATAGGAGCAGTAGCGACCTATGAAATTAATTAAAAATTAAAATAATTCTAATTGAGTATAAGTTGACGGTATGAATTTAACAATGTATAGAATTTCAGACGTAAAAGCGCGTATTTAACGACAAAACGAGTTCTGAATACGCGGGCCTAACAGTAAGATATTGCAGCTAAAAGTAATAATTAGCATTGCAATAACATTTTCTAACGTAACAGTTGTTATATTAGTGTATTCTGGAAATCAAGTCGATCTTAAACTCACCGTTCGAGCAAATCGTGGGAAGGGTTACAGTGGGTAATCTGGGACACCCAATGTGCACGGTCGCGCATATATATGGTATATATACGAGTGTGCATTATACAGTCGATACGGGGCGTCTCGTGCAACGGGTGCTCACGGATTTACGCCCGAGCGAGGATGATCTTGTTAATTCGCCGGCAGATTAATGCATTCGGCGCAGAGGGTTAAGCACTGTGGTGCGCGACACGCGACTGATTTATCGACGACCTAATTGAGGATTAATGACGCATTTTTCGCGCGTTACCGTAAACGGATGAATTATGAATCGGCGGATGGCTGTTGTACGACAAATCCCGAGCATAACGACGACGCGATCTCTTCACGTATTAATGTATATTATCAAAGTATAAAATCCAATTCTAAACGCGCTCAATATTGTACTCACAGCAAGACGGAAAATCAAAGAGTGAAATAATATAATCGTATTAAATCATCTTTTGGAATATCAATAATTGAACTCACATTGACCACGTAATCTCTCTTAAAATCTCATCTATTGTTCCGCTTAACTGTAACGGACATAATTATTAAATCGGGACAGCAATTATTCATAGTAATTCAGTATACATATGTTTCAGCAAATGTTTCGAAATATAAATTCCAGACTTAATTAATTAACTGTATATTTAAATACGTATATATGCAAGTCAAAAGTAAATCATAACAGATTTCCAAATATTCGATGTCATTAAATTTGATAGTATCCTTTAATCTACTTTAGCACCGCTATGTTTGAATTATTTATTTAAAATTTAAAAAAAAAAGAAAAATCAGTATCGCATGGAGAAAAAAAATACTAAATTTTAATAAATATTTATTTGAACAGCAACTAATCATTCAATAAAAAAATGA
The DNA here is from genome assembly GCF_024713525.1 of Acromyrmex echinatior. Lineage (NCBI taxonomy): Eukaryota > Metazoa > Arthropoda > Insecta > Hymenoptera > Formicidae > Acromyrmex > Acromyrmex echinatior. The sequence goes on from NC_141854.1 coordinate 8,077,898, forward strand.
CAGTTAAATCAAAGGTTTTTCCACAAATACGTGAATATATAAATATTTAGTAAATATTTAATTCGCACTATTCAAACTGGTAGATATTAAAATTAAAATTTTTTTTAATGCATATGTTTATAAACTCGACAATAGAAATCGCAAATAATTTTTATACACGCGCTGTGTTAATAAAAAATATACAATTGATCAACTTGTGAAGTTTCACCAAATATTTGTACAAAATCTGTTATAAATTAATTTCGATGAATATATGTGCATATACATTATGGTCCATTAATTAAGTTTGGAATTCATATTTCAAAACATATACACTCGTTGAGTTACTGTAAGGTAGAATAGGTATAAAGAGCCATGTTTTGAAAGAGCAACCTCATATTCCAACTAACTGGATGTAGCCAAAAATTTTAAAATGTTTTTATTTGATAGCAACACTGAAACTACTGAAATGTCATAGATATTTCACAGTTAATATCAAAACTACAGCGTTTCCGTAGAAAGAAGTAAAAGATTATTACAAAAGTAAATTTTTTAATTAAATTTCCATGTTTTTGCATTTATTTGTGTATAAACTTTTAGGAAAAGTAAATATTTTTTTAATCGAATATATTGTATATGCTAACTTAATTAAGAACATAGTATCTCTTTTGTTTGTTTTAGTATTTAAATATCTTTTTGTTAAATATCTTACATTTTTTACACATAAATTATATTTACACTTAAATATTTTATGAAAGAGTGGGTATTCATAGAACTATGAAATAGCCAGCTCTAAAAATACCAAATTGAAGTTTGCCTACAGTTCAAAACATAACGATAATAACTGCTATGTCTATTACAGTTATAATAATAATTACTGCTATGTCAGAAGATTATTCTGCAAGTAAATAAAGACTGATATGAGCGCAAATTGCGTATCGGTTGAACTCATAATTATGTGGCAATAAACGGAATTTATATTTTTTTTGACAGGAAGTCTTTTTCTCATTAGTCAAACATATTTCTATCTTTATATTTTTATTTTTTAGATATTTATTAGTTCTAAAAATTAGATAATTCTTGTTAAAGCATAACATATTTTGATTTAGTATTATTAGCTTAAATACTTAGCTTTTTCAAAGTTATGTTGTTAAAAAAACCGATTGCTCTATGTTTAAAAAAAAAGATAATTAAAATCTGTTAACGGCTAAATATTATTTTTTTCTTAAATGAATCTCACAAATTAATAAGTACACTTATTAGTTAAAAAGCGGTTTTTCATATTTTGAAAAATACTAGCACATTCATGCCCACTCTCATTTAAATAATTATTGTCTTTAATAGCTACGTCTATATATTGCCTCCAAGAGAGAAATAAATTAAAAGATAAATAACATTAAAGCAAACTTGTTTCAAGTTAAACATTCCTTAGCTTTCAAATTCTTCGCAACTAAGATCATCAAAATCAATTTTTTTATTTAATAAAAATATCTCCACTTGATATGATTGCACAGAGTATAAAACGGTAACGTAAAATATCCAATAAATATTCGCAATATTGAAATTAAGAGACAGAAAGGGAGAAAGAGAGAGAGAATTACTGAATAAATTTCTTCAAATATAATACTGTGTAATACACTTAATGTAAATGTAATTTTCGAATAATAAACTATATAATATAAATCAATTCTGAGTGTGTGTGTGTGTGTGTGTGGGCATATGTGTGATATGAAACTTTATAAATATCAAAAGATCCAATAAATATACATATATATATAAACATATTCTATATAACTGATCAAAACAAAACGCAATCGATCATGCAAATGCGCGATTGACATAAAACGAACGAATTAAGTAGTGAAATCGTGTTTCGATCTTGAAATCAGCAGTGTTCGACCTTAGTAGATTATCGAAATTACGTGGCCGTGAGGCTCGTCGTGGTAACACGATCGATATACGCCAACGCCGAGCACAAGTCGAGTCGACGTCGTTGTCCGGGTCATCATCGCCAACGCGCGTATATCGAGTTTATCAGCAAGGGACCTAGATCTCTGATAAACCCGTCCGTGGGAGAATCGAGGTTGACCGAGAATCGACGTTGTCAGCCGAGAGGTAAAATCCAGCAGCGGCAGAAAAAAAATTTGACAATTCGTCAATTTACAATTAGAATTGCCGATCGATCTATATCGGACGTATATATGGAATAAGAAGTTAAAATAAAATCTATGAAATAAATTATCATTTATTATTCGTTAACACTATAGTTATTTAAATTACCGACGTATATTATTTAAACAATTAAATATTATATTACTTAAAATATTTGTTCAAATTGTGTGATAAAAAATGGATTTCTTGTAATAAAAAAATGAATTCAGTGAATACTGACCTTTACGTTTTTTGATTTAACCATTGTCTTTTGAAGGACGGCAATCGTGTAAAATTACATTTCCAGATGACATTTCCAGATTTTATAACTCCAAGCGCCCTTTCACAAATGTACATCTCCATTTTTATTCATTTCCATTTTTATCTGCATTTTTATTGTATCGCACCACTGCGTTACACTGATATAAATTTCACTCAATACGACACACTGTAATATTTACGAAAGGACAAATATTCGCAATATGTGTCCACTACGTATTTGAATACATATACAAACAAATTGTCCAGAGCATTGCGGCCCTTTCTAGATGAATGACGTTTGTTTATGCGAGTATTATCAGGCGTAGAATATAATAGCAAAGGAGAACGGGGAGAGAAAATCAGAGAGAGATGAAAGGAGGGACAAAGAGGAGAGGGAGGGATAGAAAGGGAGAGAGAAAGAAGGGAAGGGGAGAGGGAGAGAGAGAGCAGGAAGGAGGGATGGATGAGAAGGAAGAAGGGGGAGAAGAAGAGAGGGAGAGAGACAGACAGACAGACAGACAGACAGACAGAGAGAGAGAGAGAGAGAGAGATTCCAAATTCCTCCGGCAGAAATTTGGAATATCATTGTCGAACAACGTAATCGCTTCTAATCACATGTACACATCGTCGCATGTATCTCTCTCCATGGCACGCGGATTATCCGAAATTCCTATTACTCGATTAAATTATAATGAGCTAAAACAGTCACACACGTATGTATCAAATCGTACATCAGGTTTGACGAGTTTGCTGTATTGTCTCCATTACATAAGGGTATAGATAAACATTAAAGCCTTTCAAACAATTGTTATCAGCATATATAATGACACTGTTATGATAGTAACATAAAACTGACAGACTTTCAGATATTATCACAAAAGAATACCCTATCTTTTATAATTTCAACGTTTGAGTCGTTTAACTATACTGTTAGATCTATAGTGTCAAATTTAACATAATTTAAATCATCACTGCTCCTATTCAATATATCGTTATTTAATACTGAAACAATGATTAAATTTGATACTATATAATTTCAAATTTAATCATTGTTTTAGTATAAAATAACGATATATCTAGTATAGGAACAGTGGCAACTTAAATTAAGTTAAATTTGATACTATAGATTTAACAGTGCAGTTTATATAAAATATTACTTTTCTATTTAATATTTTTCATGATTATCAATTTCCAATCATATCAGTTCAACAACAACGCTCCGTATTATTAGCAACATATGACTATATATAACAAAAGTAGGTTAATTAATTAAAATTACATAAAAAATTTACAATAAATTTTTATCATTTATTTATCGTTTGCATGATCTTATTGCCATTATTCATTTTTTAAAATAATTTATATGTGAAAAATAAAAATTAACGTGCACGAATTATTTAAGTATGATACAGACAAACGTTAAATAAACGTACGTAGAGATACAAAATAAAAAGAAATAATATCTTTGAAAGATTTAACATTGTACTAAAAATTAGTGTATGTGCAAAAATTTTACGTACTATAACATCCTACGGTGAAGTAGTTAAACCGCCATACGAAGTGATACTCTGATTTTACATAATGTCCTATGCTAGTTTCATTATGCGCTTTTACGTAATCTAGCATAGCCTGTAAGCGTATGTAATGTCCCCATTGTCGCGAGAATGTTACGGGACAGGGTAGTAACACGTCAGCGAATTAACTAGCGCATGAATATTAAAAACAATGGCGACAGGACGCTACGTATTACTCGTAATCGCGGGAACGAGAATTCCCGAGGGAACAATGCCAGGGACTGGATTAGACCACCGGTTGTTCGGACATAATGTAATCGCTCCTAATCTAAGGTGAGGCACAAAGTTTTAAGGAACGATAAGGGACTATTGCGTTTCTCGCGAGGAAGACTGTCTTATTCAGATTACCTGTTGGCCGTTTGATGTTCTCAGCTGTATCCATAAAGTTACAATTTTCTAGCCCTTTAACCTGCGGATCGTTCCAAGCCGATTAACTAAGAAAGCGTGTCGGCCACGGTTCGTGAAAGCTGTAAAATTAACATGAATACGTCGATAATCACGATCGCTCGGATGACGATCATGAACCTGCACGCGGTCACGATCGTTAACTTGCACGCGATCACCGCAATTCGCGTTATTAACACGCTTGCAAAATAAGAAGCAATTTCCCCACGCGCATTGATTAAGACATGCGAAGAGGAAGTAGAAAGGATGAGGCGCGGAACGTATGAGGGGAATTAATTGCGCAGAACTTGGGCGGGATAGTGTTGCTCGGTGCAAGTCACCGCGTATAGAGTCGGGTAGCATTAATCAACGTATTAGCAGTAACAAAAGCACCACACGATCACGAGAAAAGCATAAAAATATGTGGATAATCATCGCGATTAATGGACCAATCGTCGACAGCAGCGATAAATTAGCGACTACGTAAATGTAGTTTAATCTGAGTTAATGTAGTCGTATATAATAGCAGTATGGAAAAAAATGATAAATGGAAATAATTTTATAAGTGAGCCAGTTAAGCTTTCATCGAGAAGGCAAAGACATATCGACAAGTCGCGAAATCTTTTACGTTGCGCATCGATTCCTTCTACGAGTTATTTCGCACAAAATATCAGTTACTCGAACTATTTTTTATATAATAAATTCGGGATTTTTGCTTCAATCAAACCTGGAAATAATATTTTTGAATTAAAAAAATGTTTTTTTAAACTTTCATCGTTCCATGTATTATATTTCCGCAAATTTTCTATCCCACTTTATCCAATACAAGAAACTAAATTCGCCAGGGCAGAAATAGAAGAAATCGAGACTATCATGTAAAATCCAGATTATTTTGGGTGTTAAAAGAAAGATATGGAATAACGAAAGCGTAAGACGCTTTATCCGAACAAAAAATCGAAGAAAAGAAGAACATCCTTGAGAATTGCGGAAATAAACATGAAAAACTCAGCAGGATGAGATAGAGAGAAAGTAGCTGAAGCAACGATGGAAGAGAAGAGAGGTGATTTCAAGCTGACAATTTTGTTACCAACCCACAAACCATAGGAAACACGAGGGTAAGGGTGCGGGTGCAGAATAAGGGCTAGCGATATAAATATTTAGGAGCGATGTCGCGCGTAATGTTTAAATATTAAACACCCGCTTGTCCCATGTTGGCCGTTGTGGGTAGCCGTTTCTTCTCTCTTTGACTATCATTTCCCGACGAAAGAAAGCCGCCACTGTAGAGCATTATAGATCTACTTTGGGAGGTAGTGTTAACTCTGAAAACGCGCATCCTGGGTTCCAATGTATATCTCGACAATTTCTCATCTCGCTGAGACTATTGTAATAGTAGAGCGATAATATAATAATATATCTAATATGGGATTTGGCGATTTAGATGTAACTTTCCCAACATCCACACGTTCGTACATTTTCTGAAAATTAAGCTTTCAAAAAATGATTTTATCAATAACGACAATAACGACAATCTTAATGAACTGATGAATATTCTATAATATATATCAGTGTTAAAAGTCTGCGGATTTTAATTAGCAAAAGCTACTAAGAAACCATGAATGTTTATTCAATTCTAAACATGTCCTAGTTACGTAGTAAAGAGCGAGTGGTAAATCAAGATTAGCGGGATTAAAGTCGTCATCAAATAGCGAATGAACGAGAGCGAGAGAGGAGAAAAAGAGAGATGAGGAGAGAAGGATTAAATCAGAACTATGTAAAGTGTAAAGCCTTAAACCAGGCTGCGACAGAATCCTGCGACTATTCCAGTCTTCGTGCTTCAGAACTTCGACGAAAGCTTGTAAACATCGTTACCCGAAGATCGCCTCACCTGTGCTTGTGTATAATTAGATCTTGCGGAAACTCTGCTGGGAATCACCTCGCGGCCGTAACCAATAAGGAATTGCAAGACTTCAGGCGGTGCCTTTAATTGCGGTCATTTCTAACTTCGTCTCTAATTACGGCGAAACATATCGACTTCACTTGCCCATAGTTAATGGCTTAAAAAAGATCGTAAAGTGTAGTCATATATAATCTCTCTTAAGAATCATTCGGAAGAATTTTAATTATATTAAACAATACTCTTTTTTAAACAATAATAAAAAAACACGCTTTTTTCGATCTTTATAGATCTATTGATAAAATTTGTTGTTAGACTTGAAACACAATCAAGAACTGAAATAATAATCTTACAATTAAATTAATTGATCGACAATTTTATAATAACGCTACTAGTATCTTAAAAACCTGTAAATAACGTACTGCGAAAAATATCATTTCAGCCAAGATTCGAAACCCGGATCTCCCAAATTCCAAAACGAACGTCCTGCTAATTCAACCACCGAGGCATATCGTAAAATATTTAATCATTATTTCACAAGAAATATAGAAATATTCGATGAACCATTTCTATATATATAATTACGCCAATTAATTTTACAAGATAATTTCGCAAACGAATAGAATTACAAGTGGGACTTTAATGAAAAACGGGATAAATTACACCAGCAGTAGTTGTCCAAATAATCAGAAAGTAAATAATCTTCGACTGATCGTTGAATCAGCACAAATAAAATTATGAGTCATTAAAGAAGTAAAAAGAGCAAGAAGGATATAGGACAAAAGGTAAAAAAGAAAAAGAGGAAACGATGGAAATTCGTTATCCAAAATAATTCCGCTTACAAAGTTCGCCTAGAAAGTTCACGTTGTTCAATAATAGTACGCCGGGCAGTTTATAACTAGAAACAAAAGTTTTCGAGTAACGATGTTACAAAATACAGAGAAATTTTGCGAGATGGGAGAGAGAAGAAAATGGGAAAAAAATCACTCTGTTTTTCATTCCCATTTTATCTTCAATAATATTTTTCGATTGAATTTAAATAAATAAATCTCACTAACATTTTTCAAAAATTTTGTATCTATACAATCATTACAATCACTACATTTTATCACTATTGATTTCGAATTTAAATAAATAAATAGAGATAAATGTTGCTAATATTCTTTAAAGTATTTATATGTATGGCGTATCAAAATGCAAACTCGTAACTGTTAAAAAAACAATTCGCCATAAAAGTGATTTAAGGGAACTCTCTCATGATGTTAAGTGGAGAACAAGTTAATTTATGAAGAATAATAAAGGATAGAAAGAATTGTGTTAGCTATGAGAAAGATCTGCAGAGAGACAGAATATCGCGATTAAAACTGCCAAAGAGAGAAATTGAATTAAACTAAATTCATACTACCTTCATTTTAAACGGTGAAATAAATTAAACATGTTCGAATCTATAAAACGTTTTATCTATAAAACGTTTATATCAGATCTAAATCTGTGATCATGAAAGTCGGAAATCTACTATCGAGAAGAGGAAGAAAAAGAGCTGTTGCACTGCATGCAATCTACGTGAAGATCTTTAGGACACGCCTACAGTTTATTGCGTCTACAATGAGGTTTTAAGGTACAAACTTAAACTTTAAGCCTCAAAGTATAAGAAATTGACTAACCAGTCGACTATTATCCCCACATTCGACTGCAATTGGTCAATTTCTTACGACTAAGCTTAAGTTTTACGTCTTAAAATCTTATTATAAACGCCGCTTTAGACGAATTTGCGACACTGCGGCAAAGATTCTCAATAAATTCGCCGAGGAGCGCCGGAACAAATAAGGAGATCGTTTATATACCATGACGGGCTTGCAATTGCGATCTAATCACTTATCAGACTTCTTGTCGATCAAGATAACGATCAGAGCATGCTTTATGTTCAAGATTTTCATCGATAGCGATTGAATTGTAAGCGATTAACTCTCGTAATTGCAAGTAGTATCAGGTAGTAATCGATACCCACAATTATAAAATAATGACGTTTATTTCTACAATTGTGCTATTGTACGTAGCGCTCGTTAATACTGAACAATAAGTTTCGAAATGTTCCACAGCATTAAAAATACTTGAAAACTGCAACGCTCATTTATACACTTACTTACATCGACTAAACTGTTCCAGAAATTGCAATACTAATACTTTTATCTACTTTTTCAAGAATCTAGATGTAGTTTTTTAATGCATGCTCTTCGTTTAAAATATCACTGTCCTGAGTCAGATATAAATCGCTTTCGCCGACATTTTAATTCGAGTCACAATTCGCAAGCCGAAAGAGTTATCCAACTATCTCGCGTGTGATTACGAAATTCAGATTTCCGGGTAACAGCAACAGCTCGCGAATTCAACACGTCGAGCTGTCGGTTTTCAGTAATTCGGCAGAAGTCACCGGGTTGTTCCACCGAAACATTACAGTGATCCGGCATGATTAAAACAAACAACGTCCGTCTCGTCGCCGGTCCTCGAAAACACAAAGCACCGTGCTGCTCGGAATATTTCTTTTCTGTTCACGGAGTATTCATTAAAAACGAGAACATGGAGAGTTTTGACAGGCTCGCGGAGAGTTTCAAGAGAGTTTCTCCCCCATGCGCGTACTGGCTTGCGATCCTTTTGTCTCTCGCATCGTCCCTTTCCGCGGGAGAACAGAATGTCGAAGTGTATTGCATGCCATCGGAATTTGTGCTTGGATTTCTCGATAAATCGAGCACGGCGCGCTTTGTCAACCGATCTGCGCCGTGCACTCTAAAATCAAGTCCAATAAAAATTAACGTCGTGAGAGTCGCTAATTGATTTCGATTATTGTTCGATTGGCCAAGTGTGTCGTTTAAACGAAATTCCGAGAGTTACTGCGACAAAAGAAATAAAGCCTGCGGCACACAATTCCGTGTTTTTCTGTTTGCATTTTGATAAATTACTAGAAATTCTGCGTTCTGCGTACAATTCTAAGTAATTTATTAATAATTCTAGTAATTTACTGAAACGCAAACGAGTACTTTGCGGAGTTACATGACGGAGTTTGCTGAAATGGGAGGAGAGAGAGTCTCGTAGGTTCCCATTTAACGACGATAATAATTTTAACTATCTATCAAGAATGCGAGCATAGTAAAGAGATGGGATGTGATCGCGCCGATATTTCGTTAAATCATGAATTAAACCTGCGGCAGTATTATACACGATGCGTATTTTCTTGCTGGATTGTTTGCGTTTTGATAAATTACTAGAAATTCTGCGTGGTGCAATTCTAGTAATTGCATCGGCTTAATTCACATTGACGAAATATCAGCGCGATCACATGTACCTCTTTACTGTTCCTGCATTCTTGGTAGATAGTTAAAATTATTATCGTCGCTAAATGGGAAGATACGGGACTCTCCTCCCGCGTTTCAACAAACTCCGTCATGTCGCGTCGCAAGTGCTCGCTTTACAACGACGATAAAGTCAATTAAAATTAATAAGGTATTTCGCATAACGGGAAAGCTTCCGCGAAGTCTATCTATTTGCTCAAGTGTATTTTCAAAACTTTGAGAGTTCGATCGTTCTCGAAAAGAGAGTGATTGCGTTCGAAACATTTCCAGAGATGCGATTTCGACGTCGTTAAAAACTTTACGTTGCTTCCTCATACCACCCTTCTTCGCTTCAATTGGTTTTCCGATACGTCTGGAAAACGGTTAATAGTACACTGCCGTTGACGATATCGCATTTCTTATCAATTTTTCTCCGTCTACCGAGTCTCGTTTCTCTTCCGATTCGTTGTTTTCGCTTTCGTAGAGTGGCGTGTCTTGATGCGCGGCGAAGTGCAACGATGTCTTCGGCATCGTTACAGTAGAGAGAAAACGGGAAAGGTCGACGGGTCGAAAACTTTTTCCAGATTGCAGAGGGACTCGACTCTCACGTCGACTCGATTTCCGAAGATTCCCGTTTCGAAATGGACGGAAGAAAAGTGTCTCGAGATTTTTAACGTGCTCCAAGAGAACCCGTTGAGAACTTTATTTACATACGTTCGCTTACAGATTCGGCCCCGAGATTCGTTTGAATTTATTGCTACGATCATTTTGCCTCGTCGTTTACTAAATCACTCTCGCGCTTCACAGATATATTTTTCTAAGTTCCACCTTCGTCGTCCAAGGAATGTGAATATTCCACAAACTCGGCACTTCTCAGAGATTTAAACGACCGTTTTACAGCGAAGCATCTTATTAGAAGTTACATTGTAACTATTTGCCGCAAGATAAAGCCTCTAACTATAACTTTTGTCCCGAAGCATTTTTCCTTTGTTTCCGCTGTAAATATATATTTTTTGCAAGTTATAATTTTCACAACGTCTGTGAACAAAATTATACGTTTTTATTAATGGTATACAATTTAGTACTGTTCATGATATTTTAATAAAAACTATCTAAACTAATTTAGAAAATAACTAATCATTATTTTCAGCATTATTAGTACTACAAAGCATAAACAGATAAGCAGGTAACATAAGAATTAAGTTTCATGAAATGATTAGAGGCAAAGCGATCGACAATTGCTGTAATATACAGTCCGTCTAAGAATCGCATATTCACCGGCCATAATCTTCTGCAAATTAATAGCAACAATGATAACAGCGTTGGCACATGTTGACTGGAAACGCGCGTGCGCGCGCTTATCGTAGATGCAAACGAGCGTTTGCGAGCGTTTGCGAGTCGGACGACGAAACCGGTTTCGCTGCGAAAACAGCAAACGGTACAAGTGCGACGATATTGTGGTCATATTAAAGCTGATTCGCCGCACTCCGGTTTGCCTTACTCAAACCCGGCCAGAGACACTGCATGCTCGCATTAGTGCGAGACTAATGCAGTTGCATCTCCTTCTTCGAGTCGCCAAGATCTCGACGTACAGATACTCCGCTCCATTTCCGTTATATTTACTTTATCTTGCCTCGTTGCATACAAAGCGTTTTTACATCAACAATCTCCAGACAATTTTCGTGGAAGCAAAATATGCATAAATAAAAAATGTCCTAATATATTTTAAGTTTCTTAAGATCCAAGATACCCGTTTCCGATCGAGTTATTTTTACTTCAATTAAAATTTTGTAATTTACAAACGGAATTTGTAATTTACAAAGTTAAGACTGAAAAATACGCTTTGATATCTTCATATTAAATAGAGATAAATTAAAGTTTGTATATTAATAATTATTTTGTTTAATAAAATGTTTTCTAAACGTTTGTGTAAAATTAAAAATGATGTATAGTTTTAGACTTAAAAATTATAAATTATCATATATTTTCAGATTTCCTTCGTAACTAAAAGTTATAAAATATTCTTTTATAACTTTGGTATTAAGTTATAACGTCGATCATCGTTGACATTCGCAATATCAGAGATCTAGATTAGCGAAGGCGCGATTTAATCCCAAAGATCATAATGCTGAATCCTCTTAGTCGATGTGGTTTCGCAGCGCAACCACTTTTCGTCGAGGAACTATGCGAATACTGATAAATATTTATCAGTAAGGAAGTAACTCGAGAAGCGATTCGCCTCGTAATCGCCTTTTGCTTACCAATAACACGCAACTTAAGCAAACAGATGGAGAAAGAATGGCACATTCCTTTTATAATTATATACCTTCGCGAATAAATTATCGGAAGAAGCAAAAATTACAAAAAAAATGTTATAGTATTTAAAAAAAATTTGAACATTAAACAAAGTATTCACAATGCAAAACGTGTTATCGCGCAATTCGCGTATTTCGCTGATTCTAACAAAATGAGGAATTTCTGAGAAGCTCCTCTGGACTTACTGTCGAAATGTCGCGTGTAAACGAACCTTAACAGTTTCCTCTCCTTCTCTCGTGTACTCAGCACGATCGAGGACACATGTCCCGTAGGGACAAGGAGTGCAGTAATCCAGGCCCGAGTCGATGAATATTCACGTGTCGCTTTACGGTGCAACGAGTCATTTGAATTTATACATACGGCCCCCGGTTATTCTTCGCCACGGTAGCTAGCTTTAATGTCTCCGCATTGTCACTCGTATATTTTCACTCGTAACGCCGAAATTCGATTGGTCGTATAATTTTAAGCACTCGAGACGTGGAGAAAGGCTGAAGGGAATGAAAATTTCAAGAATGAAAATTTGTTCGAAATTCTTGCACGAAGAAAGGACAGGAGAAAATAAATTATGACTCTTAAGCAGGTGATAAATATGAATTTTTCTGAAGGAAATGGAAAGTGAAATAAATGAAAGTTTCTAGAGGAACGTTTTATAAATATTTATAAATTATCACTACTTTAGAGAAATAAGTAAAAGTGTGTTACACATAAGAGAACTTTCATTATTTCGAAACAGGTATTTTATATATATATAGAGGACAGGCTAAAAGTCTAGATATAGTCGAATCTCATAAACAAAGCACTTTTGAGAAAAAACATTTCGTACAAAAGTTGTAAGATTTGAATAATACATTAAACGGCGAGACTTATTTGAACGTAAGTATGGTGAAGTTCTCAAGGTCAACTTTAAAATTTTAAGTAGTGAAAACCCCTACTTTTTATTCAATATTCTTGCAGCTAACATCGAGTTCTTTTCACAATGAAACTTTTTAAGTTAAGTCTTTTTCAAGTATAATACTAATTTTACAGTACTATAATACTAATACTAATTGATACAGTTTTAATAAAAGTGTCCAATCGACCAAAAATGAAAATGAAAGACTTGTTAATGGCCTTGATAAATGTTATTAAGATCATGTCTCTCAAGATCATGAACATTCAAGAGATTGAGCCATTGATTGGGCACCTTAGATCATACTGATGGTACCTGAACTTTATCAATTAGCATTAGTATTGAATTAGTACTTGTATTAGTATTATAATAGTATTTAGTGCTTAATAAGTATTACGAATCATTCTTGAAGCGTAAAATAATTGAATTTCTAGTTTTTAATAAAGGTTTTTAGATTTCTATTTTGCTTCATTTCAAAAAGTCACTTTATTCAAAGCAAAATATGATTCTCTTGGCGAGTAGAAGAAAATTGAATAAAAACTATCCCTGGAGCTATCTCTCTCTCCATTCATGAGCGGCATGTCTTTTGTCGCGACACGATCGAGCAATCGCAGCGCGAACGCATCGAGATAACACGTCGATCATGAACGTTGTCACGACGCGACCAAATGAGAACGAGACGACGATCGATTACGACCCGGCGGCACGTCCATCGAAACGAAGCGAGTCGAGAAGAGAATAAACGAGCAGAGAATAACATGAACAAGGGTCAAGCTTGTAGTTACTACTCGTAGTGCTCATTATTACTCAGTGAATGGATTTACGGGCCATCATCGTCGGTTTCATCACAATCGACACTCGTAAATAAATGTTGCCTGTGTTCTTTTAAGACGTGAAACATACGCCGGTAAATTTTTATTATTACCTTTCAGACGCGTCAACTAATGTCCGCTTCTATCGATGTAGATTAACTTTAATCTCGGTTCAATTTACTCAACTTTTTCTAACTTTTAGAATTGGGAAAAGATAAAAAGTAAGTTTAACTTAGATTAAAGTTGATCTCTGTTGGTAAAAACGAACATAAGCGAAACAAGCAGGAGTCTTTCAGTTGTTCTCTTTGATTATCTAAGTTTATGACGTTTACGATGTGGAATAGTTAAGAATACCATCAATAGAGTTGAAATCAACTTTTATTCAAGGTTGCATTAATTCCTCTCATCCTAAAATTCTTTTTTCTAATTTTCAGACAAAATTTTATTATTTTCTCTGATGCTTTCAATATTTTGAATTTTGTTTTTATTTTTGTTTGTATTCCCTAATTTGGAAACCGTCTTATGTCTTGTTGAAAGAACAATTTAGCATAGCGATGTAAATTACTATGTTACTGACACCGTTTGTTTAATTATTAATTTGGTAGTATTTCAAATCTGCGTGTGATGTCCGCATATTAAACTTCTTTAAAGTCAAGAATTTTAATTTTCCAGAAAAGTTTTACAAAATTCCCTGCTTTTTCGCTGATTTTTCTGACCGTTTTCAATTTCCTTGACATTTCCCTAATTTTCCGGATTTCCAGTTTTGCGACAACCCTGTTATTTTTGGCTGTATATATTTAAAATAGCAAAATAACAGAAAAAAATTATCACTTCTAATATTTGATTTCGAGAAACGTGTGTGACATGTTTATTTTATAGAATATTTCCTTTAATTAAATACATACATTACGATGTATTTAGAAAACACAAAGATACCATCATTCCAACACGAGCAATAACGAATACCTACCGACTAAATCGTGCCTCTAACTGCATTTCCTGGCGGTGACTTTCGCGTATATTTCTGGCTCGTTCTCCGAATTTGCGATAAATAACAAACACGACACGGCGAGTCGACGATGTGCGCGCGTGTGTCATCTTCCGCCACGCGAATTTTCGGATGGGCGAAATAGATTTCACTGGCACGGTGAGAAAGAATTCATGACCATGCGGTGAGTTTGTCGGCGCTTTTAGTCCGGTCGTCGGCGAGTGACGGGGACGATTTACGGATTCGGTGACGCAAATAATTACGACCCGAACGACACGTATACGAACTCGATTCGTATTCGCGCAAATGCATCATCGATACAACATAGAGCCTGCGGTCACGTCTATAGCCACGATAGACCACCTGTGCTCCACCAATCGACACGAGAGTTATCGTTCACGTTCATCGATCCGTCATCGGATTATCGCCTAGCGATCAGTAATGAGCCCCCATTGTTGTCGACAGTAAAATATTCTCACGATTATACACATTCCCACAACATTCCTTCGAATAAGTAAATATTACCTAATTCTCTGTTCCAAGGCTAACCACACAAGAACATTTGTAAGTTACGTTAAGTATGATCATAATAAACCTGAAGTTTACATAATTGTGAACTTATATCAATACACAAACGATATCATAACGTAACGTTATCGGACTTTCTACAATAAAAGCCATTATCCAAGCTTTAAATCTTAAGTCGTAAGAAATTAATCAATCATACGCCGATATTCTTTTCACATTTGACTGTAATTAATCAATTTCTTACGGCTTAAAAAGCTTAGCAGTAGCTTATTATAATATAGAAAACCCATAAAGATTATGTTATGATTTCCTTTGTGCGTGACGTAAAACTTACTGTTACGCACCTACAAGCTTCACTTTATGATTCAGTACTATTCATAGCATAACGCGTTGTTTTCGTGCGGAGAATCCAACTTTTTGTATCCACATAGTTAAAAAAAAAAAAAAATAAAAGCTAAACTTTACCCTACGGAAATTAGAATTTTCATAGAGAGAAAAAGAACACAACTGTCACGAAAACGCACATCTAGTTCGTCAAAGCTCAGGAAGTGGTCACGCGTGCGTTATCAAGAGGGACGATCGGTGGGAGAGAGAGAGAGAGAGAGAGAGAGAGAGAGAGAGAGAGAGAGAGAAAGGAAAAAAGCTCACCTCGCTCGCTTGTCCCGCATTGTTTCATCGAAAACGCGTTTCGTTACACCGCGTCGACCATACGTCGTTTCAACGAGCGCGTTTATCGGCGCGTTTATCGGCGCCGATTGTTGTTGCTAATATCAGCCGGCAGGCGCGAGCGCGCGTGTGGATAAATTCCTGGTCTACCTACTGTGGACGATCGACACCAGGTCCCGAATTTCCCCGTTGCACAGCCTCCGCAAGCATGCATACAAAAGCGGCGATGGCTGCTGCAGCTGACATGTCCTTCCGCTCCCGGCAATCGAGCACGATTGAGGTTCTCGGGGAATTAATCCGCCGAATTTTCGCTTTTGCGTACGTACGTTACGGGAAAACTACCTCGTGTCGAGGAGTCGCTTAATAATAATAGCAAAGCTTGATAATAATAATTCTATTGCAGACGCGCGTGTGCGAATATACAAATGGAAGTTTATGCCTTTTATTCAAAGGTAAAAACTTCTCTTAATTCTTTCTCTGACGTAAAATACAAAATTACGTTTTGACTTGATATAACTGATTTACTAAACTTTATTTTTATCATTGTCATTATTATTATTATTATTATTATGTAATAAAATAACATAATATTAATTTAATTATAATACATTAATTGCGATGTATTTGCTTTTTCTAGTCACTTTATTTCGAGAATTTACGTTGTAACGATTACCTCAAAGGTACAAAATAGATATTTCTCGTTCAAACAACGGTAAAATCGATAAAGTTTCACATTGTGGAGGTTTTGAATTCTAGCTATGCCACTGTGTGCAAGAAGTAATCGTATTACGCTAACATATGAAAAGCAGGAAAACGAATCAATACAGCATTCTATCATTACTCGATTTAGAGACGCGACATCGATCGATGTAAAGAAATGTAATGAATTTTTGAAGAATAGATATATAAAGGAAGATAGAGAAAGAAACAGTGAGACAATCGTGCGAATAATTAAACGTCCCGAAAGTGACAATTGAAATGGCAATTCGTAGTTTACCGCGATCCACTCGGTTCGTACAACTTTAAAAACTGGGTCGACGTTTCGTTAGCGAATCGATTAATCCTGCACGCGCGTAATGAGAATTTTGCCGCAACAGTAGAAAAAAAATTATCAATTTTGCATGCAAATCTAGATATAGTACATAATGAAAACAATCGAAAATTATAAACAAATCAACGAATAAATAAGCATTATCATTAAATCTGTATATATATCGATTTTCCCTTTTGAGGGAACAAGCCATCATAGGTAAGTAATAAGCCAGCGAAAAAGTTGCTTCTATCATCAATATAATGTAATACAAGAACTTCAATAATGGCAAAAAGGAAATCAAAGGTATTGATTTTTCGTATGGAATTAATGTACAATGGATGATATAAAGAAGAATAACCAATAATATTAATAAACAAATAAATAAGCAACAGGAGAGGAGGAGGAGGAGGAATAAATATATTAGCTTTCCAAAAACGACGCGATGGAATGGCGAAAGAAAGAAATTCCTTTCACGGATGATTATCGATGACGATGTTGAGCGACGAGAAAGTTTCGATAAAGAGTAGCGGCTTGCGAAATCACAGCAGCTCTCGATATTGAATATTCATGCAAGGTGGAATCGCTCGCTCCGCCTACACAATTTACTGTCTCCTTCATTCGCTCGCCATCGGCCTCTCTCAAGCTCGAAATCGTCGGGCTTCTCTTACGCGAAATCCTAAGGTCGCCCCGATACTCGATACTGCCGTTTCACGCGCACGGTGAACGTGTTTATCGAAGATTTCTGGCGAAATGGGATACGTCCCCGATACATTCGCGCGCGATTATCGAACGCGACCGAAGTGAATACTTTTATAAAATCTGTATAGTCCATCTCTTTCGATACAACGACATTGATACAAGGAGAAGGTTCTATGTGATATTTCTCCCTATATTACTTAAAATATTAATAAATTATTGATTAATAATCTTAGGGCGATATATATATTCATAGTCTGTTCTTGTTTTAAAATCATCTTAAGTATAATAATTAATACTTTAAGATTACTAACTGTCTTCTGGTTGGCTTATGATATTTTAAGACTGTATTTAAAATAGTCTCAAATATAAGAGTCAACTATGAATACCGGTATTTAAGTATTATATTATTGTGTCAGATGGCATTGTGCAGAAGTTAATTCACTTTCATAATTTTGCAAAATATATTTTTCATGTCATCTAATTAATATTACTATTATTTTTATTATTTTAATAAAAATATCAATCCCAAGATAGTAATATATCGTGCCAAAGATATATCCCTCATTTTTATTCTAAATATGATGAAATGTATTTTCTACGTTATATTTTTTACGTTTAATTATTGATATATTAATTATTCATAATTTCTATTCGCTATTAGTGACAGTATAGATATTTCGCCAAAGACGAATTTTATTCTCATTCCAAATGCGCACTGCAATTTTCTAGAAGTGATTCATCCAATATTTGGACATATGTGAGCGGGTTGGCACGTGCATTTGAGACAGGAGTGCAATAGGAAAGAATCGATTCGCAGTCCCGACTTATTGCTGAAGTTTTCCTGAACAATTTCGCGCGGTGGATCGCATCGAGAAAATGAAAAAAGACGCCATGCAAGAAAACTTGGTTGATCTTTCATCGACGACGCAATTTCGAAAGTCCTAGACGAATTCTTAGCCGACAAAGGAAGGAAGCGGATCGGCGAGTTGTTCAGCAGTGAAAATTAGTGAAAATAAACGGCAGAAATTCTAACGCATTTGTGCTAAAATTCTTTCTGCGTTTCGTTAAAAAGAAAAAAAAACGCAAATATCTCCCATTGGTAAAATTTACAAAATTCAAATTAATCTCATGAAAGGGATCCATTTAAATTTCCCCATATAAAGAACATTTCTATTAAACAGCGCATCGGCAGCATTCATCGATTGAAACGTACACAGGTCTGTGCTTTTATGTACAACAATAAACCTGTTTATTTGCCTTAAATAAAATACGTTCATTTACGTTACGTCGAGCGTCCCGCAGAAAAGATTACACTAATCGTACTATACGTATAGCCGAAATAAATTACGCCAGAATAAATTACACCGAATTACAGTGGATTTTGCGTATGGTAGTCGTAACGCACGTGGTACATTCATCGATCGAAAGCGGAAAATACCCGTCTACTGGCGGATCATAAAGCGATCAGATTTGTTTAACCACGAACATGAGCAAGCACTTGCTCGCGAACGAGCGAAATACATGAGAAATACACGAGAAAAGCGCAAAGCATTTATGGTCCTCGTGATAGCGTGCCTTGAAGCACGATGAAGGAGAAGCGACGAAACATGAATAAATGCATCTCACCCGCTGCGCTTCTCCGCGCGGTGACAAAGAAGAAAAGCGTAGATCGAGAGAAATGGCATCTCCGGACGCGTGCGAACGCAAGCACGGCGACGACGGATAAAACTTTGTTTCCCAGGGAGAATACAACGAGGAATGGGCGCGAGGAGAGATGCCTCGGTCCATTCGATGCCAGGAATTCCCAGCGCGGCGATCCGGGCTGCGGAGCTCGCCGAAAAATGCAGTTGGAAGAAACGGTTTGTTGCGCTTACACGAGAAAGCTCCGCTATCCACCGGCGGCAGCCATGAATTTTGATGGATCTCTTTTACCCCCGCGGAGCTTTCGGCCGGAACGACGCTGATTTGCATTATGCAATTTACGCGCGCATAGTTTCAAGATATATACATGGCTGCGTGCTCACAAAAGAAGACGGCGAATCCCGTTTTGCCGCGTCTTTTTTTTTTCTCTCTTTATCTCTTTCCTTATATATCTTTTATCTTCGCCTCGATTCATGATCCCTCTCGGGCAATATAGTTGTGTATAATGCGATCGTTCGTGTTCCAAACACGCGTTGGTTTAAACGAAAAAATGATAAATGTGTAGTAAACATTATGCTCTTTTAGATGCAAATACATTCGAGGCAAGAATAAATATAAAAAGTTAATATAAAAGTACTTTTCGAACTATATATATTCTTTAAAAAGAGAATAATTTTTAATACATGTTAATAAATAACTTTGCATCTGACAAATAGTGAGATAATTCAAGTTTCATAATGTTAAATACAAATATGCATTAAAAAATTTATTTTTATATAACTTTTTTTTTATCATCTTGAATAGTTTATAGTTTGTCAACTGGAAATGTTAATTTCGTTGCATGTATATATATATATATATATAGAAAGAGACAGAGAAAAGTTTGTCGCAATTGGCACTGGTACAATCAAACTGTGAAAGCTCAAGGAAAGTGTCCTCATTGCTAACCAAACGAAATTCTAATGTAAACAAACCTATTTGTATTCTCTCCATTATCGCGCCGTGTGGCACTTTCGAAATTTCTTTCGTAATGATACAAACAATAAGTGATAATAATTATACATTTATTGCTATAGTCCATGATTTAAAAAAAAAACAATTAAGGAAAAAAAAATATATATGTATATATGTTATATTCCCACGCTTTGATAATTTTTCGCGAATAAAGTGTTCCGGATCAACGAAAAACATTTTTGAAAGTACTTTACAAATACATATACTTTTAAAATATTCAGCATCGTGTATTAGCACTCATAAGTAACGATTGAATTATGCGTACAAGATGTTATTAACGAATATAGATAATTTCAAATTCACAGACATCTGACGCAAGTCATTTTGCTTCGACGAACGATCCTTAATCTCTCTCGGGCGAAAGGATTAACGACTAATTACCGCCTCGCGTGTAAGGGCGTGCACAGCATGGGTATTTTCACGCTCGGGAGAACACGGCGATCCTGATTTTGTGCAGTAAAACACGAGAAGCGGACGGCGGACTATCTGCGCAACGTGAAGTATATGTACGTGTATACACAAGGTAAACGAAAGATTCCTACCTGGTGTGGCTGCAGGGTGTCGGGGACGGGCTTCGAGGCTATTAGCCAGCTGTGCTTACAGGGCGCATAAGCGCAACCTCCACCTCCGAGCTACGCCGGCTTTGTCTCTGCATCCTGAAGAGAAAAAAATAGCAAGATGAGTTTCACGTCAAGTTGCGCGTAAACCATACGTCTTGTAACTTATTCAATTAAACTCTAAATACGATAAAATAAAATCAAAGCTGGAAGTTCAGATCAATATATTCGAATGAACCATTTAACGTTAGAAAAATAACCGGGAAGTGATTAAAGGATTAGAAGGTTTGCGGGAGAACGTAGACGCGACCAGGTAATAGCGGCCAGGTGGTACTCCGAGTTTATATCGCTCGAAAGTTTATATTGGATTTCATATTTAATGCAACGCACACCGTCGACGTCGCCGCGTTGCGTCACGCCGCGGTACCGCCTCCAAGATAAATTATTTATGTCGCGATGCTTTGTCTTCGTCTGTTTCCGAAGGGTGGCGACGAGGTACGATGTCTGTTGAGAAAAACGGATGATCGGTGTAGAAACCGTGATAAAATCCCGCTGTGAGCGAAAATCGCGTCGATCTTTACGAGCTTTCGCGAGGGAGGGACGTGGAGACGCGCAGAATATTTCTTTGTCAAAGGAGAAGATTGAACCTCGATTCACCCTTCTATCGTACCATATAAGTGATCGCTATATTACGTCGAAGAGAATCACTGTGATATTATGTCGAATTGAAATACGCTTTTAAGAGCAAGAGTCCTGATTTAACAAAACCAAAATAACATTTCACGTCTACACGATAAAAAAAACATTTCGTATTTGTGTTGGAAATGATCCACTCAAGTCCTTGTTAACATTTTCAGTTGAATTTTTTATCATATTCGAGTGTTAATTGAACATAATGTGACTCTGTTATTTAAACAGTTTGTGTTAAATTTGTTTGTGTTTATATTCAACGTTCAAAATGACACAATTTATGAGTAAGTAAATAAATAATACAAAAATAATGTATCTTAAAAAATAAATTCTAAGCTGAATGAATAATTTAAAATGTGTCAATTTAACATATCATAAATGTCAATTTTATTTAAAAAAATATACCTCCACGGTTAATTTACGAATTATATCAGTATATTACTTTTTTATGTTTGTCTTCTTAAATGATACTTGTGTTACTTTTTAACGTATTCATCTAACGTTAAATTAACGCATTTGAGTGGACCGTTTGGGACACGTAAAATGTATTAAATTTAATACGAATTTTCCAACAGTAAATAAAGATCCAGAAGTAAATAAAACATTTGTAACTTAAAAACTGGAAAAATCTAATACATCAAGTACATTTGCTGCTGTCGAAACTCGGGAGAATGAACGGTAGGAATCTCGCGCGTAACGACGAGAAATATCGAGACGGTTTAATTGCTTATTCGCCGATGATGTTGCCGAAACTACGTACGACACGCGTATGAAAGAAGCATAATACACCCAACACCGTACGTGACAAGAGTTTTGCTTGCCGCTTACTTATTGACCAGAGAATGGCGCTTACGAAACCATTAATAACGCACAAGAGGGTAATTTCCCAGCCAAAGAGAGGGACGGTTGGCCCTTATATTGCCGCGCTGCTCTCGCGGCAGGACACAATGAAGAGCCATCAATTACCTCTTGGGTCCTTCGCGATCGAATGAAGCTATTAAGATGGAGCGGTACTGGTATCAAGCTCGTAATCCCCGTTACAGCTCTCCTCGCGGATGCTCCTCTTCCGCACGCCGACGCGGAACGACTTAATAACCATCCGGTGATAAGGATCGAGGATCCCACGTCGCTATTCGTCGGCTTTTTGTCACCGGTAACTTTCAAACGATAAAAATCGATCCGAGAAAGAAATCCCCGTGTATTAATTAGACGATGACTCGCGTGGTTTGTTACCTTAATTAAGCTCTCATCAATCGCCCCCGGATTTCATGTCTTTCACGCGGGAACACAAGCGAGGTACTTGCATTAGTGAATGGTCGATGAAAAAATATATACGTATGTATCATATATTCAAATTATAAACCTCTCTGTCAAATGAAAGTACACCCACGGAAAAGATTTCTGATTCTAATATTAAAATAGAATCGATATAGGGACAATTATATTTGTTGGAAGAAGAATATTTTACTCTTAAAAATGGAAAATTCTTAAATCTAAAATAAATTAATCAAACACGATCTGTTTTGTGCCAAATACTATAGTATCAGCATTTTGCGTTAGACTATCAGATAAAGATTTATTCTAAACGCAAGAATATATAAAATAAATTACTCTTGTCTCAAGACAAATAAGTCAACGTTATTTAATTTGAAGGGGAAGAATAGAAAATATCGATTTAACTTTAATATAGTTTTATTTTTATATTGCATATAAAAAAATCGCGATAAGATCAAATATGAATGTTTTTTATCTCGTTATTAGAAATTCTTTCCGAGGGAGGTATTTTTTTTATTAAATTTCATCGGATTTTATCCGATGATGAAAAGTGAAAGCGTACAGCGGGATCAGGATTTCGAAAAACATTTTGCACCCCAAAAGTCTTTCCGAAACTAAAGTTTCGGAGAAGGGGAAACGGACGATGATTAGCGAAGAGACTGGAGCGCGTGGCAGCGATGCATCGATTTATTTCCGCTTGAATGAGAAGGAGGCGGAGACGGCGGATTTATAGGATTATCGATCGCAAACTTGTCAACGTCAGTCCGTTGCCGTACCATTTGAACTCCCCAAGCCCGGCGGAACGTTCCGCGTTTACATTTTTCCAAAGCGCCCGACACACAATCGCCGACGCGGCGATCGTTCCCTCCATTGTTCGCGCGCGAGTTCGCGAGTTCGCGCGTCCGCTCGCCGGCGCTGCTCGCAATTTGTATCTGCCGCTCCATCCCGACCTGCTGTGTTATTAACCAAAAGCAGACCGCGCGAGATACATCCACGGCGCTGCCTACAGCCCGATAAATCTTATTACAAAAACGCACACGGAGATACGGCTCGAGCTGTAATGGGCGCAAATATAAGTACGTTCTTTCTGCAAACGTAGTTGCTACCCACGAGCAGTCGTTACGATACAAATAATCGATTGGATTTCATTCCACGTGATTCGTAGGTGTAAATATGTTGGTTGAATTTTATCAAATTATTCATAAATTGCGCAAATTGTGTTACCATAATGTTAATCCGTTAATAAACCGATGACGATCACAATGAAATTCAAGTAGTCTCTCGTTCTTTACTAAACAGTTATCTTTCTAGAATAATTCTTTAATAACAATACTTTCTTTTGTGCTTTGGTTTATTAAGTCTATCGAATTATTTATTTCTATCACGAATTTACAAAAAGTTTGTGCCTTTGTTAGTTCGAAAAAGAGAGAAAGAAAAGGGATATGATTATAATTATTAATTATTTAATTGTAATTATAAAATAATTCCTCTCAATTCTATTAATAATGGTAATGAATTGCGAATAAAAAACTTCTAATATGAAGAACTCTTTCGACAATTGGTCGATATTTTTGCTGTAAGTAAATACACGAAGAGAACGATTTTCCAATTATCAAGTAACCAATAATATAGAGAGAGCAAGCATCAGTTGAACGTTACTTTTTCTTCTTTCGTATCAGCGATTTTTAACGTAATAAAGAGCAAATAACTCGTAGAAACCGATATCTTCTAATCCAATCATATTACTATACGTACGTTGTACAAAATAACAAACATTAACAATAAAAAATAATTATGTACTAAAATAAATTTTGCTTATGCTCGTTTTTTATAAAGTAATTCAGAGAATATGGTGGATGAAATGTAATCTCATATTAGAGCAATTATCAGTATCAGATAATTTATATAAACCTACTTATAATTAATACGATTAACACAAGGATATGATTATAATTATTAGAAATAATAAATATAGGAGGTTTTAACCGCTAGATGACATATACTAAACAAATTTTTAAATTCAACTTTCTCGAAAACGACGTTCCGTAAGAGAAAAGAATGTTGTCACTCTTTTCACTTACTTTAAGATCACATTATTCTCCAGTTGTAAGACGAACTGCTCATTTCTCACTCATTCTATACTAGCTGACAAGTAGAGTCTCATCGCAATTACAAGAATCGACAATTGTGACTCAGATCGCCGTTCGAAGAAAATAGATTATATTATGTCGGATGATTTATTTAATTAAATCAAGTGTGCAAACTTAAGAAGATAAACTCGACTTTGCAGTCGCGTGCTTTGTGATGAGAAATAAAAAAAAAATCATTTTCCTACTCTCTGTGACGAGAAATGAAGAAGTCGGTCTCTACCGCGCTCGATTCGTTTTTCATGTTATTTTCTGCGACCACACCGTTTGGCGACGCTATCCTCAAATAAATTTAAATGTCCTCGGAACTTGCTCCCGCTGACTCAGGCTCTCACGTATATGGCCCGCGAAAAGTGCGGAATTTTCTCCATTTCGACGATGAGAACTTTTTTAAATCTACGCATCTAAAAATCTTTCTCCGCCTGGGAAAAGCTATCGACAGAAAATAGAATGCAATTACTTTTTACGCAAACGTTTGTGTAAATACACAAAACTAAATATTAAGGAGCCATTCCCTCCTGCTCGTTTTATTGCGAAAGAAATAAATTGGTATCATTTGAAAAATTAGTTATTCTTGAAACCTTTCATTGTTGTAATTAAGACTTTTTGTGTTATGTTAAATTTCTTGTTGAAGTATGTGAACGTAATTTAATATATACGAGAACCACGCACGTGGTGGATAAGCGGAAGTAAGGAAAAAGTGAGATGAAATACTGCAAGAGAAAACTCGGTGGGAAAGGGTTGGTGGAGTGAGAAATGGGTGGACGAAGAGAGTTTGTTGGAACGGTGGCGACCGCTTTTAGCCACCTACTTCTAACCCGTTCTTTCGCCGCGCTCGATTAATTACTAAAGTTCAGTGCGAAAACATCGGCCCGTTTATTCACGAACTTATTAGTAGTCTATTACTTACTTACGACTGTTCCAATATTGGAAATCAAAATCGTCTGAGTTATATAATTAAATTCAATGAAATGAAATTAAGAGCCCAAATATTTTAGTACACAAGAGTTTGAATGACAAATTGATATATATATATATATATATATATATATATATATATATATATATATAATAAATATTGAATAAAAAAATAAATATAAAATTTCCAAACTAATGCTATAAAGTTATAAAACATAAAAATTCATTTTTTTCCGCTGTAATAGATTTCTTCAATAAAAGAAAAAAACTTTTATAATTAAAAAACTGTTAAGAGATATCAATTCCCACCCCTCCCTCTCTCTCTCTCTCTCTCTCTCTCGTGTGCACGTCTACAATACAGAATATTCCAACAATCGCGCATTTCAGCAATTAACGATTCACAGTTACAGCATCGTCGTCATCGCCAGCAAAGGAAGGACCGGTCAAGGCCTTCCAGCTCGCTAATTGACGCAGTCTCTTTGAGGGATTTTCAAGGAAATGCATCTGTGTAAATTAACCGGCCATATTACGCTCTTTAACGAGCGACGACGAGAAACGTAGACTTTGCACGAATCTCAACTAGATAACAAACCACGTGAACGACGAGAAAAGACGGGTCTCGCTAATTGGTTCCACTAGAGGATCCACAGGTACAACTCAGCAGGATTTATGATATTGTACCGTCCGATCTATATAGCCAGGCTAAAATCGCGAACTCTCACTGACATTTCCCAACCACTCATAGATAAATTTCTCGAGAACGAAAAAGATATCGCAAATGACAGAAGACTTTACGATCTCACAGATCAACAATACAAATTATTCTTTAATAAACGCATTAAGCATCCGCATGTCGTGTGGACACTCCGAGAGCGTATCTTTTTTTTTTTTCCCTCTCATTTTATACTTCCCATATGCAAATGTAATAACTGTTGCCTATTACGCTTAACGTTAGCAGCATATCCTCGGACCATGGAAAACGCGATACTTTCGAAACGTACGTGTAACGCGCATCATTAACGCGTTACACGTACGTTAAACACGCGCGTGCTCGTTGCCCACGAACTTGGAGAACGTCGAACGCATGACATCACTCGACCTCGCATCTGCCGCTCTATTCCCGACTCTCGCACGCCCAGGCGGTTAGGTAATACTTAATGGGTTATATACGCGGGTAAATACACGCGCTGGCCTCGTTACCGTCGTCGTCGGCGCGAGGTATCACGTGAAAAAGAATCAATCCGAAGAGGGAAATAATTCAATTGTGGTATCTCATCCTCCGAATCACGACTACGTAACTTTGTGCAATAAAGTAACACGTATACCCCTTTTAATAGATAGATATCGTATCAAAAAGACGATAGATTATCTGTAATTTCTTTTTCTTGAGAGCTAGATAAAAAGTTTCTCAGAATCATTCGACTCTCTGTCCTCTACTTGCTAAGACGATGTAAGAGAAGTAAGAAAATAATAATTCTTCAAGAAAACAAAAGAGTAACTGTTGATCTGTGTGTTGGGGTCTGAAACGATGAATTTACTTACAAATTTACGCCGTATTGTCGCGCGGCTGCAAGCGAAGTGATAAAACATCATCGAATTTATCGGCGTCAAGAGAGAAACGCTGGATCCAGTGGCCGACGTTAATTACTCCGCGGCTCGAACGCAAATTAGTTGCCCGTTACAGCCGTAGCGCGCCACGGGTACATTTATTTCAGGCGTGAGATTCGTTATCGATTTGTTTCCGCTACGACTGGAGACTCTCGATTAGCGTCGACAACAATACACAATCCACACGCTACACCGGTCGTAATTCGCAAATATGCATAAACATTCAACAAATTTTCTGCGTGAGATTAAATTCGGCTCGTTTCAACAGCTTTTAATATTAGCAAAATTAAAATGAGAACTCTACAATTTATTTATATCCTCCGTTGTATTATTAGATTGCTGAAAGTTTAGCGTTTTTTTTTTTCCCGACAAACTCTTATAGTAAATAAAGTTAGAAAATCAAAGTTCTTCAAAAGGTGTTTTTTCTTTAAGTAAAAAAATAATCTACCGAAGCTTATTGCGGCAATTTAGCATTTATTCTTGCTACAGTCTTATTATCAACTTGATTTAAAAAATATAAGGTCCGTATTCAGAATATTTGAAATGCTATGATATATAATATGTAACTATATATAATACATAACATATTATAATATTTATACTAACGATACTAACGATCTATACTAACGATAAGCGCGTTTCTGAATATAGGCCTATTTTTGTGAAAGCGATATATCATTGTGATATTTGTGCGATAAGTTATACTATAATACAGCGGGCAATTTTCGTAACAAGCACATGAATTACAAATGTTTACGACGAATCACGATGCTGTTCTCTTATGCTTTTATACTTCGTAAATAAATTCACCTGTGAGAGTATTACGGTAGCTCGAATATATCTGAATATTCCCACAAACTTCTCCACTTCTCGCGAAAGATATCCCGCAGCATCCCCTAGCTGTTCTTTTAATTAAAAAGTTTCGCGCTAGAAATGGAAGTCCAGAGGTAAGATTCCTGTTGATCGTCCATTAAGCAAACTTATCGAATGAAATCGCGATGTAATCCTAGTTACAAAGAGCCGCGGCCTGTTAATCCCGTACATTGGTAACATTCGTAAGACGGATTCACATCTGTATTCATAATATCTATAGAAAAAGACTAAAAGAAATATGCGCATTTATTATCTACCTTCTGTTCCCTCTGTTTCTATTTCTCCTTTTTAAGGCAGATTAAATTTCCTTTTTTATAAAACTAAAGCTTACTTTACAGACTTGTTATTTCATAAGAGAAACTTTTAATAAAAGCAATTAGATTTAAAACAGTATATACGTGGAAAATCGTTTTACTAAAAAATGACAACTTTAATAATTTAATATAAATTTTTAAAAAACAGACAGCGTTAATATTATAGTTTAATATAAGTTTAGTAATAATTATAGACTTATATAAATTATCATCTGATACTAATTGCTCCAATACGAGATTACACGCCATCCTTTAAGTTATTTCAAATTATTTAATAAAAAAAAATAAGCAAATAAATTTACATTGGTACACAATTATCTTTTATTGTTTCTACGACAAATACAATTAATCGATTAATGTCGAAACAAATAAAAAAGGAAAAATATATATTTGCAATTTTTTTTTAGCTCTATCTATCGATCTATCAATTCAGCAAAAGATTGGCAATCAGATACGCATGAAGGAAAGAAGGGGGATGGAAATAAAGTTGAGAACACACGACAGCGGAGAGAGAAAGAAGATTGGATTGGTCCTGATCTTCCTTTAACGACGGAGGAAAGTTAAGTGAGACTACCGGCGAAAAGATGAAAGAGTGGAAAGCAGAGGAGAAGAGAGGAGGAGGTTTGCAGCAAACCCTCGGGCAAAGTCACGGGATAACGGAGAATATTTCCCTCTCGAAAATCGCGTACGGTGCTCCACAGCTCGTTATAAGTTGCTCGTCCTCCGCCTCCTCCTTATAACAGCGCCCACGTCACGCCCGCTGCCATAAGGCAATTTTTCCAGATTTTACGAACAAATCTCGCGAAAGGTCACGATAAGAGACCGTAATGCGCAATCGCGATTTATTATTATACAATACATTGTAAGAACGGGATACGTTCTTGCATCTACATTGGTATAATAAATTATCTCGATCGAGCGATTATACTTATTTCAGCGGATCTAAGCCAGCTTTTCACGTTTTCCGAGTTGACGAGCGGAACATAATTTGACACAAAGCTGCAACATTGCGCGGAGGAGTAATGTTCAAATTCCGTAATGTTTAAATATACACTCGCGGAGCGAGAACTTCATTTCGAAACTCTTGGCGTCGCTAGATCAGTGACTTGGGAATATCGAGAGAAGCAACGCCACGTTCGAGAGTCACTGGAAAGACAAAACGAATCGAACTCTGTCCCACAGTTCCATGTACCTGACCTGACGTCACCAGTTATTTATGCACCACCGAGTAACGGCTGCTCGCCGATTTCGCCGGTCGCCTAAGAATACACACGTACGCATTCTTTCTCTTTCTCTCTGCTTCTCGCCTTCTTTCTCGTACCGCCTCTCTGTTCTCCATGCGACTAGAAGCGACTACAAAGAGACAGTGCAACTGACTCAATCAACTCTCGTCGTCACGAATACTTGTGTTTGACTGTATGGAGGAAAAGCCCACGCAACTTCGGAACTCCCGTTCATAAGAATGGGAATGATACTGTATACGCAGAGCCATCGGAATATTGCGATACACAACAATTAATCGAAATCTCGTAATTACACGTAGTCAACAAAGTAGTTTCTCTTCCGCAGATGAAACAGAAATGATCCAGAACTCTTAGTCCTAATTTAGTTCGCAAGTAAGAAGACATAGAGAAGAGATTCTATCTCTGTCATCCGTTATGAAATATCATATTACATAACAGTACATTACATCAATAACACTTTTTCCTATTGATCTCACAGCCATTATCCTTTAACGTCCCACTGTATTCTCATGCTTATGTGTTCTCACGAATACACGTGTTTCCATCTCCGAGTTTCAGTTTTCCTCGAAACGTGATGAACGGATTAACGTTAAATATTGACAGTCGGAGTTTTCTGGTAGTTGAACAATTCAGAGAGACTTTGCTAGAATTTTAAATTTATTCGAAACAGTTCGAATCTAATTCAGAAAAATTAGTGAAATCAAACAGTATGTTGTAAAAAAAGAAAATTAGAACATTAAATAAACAAAAACTACAATACTTAATTTCCACTTGCGGTAAATACTGATTTCAAACAACTTCTTTCTTTAGCATTGCAAATCGATTAAACAATTAGAACGATGCCAACTATTCAGACACAGATGTTTATACAATACTTCAAAGTTCGAACTGTTCCACCCAATTCGTTCAAATCCATACTGTGAATCCGTAATCTAATTGAAATTTCCGTGTGAGGATCGCAATGTAGAGAACGCTTAATCGTTCTGTTATCATCGACTAATCAATAGTTGACCTCGATTAGATATTATCATGAAAACACTAGAAACAGTCACTTAGATATTAATTCCGTTCCTTCACTAACCGATAAACTCCATTTTCTAGCCAAAGTCAATGCCACGGTATGTTCCTGCCATACGTTGAAGAATTTTTAGTCCCTTGATTATGTACAAAAAAAATACAATTTATTCAATTATTAAATCATTTCTGCGCTGAAAGTTAATCTTCATGAATGTATTTTCTGTCGTATCGGTATTGTCCAACGTTTAATTTCCGTTTTTAAAAAAATAATAAAAGTTACCACGTAACTGCGGAAATTATATTCTGTAAAACTCCTATAAATTTATTCTATATTTCAAATATAATATAAAAATTTAAGAAAACGAAATACATTAAAAAGTTCGAAGAAAGTCTCATTTGCTTTGTAACATCCTATGTGTGTATCGTGAAACGTATAGTAAAAACAAAAAATATTCGTACAAGGAAATTTATTATTAAAAAAGGCTTATTTGTAAGAAAATAAACATTAATTAGCAATTTTATACAATGAATATATTCTATATAAATAAAAGAGTAAAAAAGCCACACGCTGGATGTCGTTAACAAAAGTCATATATTTAAAAATTCCTCAAGTTGACAAGACAACAATCGTTCTGTATTAACAAGCAAAGCGACACGAAGCGGTTGCTTATCGATTTTGTACCACCATCCCCTCTCAGACAATTCGTTTCTTACTCTCTTTTCTCCATTTTCTTCATAAGTATAAATACAACTATAACTTATGACACAGACAGATGTTAAAATTATTTCATACAAAAATGTTCTCTCTCCTCGTCATTGAATTTCACACAACTTTGCTTGATATATCATAGGTACGTATATTCGCACTATTATTCTATTTTATTTAATTTTTAATCTAATCTTATTCATCATGTTTCCTGTTAGAACTAATTTTGTGACATACGGCAATCGTAATTAAACTAAAGATACGAAGATTAGCTTGACGTAATAAAGGATCGACATTGAGCTAAAAATCTGTAATTTTACGCTTTGCGTTTAATTAAATGTAATTAACTTTGTTGTAATTAAACTTATTTTATCACGTTGAATCAAAATTGTTGTGACTTCATTATTTTCGCACATCTTTGTCTGATATCATAAGTATGTTGTACTATTATTTAATTTTATTTAATCTAATCTTATTCATGATATTTCCTATCAGAACTTGATAATTTTATGATACACGGCAATCTTAATTAGATCAAATACATGAGGATTAACTTGACGAATTGATCGACATTGGCTCAACTCTTGCCGGAAAATCGGTTATTTTACGTTCTGCATTTATTTATGTAACTAATTTTGTTGTGTGACTTCATTATTTT
Source organism: Acromyrmex echinatior (assembly GCF_024713525.1). NCBI lineage: Eukaryota > Metazoa > Arthropoda > Insecta > Hymenoptera > Formicidae > Acromyrmex > Acromyrmex echinatior. The sequence continues at coordinate 8,110,060 of NC_141854.1, forward strand.
ACTTATTTAATAATAATAATAATGTTTATGTTTATTTATGTCAACTTGAGGAATTTTTAAATATATATGATTTTCGCTAACATCCAGCGTGTAGTTTTTTTGCTCTTTTATTTATATATTGTATATTTAAGTCACGTATATTTAAGTCCAATTTAACGAACACATTCTGTTCTAATATAAACAAACAAACTTCGTATGTATTCCTGATTTTAGAAGCTAAATTTCTCGACTGTACGAATACTTTTTGAGCATCCAAACAATACATTTTTAATTTTCGCTTATTTTTCAGATGATATATTTTTCTATAATTAATACACATCTTTTTGGTATATATAATTTTAAGAAACATACAGTATATTTATTCTTTATGAATAAATTGTTAATCACCCAACAAGAAATGATCGTCAACTAAACGTCGAATCAACGTCAAATTGATGTTAAAAATCATCGAATTTATATCAATACGATGATTCATTTCTCGCTGAATAATGTTTACTTTTTAAACGTAAAGTTTTTTTCTTAAAAAAATATTTTCTCTGTACGAATACTTTTGGTATTCACTGTATTTAATCACTGAATTAAATACACATCACTATCCTAGATAAAACATCTATCATGACTATCAAGCGGTTCTAATCGAAGATGTGTGCCGCTTTTATCGCCAAACCTTGCAACGCTATAAAAATTTCCCGATGCAGATAAATCGGGGACGCCTCGTGCGTTGCTTACCAACACAAGCACAAGCACGTATAATGTCACGCGATACATCAATAACAAGAATTATTAACGCTTACGTGTGCAGGGCACGCGATGCCAGGAAATCGGCGTGTGTTAAATCAACGCGAACTAATGCTTTTAGCCAGCTTCGAACGACATCGCAGTCGCTAAAGCGTTTTCCATATATTATTATCGATATCAACGTTCATCAGAGAGAGAGAGAGAGAGAGAATTCTCATATTTCAAAATACGCCTGAACTTTACTTCCTTTTAATCTCTTTTACCATATGCACACTCTTAATTAAAAAATGTATTTAAATCACTGTGATGGATTTAAATCACTACGACTGCTTTCTCTCTCTATTTCCCAATATCCTTTTTTTCTTTGAGATATAATTCCAGCGTAACGGAATAGTATGAAGCGTAACGGAAAAGTATGGTAAAGGAAAAATAAAGTGGCTCTTGAATCGCGAGAAACTCACGATGAACGAGGAAATCCGCGTAATTTATGCACGTCGGCAGATAAAACTAAATTAATGCGCGTACGGCCACCTGCAGTCTGCAGGATAATAATCAACCATCAGCCATGTCGGAAAAGATTATCGTAAATTCCATCATTTGCCCGAATCGTCGAACGTCATTTTCGTTCTCTCTTTTTCATTCTCTTTTTCTCTTCTCCTCCCCCCCCCCCCACCTCTCTCTCACAAACCTGCCGACTTCGATTCGCCGCCGATATCGAGTTCCGGGATTTACTCGTGCGAGAATGGACTCCGGAATTTTCGCGTAATGTAAAACGCGTACTCAGTTCGTATGAATTCCGCCACTGTCTCCTCCTATTTCCCTTCGATCCTCCCTCTTCTCTCACTCTCTCTCCCTTTCTCCCTCTCTTTCTATCTAGTCAGTTTCCCAGAATCCCAGACCCGAGCTCGCGGCTGTAGCGCGCCGTTTCCCTTTGTTTTCCTATCCTCCTTCCGTTTTTCGTGTCTCTCCTTTTCCGTTTCGCCGCGCCGGCCGCATTCACGCGTCGCGCGGCACCGTTTTCCCGCGGATAAAAGCGCCATGGCGATTACGAGGAACGGGAATTCACGCGACCGCGATTTACGGGCCCTCTGTGACCATCGAGGATCGAATACTCACCGCGAATTTACCGTGCCTTTTAAACACGCAGTTTAGGAAAAAAAAAAAACACGCGGTGTTGATCGTTTTCCAATCGCCATAGCAAGCGTAAACTAAGAGCGTTTCTGTTCTCGAAAAAAAAAAGATGTTACGTATATAATTCGTCAAAATCAACTGTGTCGACATTCCTCACCTCTGCTCACTGTATTTTCACACAGAAAGAACGATTTTGCTGAAGTGTCTAAAAATTTAGCTAGATACAGATTTGAAAATAATTTTGTTCAATCAACAAAATAATTAGGAAACAATATAATGCAAATAATTTTAACATTCTATTAATCAGCTTGATATATATATATTTATTGAGTACATATTTATTTTGATAGTCGAATAAAATTATTTTCAAATCTGTATTTACCTCAAATTTACACTGAAAAAGTGATAGCTGCTAAATGTTGAGTGCAATAATACCAATCAAATATTTCGATTAATATAATCAAAAATAATTTTGCTTTCTTAAATATTTAGCAAGTATTACCAAACTGTTGGTTACATTATTATGTTTGATAATATTTACTAAATATTGAAAGTAAAATTATTTTTTATATTATATTAATATTTTATATTATATTTTTATATTAATCGAACATTTAATTGGCATTTCATTCAACATTTGATAGTTACCATTCAAATTCTTTTTTTCAATGTATTATAGATACTTCAGCAAAACTATTCTTTGAATGCACTAAACTAATTTAAATCTGGCTATACGAAACATTTAATGTTAACAAAAATTCATTGAGACGCATATAAGATGTTTTACGAGATCATAAAACGACATACATATACTATAGAATAACGAGTAAGGCAACTTCGTTATTCCATTGCGGTTGGTTTTGCGGTCGGTTTCGCTACTACAGTTGATAGTCGCAAACCGAGAATTCAACGCATGGCGCCCGTTACAAATCGACATTATTTCGAGAACTGAGTCGTAGCCAGCGACCCTGCATTCCCTCAGATTGGTATTTTAATAAGCCCGTCCCGCGTCCCGTAGTGCGTCCTCATCTCGCGGGACAAGGACGAGAGAACTTTCATTCTATCGCGAAGGTACTCGGGAAAAGTACTTGGAACGACGAGAAATCTCTGGCGTACGTATAATTCGATTTATCTGTGACAATATAATATATTCACCACACGTCACTCGAATTAAAGCTACTAAATTATTAATAATAAATCTGAAGCGAGAAAAAAATTTCTGAAATATATAGAATATCATTAAAAAAGTATACGGCATAATTATTGAAAACGTCTCTGAATATAACATTTTTCGTACAAAATTAAATTAAAAACTTCGAGGTACTTGTTCTTTCTAGAATATCACAGATGAAATTAAAAAAGGGAAGAATTGAACATCTCATTAACATCTCTTATTAACAATAAGATCGAGACATTTTCGTAGCTCATATATTTCCATGATCGTCATTTAGTATGTTTATTCAATTATCTCAGGACCAAGAATATTTTCAAAAATCTCACTGTAACAACATCCGTAGAATTTAATTTTGACGAAGAATATAGACGGTTCAGAGATCATTCATGAAACTCGCGCGTGAGTCACTTCCGAAAACTTCAATATATCGGGTAAGAGTTATAAAGTATCCTTCAATAACCATCTCCTCGAGATAACCGCGTGTGCTCAATTGACTCTGCCGTGCGATTCGTTCTGCATCAGGACAACGAATCTCGTTCATATTGGCCGATCGATATCTCGCTCCCTTGCGATCTCCACTCTCGAGAGTGATATTCTTTTCTGCGTCTCGAGCATCTTCCAAATCGTCATATACGCCCTTTCTGACGCTGATAGGCAGAAGGGGAAAATGCGAGAAAAAGGCTCGCCGGGGCGTGCTTTATACATTCCTCCTTCATTCTGTCGGAGATTAATATTATTCCTGCCGCGTGCGCATGGACTCATCCCATACCCGCCCAACGAACGTATCTATTCGTGTCTCGCCAGAATTTTCCCGTAGGAGTAACCTTAAGATGACAAGAAACGCAACCGGGCTCTCCAAGCTTGGCATCCTCCGGCCGATTTTCCCAGACCGAAGCACGATCTCGTACGTTCCGAAGGGAACGCTTAAAACTTGTCCGGGACTCATCTCGCGAATAGCTCGTGAATCCGCCACGTGAGCAAGAGTTCGTACATCGGTTAATGCGACGGTTGTGTTGTCGGTGTGACTCGATTTCTCGATTCAGTAAATTGAAGAAGAGACGACCCAGCTCGAGTTCCCGAATCGATCGCGAACGATAATTTTTGGACTGGGTTCGTCGACGTCTATCCGCCGTGCCGCGGTAAAAGCTTGATCAAATTCACGTGGAAAACTACGGTACTGTAATCACTGTCAGGGATAATAGTAGCCTCGAGCGTAATAGCCACGTCGAAATTTCCGCCGCTCACCGCGGCTAATAACGTATGAAATGAGCGCTCCATTACCCGGAACACACTTCTCGACGAGCGTTTATTAATATTGGAAAATCCGTATCTCGACGATCGCGGTAGCCGATAGTAAATTCCGAAACCGCCCGTTACAACACAGCGACCCCGAGATCGGTACGCTGCTCTCGGATGTGGCGAGCTATCGCTATTCCGCGCTCCATTTTCTTCCGAGTCGCTGAATAAAGTTAAACGCACGAAGCACCATCGACGAAACGTCACGCCGTAATTTTAGCGGAGAGAGATATATTATATTTACTGAATTCGAGAAATATGATAAGAGAAATTTATTTTTGTAGCATTCGTTTCGCGGCAAGTTGACAATCTGCTAGAGTAAATGTTAATTAATACTTTTTTTTATGTTTTACGATTGATATTTCGCATGATCGTAATCATAATTTCGAATTGTCAATAAATCATAATTTGATTTAGATTTCCACAAAATAAAAAAATATCAGCAATAGACAGAAAGAAAAAGAGAATACAAAAAAAAAATTATTAATTTATAATTATTATATCATAAATTTTATACCAAAAACATGACAGTGAAATACCTGAAATACCTGGAATAGTTTCATTTTGAAATACAGTTCAATAAATACATTTGTATTAAATCAACTAAAAATATACTCAGCTAATTGTATAAAAAGAAGAATAATAACGTGAAATATGACGCTAATAAAATATTGTATAACTTTCGTGAAATATTCCGTAATATTACATAACAGTGAGAAGGCAGTGGATTTCAGAATCTTATTAAATGAATTAATTAAAACAAAAGAATAACTTTTATTTCGAATTATACAAATGGATAGACTATGAAAAATTAGAATAACATTAACTTATTTAAGAACATAAAAATGTATCAATTAATACTCATTATTTTTTTTACTAAATTAAAATATACTATCTAATAGAAAGATATTTTTAGGTCTTTTAGTTATGTTTATAAAATGTATATTAAAAAAAATTTTAAATATGTATATGCTTCTTGTTTCAGTTTATATAATATTTAATCTCTCTTGAAAGTATACACAGATAGATTAAACACAGGTCATAAATTCTGTTAAAAAGATACTTATATATTGGAAAGGGAAAGTAAAGTAATACAAGTAAATTAATATTTCTATTGCTATATACATATTTTTTATTACTATTTTATAGATTATTTATTTTATAAATATAATTTATTTTACATCAATATACAACACAAATATGAACGTCATTTTCGAATTTTTATTATCTATGAGATATAAACATCATGAAAGAATTTAAATAAACTTTTATATTTAAAAATGCCAATATTCTACTTAACACTTCTTTATGTTATAATTTTAGTTTCTTTTTTCATGCATGCCATTTTATTAATTACTAACTTTACTTTTTATTAATTACCTAAGTAATAAATTGTATGAATAAAAATATAGAATTTATTACAATCCACTTAGTATAAAATTCCACGCAAAAATTTAACCAAATAAAAAATTGTAAATATATTATAACTTCATGGTATTGTCAATTGCGTTTTCTGAAAGTATTAATCGTAACATGTATAAAAGATTTCCAGTCACATAAATTAGCAGTCACCGATACAATGTATTGTGATAAAGTTGACTACATTGAAAGTTATATAATTACAAAGAAAAAATATATGCATTATAACAACGTGCAAATAATTAATATTCAGAAAAATCATTGCTGTCTGCGTGTAAAAATGATAAATAATTAATTCCACTGATAATAAATAAAATAATTTATTCATCTTTATAGTTGCTCTGCCGTCGCCCGATGCTCTCAGACCTCCTCTTCCTCCTCTCAGATTTAGTCATTTCACTTGTACAACACACACTTGTGAAAACATCGTTAATTACGTGTATTAATCAATCACTTGAATAGAATTACACGGCATTTTATACACTGACGTTAATCGTATGCGACGTTACACGCATCTTGTTATCGTATTTTGAAATGGAATCCAATGGAATCAAAACGCGATTCGTAAAAGAAAAAAAATTCTCTCTGTGAACATGAATCATTCAATGTATAATATCATCGGAATCTCAGGAATTAGCATAATAGATGAAATCTACAGCAGCGGAGAGTTTCAACAAGTGTAATGCAATACTGCAGCACTTAAGCTACTTAATAAATGACGATAAATATTAAAATATAGATTTAGTTAGGACTGCACTTGCTGATTAAATATACATCATCGCATCGCTCAATTTAGAATTCGTATTATAAAACTGCTCGGAATGGATTCTGAGCGGGATTATTCTATTTTCCTTAGAAAACACAACAGAATCCTAATAATTGAACAATTTCGATCAAAATCCACTTCGAACAGTTCCATAATACATATCCAGAATTTATCTGTTTCATATAGGATGCCAGTTCAGTGATAATCTAAATGAAATGGATAAATCGCGCGGAACTTGGCTCGATAAACAGCCCATGCATTTACAGTCGCGGCCTAACTAGCACTAATTGTTCATACGAAACAATCGCATTTCGATAGATAACGCAGCGACATGCAGAGCAACTCGCATCGGTATCTGCCGATTCGCCACGTGTCTCGCCACGCCGTTCGCAAATAACGCGATGTGACAGTATAGGTACGCAAAAGCGTGCTTACCAAACAAATACCAAAGCTGCTCGCCAGCTAGTCTCGTCGACACAAATATTTAACGCATTACGAAATGAAATTATAGTTCTTTTTTCTCCCATTTCAAACTAGTTATTAATATACGATCAATACAACATTGCTTCTCGTGATTAAAATAACTCGATCCGGTGACTCGTGTATTATTCCACTTTGTCACTCGCAAAACAGAAGGTAAATTATATATTTAAATAAAAAAATCCAAGCGTGATACGTTCGAATCCAAATATCGTTAATCCTTCGAAACTGATGGATCTATTGGATCATTCTCTCTCAATTATAAATCGCTTTGCCAAAAATGTCAGATAATTCAATTCTCTTTATGTTATGTATATTTGCAAATTTAAATTATTCCTATTAAAATATACTTAACATTCATTCTTTTTTACATGAATTATGTCATTTTGATTCCTTGATATTCATTAGTGCCTTTTAATCTTTCATTATGCAAGGGATGTTCAGAATACACCAGTTTTTATAAATTCGCGCTAAATGTACGAAATTTATATACATTATTATATTTAGCACAAAGTGTTTCACAATTTAAAAAATTTTTAATTTTTTTTTTTAAAGGATATATAGAATATTATTAATTTATATTCAATTGAAAATCATCAAAGAGAACAACTGAGATGTAATGTGTTCAAAAATATAATATAATCAAATTACGTAGTAATGAAGTTAATTAACATAAATTAAATGGGTCTTACAGAGACACAGAGCGTCAATGTCACTGTGTTACAGATTTTGATATCAGCTCTGGAAGGTTAAATACGTCACGATATGTAATTAATTATTACATATCAAATCTGTAAGTATCGCAGAAAAATTTTCTGTCGTCCCGGGTTCGAATGTGATAAATAGTATCATCGAAAGTGCTTTGCACAGCAGTTGTCTCAATACATTCACGAATCCCATCATTAATAGTTACATTTACATTATCAATTAATAGTTACAAGTAACAAGCTAATACTCAGTTATTTTTAAGGGAGAAACCTGATTTATAATAGAGGGTCAAAATTTTCGATTTTTTGCTTTAATCAATAATGATAATATACTCTCAGGAAAATATACTCGTAAACTTTTAGAGCGGGATTCGAAATATTTTTGTAGTTACTTGTATATGACGCAAGTATGTGTTGAGCAGATATGCGAGCGCTCGGAGGAGCCCATTGTGCTTCGGTTTGTCGGCTCCTAACATTATTATTTCATTTTTATTTATAAGGAGTTTTCGAAGAAAGATTTTTCTTCGAATCAGATGTTTAGGCAGGCACATGCAAAACTCCGAAAGCTTCGATTCTACTTTCTGCGTTTCAATATACTTGAATGCTGATGCAAAAATGATTAAAACCACCACTGCATATATCTTCAATAAAGGCTATTCTGGTACTTTAAGAATAATTGCAATTGCTGAAAATAAATATTGGCCAATATTGTAAAATATTCGCCGACAATTACGACGAACATCGAGTTACGAGGCAGAAGCGACGCCGATTAAACATGCAGCTCGTAGATTACAACTAACGCAATAAAACGAATTTTATGAGAAAGCGGAAGGTATTTGCTGTATGGAATAGCATAATTAGCGACAAATACTTACCAAACAGCATAACTTTCCGATACTAAAAACTTTAAACACATTTTTCTCAAAATCACTTTTTCGAAATTAACATGCAATATTACTCAAAAACTATTCGATCAATTGACTTCCTGTAAGGTTTTTCAGTTGACGTAATTGTCAACCATCCTAGATGAACTAAAAACGTTTAAAAAATTGATGTACACAATTATTTTCGCATAAATAAATCACAACTTTGTTCAAAATCGTTACTTTTTTTCAAAGTCTCACAATTCTTGTAGTCTACAATTTAATAGTATTTTTTCTTCTTCCTCTTTTTTTTAATTCATCAGGTGGATTTATCAGGTTCTTTAAATTTATCACGAGGATAAAATATTATCTGATTAAAAAAATTTTTGCTTTTTTGTTTCAGAAAATTACAAGCTCCAAATTGCACGCCAATTTACAACTTCGGTGACGAAACACGATAACGACCAATAAATAATACGTTACAGTAATTATTTGTTCATTAAAGTCGTTTGTACTCTTCAAATATACAATAAATTGTCTCTAAAATTTTGGAAAAACCGACCCCATAGTTCGTTTACTAAAAATTCGCAAAAACAGCTATTATACTATTTTTCAGCGATCTAAATGTTCCCCTCTCAACAATCGTGAAATATACGACGGCGCGGCGTTTGCTATCTTCGAACACTTGTCACGACCACGTTTGAAGGAGCAATACACGACGGAATACGCTGGTGCGGCTCGCGTTACTACTTATCGGCACAAGACTCGCTGCGAGAATGGTAGCGCGACGACCTTGTGTAAACACAGCGCGCTGTATGCTGCAATAACAAACATCTCAAGGCCGCACGACAGCAGAATTCAAACTGTTATCGACTCGAAATATTTAACGCTTCATAAAATAAAATCAGACCAAACATTCCGTTCCTTCCATTTCCTTATGATCGTTTTGATAAATGAACTGTGTTATATCATCGTTGCATGCTTCACGCGTCGTCTTGAAGTGATTATTATTACCATCGTCTGAGATAATGATTGATTCCGTTCGATTGAGAGCGTTTCGAAATGGAAATATTACTAAACATTCGAATTCTTGTCGATGAAAGAATTTGCTCCAATCCGATGTAATTATTGTAAATGTAAATTGTTAATATTAGTTGCAAATATTAATTGCATGTGAATTAAAATGCTTTCTTTTTAGTTAATTAATCAACTGTGTACAAAGTATTCATTAGATGATTCTTGGTAGTGGATGAATCATATTATTAGATTATTAGATCTAATGATGGTTGGATCATTAGATCTTATGATGGTTTGTATTATTGATTAAGTTGATTAATTAACTGAAAAGATAATCGTATTATTATTTAATATAATAAATATAAAAATGAATATAAAAAAATAATTATATTATTATTTAAAGATCGTTTATGTTTCTTTTTAAAACACAGTTCTAATGCTTTAAAAATCTATTTTTAAATCAGGCTTTTTACATATGTAATCGTTCGTCTCTAAAGTGTCCAGAAAAATGTTATAACATTTAAAAATTATTAACACATATCTTTAGATTTATATATGTATAAATTTTCTCAAGAATTGATTACTGAACTGCGAGAAATAAAATTCTTTATCTCAAGATAAACATTATCCGAATTCTTAAATTGAATGAATCATAATTCCAAATAGAACGTCAAAAATACCAAATTCATTATCAAGCTCTTTTTATTAACTTTTTATTAACTGCATCACGCATGACTATAAATGCGAACATAAATATTCGGGGATTTTCGAGTACATTTGCGCTTGTTATCAAAGTAGCTCTTTTTTACGAGATGTGGCATTTTTCAATCTCTCCTCTCTCCGATATTCAAATTATGCGAATATTATTTTAAGCGAAATAATAATTTGTGTATTTTATTTTATCCTGATTTCAATCGGAAGTTACGGTAAATGAAGCCGCCTTAAAACGATCACTAGCTCCATTATTCTCACGTATTTTCACACGGATAGATCGCCCGAAGGTAACAGATTTAATTACATCTTCCTAGTAATTACGGAAAATAATACCGTAGTATAAAACAACGCTGCGCTTTCGCCCGTTTATATAAAATAAACTGCGCGAGCAAGAGCGAACGAGCAAGCGAGCGAGTGAACGAGAGAGAGAGAGAGAGAGAGAGAGAGAGAGAGAGAGAATCAGATATATATATATATATATATATATATATATATATAATACTTTTTGAGCATCCAAACAATACAATTTTTAATTTTCGCTTATTTTTCAGATGATATATTTTCTATAATTAATATACATCTGTTTGGTATATATAATTTTAAGAAACAGTATTTATTCTTTATGAATAAATTGTTAATTACTCAACAAGAAATGATCGTCAACTAAACATCGAATCGATGTCAAATTGATGTTGAAATCATCGCATCAATTCAATGTCTCGCTAATATTTATTTACTTTTTAAAAATAAAGTTGTTTTAAAAAACATTTTTCTGTACGAATACTTTTTGCATTCACTGCATATATATATATATATATATATATATATATATATATATAGAGAGAGAGAGAGAGAGAGAGAGAGAGAGAGAGAGAGAGAGCTAGTGAATGAAAGAAAACAGAGGATAGTGCTGCGCATAATGGATGCTGAAAATTATTATCCCGTTATAATACCCTTGATTACGGTTCGATTAGCGAAACCATTTATATGCTATTCATAAAACTCGCACCCGCACGAAGCATGGAAATCAAGCGATATAGAGATAGAGATAGAGATAGAGAGAGAGAGAGAGAGAGAGAGAGGGAGGGAGAGGGAGGGAGGGAGAGAATGAGAGTAAAGGGGAATAGGGACAAAGCAAGGAAACACGTAAAAGGACAGGATCGAATTGACGTGCCGACCGTAATGGAATTGCCTGGGCAATGTCGGCACGATTTTCCGCGTGATTCCACTCCGTGATTCACATTCTCTCAGTCCCGTAATATTCGCGCGCGAACCCACTTATATGTTGGATATTCGTTATCGGTTATTATTCTCGCTTAAAAATACGAAATACAAATCGAGCAATATTCAGTTTTGTTTCAACGATATTCTGCGTGAATTCAACTCGGCGAACGTTAAAACGCAACGCGAATTAGCCGCGCTTTAGAGAGCTGCATTTCGGTTTTCGGTTATTACTCCGCCGCGAGTTTTAACGTACTCTCGCTCGCAACGTTAAATTTATTATCGAGAACTAAAATTCTTGTATATTATTTCCAATTGTTGAAAATGTGTTTGCTGACACACGTATATGTATTTATGTATCAATATAAAAATGGTCCTATCGCAGTCTTTTACAACACACATTCGCTCGTAAACACCGTAAGTTTCGGACAAAATTGACTTTCACGACCATAAAAGCCGAAATGGTAAAACAAAACCGTAATGGGCAAATCCAAGTCATTTTTAATAGTGAATTACAAGCAAGTCGCGTATTTTTGAGCGTGTGAGTTTTCCTTGTTTCGCTTTTATCTGGCATCAGTCCGACGATAACGGTACTTCTCCATGATAATAAAAGATCACGAGAAACAACGGAGAATGTAATTTCGACTGCGAGAAACTTTTCACTCTGTGCGGTGGATAAAGTTGAGAAAGTTTCGTAGTCTGTGTCAATGACTTCGATATCTGTTGAGGCAAACGCGTTTTCAAGCTAATGCGATATAAGCCTAAATCCAGACCTAATTAATCCGTTGTATATCTGGCTACACAATCTCACTTCAACGCTATCGTAATTAGATTAAACTTCATAATGAGCACTTGAGAATGGAATACAGAAAGCGGTACTCTTACGCTTCAATTGTCGACAACAATTAATCATTTAAATACGTGTTTAGAGTAATAGTTAAAAGATATTATATACACCTATATATTATATATAATATTCCATGCAATTCAGCACAGTCTTAAATGTTATATATTACATAAGTTTTAACTCGTTAGAAGTACATAAAGATATGGAAATAAGCTGTTTAAAGATATCAAAGAAAAAAAAATAGTTACGCAAAATTTTTCAAAAATATTGCATCTGTAGAATATACAACATAGAAATTTTTTTACTCTATATATATATATATATATATATATATATACACATTTATAATAAAAAAAGGATATGCATATGTATGTATTGTAATAAATGTATATCCAATAAATGTACATTCAATTTTAGTGAAAATAATATTCACAATTTTTTTAAATATCAATCACATATAAGTAACCTGTAATTAACTACATTCATCATAACAATTAAACATATCCGTAATAAAAAAAAATATTGATATCATTGAAGCTAATTTTTTCAGAATAGTTGGATTTCTCTCGCATGATTCACACGTATGTATAATTAAACATTACACATACGTGTATATATATTTTTACAACGAACATCAAGAATAACGCATTATGCAAAATTACATACACACATGTATACATATATAATTTAAAAATGCGTTATTCTCGAAGTTTGTTACATAGATTCCGAAATAGATCCATTCTCTCGTGTTACTTCACGTTCTTAACCGCAGAATCAGCCATACGCCGTGGTCGTCAATGTAGATGACAAACCGTCCGTCAAACCACATACACTACCGGAACCCGGTTGGTCGGTCCCCGGTCCGGTGATCTATGCTGGAGTCGCTTCTTGCCTCCGGTCTATCGACCGGAATAATCACCCGCTGTATTTCCTCGCTTGGCATCACGATTAATTAGCCCGCGCTGCCGATGTGACCTATTCAATATGATTTACAACCGTTTTATCGCTCTGACACTTTTGCATCGATCTGTCTGTTATACGTTTCATTGCATATTTCACTTCTCGTGTATAATCTCCTTTCGAAATTAAATAATAAATTAATATCGAGATAATTAAAATAATAAATAATCCGTATATAGATGTATAATAATTCTATAAATTCGCATTTAAGATTATTGCAATTTTAGAGCTTTTGCTTTTTTTTTTCCTCTTCGTTCGTTTGTTAGTATATTTGATTTCCCTCTCTAGAATCACCTCGAGGGCGATTTATCAGCAAACGCACATAGAAACAGCGATCGATGCAATCATCGACAATCACCGAGTGCACTCACGTCGCATCTGATGCCATTTAACAAATCGTATCAATCCGGTTTTCAGTGCGCGAGCCTGGTGTCCTCATTCTCGGCGACCTGCTGCTGTCTTGTGGGTCAGTAGGTCAGATCGCCGGTGCACGCTCCTGTCTCGGCAAGGTGAAGATATCGATCGCACGCGCGCATGTTGACCCAGTAAGGATGCAACCATTGCACGACGATGACGACGACGGCGGCGGCGGCGGCGGCGGCACGCAGGTGAGCCAAGGAGGATGCGACTGCGGCTTATTACGAGCACACGTTACAACGATAATCGTAAATCATCATCGCGTCGTCCGATGACAGACCATTTCCGCCACAAATCGAGAGTACGGTCGATATCAATCGTTTCTGCTCGCTGCCTTTGGGCGACGAGTAAACAAGCTTCATTCGTATTTAATACGTATTGGAAATAATACGCGGAAAGAACGATTTTGCTAAAGTAAGTAAAAATTTAACTAGATACAAATAATTCTGTTGGATTATCAAAATACGTAATTGTAAGATGATTAAGTATAATTAGTAATGCTGCAAAAAGTTTTAACATTTTAACGATCAACTTGAACGTCCTACGTAATTATTTCGATGGTTTAATAACATTATTTTCAGATCTTTGTACCTTATTATATAAAATTTTAGATTAAAACTTTGATAAAACCGTTTTGTCAGTGTAAATGTAAAATAAAAATGAGAATATTTATAACTTTACTAAAAATATATATCTGTGATATTCAGAATTTGAGATAATGCGAATTTAAACATAAAATGGAAATTTGTCTCGAATCAACACTGAAAAATATATCGAAAAAATGCAATGATCAAATTAAATTAAATTTAAAAGAAAATGAAAGAAATATGATGAGAATCAAATCTAAAGTACATTCAGAAACGAAAAACTTGAGAATTCTTAGATTAAAGCTCTTAGAAATTTTTACGAAGAAAAAGAATAAATTACAATTAAATTTTTATGAAATATTAAATAATTTGCGTTTCAAAATGAAAAATGCGGGATTGATTCCGTACGTATTGATTCAATCTGATTCCATTAAGCGGGGAACATTTTTATTCCCGCTTCAATCCCGCTATCAGACTCAATTTAGAGACTTCCAAGGGTTGACAAGCGCTTCGAAATAAATGTCTTGTATGTAGGTCAATAGGACACTGGTTCATGCTGTGCCGGGGAAAGAGTGGTGACGCATGATCAAGAAGACACACATACAGCTATTACCGAACGTGTTTATGGAACAAGGTTGCAAGCATGTTCGGAAGTTCGCGTAACAGAACCGTTACGGATCAATGCGGGATGTTTTCGTCCAGCGAAATCTCTCCATTATAGACTCTGCATAGAATACTTGGCAACTTCGACAAAACTTTATTCCAAGCTTAATTATACTTCTGAATTATTGATCTAACATGAAAAATTGAAGATCAGAACAAACAAAACGAATCCTCCTATCTTGCAGGAATTTTCTTTCATTCTTTATTCAAACAGACCTATTAGTAAGATCTCTTTATTTGAGAATTATTCCGCGCGCGCGTACTTATTTCTCGAGTGTCGCATCATTTCGTGAAAAGAAGCGTTACTGCGTCCTCGTACATCCTTACTTCGTAAGCCGGCGAAATAATGGGAGAGAAAGGCGAGCCCGAGGTGGTTCCGGGTGCGGAATCGAGTGCGAAGTAACGGACGTTAATGAGAGAAGGTTATAGCCGAGGGAGCGGAAGATGCTGTAAGTGGCAAACTGTTGCGGACCTGTCACGGATGGAAGGCGGGACGAAGATTGGTCGACTAGTCAGAGAGAAACGACCGAGCGGCGAATGTATGCGATAACGAGATATATATATAGTACTCGTATATTGTAGATACCTGAAAATTCGCGGAGGTGGATTCATCGGGATTTTTAAATCGACTTTTTTTCACGATTTTTACAAAATGGTGAAGTCGAGTAATAACGAGAGATGATCACGTTTGGACAAATATTTTATATAATAATTAGTCCACCATTAGAAAGTTAGTTAAGTTTTCAAAAAATTTTTTTTTTAATTCTGATTATATAAATAATAAAAATTCTTTAAAACCGAAAAGCTGCTTCTTATTTTTATGTGACTATACAGTCGCGTCTTTTAGATGTAATTCATCATTCATTTTCAGAAAATCGCATAAACTACGCGAGATACAACTGTTACCACTTCGTGGAAATTACAATCTCGAAGCTACGTTTTCTCAAAGTACGAGGAATACAAGATCCAGATACGAAGTATCTTGTTGTTACGAACCGTTACCGAGGATTTGTCGTCGACTGCCGAAGAAGAGACAAGAATCGAAATGACGATGAGTCGTCCTTTTGCGCACAATAATGACCAGCATTAAATTCAAACGAGTTCTTCCCTTCGCTGCATAACCTGCCTCGAAAGCGGCGGCTGCCGGCGATGTGCACAGGAAGGAATGGAGGAGGAAGAGAGAAACTGTGAGAACCGGGAAGGATAAGCGGGAAGATCCGTGCGCTTCCCGGGAAATGCCGCCTCTTAATTGGTATCCATTCTACCGAGAACTCATCGGAGAATCGATCGCGGACGTACTGATCGAGTCTTGGGACATTAAATAATCATTGCAATGGCGAACTGTGCTATGACACTCTGATCTATTTCCAACTCATTTATAATAAAATACCGTACTTATGAAATGCACGCACTTATGAAATACGCACAATTATAACCATCGTACAAATAGAAAAAAATAGATTAATCTTTTCTACACGATAAAATTGATTTAACTTGAGTTGTATGAAAATTTTCAGTATTTTTTTACAACATTATTATCGATTTGTATTGCTCTTTTTTTTCTCTTTTTGTATTAGGTGTTGGAATTAATTCGTAGCGTTTTTTAATGAAAGAATGTTATTTACTTCACATGAGCATTAAAAAATACATTAATGAAAGTACTTCCCATCACTTGTAAAACGCTACGAATTAATTCCAACACCTAATAATTCAATAACATGTAACATTTTTATAAATTAGCTTATATAAGCAAAAGCTAAAAACTGTATATATATATATTAAGATTTATTATTCTCAACATTTCTAGACCTTCTTAGAATTTATAGTCTTTCTTCAGTTAATCGTATATTTAGAGTTATTATTAAATAATAATTTATTTAAATATTACGTGTTAATTGTAATTTCATATATTTATCATATGTATTAGTGATTATTGTTAGTTAAAAACATAAACAAAATTATATTTTTACCAATTAATTTAATATTATATAAGTTATTAAGTCATTATTTATCTTCAATCATTTACATTATCAAACTTGTAGATGCCGCAAATAGTTCTGAATCATCTTTATTTAGACGTTACGTTCAATTGTAAAACTGCTTATCATCTCTTTCCAGCATTAACAAATATCAGAAAATATTTTGAAATTTCAGGAAACTTTTCAGAAAATTTATAAAAGTATTGCGCCAGTTATATGCAATATTCTCTGTAATATTCCGTGCTAAATGAGATAACTGTTATACATGTTTCTTAATTGAATTCGATATCATTATTAATTAAACTCTACAGAATTAATCAAAATTTACGCGATATTCAACGTGTCAAGTTCGCTACAATGATGTAACTATGACAAGAAGTTTCCTTACACGCGATGAGGATACACGAACATATCCAGAAGTGATATATATACTTTCGATAGAGATTAGAGATACGTAATCTTGCGGCGATAAGTGCTCGTATAAATACACATATCACCGTGTGCTTCTCGGTAGCACGCGCCACACAACTGTATACATCGAGGTAATTCAATGTAACATAAGGCGATGTCCCCGGGCTAAAACTGCATGAAGCAAGGATGGGGCAAGCGACGTGACGGAGACACAAGATCCATTTGTGGAACCGTACTCGATCTATATTGTACGATTCGCTACCGATAAGACGTCTTGCCACATAATCGGATTTCCGATTTCCCTCGTTCGATCACAAAATAGCATGAAATTATCTCAATACAGTAAGAAATATTTCATCTCATTATAGAAAAATCTTCATACATAGAATAAATTTAAGCGTTAAGCTTTATTTAATATAAATATTCAAGAAAATATGAATATAATTCGAAGATTTATTTTTTTTGAAAAATTTTCACTCATTTTCACTGTCCAGAATTCCCTCTTATGCATAATTATGATTCATTCTTATTCATAATTAATCCTTCGCTATGCAGTAATGAGTCCTTAGATCCGAAATGAAAACTTTTAGACAATTGTACAATCAATATGATTCGTAGATACTATAAAGTTCTAAATTGCAGTTGAAAAAACTTTAATCTTTGTCTATCAACTGCCGTAAAGCAGAAGTTTATTTACATTCTGTATTTCAAACAGTTCACTTAAAAATAGTCTTCATGATTGAGTTGAGGATTATTCAAAACATATGAATATCTCCTCGTTATAAGGAGTTAAAATTCTAGTTAAGAACAAATCGATTTCATATCGATAGATGAATCTTGTCAAAGAAAATCCAATGGTTCCGAAATATCCATATATACGAGGTATAAAAAAAAAACGATCTTTTCACGTCGATATATACGTGACGAAAAACGCGACAATCGCAAGATCCCATACAGTCTTTCAACGGTGCGGCCTCGAACCGCGTTGTCACAAAAAGTACCGGACTGATTTATAAGGGTTTCGGTTTACAAGCGACGACGCTTCCATTTCCGCGTCGGGACTCGCCGACGACCAAATCGCAGTGCACGGCCGCGACGAGGAAAGGTTTCGCGTTCACTTGTGCCACTGTTCAATTTCCGCGCGACGTTTCAATTTCTGTTGGTCGACACGCGCCCTTTCGTTGCATTCAATTCCACGAAACGCCCTTCATCCCTCTACCATTTCGCGATGCATATCACCAGATCCTACTATTTTCGATCCGGTGATGGATTAACCCCTTCTACCCCAAAACTACCATGCTGTCTACGATTGTTGTATACGTTTTCGTCGGAAGCTTAGACTTCCGGTAGTGATGAAGAATGATTTATGGCGGAACCATATCGCGCGCGAGCGTCCTGTCTCACCCTTTCTCTGTCTGAAGAAATGCTCACGTAAATGGACTTTATACAAGCATTTCTCCTCTTGAGGTATTGAATTTCTTAAAGGAACATCAGATTTTCAGAGAAGTCTAAAAGAACGAGGTAAACTCAACAAGATTCTCCGCGGTAGAGATAACTCAAAATTGCAAGGTACGAATCATTTCATATTGTATGTTGCATAAAACATTCGTAATAAATATTTATAAGAGCGTACTTATTCTCTTTAATCTTTTATTAAAAATAAAATCTAATATAATAATATTAATATATAATAATAATAATATTAATATATTAACATATAATAATATTAATAATAATAAGTGTTATTACACTTAATCATATATCAAGAATTAAGATACAAGCAAAATCCACCGTAAAAAGACGAAAATTGCTTATTTTCTTCTCATAGAACTCTACGATTTTTTTTAGAATTTTTGATTAACTTTTTAGCACTTTTTAGCACTTTCTCATTTTTACCAACATGAGAAAATACGGTATTAAAAAATTCTGAAAAAATTCTTAGAGTTCTATGAGAAGAAAATAAACAATTTTCGTCTCTTGCAGTTTTTCTGTAAAGTTGATAGTATTTGAGTAAAAAATTATTGAATACCAATTTTCGGCAATTTTTAACAATTAATATCTTGGTAATTATTGTGGAAATTGCAAAATGGTAGAGAACTTTTCTTCTCAGTTCTGTCTCTGTGTGAAAGACTTATATTTTCAAACACCCGTATACATCGCTATTATTTAAAAATAGGAAGATCGAGTAATATCGGACACCTTAAATTTTTTCGAGACTTCATATTGTTGGACAGCAAAAATTAAATGTAGGTACATACATTATATAAAACAGTATTTTTATACATTCTTTTAATCGTATTTTTCTAAAAATTAAACTAGTCAAATTGTTACATTTTTTTAATTCTATTTTATATTTTTTGTAAATTCGAGAGTGATATTGAAAAGAAAAATTTTGCAAAAATTATTTTTTATTTTGAACATTACAACACATATTTATAAAAAAGATCAGTTCCTTCAAAATTGGTACAATCTTTATAAGTCCAACCTTCATACAAATTGCACTCAATCCAGTCTTCATTAAAATTTTCTTCATAAATTTTTGACATAATTAGCCTTTCTCTATCTTGTTTATTGGTTTTCTTAAATACTTTTTTTACAGCATTCGCTAACATTTTTGTTCTTTATTAACCGTATATTTTTATCCTTATTTAAGTTGTCCGATACCATTCGCCAGCTCATTATCCAATACCACCCGAATGACGCGCAACGAAAAAACAACGTATGAAACGAGCAACTTTAAAATAAAAAGGATAAAATTTCTAACCTCAAGAATAATAGATCAATAACAATTTTGTTCATATTGATAAACTAAAAACGATATTTCAGTTATGTTTATTAATGTGACTGGTTAGTAAAATTAATTCCACGCTGTCGTAAACAGCTGCTAGGCAACAAAATACACAATAACTCATAAACAATACTGTTTCTATTCTGAATATGGAGAGTTTTCACGTAAGTGGATTTACTAATGGCTTAATAAGTGTTGCCGTTTAATATTTTAAACAATCCTTCTCATACTAGTAGCTGTCCAATATTATCTGACTTTCTCCTACTATAAATCATACTATAATATATCACACAAAGTATATAGTATAATATTTAAAAATATATATTGTACATTAATTAAAAAAATATATATTAAATATTAATATAATGTGGATAATATAATTAAATATTATATTATCCACATCGTGATATTTATATTATAGTATAATTTCTTTCGTTACATTATAATGCTTCGGTATTTATAATTAATATTATTATTATATTGACTAGATATGTCGATATTATAGAATCAATCATATTTGTTTCTGTAATGTATATATTTCACAAAAGATATTACTAAAGAAAAAGAAATCAATTTATACATTTGAAATTTTATAATTAATATAATCACATTATTAATTTGTGTATTAATTTTTTGTACGCAAACAAACGTATTTATTAGAAATTGAATATCTTATAGAGTGATTTATTAGTATTCAAAATAATACTATCATATATAAATAACATTGATACTGTCGAAAATTGATGAAAATTTCTATTATATGCCGATGTTTGATGTCCCCAAAACATTGGTAATCAATATATGTAAGCAACAAAAATATAGAGAGATATATAATTATAAAGAGTATATATAATTGACTTACAATTGTCAGTAAAATTCTTCAGTATTCAGTCCTTCTTATTAACGATTAAAGACAAGCGCATCGTGTGGATGCAGATGCACTAGACAATGTACTGCGAAAGACGAGAAAAAAAAGAGCAAAGCGGAAAGGAAGAAGAGCGGAAGAGGAGCTTTAAAACGCCGTTACGTCGTAACTCGTCGCAACGACGATCCCAGTGATAACGCGACGCTTGAGTTAACAAAGGCTCTTCTCCGTTTTGCCTTCATACCGCTTCTCTTCGTTAATAATAATGTCGTCCGGATGCAAGGCATGTAGAAGGCCTTGAACGAACGATATTCCACGACTTCTTGAACCGTATTTAATTACTGTCGCGTATCTAACGACCGGCTTTTTAACCACTAAATAAGTAATGTTATTTTTAGTCTATTATACAGCTGTGAGTTCTACATTCTTGCTATCACAAAATTGCTTTCACGCTTATATAAACGATTTTTTTTAACCTACCTTCGAGCACGCGATATCCTGTGAGACCGGCTCTGCAAAGTCTCGTGGATCGTGCGTGCAACCGTAAAGACAATTACGCGCATCAACAATGATAACGCCCGGCTGTAACCATACGGGTAACTATATCGCATAGTCGGGTATATATACGATGACAATAGACTACCGCAATAGACTACGAGCATTCGCTCGTTTAACGTTTATGTCGTACGAGGCGACCGAGAGTAAACCTTCCAACGGCGTATCGAGGCGCTGATTTATGATCGCAATCGTAATTGCAACCGTAGAAACGGCTGTCGTTGCAAGAAAAAAAGGAAAGAAAAAAATCACTCCACTCATTGGCGTCTCGTTAAGCCTGATTGTACGCTTATTAATCGTTATTCGACACTCCGATGATCAATTACAGGTACGCATGCTCTCGCTGAGTAAGATTAACCGACGATGTAAATGGAAAATAAAACGAGGATTACGTGAATATTAAAGAGTAAACGATCTTCGACGATTGGAAGGAAAACTTAGGAAGGAAGAGTTACGCAGTCTAAAAAAAAATTCGTACACTTACTTGCTCATTGCAGTGCCATACGTCGAACGATCGTTGTACAGGCTGGTGTTATATCATAACATGTGATGCCCACAGGGATGAATTTAAAACCTAGAAACGAAAAAAAAAAGTTCGTTGAAGATATATATATTTTTTTAAACAAAAAGACGAATCTAAATACATTAGGAAATTTAAGTCTTAGTCTCTTCTCGTTTGCGGTTATTAATTTATGAAATTGGCGCTAACTATTTCTTAGTCTTTATTTCTAATAGTAATAATTACAGATTAACATTTGACAAAATCTTTCCTTTACCAATTCTTTCATAAATTCGATGTTTCCTTAACAGAAATATTTAGAAATTAATTCTTAGTACTCTCTAGAATTTTTTAGTTCGTAAAGATCAAGTTTCTTGAAAATCATTCTCTCTCTCTCTCTTCCGTGGCGTATTTTCCGAAACTTTAAATTCATCGATCTGAATCGGAAAGTCAACTACGCAGTGTTAAATGAATATATATGTCAGGTGTCGTGCGTACATGCGCAATTCCGGACATAGTTGAAGTGCACGAACGAGAATCGAGGCGCATACGAACGCTAAAATAATTGCCGCAACTGCTGAACTTGGTTGATGGATTAAGCGGCAATTTGTAATGCCAGGTGATCCATCAAAACTTCGCGAAAGGTTAATCCCGGTTTAAAGACACGCAAACGATCGCGTTCTCACATGTTCGAGTAATGATAATCCTTCGTACTGATGATTATGTTTAGGTTTAGAGTATTTTCATCTTTAATACACTAAAACTACAACTACAATTTAACATATTTAGTTGTTGCCACGAGCAATCCAAATATTGTTACCGGATATAATTTCATTAAACAGCGAAATGTGATTCTCGATCCAATAATGAATAATTATGTTAATACAATATTATTCGAATAAAACAGTTCAATTACATATGTTTGAGAACAATCCGATCTCTCATGTGATTTAAGCTATCGTAGCATATCAAAACTATTATACTTCGATTCAAAAGGTTGCGTTTCGTGTTGAGGTTTCCAAATTTCGTGACTCGGACATGAACGAGCAACGGCTGTTCCAGTAAGCAACAATGGCACAGAGTCGCTGTAACGAATGCCGGAATATTCATGAAGCGAGAATGCGTCGACGAACGACGCGAAAAAAATTTAACGCAAAGAGTTGCAACTGCACTTCGCGAGAATCGAGCGAACGAATGCATTTAGCGTCGACAATCCGCGAGCTTGCATTTATTTTTTCGTACCACGTTTTTCCGCAACCAATATCGAAAAGTTCGTTGCGGCAACGAATGTGGAGAAACAAGCCTTTTAACGCGTTAAAAAACATATGTATAGTATATCAAAACAAAGCAGTTTAAGAAGAGAAAGGAAGCTTTCACGTTCAAAAATATAAATATAAAAAAAAATATAAACATTTCGTTTGCGATCAACTGGATTTCCAACTTGTAATGATGTCGATGAAAAAATAAAAATTGATTGATATGAATTATATAAAAATTCATATAAAACACATTTAATTAACAAGCTAATAACACGACGAAAGTAAAGAATCATCGTTGTCTCTCGTCTTTCTTTTTACAAGAGAAAGGTTTAAGAAGTGAAACGGTAATTTTCGTTCTTTCGCGGAAATACGTAACGGTAAGTCGTGTCGTCGCGGTCGTTCCAGACATTCCGGTCTCCCTCGGCTTCTTACTCTCGAATTCCACTCGCGTTTATGCATTGACACGCCAGTACCACCAGCTAGCAACATCCAACAGCATCCGGAAAGGAACGAATCGTTCGCTGTACGCTTGTGTTCACTTACTCGCTCGCTCTTCGCCTTCGTTCCCGGCAAATTCATTATGATAAAGACAGTCTCACCGCGCGTACGATCCGTATATAATCGGCTCATTATCCTCAAGGCAGTCTACTTCGTCAGACTATCTTCATTATAATGAATTGTAATGCGTACCCCGCAGCTCGAACAAAGGATAAACGCAGTTTACTAATCGCAATCTGAGACTGAGTTTCTTGCTGTCGCGATAGATGTTTACAATAGAGACAAAAAAATAATACATTATCAGAAAATAACTGTCTTAAATTCACGATTGTATACGACGTAATTTATCAATTAGAGTTTCATATATAATTATAATATTATCACAGTTGGATACATATATACAAAGAGATAGAAGTTTCAGAGTAGTGTAGAAATACTTAACTAATTGTGAAATTCGTTATCATATAATGCCCATAAATGGCACTCGTGATTATACCGACTTGATTATACTGACTTGAGAATAGCTTTTTTCAAACACTGGAGCGAGACAAGCCATTTCCTGTAGTTTTTTGGAAGCTGAATACGAATCCAATTTCCAAATTGTCCCATCACGTCACAATTTTGAACAATTTGAAGTTGCAAAAAAGAGCTATTTTCAGATATTTTGTATTATTATAACTACAATATGTGGTTGACTAAAATTCCCTTTGATGGCTAAAAAGTCCTAAAAACATAATTTATTTTGATTGCAATAAAATTTCCCCAACACGTCACATATCATAATATGAGTTATAAAGTATCTAAAAAAATCCTCTTTATAACTTCAATTGTCAATTTCACAAAATTGTAACATGATGGAACAATTTGGAAACCAAATTCGTATTCAGCATCCAAAAAACTACAGGAAATGACTAGGAGTCTCGTTTTGATATATATATTTTTTTTTCGAACAGTGTTATTCATGTACTCATAAAGATTTTATTTATTTGCTTCTCACAAATGTACCAAAAATGTAGTCGAAAGTACAACAGAGATGTAAAAAAAAACGTTGGGTAAATTAAAGACTAGACAAATCTCTCGAACCGTGGTTCTTTGTTTGGACTGAAAGGCACAAGAGCTTTCTTTCTTTCGCGACAAGGTCGCTGCCTCCAAGAGTCGGAAAACTATGTGTGCACGGCGTGGTATACCCGTTTCTAATCCCTCACACGAGCATCTTGGTGTCTGCGTTAGTGTGCTCATACCCCAGAGTGGAAACCGAAGTAAACGAGCCAGCGAGACTCTCGCGACTCTGCAGAAAACCGGTTTCTCCTGGTTTCAGAACAAGTAATTTCGTTACAAGCTGTATTCCTCTCTCTCTCTCTCTCTCTCTCTCTCTCTCTCTCTCTCTCTCTCTCTCTTCGACTTTTATTCGAATATAGAGAAAAAGAAATGGACAGGAACAACAGGAGAAGAAAACAAAGGAAGAAAAAAATGGAGAAAGTTCAGTGACATCCTAAAATGATTTTTATATACACAATTATTCGATAAACGATCAGTGCTACTTTAGATTTTCATCTATCAGTTGTAAGATGATAACGAAACTCTAATGAACTCAAATGAACTTGTTTTCAACTCAAGATCATTTAATGCTTAAAGTTAAAACTTTTCTCTTTGGAATGTAAAAGTCTAATCGTAAGTATGAATGTAGATCTGTTTCAATACAAACATTCCAAATGCGAGAAATTAATAAAAATTCTGAATTTGGATTCAACAGTTTACGAATGCGTATGTGATTACAATAGATGCAATAATTGCGCGTTAATATTAATGGAATAGTCGTTATGTGAATTGTAGGTTGCTGCGTTTTTCGATAAATACAAAACCACCGCGAGAAACAAATCGCACTATTAGATAATAGCACATTGTCGAACGTAACATTCGTAACACGCTGTACCTAAACATACGAATCGATCCATCGATCGCTCGTATCCGACTCGTAATAACCATCATAGGGTGCGCAGTAATAGACTTTGGTCTATTATTAAATTACCGATACGCGTATAGGCGTGGCACCCCCCCCCCGATGTGGCATTGCTCTCCTGTAACTCGCAGCTAGAGTTCGATCTCTTTCTCTCTCGCAAGACAATCGCCCGTGAGACGTTATTGCGAGATGGTACGCGAAGGAGAAAGCGAAAGCGAAAGCGAACGGTGAGGAGACAGAGTGCAGTAACTGTTGCACACGAGATCGCGGCAGACTGCATTCATCTCGCGAGATCCTCGCGAGATTCTCGCGAGTCGAGCGCAACACGTGTACGCGTGCGAAACGACAATAACACACCCACATCCATTTTAGTCTCACAGATGTAAGATTAATTCAAGAATTATGTAACAATCGATTTATATGCGATAGTCGACTGACGTGCGCCATTTAAATTTATTCGATTTAAATTATGTAATACATCCTGTATGTAAAATTAAGTAAATGTAGAATGAAGAGAGGGAGAAAACGTTAATAAAATAATATAGTAACTATTTAAGAGAGATTTAAACATATAGACACTACCTTTATGTCTTTTCGGTGAGAGTAGTTCTTACGTATTAATTAACCTAATGTACAATTAAAAAGCAGGCAGTAAAAATAGATTTTAATTTATTAGAAATGGTATATACGATTTTTGAAATCTGAAATTCCTTGTTTTTATGTCTGTGCTTTTCAATTGCGTCTTAGACTTTACACGTTTTTTACGTTTTAATAAAAATAGACGTAAAATTATATCTCAATATAATTTATCGAAATTATTAGATAAGAATAGCAAAATATGTCCATAAGTTATATGTAAAATATAGTAAACAGTCATAAAAGTATTGATAGAATCTCACTGCACGTAAATCTAATTCTATTGTTTCGCGATTTGTAGAATGAGTTTAAATCAACCATGTTATACGCCTTTGTCCTATATATCAAACTTCTCACGAGGTTGATTTCGAAGTCTATTACTAACTAGAAACAATTAGGAAGAAGTACAAAGACGTTCAAATTGAAAAAGAAATTTAATAAGAAGTTACAACAAAACACATCGTTCAAACAACTCTGCTAACTAAAAATCGCTTCTTTTAATTCGCTAAAGAAACATTCCAGGACAACCTGTTATCAAACCCGAGAAGTAAATCGCATTTTGAATTAAAAGTACGCTCACTGACTCATTTCCACTCACCTTAACTTTCTACTGTCCCTTCTGGTCGCCAGGAAGCAATTACTTTTAATCGAATAATACGCCCGATTACTTTCTCTATTGCGAACGAGTTGTTAACTTCGAGTCGACTCATCTTTCGATCCTATTCAGGTGCCGTCGCTGTAATAATTTATTATCTACGAGAATAACTCGACTTTCCTGTAAATGCAACGGATCTCTTTCATTCATAGGGCTTCTTTCCTGTATAACTTGATTACGTTATCATAATGGATTTCCTGTACAGTAATAATAGCTTGACACCTCATGATATTAAAAATAACAATGTTGCACGTAATACGCTTTAAAACGACGTTTTAACAAAAATACGTGAAATTTGCACGGATAAAATTACCATTAAAATTTAAATATTCGAAAAAATGTGAAAGAGTATAAAACTTTTTATCGAAGAACACAAGTCAGATATCACTTAAATGGCATAAACTAAATTCGTAATAAATTAAATCTAAATGAACGGCGTTTGATTAAAACATCAAATTTGAAATGCTATAATTTAGAGTATTAGTCATTTAGTTTTCGTCATTTAGTAGGTATTCGTGCATCGGTGCATTACAGTGACTAACCTCGCATAATCGCCGGTAACACATGGTGGGCTCATAAATTGGGATCCGATACTTCGCAACGTTTGCAACAATCATTCGTTGGAACGGCGTATTAACATCGCGCACGAACAAATAGGAGCAAAGGGGCCGCCACGATTAATTACGCTGATTAAACGGCGTAATTAAGAGCCGTGGCATTAATCGAACGAAGGGTTATATATGGGTCAAAGGAGAACGTAAACTCGCCACGTGTCAAAGGCATGTCGCGCATCTCGCTTCCGCGCGAATCCAGGTAACCGCGCGCAAATTTGTAGCCACTATCGATTAATAATTGCCCTTTGTCGTGCGAACCCGCTTTCTGCACCGCGTAAATTTAGCCAAAGTAAATTTACACCGAACGCGCCCGAGGATTTATTAAAGTTCTCCCGGAGCCAAGTTGCGCGATCTACATACATACGATTCTTGAATGTCTACGTCCCCCTTCGTAAGAACTTTTAGCAACAAGTTCTTCGCGATGGCGTTCACAGTTATTCACGACCGGGAATGGTCTACTTCATTGAGAATACAAATAGCCGAGTATAGTCGCTTTAATCGAGGCAGTTAAAGTCCAAGTATTTAAATGACCGGCATCTATTTATTTAAATACAAAATGTATCTTTAGTAGAGTTTAAATTAACCAACTGCAACTAAAATTCGTTAAAAATCTTACGACATTATTATTAATATAGTACAGCTATCGTACAGCTCAATCATGGTGCGTGATCAAAATTTGACGAATAAAAAACTTAATATACAAGTACATATTTACACTGCGGAAAATCGCTGATTTTCACAAGTACGCCGACCTTCTCGTTGGTCGTGCTGGAAATTACAGTAGCGAACCAACCAGTTTGCTTGCCTGCCTGCCTGCCTTCTCGGGCTTTATCTCAATTGAAGATCGTCCCTGACCTCGGTGGCAGGTGCGACAGGTTTCTCGCACGATCGAGATACTCTGTCTTTTCTATTCAAACATAACATGAATTTCTTCCGACGAGCGCGAGCCAACAGATTATCGCTTCGCGAAGAATTATCACGAGTGTGTCGAATGCGTGAATGCTCTTACAATTAGCGGGACACGCGAGAAATCCGGTTGGTTCGTTTGAGCAAGAGAGCCCCCCGTAAATTCTTTAAAAGTAACTGCTCATCAGTTTCCTAAGCCATCTTAATATAATTAATTATCACTTATTTATCACGTTGAAAATTATTGCTATATCTTAATGATGCTGAAAGTGCGCACGTAATTAGTATCTATATCAAATCGACAAATTATTTACTTATGATTAGCTCGTTTCATTAATTTATACTTATGTATAACATAAAAGTAATAATAAATAAAAACATACAGAGACTCGTTTCGGTTCATTTAGCGCCTGTGAACGATGTTCCATCGGCAGCTAATTTAATGACGAGATCCGAATTATAACAATTGTAGCAACAGATCAATTCGTTTCTATTCACGGAAACGAATGTCATCTTAATGGAAGCAAGGCATTGTTCCCGGGAACGAGAGCGAGACGGCGGATTTGTAACGAAAACTGCACTAATGGTGAGAATTTTGCTACGGCAGCGGGAATCGGAGTCGAGATTGGCTGCGGAAAAGCAAATGTTTGCCCTTGCATTAAATTATACGTCTCTCTCCTTGTACTTTTAGTATATACATATAGGCGAGACGTGTGTGCGTTGTGTATTCATGTATCGTTTACCGATCCGTTTCGTCGAGAAGTTGACGCGGGCAAAACTTTGTCGGCAAGTTTCGAAAGTTAGAGAAATAGCTACCGGGCGAATCATCGAAATCAAAGATATAGACGAAATCGAACCATGACCTCCTGTATGGCAATTACGTATTCAAATACTTGCTGGAACTTGTTCGTGCACGAGCATCTAATTCGGATCCAAAATAATGTTCATCTTACGTGGCGTTAATTACGTTCAATTATTGTCTGAATGGTATTGTAAAGAAATAGAATGAAAACGATTCCAAGGATCAGGATCTTGCTGACACTACGAAGAATCGCAATGGACGAAGATCGCGGTAGGAAGAGCCACTCGCCAATTAAACTGGTCACGCGATGACAGTCAGCAAACGTTTTCTTGATACCGTTAACCCTATCGCAAGATCCGCTTCCGGCAGTGTATCCTTCCAACGCCGTTTTACCTTCGCCTGCACGGCTTTCTCTCCCAGCCGCGTCTCCTCCTCTTCTTCTCTCTCCTCTCCTCCGTCCTCTCTTCTCGTTCCTCGAAGAACGGAGTTCATTACCCACCGGCGGGATCGACGCTGGTATACGCCTTTAAATCTACAGTTAGGTACCTGCCTGCCGGGAACGCTAATTAGGGCTTTCGTACGCGAGCCACTCGTTACCGTAAAGCGTCGAAAAGCCCCGTCCGCTGCCGCTATACGTGTCGATGATTCTCCTTACACTCGGTGGCAATCGCAAACAAGCGAAATCTCTTCTCCTTCGGTGAAAACTTCTGTTCTAAGAATGGTCGACGGTGTCGTTTTTAGACAAATTCCAGAATCTGCGAGATCGTTTAAAGGCACGTCCAAGTAAATGAGAATAAACGTCAAAACGTTAATTAAAATTAAAATCTTGATTCTCGTTCTTTAACGTCATCTTCGAACATCTCTTCAAATTTTCGAAATTTATTCATATCTATATTTGTAATGTATTATAATTAAAATACATACTTCATCTCGTGTCAGTGTAAAGATTTTAAAGCATCGAAACAAATGTAACTATTATTAATAACAAATAAATAATTCATATCACGTAAAAACTGTGAATGATATTATTATAATATCTACGTTTATCTGATTTTCTGCTGCATAATTCTGGTGATTCATATAATACAAAATGATTGAAAAATTGAAAAAAAAAACGTGTTAATATTCAAGAAATGTGACGCTGTCTATTGAAAAGTGCGCGCGCGCGGCTAAGAATAAACTTCAACCGGGCATATAAGTATCGATATTCTCAGGATAATGCGATACATGATAGAATTATCTATAAAAATACATTTCACAATTATTTCTTAAAAGACAAAGACATTATCATTTTCAGTTATTACATATATTAAAAATGTTAAAAGAATTGTAATTGTGATATAATTGATAATGTCTTCCCATTATTTGCGTTTTTATAAAATCAAAATTATTAAAAAATTAAAAAAACATATTAATATTCAAATATCTTATACTTATTTTAAACTGATAATATCCTGATTTTCTTTTTCTTTGTCTTAATCGTACGCGAAGATTATAATCATCTTGGTTGAATCTAAAATTAGCGTATAATTGAATAATTTCATCAATCTGATTTCATAAAAATAAGTTCTAAAAGATAATTACATGGCAAAAATATTTAACATAGAAGTCGATATATTTTTTAACTGATCGACAATTCTTTTCTCTCTCACAAGTATTCGCTGCGCAGTCTTATTACGAATTTTATCTTCCGGCCCGAATTTCGATCATTCAATTAAAAACCAGTAAAACCTCAAAAGATACTGTAATAAAACGATAAAATCGTGTGCGTTTTCATTCGTACGAAAAGTATTCTCCTCATAAAATCGACACGCCTTCTGCAGCTCCGTTTGGACAATCGTAAGTATCTATGAATTTAAGCATCATTATACGGCTCGTTTATGCCCGTCCGATAAGAGGGACATAGATTTCGCCTCAATTCCGACAATCACTGTGGTAGAAAGCCGACAAAATATCGATAGCGTAATAACATATATATTTTACGTCGAACTAATAAAGGAGGGTCGATCGAAGTTGGGGAGGTAGTAACCAATAAAAAAACCACGTCAAAAGTATTCTTTGCCCGCAGGATAAATTGCGGATAAAGGATCATATTTGTGTCATGCACATAAAAATTGCCACGTAACGTTTGGTAAACTGACAACAAGAATTTGAAAAATCACTGTAAAAGACAATTTTTAATTTGGAAATGTAGTGTTTTGCAAAAATCTTGAATTAAATGAGAAGAAGAGCGGAAAGTCAAGAAGTCATGAACTTGGAAGAGGTATAGTGATGAGCGGTAAGAACGAAATTCTTTCTGGTGGAAAGTAAGGATTAGTAGATCAAATGGAAGCAAGTGCAAGCGAGTACGTGAGTCAGTTTTTCATTTAAAATCCGATTCGCTCGGTGTTGCTACAACTTATCTGACAGACTGTTTTACTTTCTGTACACAGTGTTGGCGCTGCCCTATGTGCTACATTTCGATCAGCAATTCCGTCTAAGATTTAACAGAAATATACACATGTATCAAAGAGGAGCAATAGTAATCCAATCCCTTAAATTAAATAACATATTTTATTATTTTTCAATCCACTTCTGATCAATTTTTTAAAGTAAACAACATCGATGTTGACATATGTATGCACTTAATAAATAGTAAATTAAATTTGAATGAAATTTAATATATTTTCTTGAGTTAAATTATTTAACTCCATTGTTTTAGTTAAATTAACGACATATTGAGTATGAAAGCAGTGGCGACCTATAGAAACGATAACAAATAACTCATATAAATTTGATATAATTTTTTACATAAATTTAACAATGTATATGTAGGTAATTCAATACTTTTCTCAATACTTGCATTCGTAAAATACAAGCTAAAAACAATGTAAGCAATGTTTGATAACGACGAGAACAGTAAAGTTCGGTTGTTGTTGGCAATTAGCGATTGTTTGTAATATATCGACACTATATTATGCGCACAGGCGGCAACGTGATGTAATTAATTGTTACTTTACGCGCGCATGCGGCGTAACATACTATTAATTATTGCGTTAACTTCGCGTACATTATAAGCAGAAGCAACCCGAGCGGAGAAGTATTATGGATCCAATTTGATACTAATAAGACGAAAATAATGATAATTAAATTTCACGATAGCTTATTATACATGATAACTAGCTGCCGCAAGTTAAAAATCCGATAAACTTAATTTTTAATTTCCGAAACATGCCGAAGGTTCTGCATCAAAACGCTGAGTATGGCAAAAAGATGCTATTTTCTGAATTAAACGTAACTTTTCGACCGTTAAGCCGACCAAGTTAAAATTTTTACCGTTCCCCTCTTCCAGCGATTCTTCTATGGAAAGAAAAACGATAAAATCAAAAGGAAGCAAAAGAAGAAAGATAAAGAGAAAGAAAGATAAAAAGTGCAACTAGAAGATCGAATTAATCTTCCCATTAGCAGTCTCGATTGCCTTCGTTTTTATCGTCCCCCTTCGTGAGATACTATCGTTCGACCATGTCAAGTGGAAAGTCTAACAATTCATCACGCTTCGTGTCGACGTCGCCAGCGTAAACGTGAAAAATAGTGCTAATTGCAGTGAGTTAATTACTGCTGCGGTTTTCCTAATATACGGCTATAAAATTGTTTCACGGAGAGAACGATTTTGCTAAATTTTGTATCCAAAAATTTAGCCAGATAATAGTACAGATAATAATTTTGTTAAACCATCAAAATTATTTCAGATCTGTATCTAGCTAAATTTTTTGATACTTCAGTAAAATCATTTTCCGTACATACAGAAAATGATATTTGTATCAAATATTTCTCGTAGTCGCGATAAAATTAAATTCACACTTGACGCCCATTTTAAATTTAATCGGAAAAGATCGGCATACTTAATATTGTATAGGAAGAGACAGTGACTAATTTTTAATTCGCATGTTACGTGATACAATGAGAAAATTCATACGTATCGTAAATTACGGACACGTTATTGTAAACGCGTGCAGTTATTCCTATCATGAGGATAGCTATAAATAAACTACGCCCGGCTTTTATCCGCGCGAGATGGCCTTGGCTAGCCTCGTCGTTCTCGCTCTCCCCTCATCTCTTCTCTCTCTCTTTCTCTCTTTATCTAACGCTCTGAGCGACGGATACGTTCGCGAACAAATTAGTCGCAGGAGCACGTAGCGACGAGATCGATTTCGGCGAAGGGTAAGGATCGTCCGTGCGCCGAATCCGAATCGTGGATCGCGTCGAATCGAGCGAACGATTACGACGACGACGATAACGACGGCGGTAAATAATTCATAGGTGCTAGCGAGCAGTTAAGGAGAGGCGTGCACGCGCCTCGAGTTCTCGCTGTTATCGATCTCGCAACCAGCTTACGGCAACAATGTGTACACGGCAAGGCACGCACACTAAGTTTCATGCAAAGTCTAAGGCGCCGCCTTATATCGTCTCGTAACAGGTAAACGAAATTTCTCGCGAAAAATCGTTTCGCACCTGCCCATGAACTTCTGCCGCCCATCGTTAAATTTATTGCCGCGCGAAAAACAATTCACTTTCGTAATCCGCTTCCAATACTTTTCGAAAATACGCCTCTCGCGTACAAGCGCGAAGTCAAGCTGCCACTCGGGTGATACCGATCGGATCGATACTTTCAATTTAAGGACTCGCTCGGCGCGACCGAGACGATATACCACGTATACGGGGAATACGCGCGAAATTGAATCGACGATTTCGAGAATGCGCTAAGTCAAAGATATTGGACCGTTGCAGATTGATAAGAAATTCCTATCTCAAACCCGCATTGTAATTGATATACCAATTTCTTGATACCGTCGGCGTGCATATGTCATCGGATGGATAAATAATGAAATTAGCGCAAAATCGTCAATGTAAACAAAATAAAACAATACGGAAAAAACGATTTTGCTGAAACATCGAAAAGTTTAGCTAGATACAAATATTTAAAAATAATTTTATTTTAGACTATCGAGATATTTTAGTAAGACGGTCGAATTAATTCCTAGACTGTCAAAACTTTTTGTAACAATGCTCATCATGCTTGAGATTTCGAGACGTAATCATTTTAACGTAATCATTCAAACAAAATTATCTTCAGATCTTGTCGCTAAATTTCATTTCAGCAAAATCGTTCTTTCCACGTAAAATTAGAACTAAATCGATGGTTTAAGAAAAGTTCAAGTTTTCGTCAATCTTCTATAAAAATTAGTTAAATTTGTTAAAGAGTATCAACACAAGTGGTGATAAAAAAAAAAGGCACGAAAATGGGCGCACAAATTATCCCTAACGTCGTGGTTGGAAGAATACCGTCGTAGAGACCTTTCAGGATAGCCAGAATGCCAAGGCATGGGATAGCAAACGCCAGCGAGAGAGCCTGGGTACAGTTTATTGCTATGGCTTCGCAATTTTCCGCCGTCTCTTTTTCTCCCTCCTCGACCATCCCCCATTTCCCATCTCGCTCGCCGCTTCTTTATGCAACGGCGCTTCCTCGCGGAAGCATTTCTTCTTGGTCTCTCACGTATATATATCTACCCTCGCGTCGATCGATAACGGTGTGCTCGACAATTCACAGGCCACGTAAAGAGACGATCGCTAAGTTTCCGCGATGTTGATCGACCGCAAAAGCCAGTCCACGAGGATGCCGTGCGGTTAATCCTCCGCATGATGTTTCCTTTGTGCTCCTGCGATAAAGTCCGAAATCTTGCACAAAGCTCCCTATGTCGGATCTGTTACAGGCGGCCATTGAAGCGTTGCAGATGCACTATATACACACACACACACACACACACATATATATATATTTGTGCAATTACGTTTAACGATCTCTACCGATTTGCGATTATAAAGATAAAATCAAAGGGAAAACATCAAGTGTACCACAATACACAAGCATTTGTAACTGTAAAGAAATATACCGATATTATATTATACAACAAGGAAAAGGCAGTCAGACGAGAGACACGTTTACCTCCGTTAAGCCTTTCCCAGTAGAGTCCGAGTTGTAAGTTACAAGAAGAGAAGAGGAAGGATCGCACCGAGCCGATGCATCCTGCTGCTTTATTACGGCTTATTTGTTATTCTCCGTTCGCTAAAAGCATGCTATTTCATCGTACTCGCTATGGCACGCCGCCGGGCTACATTACGCGCTTCAAGCTCGTAAACCGCGAGCGTAACATGATGATGTAATATTGTAATGGTCTTCGCGGATTCGATCGAAGCGCGTATATGTTTCCAAAGCTGGAAATTTTCCAAAGTACGGCCTTCACGCCGTTCTGCTGTACATTATTTACTAAAGTAACGCAAGGAGGTAATAATAAAAGCCTGTCGCGTTGTTATTTGATTAACATCTGTTGAATTATCAGAAACGTTATGAATGTAGAGACGAATAAAGCAGAGTCGAATAAAGCAGTAAGTATATTTAAATTTAGTTAAAATTAGATTAAAGTAGACAAGAGTATGCGTGCGAAAATGTATTTTTGAGACAGAGCCGTTTCCACAAATATCACTTGAAGATTACTATGAAAATTTAATCAATTTTCTGTTTCTACTTAATTCTGTTTCAAGGAAAGGCAGAGGATTGATTAAATTTCAGCTTACTTTACCGAACGTTAATGGAAGCAGTTCCTAATATTAAATTAAAAGCTCACGATTGCAAACTTTCGAAGAACAACAGCTACGGAATTCAACTTTACAAGCGATCTTCGTGACAAACTGATATTATTCATGCGAAAAGTAAGAAACATTTATATTTAAAATAAACAAATGCATAAAATATAGCGATGTAATCTTCTCCTTCCGTTATCCGACAGTCGATTATCAAATGAGTCTGAAACGATACCGGTTATCTATTTCCAGAATATCCGTCACGTTATCGTCAGCGATAACAGTTCACCGTGATTTTCATCGCCGTAACGCATACGTGATTCCGGCCAGCGCCTCTCGCTGAGAAAAGAGAAAAGAGAAAAGAGACGCAGCGGGTCTTCCGGCAGCGGGTCCTTCTAGTCGCGATCCAGCAAATTCGCAGTCTATTTAAATCGCTCTCGAGCGTATGCGAGGCCCGCGCGGGAGAATTTACGTAGTCGGAGCCCCGATGGGCACGTTAATAATTTGTCGGTGCGCTTCCACCGCGCCGCGCCGTCCGGTCCTCCAGCCGGTATATACTCAGCCACGTTTGGAAAATATGGTCTCACCGAGTTCCACACGTTCCACGTGTTTCTCCGACGTATTCATGCACGTGTGCTGCATATACACAGAGCGTATACACAGAGGTGCACGATATACAGAGAAACCGAGACACAGAGCGTTAGCATAGATATGCGGCAACGGCGACTTCGTAACGTATATTGCGATTTACAGTATTGAAGAATTATTAATTTACCGTGCGGCCGTACCAACATATCTGTTTCGCCGACTACGTTATTTTTACCTCTATTTTTTTTTTCTTTTTCTCTTCTTTTATGCATGTTATTTTTTAATCTATTTCACTCGTCGGTCTTGTTTTATTCCTTCTTGTTTGCTGTGATAACCGATACCGCGTCGATATTTCGGTCGATTATTCTTCATAACGTTATTTATGAACGTTGCTCGCCTCGCGAATTCTCTAGGATTTTTCGTTTCGCTGCACGGAACAACACCTTCGAATCCCATCCCGACGTTATTTCATCGTCAGTCCGTAACGCGGAAGAGTTATGTCGTAATGCATAAATACGGCGTAAATCTCGCCGTGCCGGTTTTCACGTTTTCAACACGGCCGGCGATAAATTGCTTGCTCCGCACATCGCACTAATAAAAACTGCGATCAAGAGGGGAAGGAAGGAAATGAAGAGTTGGGGAAGAGATGTGGTCCTTTTCTCCCCTTCAATGCACTTTTCTTTTAAAGCAAGATACTAAACTCAGAATCGTTTCCTTCACAAATCTTAAATATTGATTTATAATCTTAAAATACTCCTTCATCTCCTACGCTAAATAAAGTGTATCGTTAAAAAATATCTAATTTTTCTACTTTGTTAATATTACAAAATATCGTTTTATAATAGAATTTTCTAAAATTTCGAATCATTTTTTTACGTATTTTTTAATATAAAAAAATTTATACAGAGAGTAAAAAGATTGAGTTTTTTATAACCCAAGTATGATAACCCAAGTTCAATTAACTATTTTATTAAATGAAATAAACCGAGAAGTGTTTAAACACAAATAAGAGAAAAGATGTCATTTTCAGTCAAAGCGAATCTTAGTAGCGGTGCTTAGTAAATACTAGATAATATTTTTATGCGAACAAATACAATTGTCAGTTTTATAGACCGTGCACCAATTCGGTTTGTCGGGCTTCAAAAACAATCACGAACTGAAATAATAATCTCAATTAAATTAATTGTTCATCGATTTAATAATAATACAGACTAACATTCCATAAACCTATAAGTAACTTATTGTAAAAACCTTCTCAGTCGGGATTTGACCCGGATTTCACAAATTCCTGCTATAAACATCTTCCTAATCCTCTATTTTAATTACAAGTATCAACCATTTTAAAAATTAGAAATTTTTTAAGTTAATTCGTTTAATAACAATAATAGTAAGTGATTTTATCCAACGCTCAACAGAATTTCTCTAGAATTAATGTTTCTTTTAGAATTAATTTTTACAGAAATGGAAAAAATAGATAATTACTAATTTACGATCGATACTAATTTACGAAATATATAATATATACGTTTGTAACAAAATATGCCTTTGCAATTTTCTCCTTGTAAAAATGGGAAACTCGTGAAAATGGGAAAATTGTCGTACAGATTACAAACTCTTTTGCAGACCCTAGAAATCGCGCTTAAAGTACCTAACGGGTAAAACGACCCTGCCCACCGACGTTATTACGTGCAGCGCACGTTGTAACCAGCTTACACAATCTTACCGTAGCAGCCGCCGCCGAGCACGATGGCGCTTAGACATCGATTTCCCGTCAGAAACTTACTTACTGCTCGTCGTCGTCGTCGTCGTCGTCGTCTTCGTCTTCGTCGTCGTCGTCGTCGTCGTCGTCTTCGTCGTCGTCATCATCATCGTCGTCGTCATCGTTCAGGTCATCGTTAACGGAATCGCCTTGCAAGAAAATCACCGTAAACAAAGACGCTCGAAATCCGATCCGATATTTCTGGAGTAAAGAAACGTCACGTTCGTGACGAATTACGAACTTCTTTCTTTCCAAATGCGAACTAGTCGAACGTACATTATGTGAAAACGCGGGCGATAGATCAAAATATCGATAAGAAACTGTGAAGATATCTCATAAACTCTCAGTCGAAAGAGCTTTAGACAAGTGAAAAGATTGGCAGGAAGTTTTAAAATGTGTTTCTCGATCGATTCAATACTCGATTCTCGCTGCATTCTCGGTGGCGTTGTATTTTTCACAATTCTCGATTAATCCATGAACTCCGAACTCCCTCGACGTTCAAACATGTTGTAAATCGTATTTAATAAATATTACCGTTAAGAATTAACTGAGCAGCAAGCAAACAGGCAATTTTACAGCACAATTAGCGTTTCTCGTTTATGGTCATGTAATCGCGATCTTTTTTCACGGGTTAATCGTCTAAAGGTTCGTGATAATCACTCGCTTAAGCAACTATTTATGGAACTGCGATATAATCATTTACCTCACACAATCGCGTATATTTCTTTTGACACGAACTTTCTGCTTGTTTTATTTTACGACATTTTCGGAAACTTCTTAACAAGCTATCAAAGAGAAATTTCCTTCCGGAGAACATACACGAGAGATATACATGTATAAAGTGAGAAATCAATTAGCATCGGTATAAGAAATATTTGCGCAAACAAAAATTGTAAAACACGTAAAGTACAATGCTAATAAAATATTTTAATTCATTTAAGTATAATCTATCTCATACCTATTGATTTCTTAAAACTCTCTTAATACTCTATATAAGAACGAAATATTTTGAAATACGATGATTAAATCAATAAGAATTAAGTAACTGCTCGAACTCTCTCGTACGCAACGCGAAGGAAATAAAATTTGACATTAAAATGGAGCGAAACGTTAATTCTATCTCCCATAAGTTCTCCATATCGCGTTTTGTGCTTAATTGTCGTACATGCTAATTGGTACAGGCAGCCATACGGAAATCGTTTCTGTCGGCGGGCCCGGGAGCATGCGTTACGTTTATGCATTAGTGCATAGCATAGTTTTCGTTGTGTTAAACGGAGCTTCCACTCCGCATTCCGCTTGCCCACATCCCCACGAATCACCTCTTTCTCGGATCCGAATCCAGCTGCTGCCGTAGAACTCCGATAGCCGTAAACCGATTTATAACTTACACGAGTCTCAATTGAAAAACGTCAATTGAAAGCTCTTTCGCCTTTTCCTGGTTTCATGTTTCCTTCTTTTGCAAAAACACGCAATTATTCATTCGTAATCTCTCGTAAAAATGAATACGCACCCATACAAAATCAAATATTGTTTCATTCAGCATAACAAATCTCAATTTCTAAGAGACAAGAATATACTCGAGATATACGATGCATATATAGTGCGAAAAATAAAATGTTAATTTTAATATTTTTAAATGTCTCAGAAAGTCCACTATGTCTTTAAATTAACATTTTATTTTTTTACAGTTTACGTTTTTACTCGAGAATATATTATTTAAATATACATACTTATGACACATTAATTAATTGAAATTAAAAATAATGTACACATATAATGGTTAAAACAACGTTTCGTTTTGAGCGAATATTTATCTGCGTGGCAAGTGATTTTCAAGATGCTTCGCGCAAATAGGACAGATTACGTCGATTCACGACGTGCGAGAACACACAATCATCGATCAGGCTGCCTATTTGCAGCATTAAGTCGACAGTGACATCGTCATTTCGGACCCTCAATTTAGATGGTCTCATTTAATCCCACAATGGACTTCCTTGCGCGCCAGGCACCTCCTGGACGAACTGCTCCTTCGCTTGGTCTCTCGTGGATATTAATTAGTCGTCGCGATCCTGTTCTCGACTGCTCGGCGCAATAAAAAGCCTCGATGCTCTCGTCAGGGCTTGATAACGAGCAGAGAGATTACAAAATAGTGCTACAAAAGCAAATACCCACGTGTACAGTATACGGATACGAAAATAAAGCAGAAGCGTAATTTAAGGTCTTGACGCGCAACAACAGGATTAAACCGCAAGAAAGGCCTCGTGAATACCTAAAGTCTACAAGTCTACATCTATAATGCGGAGCCTTGTCTCTCTCTTTACTTCGTCCCTCCTTCTCTCGTCCGTTTCCATTCCCATTCGTGCAATAGTCGTGCTCACTTAGCGAAGTCTAAAGCTCCCGAAGCCCAAATGGCTAATTAGTTGCGGTAATTGGTTCGCGTTCGACAGTTCATGGACTTTACGAGCTCAAAGCTCACCGGGCCTCCAAGTATATACCAAGTAGTGATCAAGCAGATTTAACTATTATGCCAAGCTCTCGAACATCGAGAATCGGCGTACTCAATACCCTTGCTAATTACTTTTAAAGACTGTATGATATATGATATTAATCTCAATTTTTCACAAAGTAACGTTAAATTTCAAAAATTGTCGCAACCTTATAAGAGAAATTTTCAAATATTACATCAAAAGTATAGCTATAAAAAAAATACATATTAATATGTAAAAATCTATATAAATCTATGTAAATATCTATATAAAATTATATTACCGTTTTATCAACCATGGCAACTGTTGTTAAAACGATATTTTTAAAACGTGACATTTACAACGATATCTCTCTCGAGAGATGTCTCCAAGATTATAATATGAGATTAAAGAAGCGACACTATAAGACACAGGCTCGAA
The DNA here is from genome assembly GCF_024713525.1 of Acromyrmex echinatior. NCBI lineage: Eukaryota > Metazoa > Arthropoda > Insecta > Hymenoptera > Formicidae > Acromyrmex > Acromyrmex echinatior. The sequence continues at coordinate 8,151,358 of NC_141854.1, forward strand.
CACGTGAAATAACACACGAACGAACGCGATCATTCGCGACGATTATCATCACATATCCATTTTATGCGTCTAGTCGTTCGAAGAGAGATCCGACAAGAAAATATATATTCAATCGCGACAATTTATTCTCCGCGCGGCAAAACGCGACGAGGCGCGTTCCGTACGCATGGTTGTGTGTATCTCAATATTTCTCCTTCAACAAAACCGGGAAATATATCGGAACTTTTTCAATTCGATTCAACGAGCTTAGCAGACAAACTTGCGCGGCGGCGAAACCGGGCGCTGCATATCTCGCGAAATAAATAAAATGGGGTGGGGGGAGGGGGGGACTCGCCCGCCCGCGATCGCGGAATAAATGCAAAAAGTGTATCCACCACGTTCCCGCCATCCGTAAATGCAGCTGTTATCGTTAATCATTGCACCGTGCTCTCCGTCCAATCGTTCGCGCTTTATCCTATTCGTGAATTGCGATGCCTCACACGTATGATACTTTCATTACTGCGTGATAATCTCGTTTTCATATACCAGGACGTGAATTTGTGTGATCCTGATTTTAAGAAAGATAAACATTTCCAGTAAATACTAATATAATGAAAAGCAAAAAATATTTTTTTTTCTATTATATTTTATTACATATTATATTCTATCCCATTCTATTTTGTCCACTATCTGTTATGATCTAATAAATAATAACAACAGATAGATTGGATCGGACAACAAAGTTTTCACAAAATTTTGTTCGATTTGTTTTCGCTCAAAGCAATTACACTTTATTAAAAATTTAAAGCGATAATATTTAAAGCAATGTTTTATTGTCAGGAAAAAGTCAATTTTAGTTAATTAATTATAATTCACTAAGCCATTGTGTTTGTAATCTTATTGTCAGTTATCGCATCGATCAATGTAACGAATATAAATTATTCGTCGATATAGAAATACATATCTCGGTTTTCGTTTTCGTTAGCGTCAACTTAGATAACTTCTCGGACTTTTAATAATTAAACGCAATGTCTAATCTTCCAAATATAATTACACTTTACTGTAAAAGTACATTAAATGAGGTGTTTCATTTTTAACTAAAGTAACAGTATATAATCATAGCGTTTTCTAGAAAACGCCAGACCTATATATTGTCATTCTGAATCCCTGAATTCCTGAACCCCTAACAACTCCCTCGATCCCATGTCCCTATTGGCCGATTGCTTCTAAATTCCAATCGACGCCGTTCTCTAACTGTGAATAATATCATGGTAAACTTAAAGCGTATTATTGTCTCCCGCGGGAGTCAGAAGTCCCAATCAACACCAATATCAATACCGGCCATTGTAAACTCGATCGGCATTCGGGTAACTGTGCCGTAAATTACAAAACAAGTTCTGTACATATTACGTTATTCTGTGTTAACGATATTTGTTGGCATTCTCGTTTACCGAACAAGTGACAGCAATAAACAATAATATAATAATATAATAATATAATTCTACATACGCACAAACACACACACACACACACACACACACACACACAATCGACTTGTCAAAAAATATTACACTTAACTACCTTACAGATCTATAAGAAAATATTTTCCAATCTCTACTGATAACTTCTTTACGAATTTCGATAACTCGATACTCGATACCCGATAGGTATAACTATCATCCGACAAAGAAAGTTTGATTTATTTAACGTCCGCGCTGTCAACGTAATCGGAGCTAAAGAGATAAGATAGGATAACTCAGTTGGGACTGTGATGAGGATGAAGAAGCGTTCAACGACCATACGCTACTCTGTTTTGGCGGTTAGGGTGCAGTGCTGGGGAAGTGCAGTCCGGATCGATGGTCGGTCGTCGTCTCACTTTTACAATTTCTCGCACTCTCTCGCTCTCTCGCTCTCTCGCTGTCTGCCTCCTCTGTCCCATTTATTTCTCTCTCGCTTCACCCGCTATCCCCATCGCAGTCACTACGTTCTCTCTTTCTTTCGCTCGCTCTTTCTGCCCCTTTCTCCTTCCCTCCTTCTCTCTGCAAGTGCATTCACCCCGCGCGTGCATCTCCTCCCGCGTGGTACCAGTTTCAACCAAAATGACGCATCGCACACGCACGCACGCACGCACGCACGCACGCACGTCCCTCCCTCTTTCATTCGAACCGTCGCCCCGTTGATGACCGTTTTACCCCTAGGACGAGAATTTGCTCGCTTTAAACGCGAAACATTTACACATTTACACACGACGCGACGCCGAGGAGCAAGAGATCTCTTTTTATAGACGACGTGTAAGTTGTCCCTCAGTCTATGGATACCGAAGGACGCGAAGCAACGGAAACGGCACGTCCCATTTCACCTTCACCAGCAAGATGGAAGGTATCGACAGTTAAATAATAAAGAAAATGAAATATATCGCGCTGCAATCGTCCAAGAAATTGCAATCTCGCGCGATCGTACGACGTACCATAATACGGATAATGCGAACGCTAAAAGTTACGTGCACGTCACGTTTTCGTTTAAGTCCGGAAGACTTAATGCTGAGAGCGGAGCGGTGAATTCCTTCTATTTCCGCGAAATAGAGCTGACTTTTGGATGGCGTTATTACAGTGCATTGTACATGTGCGCGGACAGAACGAGAATACATGGCGGACACCCTCGTATCGTATAATGAGCAGCAGCAGCGTCGTCTTTCTCTCTCTCTCTCTTTCTCTTTCGGCCGCCCGTTCGCCTTCGCCAACGTACGCGAACCGTGAAAAGCGAGAAAGAGAAAGACAGCAGAGAATGAGCGAGATAGGGAGAGAAAAGGGGGGAAAGGGGGAGAAAAGCGGCGTGGCTGCTTGGTCCTTTATAAAGCGCGCTCAGCAATTACTATTGCGACAAGCGTAATACGCGCTCCGGTCCACCTCCATGCCGTTTAAATCACCGGGCGAAACGTTCAAAAGGCAAACGTACGAGGTAAAAGAGAAGCAGAGAGAGAGAAAGAGAGAGACGGTAAACCTTTTAACGAGGGCAAAGAAGAACAGAGAAGCGCGAACGCGATCGACACGATTTATCGCGCCACAGCGAAGAAAACGTGTCGGTCGTTAAGGGCAGTAGGCATAATGGAGTTCTTTACGTGAAATCTCCTCTCTTCGTTTTTCAATTATCGGCCAAAATGTCAATCCAAAGATAACAATCATTACTGCCGCGATTCATCTTGTTACGTCATTATCGACATGCGTTTAACATAATTTGCTGCTAATAGATTCGTTGCTGAATTGTTAACATGAAATTGATAGTCATCATAGCGCAAATCGTATAATATCTATCAAAGAATCATCAATGTCTGATGAACGATGTGTAATATATCATTAATATCAAATATGGATTGTTGTAATTATCATTGTGCGTTGTAAATATCATGTATACCTACTTTAATTTCTTAGAGATAGTAATCGAACTAATAATCATTTGTGTTCAATTACATTGAATTTGAATGAAGAATACAAATGGAAAAGATAAAGAAGATAAACAAAACCGCGTTAGTGAAAGCGGTGCCCAGCGGAACGAAGTAAACATCGAACTTTCTTCGTTAAAGTCGGGCAATTGTCTCCGCCGAGTCGGAGAACGACCAGGTAACTAGCAAAAAGGCACGAATAAGACAAACGGAGTTGTAAGATGCTGTGAGGATAATACTAATGGTTGATTTAAACTGATTCTATACGGGTGGCGATTCAACAGTTTATTCGACGTTCCGTGACGTTCTCGCCACCGTTTGATCGTAACATTTGCCCAAACTTCCCCAACTATCTCGGGAGTTGTTAGGAGAATCGAAAACAACAGTTTCTCACACGCTGCTTGCTAGAAAGGGGATAAGAAAGAGTAAGGAGGGATAACGATACCACATATAACGATACCTAAAATTAGTATGCGTAGCCGAGTAAAAACTAAACTGCAATAATAAATCTATCAAAAATAAGCTTTTCTTTTGCACAATAAATATGTCACGTTTGGGCAAGTTTTCAGTAGTTTATTGTGGATGTGATTTTTAAAAAACCGATGAACTCTCTTTAAGATTCCTGAATAGTCACCGCGGTCATATGGGATGGTGACGTCATAAACGAGAAATATATAGATACTGAAGTATTTTTACGTGCCATTTCTAAATAAAGAGAATTTGAGTGAAACGAAATAATGAGTTGCTTTAAAACAATTGTAAAAAACATGAAGTACGTTCACCAGTGTTTACTACTTGTAATATACATGCATAACCTATTTTCACTTTAAGTGCCTTTTACAACTATTTATTGACTGTCGGGGAGGAGAAGAAGGCTTCAGCTTATTTTTACAAATGTTTTAAAGTTCGTCTCGTTATTTTTTTTCACCTAAATTCTTTTTATTTACAAACGGCATGCAAGAAACTTCAACGTGTCATTTCTCGCTTATGACGTCACGATCCAATATAGCCTCAGCGATTACTCAAGAGACTTATATTTGAACGTATCATTTCATGATCAAAGATGCGACTTCATCTGTCACTTCGAATAAACAGAGTTAAGGCCATCACACACGAAATGACACGAGTTGCATAACCACGGTATAAAACCGCTGAACCAATGAGCATCCAATATAAAAACGTCATATCGATTTACATAAGACGCTCATTGGTCCAGCAGCTTCACGCTGTGGTTATGCAGCTTATGTTATTTTGCGTGACGATCCTTACATATAAATTTTTCAGATGTTTAAAATGTCTTTAGCAGCTCCCATATTGCAAGCTAAGATATTTTTATTACGATTAGATTCGGTTAATGGTTACCTTGCAGCACGTTTCCGTTATCCTCGACGGACGTCAATCATAAGCGGAACGGACGACCATACATCACAATCGCGATGACGACAACACTTTTAAAAGCGAGTGCGTGCCAATTAGACAGACAGCTCGTAAACGCGCACTACACGACCGTGTCATTCACTGACTTACCTGCCGTTCTCGTTAAGCTCGCAGACGGGCTAATGATTCAACAGGTGTTGCGCGTCAGGACGAGCAAGTTCGGTGGCGGCACGGTACTTTTTTTTTTCTTCTTCTTTTTTTTGGTTCACGACAGTGAAAGGACCGAGAACGTCGCCGATACGAAAACGGTCGACAAAGAGTATGAAAAGCTTTTGAATAAGAATCACTCGCGAACGTGGCCAAATACAAATTCTTCACGGCGCTATACATAAATTTTTACCAATTCTACGAAACAAGATAATTGGAATAAGATAATAAAGATATTTACTAAAACGATTGTTTCTACACGGAGAACGGAATACTTAAAATTTATAGTTATCAATTTCTAATTACCTATTGGTAACAACAGTAAGAAATAATTGAGCAATAATGATAGTAATATTGAAAACTTTTGCAGGTATCATTTAAGAGAAGATACATAATAATCAACATATGTGTGAATGTATAAACAAATAATTTTTCCATTTTTTTTTCTCCTTCTCTCTTCCGAAAGTAAATAAATAAATACTATTTTTCGGGAAAAAATATAGAGAAATATTATAAAGAACAGCTTTTTCCGTCTGACACTTTACAATCCTTCCGTACTTTTACAACTTTTCGCTCTTCCATTCATCCTCGTTCTTTTTGCTTCCGTCTCATTGTAAACGAGACAGAGACCGAAAACTAGTAGCGAAACGTAAACATCACCTGATTGTGAAACCTCACAATCTCAGCATCTGATCGTGAGTACTTTCGCATAATGTGTTCTTTTTAATGCTCATGTCTGCGCGAGGATGTGAGGAATAATTAAAGTTCAATGTAGTCTCTCTCGAAGCTCTCGCAAATCATTCGTGCTCGTTTTCTCCATCGTAAGCTAGATTCTGCTCATTTTGGTATTGCTAGTAGCTTGACAGAAACATAAGCTAGCTCGATACTATCGACTATTGCGGCACGATACATCGTCCGCACTCGTCCGGTTCTCCTGACTTGCGAGTAACTGAGACATATGGATTTTATTATTTATATTATTCGATTTCTGTCTCGCGCACCATCAGCGTGCACGCACTACCTCCCGTTCGTCATTCCTCTCGATATCTGGAATTCACTCGGACGATTGTCGATCATGCACCATAAATACAACGCGAAAATGTAAAACAAATTAATGAGTTTCATTTAATTTTGGTCACAACGCGAGTTCGCTTTTATTATTAATCGGACTGCGGTTGCAATACGATTAATCAGTTCAGTTGTCAATTACGTATAATAACGCAATGCATGAGAACGACGAACGGAATTGCAACGTTAATAAACGATACTAATAGGCATTAATCTACTGAAACGGATAGAAAAACGATGCTACTAACCAACGACGGATTAATGCTTCGATTTTTAATTTCAATACGATATTAAGTTTAAAAGTTGAAGTTCAATCGCGTTTTCAAAGTTCGTAAAAATTATGTATTTTATCGTTGAATGACTACTATCAGGAAATTTACGTATTATTCATATACACACGTACACATAAACTTGTTGGTGAGAAAAATTCTAAAGAGTTTACATATCAACTACGTGGGAAAGTTCCTGGAATGTACGGAACATCTATTGTTGGATTTTCTCAAAAACTACTTGCATACATTGCAAGCATGGATGTGTACGTTTGTAACCGCATTATGTTGCTTACTTTTGTGAAGTTGCCATCCCATTTTCAAAATTTCAGTAATTAATAGAGTTTCAGCTTTTCTTTAAAAAGTTTTTATGTTATTTTCCATATTCCACTATTCGTATGATATTCAAAGTTCTCAAACACAGATATCAAACATACTTTGCGCGCATCATCATAAAATTGGACAAAAAATTAATTCACAAATTGTACACAAGGTGACAATTAAGAAATTAAATAGCCATTATTCTTATTAGTACATAATAATAAATAAACAAAATGAGATTAATGAAACATTACTCTGCAAAGAAATCTATTATTTTTTAATTAGCAAAAAATATATTTATAAATCTATAAAAATAAATATTATATAAACGTCAAAAATTTTATTGATTGCATGGCCAATTGTATTTTATAATTTTTTTTTAATAACGTCTCAGTTATTATTAAATGGTCATCATTCCGAAAATATATATGACTATAATAAAACCAAAGTATTAGTCATTTTTTGTATTTATTGCTACAAGTTTATGTATAATATACATATATGTATGTTTTAAATATCGTATGCTGATATGTTAATAAAAATAATTTTTATATAATACAGTATTTTATTTCATTGTGTTCACTCTACAGAAAATGACTATTTAGTTCCAGCAACTAAACAATTATTACCTCGTATATATTCACACATGCTACAATTTATATAATATCACATATAACTCTTCAACGACTGGCATTAGCATAGCAATGTGATTGTGCTTTGAGCAGAAATTTGTTTTTTTACTGATATTTGAAAATGTCAACGTTCCGTAATTTGATCGTCCATGAACTTTGATATTTGGGATATCTTAATACCTCAATGTTTGCAAATATTGCGATAATTTTTTTAAATATTAAAATTGAACATATAGTCGCAAAAGCAGAATAATAATATTCATTATTTTTGAGCCAAGAAAATTTAATTTGTTTTCTTATTCTGAGAGTTAACTTATTTGTAAACATTCAATAATAATGTTTTCAATTATTTTGTGATATACAAATTAAGTGTGATATAAAAATTACTGATTACAACGTTCGACTTTTCAAACTTTTGCTACTGTTTTGCAATTCAAATAAGCTAACAATAAGTCAGATCAACTTACATCTCGTGACATACAGATTATACGAAAGAACGAATTATTAATGGAGTTTATACAAAAGTTTATTAAACGTTTGCACAAACTGCAAATCATGTCACTCGCGGAGCCGTCTGATTACATTCAATCGGTAACAAGGTCATTGGCTCTCCACGAGACAAGCCTAATTGCGTTAAACGCATCATTTTTTTTTAGCACCACTCGAGCTCGAACACTTATAATACCGCACGACAAAATGAATCAACGACAACCCCATTTATCGTCGTTAAACGGGAATTAATCACCATGTATCGGTATAATGCGACACAGCGAATAGAATATGTAAATAAGTCTTCATAATCTCTTCATGTTTCAATCTAAAGCTAATAATTCATCGAATTATAAACGTACGAAACTGTCAATTCATAAACAACTGTTTAAAAAAAAACGCGTTAATGTTTAATATAAAAAAAAAAGATATTTATAAAAAGATTATTATAGAATCGCATATAACAAAAGAGTAAAAATCCGCCACTCTTGTTCAAGAGTGAATAGTTTTCACTCTTTTTTCAAGACTGGCTCAATTTTCACTTTGAAAGATTTAGAGAGTATATGCAATTTATATGACTTTTCGACATGTTCGTACATAGCTGATAATATCGATACATCATTTTTTATTGTTCGTCAGTATTTACGCGATATACCATGTATGTTTACTCACGTATAAATTCCCATTCGTCGATCCTTATCCCCAAGCTCCGCTTTCCGGGCGACGTGAAAGATCGTCTCGGTAATTGCCGGAGGGAAGCTCCGTTTCCGCGTTTCCTTTCACTCACGGGGCTCTCCGAGGGACAGAGTTCGCCAGGCTGAAAATAAAGATACGTATACTTTTAGACGAAAGTTCTCGTTCCGAGCACAACCGGATAATTCAGGTGATAAGGGTGATAAGACACGACAAAACTCTTTCGAGTTTTCTTTCGGAACACTAATCGGTCAATCGAAATTTTCGTTCATGTGCCATTTGCAATGTGCAAAAAATTCACATAAAACGTTTAATTTTTTTATTATATCTCTATTAATTACTCGACACATATAAATTTATATCGCTATATAAATTTAATTTTTTTTAAACTGTTTTACTCGTGTAATTTCGCCATTTTATTTGAGTTTTACATATTCTCTAAAACTTTTACAGTGAATTTAACTAAAAGTAAAATGTTACTCTTAAAAATTGAAAATTGAGTTACTTTTTTTCAAGATCAGCTCAATTTTCACTTCTTTACAGCTAGAGTGAGATTCCACTTCAAAGAATTTAAAGAGTAGTTAATTTCATTTTTATAACACACTAAAAAAAAAAACGCAGGAAAAAATCTTTTGTTGTATTAATGGGAATTCTGGTTAGAAATAGATAAATCAGAATTTTCTGATTGTTTTTTTTTCTCAAAATTTTTTTCTCATTGTATAAGTTTCATAATTTTCGCAACCGATGTGAATTGACAGTAAAGTCAACGCGACCCGAGGTGCATTCTTTATCGAGAAAGACAACGAGGAATGCTCGCCAAGAATGTGATCCTTGATTACACTCGACGAAGAAGTTCATCGATTTATTACGAAGTTACGTCGTGAACGATCGCAAGACGAGAAAGAAATGTCTGTTCTGTTGGTGGAAGGCAAACTCATTCAGTATCACCTTCTCATGGGGAAGGAATATGAAGCAATAAGGAGTCAATATAAGTGAAAATCCCGGTGTTAATATGTGGTGTGTATAACCGAGTAAGAGGAATGCTTAATAGCCGGCCAACACGCGATCCCCTCAGGCCTTTTTCCTTTATTTTCTCCTTTTCCTCCCGATCTTCTCTCCACGTCTGCTTCACACTCCTCTTCCTCCTCCTCCCGTTTTCACCCAGTTACCGTGATCCACCGTATTCGAAATTCATGAGCGCAGGAGATGAACCGCGAGAATAGCGGAATAAAAGTGCTCGGTACCTGTCCGGAATATATGAAACAGCACGTGGCCAGACGCTTCTTACGTGTACCGGTATACAATATTCATACACGCGCGTATTTATAAAGCTTTCTTAATCCAAATCAAATATTTGATTCAGACATCTGGTGGAACACAAGTACATCGTAATACAATTCGTAATATCAAATTATATATCCAATTTGAATCATTTTTAATCATTACTACAGATCGCCACTACTACTCGATAAGTCATTTTGAACAATTTAACTCAAAAAATGTATTAAATTTGACTCAAATTTAGTTTATTATTTATTAAGCGGACATACATTAATATGGGCGTTGTTTACTTCGAAACTGCAGAAATCGATTAATACATTATTTAAATATACACAGAAGTTAAAAATAACAAAATTATCTAATAAAAAAATTAAGTCGCCATTTGCTCCTTTGATATCCAATCGAGGTGTATTTGTTCATATTAATCTCTTAATTAAATTAAACTATCTATTTTTGTCCTCGCCAGAATTTTTTCCGTAATGCATGAGACACTCTCTAAAATCTCTCTTTTTAGAGATATAATGCCAGAGAACTCTACTAGCTTTGCAAAAATTTCGAAAACAACCCATAAATTTCAAGGTGAAGAAGAGGATTGATTAAGACGTATATGATTCGTTTGGCTTGTATTTTTGCGCACTTTACGCGTTCCTGAATCGGTTTGTCTGTGTGAGTTCCACGCGCAAATCTCAATTCGCAGTTTTAGAGGAAAAGTTTGCGGATTGCTCTCTCTCCTCGCGCCTCTGGCAGTAGCTCGTTTATTGCGGGCTCGATTCTCGCGATCGACCGTGCGGTCGGTCGGTCGGCCAGCCGGCCGGCCGGCGGGGACGGCCACGCCTCGATTTCATTCACGGCAGCAAACTCGCGTTCAATTATTCATGCGGAATCTACGCGCCCCCCCCCCCTCCCCCGCGCCTGCCTTCTCTTCCTCCGATTGGATTTAAGTTACGAAAAAGCGGGAAACGGCGCGGCGTACAATCGTGCGGAAATGAATATCTCTTCAAGTAACATTGGATCGAAATCGATTTTTCGTATATAAAAGAAACTGAACCGATACGTACAAGATGGGCCAAAAATCTGGACGGTCGAATATCTTATAAATAAAGGATTTTTAAGAAAAATGTTTCATATAAAAGTTGTAGAATTTCAACAATATAACAGAGATACTTATTTAATCTTGAGTGTAAGAATTCCCAAGGTCAACCTTAAAATTTTAAATAGAAACTCCTACTTTTATTCAATGTTTTTACAGCTGACATCGAGATCTTTTTAGAACATTGTAATAAATCTCCCTTTGGTTAAGCATTTTTCGAGATATGAATTGACAAAGTTCAAATGTCGCCGGCATTAGCATTATTAAAATTGACCTTTCGAGAGCTCCTTTATACTCTTACATTCAGAATCAAATCTAAAATATTCCCGTTTGATGCATTGTTGGAACCTTACACCCTTTGTATGAAACATTTTCCTCAAAAACATTTTTTTTGTAAATAAATGTTTCATACAAAAGCTGTACAGTTTCAAAGCTGATCGATCTGTATCCAGATTTTTGGGTACACCCTAATACAGACTTAACGTATATACGTAAACAGTTTAAACGAGTACAAAAACATCAGTATCGCTATCTACTCTCTGTGATATAGATCTCTAATAGGTTTATCAAATAAAAATATACACAAAATCCTACAAGAGGAGAGCTCAACAATATTGCTTCGAGATCACTGAGCATCAAAAGATTAAATGATCGTGATAGATCGGATACCCTGAGAATAATTACAATAGTTCTCTCCCTCTCTCTGTTCCACTCCTTCTCTCTTCCTCTCTCTTTCTCTCCGAGTCCGTTTGGCGGAAAGGAAAGCTGAGCACGCCGACATCGTTTCACCGCCGCGAAACTGGGACGGGGTTTTACGGGCGGTTATTTACGATCGAGGTTATGAGAAAGGCGGGGGCCGCACTGCCGCCTCCTCAACCCGTACTCCTTCGCGAAATCTGCAAAAGGGTTGTACCGCCCGTCGAATGCAAATTACGCGATTTACGTTGCCTGAGATTCCGGTCGGATAACAATCAACGCGCTCGCGCCGAACCTGCCGCGCTTTTATCGGAACGCGAACGCAGGAAACGTACGAGCTGAATCACAAAGCTTCAAAGAGAGCGAAATGATAATTCATAATCATCAGCTAAACTTGTCGCGCGAAATGTCGCGTATCTATGGGTGTTTTCCATTAATTAGTGACACAAATAGACACAAGTTCTGTTTTTGTTACTCATGCTAAGAAAGATAGAGACCGAGTGTGTTTACTGAAATCTCATTTAAAAAAATTCCCTGAGGATTCCTGATTCTAAAGGTATTTTTGAAGATATTCCCAGTATTTTGAAGGTATTTTTGTTTAAAATTCTAAATAAGATTAGAAATTTTTTTTTATGCAACTTTGAAATAAATTAAAATGCAACACGAACTATTTAAAAATTAGTTGAAAACAATTCCAAGATTAATTATCTATCATTTTCTACAATTAGAAGGAGCAAAACCTATAATAAAGGGAACGTTCGTTACAACATAATTCAATGAGTTTAATACTCTATTCTGAGTCTTCTGTTATCACCCTAATATACATACCAGATATCTATATGTATACTTGAATGTATGGGTATGTATCATACTTATTATTAACTGATTGTCAATATTTTGCATTATGAATGAAAAATGATTAAAAGAAACAATGTTTACAGAAAGAGAGAATTTAAATTTAAAAGTAAAATTCCAAAAATTTCTCCGAGTCACGATAAAATTCTATGAAAATTCCTGATTTTCAAAAGTAAAAAATAAGTCTAAAAATATTCCAGATTTTCCAGGTAAACACCTTAACGATGTTTACGTTGACTCGTGACACTAAATAAAAAGCATCCTACGTTTCATATAAAAAAAAGAAATATACCGCGAGGAATGGAAATAGCAACCACTGGTGATTACGCGACAAACGTCATCCACACACATATAGTGACCAATACGATACACCCCGGAGATATTGGAAACAAAATACATCGTTCAATTACCGTTAGTCGATCCCGATTGATGGAAATGCGAGATCGGCTCGCGACAGCGCAAACGCATTCTCTCGACGGTACATGCCAAATTTAGCAAATTTGAATCGCGAATACCGTCAGTAGTGTAATGCACATGAACACGCAACACAAATAACCAGTTTGAAAATTCCATCGGCGATATCGAACTCGAGTGCGCTAATATACAGCGTGCCCAGAAATTATGAAATCGAAGTGCTCCGCTGGGTATATCGACGAGGTATACGGCCTTGTACCTGACGAACTTTAATATAACGCGCTCCAGGCTATCATGTACGAAATCGCTTCGTTATCGAAATGCAGAGATGAATTGGGGCAACGGGCAACGGGACATGTTCGTTCAAGATACGACGAGCGTAATTTGACGGAGGAAGGCGATCGACCGTCTAGCGATTCCGCGTCAGCGGTCGGGTCAGCGACCTCGTAATCTCCAAGAGGTTCAAGGTCGCGACAGAACTCCGGCGCCGAGTAGTATCGCATTCGATTGTCGTCCGGTTGTGAGTCCACGTCCCGATTCCGACGGAAATGGATGGGACGCCCGAAGGTGAGGGTCATTGCTCGACATTGGAAATCGATTTGGCGAGATTGCTATCGCACCGAGATTATGTAACGAATGACGACCAGTTGAGACGAATTTATTCGCGCAATGCCTCGGAAAATTCCTCGGTAATTCACATTGTACAATTAAAACATCTCGTTAATGTGGCTGTTGTAAACTGGCTGTAGTGTGGAATCCACCTAAATGTATCGATAATAAAAGGCGACACAGACAAATCAGCACGTCGCATTTTAATGACTCAATTTTCCCTCGACAATAATTGTCGAATTATACAGTAATTATGCTACAAACTAAGTTTTCGGAACGTAAACGCATAATGAATATTTCTGACGCGAATGGATAATAGGTTGTTGCGCTACCGTTCTATGTAAACAAATTAAATAATCTCTAATTGAATCACACGTACGTCCACGGCAACGATAATGCAACGTGGTACAATTACCGCGTTGCCCTGCTATAATAGAACGCATTTATTTCCGTAAACAACGCAGTGCGCGGATGATAATCGCGAGCGAACCGCAAAAAAGCCGTACGCGGCTGAACGTGTTTTCCCGTTTTCGAGATCCGATTGTTTCGAGGGGGAGAGAAAAGCATTTTAACAACAGAGCCAGTTAAAAGAGCGCGAGAGGAAACGCGCGGGATGGCGAAGAGCACCGGCTGCTGCTGTATAATCCCCGAGGCCGGTACTAGCTGGCGTAGAGCCAACGCCAGCATCCGTTCCACAAATGTCGCTAAATATACACCTAACCAGAATGGTTCCTAAACAGAATGCAAAACTTGGCCGATAGCATGCAGATTGTAAGAGTCGACGGATGTGACGATCGCGTAGAGACAAGATAGCTAGTATTCGCTCGATGAATCGATCTCCCGGCACGCAATCGAATTTTTATTCCTTCCCTCGAAGTTATACGAATTAACACAGTTCAAAGGGATTACAGCTAAGCATCTTTGTGATATTTACGCAACTTTATTTGATATATGTAGAGCAGAATAAGTAGAGCCGCCTCGATAAATCAATATCCCGATACAAATCAAAAAAAAAAGAAGCGGCAGCGATCACTCGGTTATTTCAACTCTGGACAGAATCATTTTGTGCGTCCGTACACTTAACTTTTCTCGCTTGACTTTGTAGTCGCTGCTTTATTTTATTTTCTAATCGATGCGCCCAAATAAATTAAATTGAATTAAATTAAGTTAAACGAACAAAATGTAAGTCAATTGAAAGATATTAAAATTAATAACCAAATAAACCGAACAAACGTATCAAAGGAAATACATAAGATGTAATGTAAAACGCGATATGTGATATGTAAGAGGAAAAGAGCGATCTGCAGAAGAGTATATAATAACACACCGTCATAAATAACAACCGCAGTAATGTGACGAAAGATAATCGGCCATCGTTATCGTCGGCCGATAACTCCACAACCGGCGACATCGTCAGCATTCACACACGCATAAGCACACACAATTTACGTGTGTATCGCATATTGCTTATACGTATTTACAACACACGTAAGCAATATACAATATACAATACACACGTAAATTACGCGGCAAGCGCGCCGTTTGTGCGCGTGGACCTGCTATTGATTCAAGACTCGCACGATGTAATTCCGGTTTGCGACACGTCTCCTCTGTTGTATGAGTCAACTAAATCCACCATACATCGGGAAGGCTTCTGAGTAATATACCAAAGTAATAATCAAGCGAATTTAATAGACGAATGACTGGAGTTGTTCAATTCAATTTGATGAAATTGATTCAGTCGAAAGAAGAAGAAACGAGCTCGTTAAAGAAATTCACGTATCTCGCTCTCATTTATAATTCCGACATTGTAAGGTAACGAAAACGAACGTTTTTAAAATATTAACGTTTATTTTCACTTTTTTACGTAAATGATAAACAAAGGATCCTGATTCTGCTTATAATTTATTAGCTTTATTTTATTTTTCTTTTTTTAGTAAATTAGATAACAGTTTTTCTAATCAAATGAAATAAGAATTATATATTCAAAGACTTAATATGAAAATATTTATATACCAGCATGTCTATACATACATTGACGCATATGAACGGAATCTTTTCTCCATTCCACAACAAATAACGTCATTAATATCGGCTTTATCGCCACGCGGTGACGACATAAAAAGAAGGATCGTTCCGCGACTCGATCTTAACTGACTCGCCACAAACTCCGTAACGACGTGACTTTAAAACTAAGTTTAACCGGCACATTGTATGCAAATGATGAGCGGATATATACAACAGACGATACTATCTATTAGATAAAACGAGATACGAGTAAGGTAAGTAGATGTAATTGTCGATTAATCGAAGAAAAATTCTCTTTCAGTCGATTTTCGTGCTCTTGTGAATAAAATTAACTCGATAAGTATATTTATTCAAATGTTAAAATAAAAATTTATAATGAATATTATAAATACATATATTATATATAATATAATATATAATATAATATAATATATATATAAAATATTATTTTATTTAATGAAGGTCTCTTATAAAAAGGTTACCAATGAAAAGAATGTAATTTCCTGTCTGTGTCTACAAAACAGTATTTAAATAAAGTAGAGTACTTTTAAGACCATAATGTGAATACTAGAAAAGGAAAGCCTTAAACGGTTTAAGCTTTAGTCCTTAAATAATTCAGTGTGTAAATTTATATACATATTCATTATTCAATCCTGCAAACTGCGCGCCGAATATAATTTTCGGTCTTGAGAATCGCAATCCTAACAGAACTATAGAGTAGTAATATCACTTAAAATTAAATTGATAAGTAATTTAATAATATTGATGCTCATAGACATTTTAGAAAAATATTCGTAATCTGACGCTAATAAGCATCTATAAAATAGATTGCGCGAAGATATAACAATTATTATCCTAATTTAATTGTTTATTAATCTTTAATTAATTACGAAAATACTCACGTCGTTAAACAAAATGACTAGGATCGCGATGACCCTCGTGAAAGTTAGTGTCATCTTCTGTTGTGATCGCCGCTTCATCAAACACGTGTAATGTTGAAGTAATTTCAAAGTTTGCGAGTATAAAGAGTTTAGCGCCTGCGTTAAATGTCATTGCGCAGCTAAAGGCTGAAGCGCAACGCGATTTAAGGACGACAAAACAAGAGAGTTTAAGAGGCGGTCGTTTTTCGAGAGCGTTGACGTCGCGCGGAATCGTCATCCACCAACAGGGTGGATACCCTGCACGCTTCTACGCCGTTCAACGAATGACCGAAAGAAACCAGCGGAACGAAACGCGTGAGCGAGAAGAAGCACAGACGAGAGGAGTGAGAGGAGAATGAAAGACGAGACGAGAGCGAACAAGAGAAAGAGAGACGACTCACGTACCTATGCCGGATCTACCTGAAGATTATAGTCGGCGAGATACTCATGGTCAACCAGAACCATAGTCATTCCATCCTTCTCTGTTTCTTTCTGTTTCTCTCTTCTTCATGCTCGTCAGATCTCTGTATCTCTACCATGCGTCCACAAAAAAAAAAGAAAATAAGAACTTCGTCGAAATCGTGCAAAGAAACGTTGGCGAAGCAGAATGGATAGAAGGTTGATAGAGCTAGATAGCGTAAGAAAGAGAAACCGAGAGACAGATAAGGATGGATCGAGAACAGACAGTACCGAAATATCAACGACCGCGAAACAAACGTCGTCGACCGGGCGTCCTCGCTCTCTTTCTCTCTCTCTCTCTCTCTCTCTCTCGCTCTTTCTTTGCCACATCTTTCTGACTCCCGCCGTGCTCGAACGGACGTGCCCGAAACAGACGTTTTTTCCGCCTTGTCCAGGATTTATGTCGACCGATCGTGGGCAGAAAGCGGCGAGGGTGCTGACAAAGAGAAGTGAGTAGTGAGTCGCGGCGACGAAAACACGAGAGAGAACGGCGGGTACATAACGACGTCATGATGCACGACGATGACAACGACTCTTTTCTCTTTCTCTTTTGTTCCGCGAATAGGCCGAGAAGAATGTCTCATTTAAGCTAAACGACCGCACACGTTTACAATTGTTACACCTCTCGGAGATAGGATGTCGCTTTCGCTCTCGAGAATCGAGACGACGCGAAAGCGGGAGGACTTTGCGGGATCAGTGATCTTTGCGCGAGAACACAGAGATCATGATTACGAATATTTTCTGCTTCCCGCCGTGACATCATTATGATAATAACAGAAATCACACAAAGGTTAAACGTTTTCGGTGAAAAATAAAATCGTTACGGAGAAACAGTTATTATCAGAATTTAATTTGCTTTAATGATGCATTATTGTCTACCGAAATAATGCGCTTTGGTAACTTTCGAGGATTAGATTAAATATTATCTTGGAGAAAAGAGATTGATTTTCGGATTAATTTCAGATATCATATATATATATAGATAAAAATAAACTACACAATGTGTGTGTATGTGTGTGTCTAAACTCTCTCTACTAATTTATTCAAATTTAACTCGTCAAAAATTAAAAGTACCTGCAAAGATCCAACGACACAATTTCTAGATTCAAATTAAATACGTAGATTCAAATTAAAACGTATTACGTAACTGCTATACTTAAATGTAAGCTGTTAAATCCGATTAACATTAATTTGATTTAACCAAAGGAACTTAATAATTAATAATCTATTAATAATATAAATTAATAGGGAAACGAGCAAGTAGATATTATACACATAGTTTATTCATACGATTTAAATGAACATAAATCGTACGAATAAAAACGTATTCATATTTAGTCTTTTTTAGCTAGTATTGTATACAAAGCAATGATATGTATATAAACGTATATTTGAAAAATTAATCTAATAAAATTCAAATTCATCTAAAGTTAAAATAATCAGGTTCTATGTAAAAAATATAAAAATTACAAAAAAATCAATAAGAGATTACATCAAAACCTGTTACGTTTTTTTTTTGCTTTAATCTATTTACGAATTGAAGAAGATTTCAAATTAAAGAATCCCTTGACATTCAAAAACAGATGATCGACATCGGATGTCTCGGGCATTCACTCGACGCCATCGAATCGTTACGGTTATGATCGTGGCTCTAATCGTGACCGTAAATCATGTCTCTTGCGCGCCGACAGCCGGGGAGTCCATTGCGATTGCGAAATGACGTGATGTGCGACGACGAAACGCTCGTGAACGAGAGTGTATGATATACCGAGCGACGCGTTCCGACTCCAAAGGCGATGTCAGGGTCACGTACATTTTATGCGAAGATACATCTGATCGAGTGACGAAGTCTGAAGAAACAGAACGTACCGTTTGAAGAACTGAATTAATAACAGGTATCGAAAGCAGAATACAGATATCGGATATACATACTGTAACATCTATACTGCAAATCCAAGTGTAAAAAGTGACTACAAAATATGTATATGATTAGTTTTCTGTTAAAACGATACTATATTAAATGTTTAAATATGTAAATCTATTTGTGTGTGTGTGTGTGAGGGGGAGGGGGTGTGCAATATAATATATTATTTTTACACGTAAAACCAATCACACGTATATATTGTAGTCACTTTCTGCACACATGAATTTGCAGTGTACCGTCGCGATAATGAACAGGTAGAATAGCATCCGGCTTTTATTTTTTTTGACAGATTAGATTAAATAAATTAACTTCTTTTTTTATCCTTTTATAAATTATATTTTCATTCGATAATTTACATAATCAAATTTGACCTTTCAAATGCCAAGTCATGTTTTCTTTAATCTCCGATCGGATTGCAATAATAATTTATATTAAACGGGAACTGTATCTGACACACACACACAATTCGCTGTTCCTTCTCAGACTGCAAATGCACCTGTTAAACGGTGAATAATTAAATTGAAATAACTTATTGTTAAAATTAATTAAAATTAGCTCGATGTACAAAGTGATAACATATCCACTCAGTCACACGTGTGCATATCGAAATTAAAATATCAATAATCGAGTTAATTTCTCTTTTATGCTTTTTTATACGCTGTAACGCTACGCACATTCCAGTCGACTACGTTTTTACACATCTCGATTCTCAGAAATTCGATGACGCAAAAAGAAATTAAACGTGGCTCGTGTAACGTCGTTTTATGCAGCACGAGCGCGCGTAAAGTTAACAAGTCGATCCTTTGCCCATCGAAAAGGAAACTATTTGGGAAGTATGGCAGGCGAATGTGCACCTGTGGTTTCATTGAGCAGCCATCGTGCCACATATCGTTACCCATATAACTTTCTATCTGTCAAATTATCGGAGTTATTAAAAAGAGATCATTCGGCGCACATCGATCCAGATGATATGAAAGTTTAACACTAGAAATATAAACGTTTCTTACACACTAAAAAAAAAACCAAGCGAATAAATTACTATGAAAATAAAGAAAATGATGGAAAATCAAATATTGTATCAGTAAAATATAATTATTAAAAATCCAAACACTTCAGAATCCTTTTACACAAGAAATATAATATTAATCTAAAAAATAGAAATAATGATCGCTCGATACTTCTCCAATGTTAACACGATAGCCTAAATAAAACCGCTCAAAATTACTTGCCAAAGTCAAAACAGTCAATCCTATGTTGCTATAAATGACAAGTGTAATAATATGTAACATCCCGAGTTGCATCACATATTATTTATTTATTCTATAAATCTTTAAAAAATGAATATATCGTAAATATTGTTAATAGTTATTTATACTATCTAAAACAAAGTTTAAAAATAATCATTCGTTGTAATCTACTGTGAAACTATTTCTCAACAGTTTACGGAACAAAAATTACTGTTTGAACAAAGCGTTTCATAGATAATGTGGAGAGAGGAGGGGGGGGGGGGAGGGGGGGTGAATAACTGGGATAAGAGAGTAGATACAAAATTAATTTCAGTCACGTATCCACCCAATGATTTCCAATCAGCATTCGACGTTGAATCCGGCGTCAGATAGAAGTGAGTTATCTCACGAGCCAATCTTTTTTTTTCGAGAGCGCTTAATTCGACGCAAATTTCCGGCGAACGAATGCAACGAGATTACAGACGCGACAATCGCTTGTATAATTGATTCGGACGCGCGTTCACCCGCGGACGATCTCGTTTCTCTCTTAACAAGCGTCATTGTTACGCCTGCTCTCGTTTGACCTGAATGCAGAGGAGCCGATTCCCAGTTGTCTGTCAGTGTGTCAAGGTCGTCGGTGCGAAGGATGCGCGAGATCTCAATCGAAATCGTTCGTGATTTGCTGATTTTAAGTAATCCCTTCTCTGTCCTTAACAATCCACCAGAACCGTCGCGGCGGTTTCGTTAAAATTCTCTTCATAAATACGGATAAAGAAACTCTCGAGATATTTGCATAATGCAGTGTCGAGTATTGATGAAGGTTTCTTACGGAAAATATGGAGTACATCGAGAGAATTTACAATTTCTATTTTCACTTTTTCAAAACAGTTTTTTTTTTCCCTTGATTCCGTCTTTCTCAAGAATCCATCACATTATATATATTTCTGTATATATTTTCTGTGTATTGGTATAACAAATGTTTCTCTGAATTCGCGATTGCAACGGGCTTCTCTACGCTTAGGAAGTGCCGCGCAATCCGGATTCTCATTAAGATAAGCGGATAGTATGTGCGATTTAAAACCGTGATCAAGCAAAATCGACGGTACTTTTAATGTTTTAATTGCCGGAGATGCGCGCAATCGTCGCGCCGTCACATCGTGTGATCACTCCTCGCTAATTCATTGTTCCGAGTGACTCTCATACGTTCACAAGATCGAAAAGCAGATTTCGTTCCCATGATCCTCTGCATCGTATCGTTAGACGACAATGCAGTAACACACGAGTAACGCGAACTTCGTTGGCTTCATCTTCTTCAACGAGATGAATTTCGGTGTATTTATGTTTCACACATTTTTGTTTCACAGTTAAGCAGTTTGATGGATATTGTATAACGTGTTCGCTGATTTGCAGCATTTTAACATATCTGAATTTATCGAAAGATTTTAAAGAAAAAGATTAAAATAAAAATTATCTGCAAATCGAAAACATATAAGATACATACAAATATGATTGTATTTTACTAAAGAAATTCTTAATTTACGTAATCAAGCAAGACAAATATTTTTGCGAATATAAAACACTTGAGATATTCCCAATGTCAAATTTATAATATAAAATAATCGCGAAGAAAAACTTAGCAAAACGCTATTTGTGACTGTATTGATTATTTGCAATTCTATGTTGAGTTGGACTTAACATAATGCATTGCGATAATCTATTGCATAATTCTTCAGAGATTTGAATCTGCATACAATTATATTTTTGAGATTTTCATAAATTCTTTCACAATAAATATTTTTTTATTCATAAGAAAACATTTGATTTACTTTGAGAAGCTAGATTGTAAAAGGTTAAGATGTAGAAAGAAATTATTAAAATCGTCAGCAAATCCGAATTGAAGTCTTCATACCGATGACCTTGACACACCTAACAAATTGCTGGAAATCAACCTTTGCACATTCAGATTCAAGTTTACCGAGATTTCGATAAAGAGAGTAATTCGGATTATTGCGACCTTGAAGCATTTCAACGAGAAAAGTGGTCGAGTCTTCCAGACGTAATTAAATGGTTTCGCGCATCGCTTAGCGTTGCAACGTTAATAAGATTATTACCATAAATGAAATTCGTTCGACGTATTGCATTTCGCTCGTACGAATTTCGTTATCTGAGCGTGGCGGGGATAATTGGCGACGATGCAGCTGACAACAAATTTGGTAAAGAGCGCACGTGTTGTTCGCGGTGTAGATATAATCTTTTTTACCGCGGCTGCCAGGATATAATTGACCGACAGAGGGGTAGTCGACTCTCGACGGACGAAAAAGGTCAGGGGTGATCCATTTCAGCGGCGGTGGAGTTCATTAATGATATTAAGCGTGCGCGCGCGAACGACCGCGTTAAAACACGTGCGGATCTCACCTTCGTTACTTTTATCCTTATCGTTTTACGTTATTTCCCTTTTCCTGTTCCATTTCCCTTATCTCCTCGCATATAACATCTCGAAGATTAAATTGCTAAACGTACTTAATATTTAAACAATAACAATTTAACAAATTAGATTGTAACAACACTATTCCCTTACTGACACTTCAATTTCTATTATTATTAAGATTCATATGATTCGAAATTAATTGTAACACAATAATTAGATAAACTAGTTATTTAGTTTATATGAAAATACACATTGTTTCAACGACATGATATGAAAAGATTGAGAAATATGTCATGAAAACTCGTGTACTTCGCGGTGTTACAGGATTGCCAGTGAAATCCTCAGCTGCTGGACGATTGCCAACCAACCAGCCAGCTAGCCAGAGTGTACCGACGACTGAAACCAATCTACCGGATTATAAGTTGCTCTCTTTCTAGACATGCGGCGAAGTCGCGTCGCTGTTTATATCTGAAACCGGAAGACACAATTCCCGCCCACTGACATTTTAATAAAGAGAGATCCTGATTATGTACAATACTAAGCAATGTCAGAAGTAGACTATCATCCGCTTTTCCTTCGCTATTTGAATATAATTTCTCTAAAGAGGAATTTACATATTTCCAGCTAATACAAATGAATTTAGTATACTATAGTATAATATGATAGAAGTAAGAATGCTTCATTTAAAAGCAATTTTATTACAGATATTTCAGAGAAATATTAGAATATATTAACCTCAAATATATGAAAATTATAATAATATTATATAACAAAAATAAATTGATTTATCCCTGTTGTAATCATATAATGGAATTAAAGTAATGTATTTGCAACAACAACTGTGTCTGCAACTTTCTCTTTTCCAGTCGAGAAATTGGAAATTATAAAAATCAGGTCGAAAGTCAAATAAATTCTATCGCGAAAAGGACGGAATGTTGCAAATTTTCTTTGGAACGCGGCCGGATCTATCTGGAATTATGGTATACAAGATTATAATCAAGGAGAGAGACTCACAATTCATATACAAAGAAAGAAACTCGCAATCGCATTAAGACGACTGAGAACGAAGCTATTGATGTCTCTAGAACTTGAGAAACATCTCGTTATCCAGGATAGCTTGTCGAGTCAATCTTTTTGTTTGCGAACGCGTAGTTTCAGTGTCAATATACTTCAGTCTGCGCATATCTCAATTCAATATCTTTGAGATATTTCAAAATGCAAAAACGAATACTTTTTCTATCTAATATATGACAGTTGATATACAATAACCCAAAAGTTAGTTTCTTTTTTTAAATAATTTTCTTTCTTCCTGGAATATAAGATTTGTATAAACTGAATATCATTTGTTCTTTAAAATATGAAACGTTTTGTCATTGAGCTTTCTCTATTGATAGGTCACATGCATATTAATAATCAGGGTTGCCACAGATCTGGAAAACCGGGAAAACCGGGAAAAGTCAGGGGAAAATATAAAAAAGTCTGGAATTTCGAAATTTGCTCACAATTTCCTTAAACTACTCCTATTCCAAATAATTGTTATAATTTTTTAAATATTGTATCTGACGTTTATAGTTCAAAACTTGCGCACTTTAACAAAATAATTCAAATTTATATTTTATTCAACATTTTTATTCGATCTCTCTTTTTCCCAATTTGCACCCAAAATTTTACTATGCTACAATTACTAAGCTTTTTTTTACGTTTTTATAATATAGCTTTCCTACAATCCTTTAGTCTAAATGATAAAATTTACATATTTTATGTTAGTCATAGAAAATTTTCCATTCTCATCTGGAAAACCTGGGAAAGTCAGGGAATTCTAAAATACATTTTCTGTGGCAACTCTGATAATACTAATAACTCTCACAGCGATATCGTTTCAGTTATGATGATGAAGAACCGACGTAAACAAATAGAGCGCTAATTATCTTTCCTGTGATCCTGTCGTTTCACGAACCGAGTTTTCGAGATCAAAGCCAATCACGAAAAGCGAAGGAAAAAGGAGGAGGAAGGAATAACAGGCTGTCAATGGAATGATCGCGTTTCCATCCGCTGACTCCTCGATACGTAAACCGGTTTGATGAGGTCCGGCTATCGTGAAATGTCGGATGGGTATTATAGTCATCGACGTTCCAGGTGGATGTCATGGTGTGATGGCATAACTCGCCCTGATAGAACCTTTGGTGGCGTTTCCTCGTTTCCTTCCGGTTGCGCAAAACCGGCCGGCTTAAACGAGAATGCGCCTCAAAGAACTATTTTCCAGATTTCAATCCGCTCGTTACTCACTTTCTCTTATACTGATAGATCATATTTGTAGCACGAAATTATATTTAAAATCTTTATTAATCCTTATCAATTATATTTACAACTGTATCTATATTTATGTACATTTCTACGATGTATCATTAAATTGTTGAAATTAATAATTACAAAAAACTGTCTTGTTGAATTAAAATTCAAAATAATATATTAATTTTACATAGTCGAAATAATATCGTTACTACTTTAATATTATTATATTAGTATGTATAATTATCGTGTGTATTCTCATAAACTGTTTAATTCTCTTGAAATATCTCAAAGAACGCACATTAATATAATACATACGGGATCGAAACGGAAGATTTACGACTGCTGTTATCGCGATCGACAAGCCAATTCGGAACGAATAAAGTTTGTTTCGACGGTCAATAAACGGCATCGCAATCAATTACCGCCTTTCCCCTCGGAACGTCGAAGCTGAAGGAACGATTAATCCTACCAAATACTGAAATACCAGAATTATAGGGCCATTTCGTTACACGTCCGCGCTCGCGAACGGAATCGATTGGACATGACCGGTCGGTATAACGATCGTCATTATTAACTGCATTACACGCGTAACATCGTAGAACAACATGATTATGTAACGGTCACGATTATTGACCAATCGGCTCGAAGTTCAGACGATATTGATTCACGTATGGGAGATCGTTAGATACGATCGCCTGGTTATGTTGATTCAACGCTTCTTGCTCTTTTTCTCGATCGCATCGAGTAGATTTTAACGTGCGACATTTTGCTCGTAATTAAGGGATCCTTACTCCAAAGGATAAATAAACCTATTAATAATCTGAAACATTTTCCGTAAAAAAATCCGTGTTAATTTTATAAAATATATAAAGAGCTATACAATCTCACGTAACATTTAAAATTAACCGTATATAATTATACATTTCTTCCTAAAAGTATAATTAACTGTAATGATACAATAACATTTTTAATTAATATTTGACCTCAAATTATGTTATACTTTATTCTTGGAAACACCTCATAGAAGTGCTCAACTACTGCTTAATTACTCGGTAAAATTATTGAAAGACTTTCAAATATTAACAGTCATATATAACCGCTTGACTTTATTAAGAGTCTCTTTTCTGATTCCATTTTATGTTTCCCTCTCTCTCTCTCTCTCTCTCTCTCTCGTCCCCTATATATATTCATATATATATATATTCAAATTTCCAACACCCATATTTATATAAATCCGTTCCCTCGAGTAAATTCCCCTCTGACATTACTTCGTCGTGCGTCCTACTCAAACGTCTACGTCAGTGCGTGCAGGCAAAATCGCAGTGTATGAAGCAGGTGAGAATCATCGAGGTTCAAAGGGCGAGATGCCGTACATGTGTCGCACACGTGTCGAGACTGTAACGAGGGGAGAGGAGGAGAAATTGTCTGCGTCGAAAGGAACAGAGATACCGCGCTTTTTTCGGTACTACATGGGTGTGCGTGTGCATGTGTGTGCGAACGTAAGTGCGCACGTTGTTGGGTCGTTCACAGGCTAACGCGCAATATGCAACAGCATGCGCTCACCGCAGAATAGGTCGCCCGCGTGGCGATGCGACCACACTCCGACGCTATAATTACCTACGCGCGCTGTTCTAACGGGTATGCGGTTGTATACGGAAACTAAATAATTCGGGCTCCCGAGTACGCGCGACATAAGACCTCCTTCCCGTTTAATAGCGACCGCGAGATGGAATTTTCGCCGCCAATCCGCTGCGACCGTCGCGACGGCCACCGCGTTAACCCTTTATCTATCGCCTCGTGACGCGCGTACTGATACTAAATATCGCAACATATCGATGTACGAGAATAGCAAGCTACACTGTGTAGCTTAGATGTTGAAAAGAGCAAATTGTAATTCGATCTCTTAAATATATTTTTAATAATATATATTTTGTTATTTTTAACTTGCGTGTGTGTCAGAATGTATGTAATAAATTAATACGTTTCTATTGTTAGTTTCAAACAAAGTCCGAAGGCATTTAGTAAATAATTAATTTGAGTCGAATTTAGTACATTTTCTTGAGTTGAATTGTTTAATTCCATTGTTTTAGTAAAATCAATGGCATGCTGGGTAAGAGCAGTGGCGACCTTATAGAAATAATTAAAAATAGCTCAAATTGTGGGCGTAATATGACATTACGAATTTTACAGTGTATATCAGTTTCATGTTGATCATTATCGATGATATAATGCTCATGAAATAATTTTCGATTCATCAGAAAATAATAAAAAACATTAAGTTAACCGTATAAAAAACTTTAATCGTAGGTGTATACGTATTTAATACATTTTAATAAACGTATTTAATAAATCGATAAATTAATAGCTTTGTCGAGTAGTCAAACGATCCTCACCTGAACGGTTTTTTTTTCTTTCCGGAGATCAGTCTCCGATAATGTGATATTTACTGCACAGATATACGTATAACTGTCATGATTAATTTTCAGTTGAAAAGATCTTTTCTTAAAACTACGCATTAACTTGAATCGGATACGTAGTTGTTTTACACATTTCAGAAAATTGTCTTGAAAATTTGAAGCACATTGGTTTTTTTAGTAATAATAAAAACAGCGATTTTAATTATTTAACTAGTACATGATTCTCATTTGAAAGATTATAGGAACTTACTTTACGTCAAACTTTATTCTTCACGATAATGATTGAAAGAGAGAACGATAATAAGAACAAATTGCAATCGTCGTTGTCGTCGAGAAAGAATTCATCGGTTTACGGTGGAAATGAAACACGCGATACGTCAAAGTCGTAATTTCTGCCAGCCTTAGAGACACACAGGTGAAAAGCATCGCTTCCGTCGAATCACAACTGCGAGAAACTTCGCTGTCTCCTCTGCGAGATAACAAAATGCAAGTTGCAACATCGTGCAACGTCGATGCAGCGAGTGCACGCCAGTCCTACGTGACAGACACGCGTGCACCAACCGCTCTTCCGGCGTGTAATTTTCCCGCACAAGTTAATATTACCGGCACGGTAATCGTTCGCTACCGTTAGTGGATCCTCCCCAGAGTTGGCTGGCCTGACTCGCATATTGACTATTTGACCGACGAAGATCTCCGTCCCGAGTGATTGAGCGGCTCTCTTTTGTTTCCCTTCCTTTGAATATTGATCAAGGATACACCGTTACTTGAATTGACAGTTGCGACATTTGCTCAATCGATAAAATCAGCACGTTGATATAGCAAGGTTATTACGAGACGCGGTCTATTTGCACGATCCAAAGCTTGAAATCGTCGCCATTGACTCTTCGTTGCATAATGCAAAATTAAGATGATGAAAAGATAATATAAATATAGTAAAATATAAATACATGAGAAATTATGACTCTCTATGAAAGAGAAAACTAATTGTCGAGGAATTCGCAAGAAACAATGTTTATATAAAAATTTAGCTAGATACAGATGATCTGAAAATAATTGTGTTGAACGACCAAAAGAATTACGTAGGAATCTAAAGCCTGATGAGCAATGCTGCAAAAAGTTTTGACATTCTAAGCAACCAGCTTAAGCGTATATAATTCTTTTAATAGGCTAACAAAATTATCTTCAGATCTATATATCTATAACTAAATACCTCGGCAAAAACCTCTTTCCCGTGTATGGGTAGAAAGTTGCGAAATTGCTGACCTTAATTTGAAAACGATCGAAAAATGCAATTTCGTTTTTCGATACTATCCGCTAATGTTACTTTCGGCGGCCTTTCATAATGCGAGGAACGTCCGAGCGAGCGGTTGGAGCGGATCGAGGATTCGCGGAATAAAGCATGTCGGCCGGCAAGGCGGGAACGAATCTTTGCGCGCGGTGGCGCAAAGTGCCGAGGAGAAAGCGACCTACTTGCGGGTCGAGTAATTATAAGCCTTGAACCGGAGTAAACGAGTCGTCGAGCGAGCAAGCTGCGCGGTTCGGATCGCCGCAGTTCAGGCTGGACGCTGTTGAAACCAGAAATGGAAAATAGAATCAAAAGCAAACTCTGAAAATTCTTTCACTTAAAAACTTAACCGCAATTATTAATTTGCAAAAACATATTAAATAAATTAATTAAATAATTGTTTGTGTTCTTTTTATTAAATAAATTAGTAAATCTGATCATGTTTCAAGAATATTATGTAATGTAAGAATTACGGTTCCCAGAATGTATTTAGGCAGATTAGATAATAAACGAGTAATTATATATGCTCTATTATATCTCGAATAAGTTTCCAATAACTGCGCTTGAATTTATATATATTGCATAATATAATTATAATATAGTTAAATTCTAATAACATTTTACATTTCTCGAAAAGCACGTAGTCATTTTTGTCGAACATTTAACATAATAATAACATTATAAATGTTATGTGTAATTTGCTAATAAAATGTGCTATAGAGATCCAACCAAATGTAATTTCCCGAATAAAATATTACTTTGTTTTCCACAATTTAATGCAGTACACGTTTCATATGTGATACCACTGTAATAGCATTATTTAGTTAATTAAAAATAGCGTTTGAATACGTACTTTAATTTAATTATTAAATGTGTAACTTATACCAATTTAATTTTAAATGTTACTAGTAAAAAAGCAGGAATATTACACCCTGCAACATCCCCGAGACATTACAATTAAAATCGAAACACGAAACTACAGATGGACGCGACGAGTCGAAAGTGCGGATTGTACCGGGTGTCGTCAATTCTCCGAGATACACGCCTCGCTCTCTGTCTTTCCCTTTCCCTCTCCCTCTCTCGTCGGGCCAGTTCAAACGCGCAAAGTTCAACGGTCGTACGTGGGTGTTTCTGACCCCGGCGAGGATACCGGCACGATGCAGAGGGCGACGGGCGTCACGACGGTGGTTCCCGGGAAGGGCGCAACGCGTGTCGGGATTTCGCGCGAGTATACCGGAAGTAGACTGCGCTTTGCGCATCCACGCTTTGCGTCGCGTGGGCTTTCCCGCTCTCCAGCGTCGCGACGCTCCGCGTCGGGATCGTCGGGCGTCGTGGCCGCCGCCGCCGCCGCCGCCGCTGCATTGATCGGGAGGCCTCATCCGCCGCCTGCCCGCCCTCGTTCCCGTTCCCGTTCCCGTTCCTGTTCCCGTTCCCGTTCCCGTTCCCGACGTTCCCTCGCCGTCCTCACCGACGAATCATAGGCGGAAACGCGGGGATGGTAGTGCCGGCAGCAGCGGCGGCGGTGGTGTACAAATTTTGGTTGCAACTGCAACCCGATGTTTTGCGATCGTGCTGAATGACGAGTCAATAGGACAGCCGCGAGCGAATTGAAATCCGATAACATGAGATTCATCGTTCGCAGCGAATTGCACTTTTTTTCAACAATCCGATAGTTTACTTATTATTTTAAGTCTTTTTTTTTTAGTATTCCAGGATATTTCTGAAAGGATCAAGTGATTATCAAATTAATAAATTAAAATAAAAATATATTAATTAACTGTTTTATACCGTTAGCTATCAAAGAAGCAAAGATAATTCATTCTCTTGAGAGAGAGAGAGAGAGAGTTAAATAATTATGTTATTTTTAACTCTTTCATGTTTGTCAAAATGTAAATCAACCCATTTCTACGATTAGTTTCCAAGAAGAAAACTACGTCTATCATATGCATTTAATAAATAATAATCTAAATTTGAGTCAAATTTAATACATTTTTTTAAATTAAGCTATTGAAAGTAGCAACAGTAGCGACACATAGAATTGATTAAAAACATCTAATTCAAATTAGATATAATTTGATATTATAAATTTAATAGTATACAAAATCTCGATAGATAGTTACATCTTGCAAATATATATTTACATTTTTGTATTACATAAAGCATGTAATGAAATTGCTTATTAACGAGTTAGATCAATATAATGACAAATTATAAAACAAGTTAATTATTTCTGTATTTATTTGTACTTTAGAGAGCATTTCGGTTCAATTAATAGATAAATAATTCTTTAATATTTCTTGTTGTTATTCGAATGCGACGCATAAATTAAATGTACCGTTAAACGAGAGCTTTCCAGCATGATTTGTTAACAAATCAATAGAACGAGTTTGACAGAGACCGATGAGTATAGT
Organism: Acromyrmex echinatior; assembly: GCF_024713525.1. Taxonomy (NCBI): domain Eukaryota; kingdom Metazoa; phylum Arthropoda; class Insecta; order Hymenoptera; family Formicidae; genus Acromyrmex; species Acromyrmex echinatior. The sequence continues at coordinate 8,182,167 of NC_141854.1, forward strand.
TAAAGCAATGCAAATTCACGAAAGCGAGACATTCAAAAACTCAAAGCCATTAAAGTTTTATTGCCCAATCAATACCGAAACCAAATCTACTCGAGTCGGTCAGTTCAATCTCGAGCAAAAATAATTTTAAGAAAATAAGTAAATATACAATCGACTCTTTTTCATTGCGACGATATAATTAATTTTTCTTTTCGTAAACAGCATGTGACCTTTTAGGAACTATTACTACCTACTCTGATTTATGTATAGAAATAAATTTATTTTCTAATTTAGACAACGAACATCTCAATCGTCATACAGATTATTCGAAGAAACTCGCAGTGAATAGTAAGAAAGGTGAATCGGGAAAATTGGTGAGGCCACGGAAATGTCCGAGATCGTCGAAATGTCAAAGTTTAAGACGCGACCACCCGCGCATGTTTCTCGGAAAACAGTGCGACGAGGTCACGATGTCCGCAGTTGGTGCGACTTCGCGTAGCTGCCGCCGCCTCTGGCACGGCACGTGGACCCCATTAACCTTTCGATAAAGCTTTGATGTGTACCGAATCAATTTACCAGCTTACACGTTAAAGTTCACCAATACTCGCTATCACGATGTATCGACGTAAATTACTTCGTTCGCAAACTTATGAGACAACAATGGTGATGACACCAATGGATTCATGAAGAGCGCGTTAAGTGATAAAAAAAGATGCCTCAAGGTTGGAGAAGATAAATGTCTATATTACATTCTTCATTTCTGTAAGCCTTGAAAAATGGACACAAGATCAACATATAATACGTGACCAGACCAAACATTCCCATGCTTTTCAGTAGTGAGGAAGCAAAAAATTGACAGTTTAAGTGAGGATCCACGTATTCTCACTCTATTTCACTGTCTGCGATTGTCAAGAGCATCCCTTTCTCTCTTTCTCTCTCACACGCACAAACAAACAAACAAGATGAAAAGAGACGCAATGGACCCTGTTAAACTGCCATCTTTCAGCTTCGAGCTACGGACAGAATGCTTGATTTATGTACCTATATATGTCATTGCATGACACACATATACTTGTACTGAAATGCTCTTTTAAAGTACAATTAGACGTCTACGTGTTAACTGCAGTATCATTAAAACTAAGTATATCGTCATAAATGTAGGTACTAACGATAATAAAAATAATAAACATTCTATTCTGCTCACAATTCTACTTGAATAAGAAAAAAAAATTTCACACGACGAGTTAGGTAAACTCATTCGTGCCGAGAAAAGGGCGACGAACGTCACAGAAGGGTCAAAGTTTTTCCGCTCGCCAGCTACCTAATACCGTCGCTTCTCTATCTGTTTTACGACCAAGGAATTTCACGAAGGCGAAGGCGACGTGAAAACTCGAGCGGAACAAGGAATCGGTGTATTTTGAGATCTTCTCGAAGAAAACGGAGGGAAAAGGATCTGGGAAACGTAGTCTGGGAAAAGGGGAGAAAGATGATAAAAAGGAATAGGATCGAAAGAACAGGAATGTCCGTCTCTCGTCGTGAAAGAACAATTTCCTCATCATTTCATCGAAATCTTCCTGTTTAAAAGACACATAAAGAAAACTCATCTCGATCTGACTCGAGAAAACGAATAATCAGGCATGATCGGTTCTTTTTATTTCGATCCAAAAGACGAACACGCTATTCAACTACAAAATATTTATCTCGAATTTATTCTAGTGAAATTTTCTCATTTTTTTATTGATATCACTCTCTAAATCTACATCAGTGGATAGTCACCAATTATCCGTACTTAGCACTGATAATCAGTGAAATTCAATTAAAAAAGGAAAAATGTTTGAGCATTATATAACTAAAATAGTTTTGCACGTTAATTTCAATCTTCCAATACTATATTCACCGAATTTAAGTACTGAAAGGTTAGTCAGATCACATAATAAAGATTGACTAGGTTTTAAGAATCTCATATTTAATTCACTGATTACCAATGGTATATTTGACACTGATATCAGTGATTATCCACTGATTCAGATTTAGAGAGCGATTAAAATTTTGAATTTATCTATCCCAAAACTATCTATTTGTAATAATTAAGAGATTTATGACTGATTTTATGATTTTTATTTGTCACACATATAAACAAACTCTGGAAAATATTTACCGCGTTATCTTTGTTTTTGCGGAACATGCACCTATTAAGAACAGTGAAAATCGCAATTCACGCCGAATATCGCGCAACAAAAAATAGAATCACGCTGGATTACCCGAATGCACGTCAACGCTCCATTCGTCGAGCTGGTTAAAACGAATAAAAATGCGCGAAGCGTGTCCGTGAATATCAACGAAATACCGTCGCTAAACGTTTACAACGACTGCTACGAATAAACGATCTATGACGCGATCAATGCTCGTTTTTTTTTATCAACGTATTCATCGAAACCGTGAACAAATTTATAAAACAATTATTAATATTACTTATCTTTTTGTATTGGGTATATAAATGCATCAGATGCGAAATGGTGAAACTCGTGATTTAATAAAGGCTACGCGAAATAAAAAGTGATTATGCAGATTTACCCTGGATTGATTGATTAAAGTAAGAATAGAATGTACTGAAAAGCATCTATGAATTTCACAAAAACATCTTTCTAGATATCTAAAGATCTGATATCAAAAAATTCGAAAATTTCAGGAGAATTTTCTGATTACATCTTCAATAATTTAACTCTTTATTGTCTTCAAGTAAACAATTCTTATTATGGCTCATTTATGAATTGGACCGGAAACGCTTCAAGCAATATCGTTTCATCATTTTTACTGAACGTACAAATCCACCAGTCTTGAAAGAGTTAATATTGCGATTCGCAACGAATAATATGGGAAAAGATCATATAGAATTATTTGAATGTACAACTGCGTATATTTTAAATACTCAAAAACGCACCGAATATATATATATACCACAATATCAACGAGATTCATTGACGGATAAATGCGAGTTTATTCGTTATGGTTTTCGCAAATAAACAATCGCTCCCTGGTTGATCGCACGATCTCTTGTTCGCCCCATTTGGAAATCATATATCAAAGGACACTGTGGGTGTGTGAAGTTGACACCCATATGCAGTTGAAATCGCAGTTCTGTTAAGAGTTCTGTGGATTATTCAGAACAAAAGGAAGCTGGAAGAGTTCCTGATAGTTTTTGAAAAGAGTTCCATTCAATAAAACAATAAAAATGGAAAATAGGGGTTCAAACTTCACGTCCAACATTAATACTTAATAGTTTTGAAAAGTCCATTTAATGTGTAATTTTAACTAGTAAGGTACCACAGAGTTCCTATTGTAAAAATTTTTTAATAAAATTAATATCAAGTCCAGTGAAACAGTTTTAGAATAACATATTTGATTTTTTTCTCGAAGAATTCAGGATAACGCTGTTATGTAGGTATCGTACGATCATATTTTACAGAGAGAATTTCTAACAAGTAGCGACATACACGTAAGCGGCTTCTCACATGTATGCGTATTCTCATGCAAATCCTGCTTTGTACGACGACCTAGAAAGCTGTTAAGTAGCATGGCAACGGTGGCCCGCGCAGCTACCAAGACGTCGTTACGATTCCATCCGCTTTAAGAAAACCAAGTCGGTTGAATCAAGTTCGGTAAACCATAGACGACGATCCGGTGAATTTGAGAATTATAAGCCGCGGAAGAATTCTTCAGACTAACATTGCGCAATTGTGAGACCTACTAGGAAAAAACGCGAAAACTATGTACATTCGATTCCACGGGTTTATAGGTTTTTATTTGTTTATTGTCAGTACAAAATGCATCTGTGATTTAATTGCAATATTTGCTGATTTGAAAACAATATGAATTGAGAAAGGTAGATCTGCATTTTAATAAAGACGTAGTTTCCGAAATATATAAATCTATTTGCACAATTCTTGACAGCATTAAAATTCGCATCATCTTTATGAACAATGTATAGATTTAAATTTTCGTAACACATTTCAGTAGGTAACTCGAGTTTCAAGGAGGGCCTATTTATCTTGAATGTAATCGATTCTAAATCAACTATTATCGTGGCTTTAAGTGCGGACTAAACGGAATTTGCGCGTGTTTCAGAAGACCAGCGAGTTATCTCTCAAAGGACAGCAAGATCTGGGAAATCGACTCAACTTGATAATCAGGATCTTGACCTGGAATCGTAATCTGGGAATAGTTACTCACATCGGTTGGAACGAGCTCTCAATTTGCATGTATCGATCCGTTGCGCCAGAGAGCAGAGACGATCCGACGGGCGTGAAACTTTGACAAGCTGCATCGGAAGAGCGAAGAGTCGATTGATGTCATGGAGTTTTACTAAAGATTTCGTCTTGGGACGCATCTTCCGAAAGATGACGAAACGCCAGAAACGAGACGTCTAGATTTTCATAACGATAAGCGAATCAAAATATCTGCTATACTTATACAAAATTCTTCTTTTGATCGTATAATATAAATAATTCGATATATCGTGAAATTCTCAAATATTCGATATATAAAACGGAAAAAACTAAAATCTATCTCTTATCATCAGTACATTCTACTGAATAAGATATCAATTCGTATCATGTTCGTACATTGATTCCATCCAACAATCAAAGCAAGCAAATAAAATTTTTAATGCATTAAAAATACATACAATTATCATATATTTATTTTGTTTTGATTTGATTTGTTGCTTTACAGTTTTCTTTATTTAGAAATTCTATACAAATAATTCATAAAAGATTTTACTGTTTATTTATTTTTTTATACGCGATATTATAATAACGTTTTTTTCATTATCTTTTATTCTAATTTAATCTGATATAATCTTTAAAGTCCAAAATAATTATTATTAAAATCTGTCAATCCTTTATACAAAGCTCATTAATAAATCCTTGTCTTTGCGTTTTTATTAACATAAAATAAGGTCGGATCTCTTTCTTTTAAAACGAGTATCTTCATCACTAAATTTCTATAACTATAATAATTTTCTTATTTAATATTAATTCTTGATATCCTGAACAGAGAGACTAAAGCTCCCGATCAGCTTAAATAATCGTGTCACATTAACGTTACTTGCAACATAACGAGCTCCGTGTTTATAAGCGAGAAAATGAAATCATAATTAAGGTCTGGGATCTATATAGTTCGTCAGCGTATAGCGCCATCGAGAACGACGACGACGAGAAATGGATTGCCTCAATTTGTCCGATTGAAACTATCCCGGCACTATGCTCGGAATTCCTATTAATCCGACGATCCTCTTTCTCTAATCCTTTGTCTCCCTCTCTCTCTTTCTCTCCCTTCGGTGTGTATCTCCTACCACGGTCTTTCTTCTCACGTTTATCCCACCTCTTCGCCAACCGGGAACCAGTTCGAGCAAGTCCAGTACAACGATATTTCATTCGGGATGCGAAGGCGCGAGAAGCGGCGAGCTGCTTTTTTCTCGACTTTCTTGCGCACAGCCGCTAGTCACGCCGTGTCTACGCGTGTTAATTTTAATAGCCTATCTAACGATCCGCGTGGATCTGATCTCACGGATACGCGAAGGCCGTCGCTAGTGCGGCGATATAAGCCTGCGATAAGAATTTCTTCAATAATTCGTATACATATATACAATACATATATGCAATACATATATGCAATAAGAATAACGGGAATGTCATATTTAATGACTTTGATATTTAAATATATTCTCAATATTAGAATACTAAAGCCGAAAAAGAAAAAAGATGATGAAATTTAAGATTTGGTACACCAAAAGAAATATTAAATTTTAATAAATATTTGTTTGAATAGTTCAAGCTAAAAGTCAATATTTACTAAATGTAATTTATATTTATTTGCCACAAAAATCATTAATTTGATTCAATTAATGATTATTTACTGTAAATAAATGTTTAGTATTATAAAGATAGTAAATTAGAAAACTATATATCAAAATACGTAGAACAATTATATTAGGTAGTTTGCGTGTTAAATATTTATTCAAACTTGACTGTGCTAAAATTGTCTCTGATTTCGGCTTTTTACGTCTATCATGTTTTTAACATGCAGTTAACGCGTCTCTTTGGATATCAGTACGACACTCATTATCACATGGCAACGACACCGGTTGTGAACTACGTAGAACAATTTAACGAGAATCTAAAAGAGCACCCGCGGCATCCCGCTGCTCGTCTTCTCGATGAACCTGTTGCTCCTAGCAATTAAAAACGAAACGCAACGTAAAAGGAAAAACCACCGTACGCATTTGGGTAACTGCGATTTTACAAGATTTCTATTCGTTTCCCTCAGAAGCTTTTCGTTCATCGCGCCGAGAAGGAAAAATAATGGAAAACCGGCCTTCACGATCAAGAGAGAGAAATACATATATTTAATATACATGTATCAATAAATAAGCAATCAGCGGTTAAACAATTAAATTAATTAAAATATTGTAAATTAATTTTTAATGTGATGTCGATCTATAAACTGTTTATTTGTTTTCTATTTCTATTATTAACAAATGTTCACAAGTATTAACATCAAGACAAAATATTGTCTGTTAACTTCTTACGAACTTTCTATATTTTTGATTAAAAAAAATATAGTACGATAAATCAACAAAAGGAAGTTTCAATCAATCGCAAATTAAAAAATTATCTTGAGATAGTTTAAATGGATTAAAGCGTTTAATTTATTTGAATTAGTAATTGTTTCATCGATTTCGAGAAGTTATTTTTCATTGGTAATATTGAATAAGCAACAATATTGGATTTAAATTGGCACGTCACATTTATAACATGTATCTCAACTGAATAAATAATACTCTCTCTATTGCGCAAAAAAAATGTTCTTTCTCTGCGAGTATGTGAATATCGACTAGAGATTTTCAGCGGCGCAAAAATATAAGCGGATGATTGTTCTGCTTCGCACAAAGTGTTTCAAAGTGGTCGTTCAAAGTGAAAGGAGAAGCTTTTCAAGCTGTGTTATTCAATATACCAAATCACGCAACAATTCAAAGACAATTGTTTTCTTAATCGTCTCGAGAGATTATTTTTCTCAAGAGATTACAATACGTTGATTTCAAAGCACGTACAAACCTCGGAAATCATTCCAAAGTTTTCATATTTAACATAAAATATTTTCATAACTAATATATATATATATATCAAACTGCAGTCCCTTTGATAAACTCCAAATCGCTCGAAAATTTTGTATATTACCAACATAAAATATTTTCGTTATTAATTTCAAAATATCAGCTCTTTGACAAACTTCAAATCAAATATTGACAAACATCAAATAAAATATCAATTACGGTATTTTATTATTAAATAGAAAAATATTTTCATAATCAAATTTCAGAATGATTCGCTCAAATTTAAACGCCATAACATTTGTCACACTCAGTATGAACACTCAGTAACATACAGATCAATTCTTTTTAGTATACATACTTTTATATACAACTTTTTACAACCTTTCCAAAAAAAATAGATCAATTACAAAACAAGGAGGTTAAAGGACCCGTCATTTATTGTACCGTTTATCTACGTTCCTTTCGGTCCGACTTCCCACAGCGTACGTGAGCGCCGTCGCTTTCTCTCTATGTGGGTGCACCCGCGTCCGTGTGTATATGTGTGTGTGTGTGTGTGTGTGTGCCGCTGCGCTGTGTGGCACATCGAGCTACACGTTGCCGGGTATTATCGATCCCCTGGTATATCGCGGACATGCCTCTCCAGACACTATCGCACACTCTCACCGTTGCACTCGCGTCCGATCACTCACCCCTTTCTCTCTTTCTCGCAATAACATGCGCACCCGCGCGCGTATCATCGTGCGTTTGTGTATTCGGTGACAGAACCGATTTAATGGTGCTATGTGCGAACACAACTTGTTCGTTATTCGCGTCAGATTGATCATAAGACAGATCATATTTTTGGTTTATATTGCAAATAAGGATTTTACGGAAAACAATGTCCCGTGTGTGAATAAATAAGATATACGATATATAAAGTGAATAACAATCTGATAAAGGGAGAGAAAAAAAGTTATATCTAAAAATGTGATCTGAGTGATTTTTCTAGGTAGGTTTTTACGTTTGAAAAGAAGAGGAAAGTTTTATCTTATCGTAAAAAAAAATATAAAATATACATTATTTTATCTCTCTTCCCAAAGTAAATATTTTGAAACTCCATTTTCAAATGGAATTTCTTTTTTTTTTTTTTTATCTAAAAGAAATGTAAGCTCTCATGAAATAAAATGAACGTATTTGTTAAATGTTGAAAGCCCAATAAATAAATAAATTTTAATCTCGCGGGAAAATTTATACGATATAGTGTAGGCTGAAGCTAGGCGTGTGCATGTAGTCCTACGTGATGGATATATACTTGTCGCATTCTGTATCCAAAGGTAGGTACTAACTGTAAATGCAGCTGACGCCAGCAAGGAATTTCCGAGAGGATATCAAGAGAGGATGAAAGTGCATCGTGGTTAATCGCAGCAATACAGAGACACGTGGTGACATTTTATTGAGGAAACTCGCCTTATGATGTCGAGAGAAAACTACTCGCGAAACGGCCGCTAATTACTAACATCTTCGTCGTTAATAATAAAATCCTATTGTTAACAATGAAATGACGCGTGTCCTTGTACATCATCGAGCGCAGTCATAAAAGCGTTATCGCGCCTTCTCTCGGTATTATTATGATCCATTGCAATCGTTGTGACGCATATATTCGAGTTAGGTGAGCGTGAAATACGGTATTGGCGCGTACAACTTGACAAGGATATTCGTGATATTTAGTCATGTGTGGTACAGTCAATCGGTGTAATTGAACATGCGGCGCATGATGCTGCGATATTTTCCAATAATAAAATTAATAAACCATATGTGCACGTGAACGTATCATGGACCAACGATAATTAGTTATATCATCAGAAAGTGCACATTACGCTCATCTGTTTTTACAATTACCTTCATTGATTTTGTATCCTACAAAATAATAATCCAGGGATAATTATTTCGAATAGAGAGATAAAGAAAAATATAAATAAATCATAATCGATCTGTGCTCGGATTATTCTCTGTCATCCAGAATTTCCTTTCGGAATCATTTTCTTTTATAACGAAAGAATTTTAATGAATCGAATGTCTATCTAGTAATTACTAGAGAATTCCGAATGAATCATTATTAAGGCCCAACTTGTTTCTCATCTCTTTCCAATTCTAGAAATTGGAAAGAGACAATGAATAAGTTGAACCTCGGCCAAGAGGTAATAAATCGTAAGAGATATAAAGTATATCTCTTGTATATTATATTTTCCCGCAAGATTAAAATTTATTTGTTTTTTGGACTTTCAACGTTTAATAAATACGTTCATTTTACTTCATGAGGGCTTACATTTCTTTTAGATAAAAAGAAACTCTTGAACTATTTGAAAATGAGTTTGAAAATGTTTACTTTGGGAAGAGAGATAAAAAATGTATATTAGAGATATAAAGTATACTAAATACTTAATTTCATGCAGCGATATATTAAAAAATTTCTATTTGCATATCAGGAATATCATAAAATCTTAGCTACCAAGGAACGCTTGGTTGCAAAACACTCGAATGCGAATTAGAAGCTTAAATAAATCGTCGATCGACGTCGCGGGCGTACTCGTTCACAAGTAACATTATCACCATCGCAAACAAGCAAGAGAAGCGCGTGAGCGATCGTAAAACTAAAAACTGGTGTTCCACCCGCGGGAAAGGCTGCCGCCAACGTAGCGTGCAAGTTTACGACCACGCTTCTTCTTCCCACAAAGCATCTCACAAAGTGAGAGCAACGGATAAAGGCCGAACGAGAAATACAAGCGAAACAATTTCGCTTCGAATTTCTGTCGAATTACCGGAAGCATCCCTTCGGAAAAAGTACATCACAGGATTTTTTTTCTCCAGTGAACATCGAGACCATTTCTTCATCGAACAAACATAAAAAGGAACCGCCGCTCTTGATTAAAGCATCAAGTTTGTCAAAGATTGTGTTCATTAAATCGATTCATATTTTCATCGAAATTTTAAGTGCCTCCAAAATATATCGAGCCTCTCGTCAACTGATGTGATATTTTATTCAAATTATTATACAACGCCTGCTAATAAATATGTAATAAATATATGCCTGTAATAAATATTTCTCAATAAGATCGACTTTTTCTTTCTAGATTATTGATGTTATAATGTTGCAGGAAGTGACGTTCTATTAAATCAAAAATTGATTAGAATCGATTAACACGAAACATTGCAAGAACTGATAAGTTAAATATTTTCGGAAAATATTTTTCTATCACATTTGTTGATTAATCAATATTAAATGCAGCAATATTATACATTTTTTCACATATTTCTAGATAAAAAAATAATTATTCAATCTTTCCTTTTCCTATATTTTTGCTACATCATCGAATATCATAATTTCAATCTTTCATTCTTGGAAATTTATTTTTTAATTTTCTTAATCTAGACTTCTGAAGAAAATTATAACGAATATAAAATATATCAAAATATGATTATAATTATAACGATTAAAGGAATAACCCAAACATTCTCAACGTCCAGAAATACAAAGAAAAGAAATTAGCAATAATGCTGTAATTAACAGGTCAACATTGCAAAATACTTGTCCAAAGTAAAATCTGTTAAACATTAATCGAGAAACAAACTTTCCTCGTTCGTTTATATCGTAGCAGTACGAACTTGTCGCGAAGCAATAAGTCTACATTATACTCAATCGATATCGCCGAGACGCAAACTTCCCTTTCGCGAGATTTCGAAAAAATAAAAAACGAAACTCGCGCGCCCGTAGTAAACGCTCTTGTCAAGAGCCGGGCGATACGATGCGATGCGAGGCGAGGCGCTTTATTGATTCATCCCGTTCCGTGCCCGTCTGTTGCCGCGATGTCGGTTTATCCCATCGTCGACGTATTTGCGGCGTAGGCATCTCGTGATTTGCGTTTTACGGTTTAATCGGTATCCGCTGGCGAAGCTCGGCAGCGCTTGTCTCTATCTCTCGCTTATTCTCTGCCCTCCACTGGCGCGAGTAGCAAGGATTTCGGGCTTGTACTTACTTTGTACACGTAAAAGTCGACCATCGTAAAACCGAATCGCTCGATTATCGATTTACGTAAATAAGAAAGAACACGGTGATATTCCATTTGGCGTATTATTACCGCATTATGTGAGTTTTCGTTGTCCGACGGTAATATCGTTTGACACGTTAACGCTTTACACGTTTACGAAGTTATCGTAAATCCCACCGGATCCCAGGTGGGATTTACTCTTCACGGTGGCTACGCCCTTGGTTCGAGTCCTTCGCACGCGCGCGAATAACGCACGCTCGGTAACGTATTTATAGGGAGGAATCGCCGATAATTGAAAAACAGTGCGCGAGGCGCGCGATCGCAAATTGCTTTCATCTTTTATCGGACAGAATGGCGTGCCGCGCGTTTCCGCTTTCGATCCGGCGATCTCGCTTCCCGTGAAATGGAAACCTATTTTTTACGCGTATCTCCGATGACACCTTGTTTTACTGGCGTGATAGCGAATTTGTGACGCGCGTGTAAATTCTATGGTCTTTACACGATTCCACGAATCTGTAAATCTCTACGAGAACGAAAACCTCGATGAATACTGGGAAGATTATCTCTTCAAGTCTTCTGTAGCGAGATACGATGCAGTATTCGATAAGATTACTATTTCTACGGAAATATATTTAAACAAGCACGTTGCATGAAAGTACAATATATTGGAATAATAAAAATTGTCGCTTAATTCTCTTTATATGAGATAGATAGTCAGCTCTTCATCAAAATGAATTGTATCTCGCTCTGCATTCCATTTTTTGTAATTTATGCCATTTCCTTAAACATAATATTTGTCGTTCTATCTCCGCTTGCGTATTTTTATTCGAATATATGGTCGTGACAGTTCTATGGACTTTATGTAAAAAAACCGAAAAAAAAAAACCCAATAAATAAATTTCACTATACGCAATGCGTTATTAATGATTAAAGGAAGAAAAAATTTTTGTCGTAAATTTCACAATTGAGATTATTCCATTGTAAAGCGTATTTCATGCAATATACATATTGGACGTTTTTTTTTTATATTCATTTCTACTTTTTATAATCATTCGCAATTTATATCGAACCCTTGGCGGAACAAATGTTTTTAAGTGCTAACATTTTTAACTATACATTTCTCAACTTTCAGAATTCAGTATAGATTCAAACATTTGATAAATTACATTTTGATATTTATTAAATCTTTGAACTCAGTTGTAATGATGCGACGAAAGAATTTTAAATTAAATAATAAACTAAATTATCACAACTTACACTGTTTTACGTAAAACGCCAATTTCCTAAATAACAAATTCTTCAATAACGAACGCAAATACTTCGTGCCTCCTGGTTATTATGAGATTCAAATACACTTCGTTATAAAACGAGGTAGGATGAGTTGGATGAAATTGCCGCGTTCTTTTCATGCGCACGTTGCGAACAAAAATATTCCCTGTCGTATAAATATTTGCACGAGATATACGTAAACGAGATATACACTCCGATGAAATCGCACGGCGTACTAAAAGGCTACTGCTAACGGTGTGCGAAAGGGAGAAACTTGGAGAAAGGAAAGGAAAGGAAAGGAACGAAAAAGGGGGTCGAGATTCAGCCTCAAATCGAAGAAGAGAGGAACCGTCTCACGGTCTTTCTCCACTTTTGGATTCCACTTAAAGTGGATCCACGTCGTATCGGCGCAATCGTTCGACAAAAGAGCGATTTCCCGTTAGGGGGAGGGGGAGGGAAGAAGGAGAAATTCACCCTCGATCAATGCACCCGTCACAGTATAACTCGCGCGCGAACGAGTTTCGTTAGAAACGGGTCGCGGGTCGCGGATGATACGGTTCAGTGCAACGAGGTCACGATTAAACATACACGATTAAACGTACACGTGTGCGTTCGCCGCACGCCGGTATCGTAACGAACGTCCGTTATCTCGTTGGAATTTTGGTGGAGCAACGGCACGCCGAAGTTTCATCGATCGACAATGAATCGATTCTCCATACAAGCTCCGAGTTCCGAGTTCCAGTAACTTTGGCACGTCGTAAAACTGCAAAATCGTGCGAAAAACAGTATGGAACTATGAACGGTATGAAAACTCGAAGTCATTCTTCCACTGGTTCATTACTTTCCGACTGTAATTTAATTCCTCTTTTTAATTTACTTTCATTATCTTAAGGTATCTTCGACCCCCTCCCCCCCCCCTCTCTCTCTCTTTCACTCTCAGAAATATTGAAAATCTTGTTAAGGAGATCTTTTCTATATAAGATTCTTCGTATTAATATCGCAACCTACCGACGTAAATTGACGCAAATTCGATAGATCACGATGAAGGAAACCAAGCGTTCCTCGCGGCAAATATGGCACGGACAACCTACGTCACCGCATACACTTTGCAGATCGATCGCACTACACTCGGCTTGGTGCAGCCAAGTGCTTTATATTTGTAGCCTTATGTGGAGGCTGTACCATAATACGAATTAATATACTATACTCGAAAATCATGACTCTCGGATTAAAGAAGAAATGATAATGTCGTTACATATACTATAAATATTACACATAACGAGATTACATAATGAGATTACAATAACCGACGAAAAAAGTCGAGATACAAAAAATAGAAGTAAAACGTATCCTCTTCATACTTCATACTTTTTCGTTCGCTGTATAAAATTTATAATATATATTTTTAGCGAAGCATCAAATTATTTTTATCAAAAATCTATCCAACTTCTACAAATACGATTGTCACGAGATTAAATCTCGTTATTTATACGTTCGGGTCAATTTCAGGCGTCCTGCTTCGCCAAATTAGCATTTGGAAAAATCAGACCCATTAAGGATGTCAGCGAATAAATAGTGCGCGCGATAATTGACATAGACGATGGGCAATGAGAGCGCGATTTTTATTAGACGTTCAAGCGGAAAAACGCTTTTTATCGCTAGAAACAGAAAAGACTGGCAAGTGTCCAAGGATCCCTCGCGCGCGCGAACGAAGGCACTTTAATTTGTTAATGCACGTCTTCATTGGGTATTTCCTGGTTCGGAGAATTCCGTGATTCAATTTAATTAGGGTACCGTGGAGAGAAGGATCGTTATCTCGTCGACCGCCTCGTCAGACGCCACGACAACGTCGAGGCGAGTCCTCTCTCTTTCTCTTTCGTGCACTTTCAACGCTCCTCTTCCCTCGAACGAGTATTCGTCGATAATTCTTCGCGTTAACGACTTCCAACAATAATGGCTCTTAACCCGCGAAGTGATCGTTGCGAAATACACCGGAATACACAGAATATAATGAAAATGTGAGAAGTGTTTCATAAATACGTTCAGCAAATCGAAAAAAAAGCTTCGCTTTGATTTCGTATGTAACATAAAATTGTACAGAAGTGACTCTCTCATTCGCAAGTTTCATTATTTTTCATTTTGATAGATTACTTCCTTTTACGTAATAAAAGATATGATCATTAATCTTTTTTAGCTGCGAACAAGACACACGTGTGTATAATATATACGTGTATCTTGCAAAAATTGGAACGTTTGCAACAAAAGCGAATAAAATGAAGTGAGTCATCAATTAGGCTTCTCGCTTGTAATTTGATATCATTATTTCATGCTAATTAAAAGTAATAAATTTGACAATATGTCAATCATAATACATTTATCTCATTATTAATTCTGAATTTATAAAATATTAAAACATATAGTTCAAAATTTCAACAATTCGACTTAAAATTTTCTAGATAGATAGTATTAAAATTATATAAACAGTACTTTAAAATATGGATATATATAATAAAAAAAAATTAATTAGTCAAACTGATCTATCAATAATCTACCTGTTATCGATTAGCTGCCGAAAAACTCAAATAAAGAAAAACCTAAATGGGATGTTGAAAATAATAATAGAAACAATAGAGATACAGTAACAACATAGATTTAGAGCAAATTAACGAATTTCTGCTTACATATTGAAATATAAATCGTCAAAGGGAATAAATATTTGGATAATTAGTATTCCAATATATTTTTTACACGTATAATGAAAAATCTTAATTATTTTCATTATTATTACATAAAAAATCTTTAGATTAGATTAAAATAAACACGACCTATTTTGTCTAACATTAACGCCGCGCATCCCGTTCGCGGCGGTCGATCATCCTCTTGCCGGTGCAAAAGCAATTATTCCAATCGACGCGTTGACCGACGATTATCATTAACAAATGGTTTTCTTGCTTCTGCGAAACAAAAAAATCGGCCTATTATTTTGTAATAAATAATTGATTTATCGCGTAATTATCAGCATAAACATCGACAAATGCGTGTCGCAAACGGTGGCTATTATCAATTTTATCGCCACATAAATTATGCGTTGAACGATGTATATTTGATACTTTGATGAAGCACAAATAAATTAAGAGATTCGATTATAAACGGGAGACATAAGAAGAGAAATCGAAAAGAGCTTCATGGAGAATCGTGACAGCGTTTAAACTATCGATTTATTCGTGGACAAGGCTAACAACGAGTTAACGGCTTGCTCAACGAAAGAGGCTTATTTTTAGTCACTTTACGTCATCACTGTCTCAAAAATTTGTTTCAATCTTTGATGAATGGATGTACTACTAATTCCTACACAATTGTCGCTTTTCTACGCATTGTAAAAATGTATGTTGTAATAGGAAAAAAAAGATACAAAGAGAAAGAGAATAGTAAGATGAGATTACACGTGCATCTTTTACAATAACAATGTTTCAAATAAACATTGACAAGTATTTTTTTTTTATTAAATCGTAAATACGGATGGCTGTTATAATAGCTATAAATAGATATCGTTATTCATTACGTGCTTTTGAATTGCATTCTCTAAAGCGTCGAAATCAAGCATACAATATCATGTACAGTGTAAAAAGTATTCACATACAAAGAAAATTTTTATTAAAAAAAGCCTTATTTGTAAAAAATAAACATTAATTAGCAATTTTATACAATGAGTATATTCTATCCTAATATAAACAAAAAAGGTTCGCCGACTAAGTGTTCTTAGCCTTAGAAGATATATTTTTCATTTATTTGTACCCTTTTTATGCATACAAAAAATATATTATATTATATATATAATTTTTCATTTTCGTTTATTTTTAAGAAAATATATTTCAATTATTACACATCTTTTTAGGTAAAATAATTTTGAGGAATATATAGTCTATTTTATTATTAATAAATTTGTTTATTATTAATAAATTGTTAATTAATGTTTGCTTTTTAAAAATAAAGTTTTGTGAAAGATATTTCCAATATACGAATACTTTTCTTACTCATTGTATTTACATTGTATTTGAAAAATTGTTAAGCCAAAGTACTATAAATACAACAAAAGGGAAAAAAAACAAGAAATTGGAAGAAAAATAAAATGATAATAGTAGCATAAACGAGACAAAAATTGTTCTAACAATAAGCGATTCGTGCTTTTTTCGTCAGACTTGAGACATTTTGACATTCACTGAATTCATTTGTCTTTGAAGCACAATATTGCAAAAGCTCCTTGTTAATCACAGTTAATGATGCTCGCGTGCTGCACGAGACATGTCTGATCGTGTTACTCAATGCGTTATAGATAGTGCAATATATGTCGTTCGCGACACATTTCGTATTATCGCGCTTATGCCATATCCTCATCCTCCTGTTTCTCCTTTCCCATGTTTCACCTGCATTCCTGAATAAATTTTCCGAGAAGATGAACAAACATCAATCTCCCAATATGCAAACTGCGCGATGATTTCACTTTCATCGAGAGGTACGCGAAGGAACGTGATATTTGCGTGCGTGACAACGATCGCTGATCGGTATTACGATATAACAGCTGTGAGTGTCAATGATACGCAATCGCGAGCAATGCCTTTACAATGAATTATATGAAGGCAAATTACAGAACTTAAGACGAATTTAATGAAAAAACTGACCTTTGTTTTGCAATAAGGACTAACTGTCACTAACTAATTATCACATCGTCCATAACTACGTTACATCTTTAATTCGTTAGTTATGTGTTAACCTACCAAGATGTGTCTCGCCTATCCGATACACGAGCTATCGATGCAAAGTGCGTCCTTGTTTACTAATTGTAATGTAATTATGGCGCGCGCGCACGTATAAAAAGCTTCGCAACGTTACGGTCTATATTTGTCCTTCTTTCGAACAACCGTGTTCCTCTTAATAATACGCTCTATATTCAAGCATCGTTTCCTAGATTTAGTAGAAATTAGATCGTATAAGCTCTATTATGAATTACAAAAAGATGCTTTCTGCGTTATATTCTTCTTCCACTCTGCAAAATGACTTGCAATATGACTTCATGATCGCAAAAACGATAGATTATCAATTATTTCAAAAATCTTACTTAATTTCTGACAAACTTTTTATGCACCAAAAAAATTATTCAATTGTCCAAATTGATTTAGTTTGTTTTTGTTTCTTTCGATAAAAAATATACATATGTATGTAATTAAATCAAATATATATTATATTTAATTTAAATACGTTCTCAAAAAAAAAAATAAAGACAAACTAAATTTAATTTGTTAAAAAAATAATTTGTTTCTTAGTGTGAAATATTTTTTTACGGTAATTCACTAAACGCGATCATTTTTATATAGAAATAAAATCAATTCACTTCTTTCTCGATATCTTGTATGTTTATCCAAATAAAAGCAATTTTACTAGAAAAAAATATAGTACGGCAATGAACGTGTGTACGATATGATACGTGATACTTTAATAATCTTGTTTCATGCAGTATCAGATTCGTACAATTTTATCCCTGATCTGTAAACACTAGAGAGATAAGTGGCAACAGATATAAGTGGTTACAGGTAGTTTTCTTCATTTTCTGTGCTCTTTCTTCCACTCCCCCCCCCCCCTCTCTCTCTCTCTCTCTCTCTCTCTCTTTCTATTTAAATCCCCATTAACGTCTTGTTCATCTTATTATAGCTCTTGTTTATGACGTTTTACTGTTGGTAAATACTAGATATATCAGAGAATCTTATGTGTCGTAACGCGTCATCATAATACGTTAAACGTAATGGTTGCATGCTGCAAAGTCTGTTAACTCTCTAGACAATTTAACTAGACAATGTAATTATCTTAAACGAAAATGAGAGTTTGTAAAGTTGTAACATAATAAAAAATTAAAACAGGCAATATAATATAGAACCAGAAAAAGCAACATGAAATAAAAAATTCTAAAAAATTTTCACTTTTTAGTATTTAAAATAAAATATATCCTTTATCTAAAATATTAGATTTAGAATATGCAAAATAATTATGACACTAAATTGGATATTAAAAATTGGTACTTTATCGTTTATATCTTTTCACGGATTTTAGAATGCTATTTATAATAAAACATTAATAAACTTAAGAACAAAGATTCCTTTCCGATATTTTTTAACAATATTATCAATTTGATAACGCGATATATTCCTTTGTAGCAAAGGAAAAATAAGATGGTTCTTCTTGAAAAAGAAGTCGTTGACGTAAGATATTTTCTTTAAAGAGTCTCGTTTTTATACTATGAACGTCGACTTCTCTTCCCTATTGTGTTGTATATGGCGCGGCATTGGTATTTGCTCTGTAATCTGACCCTCTACCTCGACAATCGATACGCGAACGATTTCGATAAGATAACAGCCACGATCTGGCTGGAGATGGGGATGTTGATATTACCTTCGTAATTGACTCACAAACGACATTCAAAGTCTACTCACGAGCACTTGATCGAACAATTAAGCCTTCAGCAATAATAAGGAATATTGAAATTGCGATGCATCGCTATTCATCGTGCACAATAAAGTCTGTAACCGCGAGTTTTATTCCTGTATTTCAAGTCACTAATGAACTAACGATAAGTAAAGATGCATCTGTTAACAATTATTATAATCATAAAAAAATTGATTACATAATCAAAGAACAAAAGAAAAGGCCTTTACGAATAATAAAATTTGTAGACGTAAATAATAATTGATCGTTAACAAAGTGTAATGATAGATTACATTTTTATTTTATAATATATTTTTCATTTTTTGCCTTACAAAACCGCGTATAAATCACAAACAAGAGAACTGACCTTGTAATTTGGCTTGTAAATGTATCTCAAGAATAAACAAATTTAATATTATATACTGAAAAACATTCCTATTTATCAATGCAAACTTGTAAAAAAATAATAACACAGATGAGAATAAAATATTTAAAAAATAATATTATTAAAGTATTGATAGGTATTCTGCGTAGTCCTGATAGTCTATATATCTACTTACAGTCAACCAAGGTATCTATCGTCAAATGCTCTTCTCATACAGAATTATTTTATTTAATATGAAGTCTGTTTTCTGTAGTCAAATTAGTATATATTTTTGGAATTTAAAATGAGATAAGTTTGATGTTTGGTTAAAAAAAACGAGAAGTTCTAGTATAGTCTAGGAATAAAAAACAGACTTCTAATAGGTAAGATTAGTGATGTTTTGTTTAACACATTCGACTATCTGACCTTACTTTGTTTTTCCGCTTCATATCGCTCACACACCGAATAATTCAAGTACCAATGATAAACAAGTCAAAGACTCACAACAAATTGTCATATGATTTATAAGAATAATATACATTTAAGTTCTAAATCATCGAGAAGAAATTATCCATAGGGTCGCTATCAGCAGTTACAACGAAACCAACGCTTAGCCAATGCTATGACTGTCAACTGATAGCAAAACTTTTGCAAAGATTCTGTCAATCAGTACTGGGAAATAGTTAAACTGAACCACTACCATCTGCCCAGTACTGGGTCCAAGTTCTCATCCAATAACTTAGCCAGGACTGGGTTAGTAATTTGCCAGTACTACGTCAATATCTGAATTATGGCAGTCAATACTGGGCCTAATACTGGGTCAATTGTAAAACCCTATGTGGATAATATCAAGTATAGTGAATTTGAATTTAACACAGGTCAGTCAGATTTATGATGTCACATGCTCTACTTTAATTTCAAATTGGACAAGATTATGATATTTTTGGGTCAACCGATGTGGGTTAGGTTCATCATTCAAACGTACACTGCATTCAAAAGCACTGTAAATAAACAAATAAATATAAAACAATTACTATAAATCTCGGCCGTGCATTTCGCAACGTCAAAAGTACTTTATTACAAATTATTCAATTTTACTTTTATACCAATATTATATTGTCTAATATAATAATCAATTTTTATTTTTACCTAAAGAATTTTTGTCATTTCAATCCGTTTTCGAGCATTTGAAAAATCATGCTGAAAGTCATGTTATATTGATGCAAATATATGTCATACCCAACTCAATAGTAAAATCGCAAAACCATCTGCTTGAAAATTGAATGCTCACTTCAATTTTCCTTCTTCTTTCATATAATTTCTAAACGCGATGGTTTCTTGAGCAGTTCGCCTCCTGGCTGCACCGAACGAGAAATCGGTCGCGCGCGCGTCGATGCACCGACAGTGCTGGTGACGATAATGGTAGTGGTGGTGATGGTAGCGCGCTACTTTAGGGTCAACGCATTGCCAAGGTGGCGGCCATGTGGCACGCTCGGGCGCATGGCGGAGCGCCTGCGTGCACTCGGCCCAGCTCGAGGTATGCTCTCTCGTCCCGAGCACGCCTGCATACGTGTGCATGCACACGAGCGTGAATCCCGGCCGTGTACACGCGTGGGCGTACCGTCGGCTAATCGCGGCGATTCCCAGCCATGAGGGAAAACGAGACCGGAAAGCGCCCTTAACACTTTGACTGCCACGTCTCGCGAATAACGCCTCTATTTTCTTGGGAGTTGTAACATCTGCATACTGGGATGACAACTTTGTCCTCCAATTAATTCACTGTCGTATTTATACGTGTGCCATGCGAATTAAAACTTGAGAAGTTTTAACCATATGTTATGATTTGTGCAAAAAAATGTTATTTATTTATAATTATTAACAGAGATAATCGCAACATAAATTTATAATGATTTTTGCATCTGATTATTCTCAAAAAAATTGTACACCTCGTTTTATACATAAGAGTGCATCAAGTATAAAAAAATAACGGAAATTATTTAATAGATAGTAAAGGAGGATGTTAGAAAAAGGCCGAAAAAGATTATAAAAGAAATAGTATTTTTTACAAATGATTTCGTCGCTTCCTGGATACAATAATAAAGTTATTAAAAAATTAGTGGGGTTTGGAAAATTCCTCGAGAATTCAGCAAGAATATTGAAATTTGGATAAATATATATACCATATTGGTACTTAATTTTCGGAATATTCTCTAGAGAGCCTCACAGAAAGAGAGTGGGAACTGGTCACGTGACCAGTTTATTCCAATCTCTTCCATGCCTATGGAGCTTTGATGCCCATACCCAATCAGAGGAGACGAGTCACGTGATGCAGTTTGTCACTCTCTCCCTGTGAGATTCTCTAGTGTTCTCCAAACTTATTACGAACTTATTAATAATTTTATCATATCCAGAAAAGTGAAAATCTACAAAAAACATTTCTTTTAATTATAGATAGACACTATAGATTTAATGATGCAGCTCCTTAATGATTTAGCTCCTAATAGATCTTATTATCCTTAAATCTAATGTACAAGATTAACATGAAATAAAAATCATAAAATTAAATCTGTATGAAATTAAATTGTACAGTATCTGCGACAATAAAATCTCTCGAAAATATATATTAAAGATATTAAGTACATGTTAATTTTCTTAAGTAACGCAATAACTCTGGAACTGAAATAATTCTGTGCAAAATTGACGGAGTCTTTGAGAGCGGTGTCGCATGACAATGAAGAGAACAGTTTAAGACATGCGAACCGCGTTAACCTCATTACCGTGCCCCATAGATGGTATAATGATTCGTACAGAGGTGTACGAAAGCGGAAGAAAAGGCGGGAAGGTGCAACGGAGCTTCCGCGTGAAAGAATTTGAGCCACAGCCGAGCAGCCCGCCGGCTGTGTTGAAACTGCATGTTTGCATTTGCATTTACACCGGCTTGTCTAAATCATCGGAGCGGATGGCGGCCGATAAAAGGATCAAAAGACCAGAGGGGCGGCGGAATCGTGTGAAAGGCAAAGCCCTTTTTGTTTATAAGCCACAAGCATAAGCTAGTGAACCGCCCTTTACTGCGAATGACCGATCGATTATTTTTAATCGGAGATTTATATACTTATCGCGGTTAAAACCGGTCTCGGGATTATTCATTCGTACGTTTAATCGAATTCACTTTTTATTCCCTCAGTTTTTATTAAATATCAAACTAACACCGATATTTTACCTTTATATTACTGATACCGATAAATTCTACAACTCTTTAATCGAATAATCGAATTAGATATAATAAATTACAGAGAGAGAGAATAAAATTTTTTTTTCTAATCAATTATATTAAAAATTTATAAAAAGAGACATAAGTCTGCCTGGCAAAGGTTCAATTTATGATAAAGCTTAACTACAGACTAAGAAAGACCTCTTTAACACTTTTAAGATCTGAGAGCACTTAGACTTATTAGAAACAAATGTAACTATTCCCGTTTAGTTTCTAAGGCTGATTTAAGAATATCCATGAAAACCATAAAAACACAATAGTCAAATGCTTTATTCTTTATGTTAACAAACAAAAACAGTATTTTAAAGATTACGAGAATGTAAGAAAAATAAATACAGATAATTTTTCTAAAGCACAACTTATTCTTATCATATTACTGCTTATGTTTACTACTGTGTAAAAAGGAAGACAGAAAGATTTACTTTCTACCTGCTCGAGCGAAACTGAAACATCGCACTAGATATTTGACATAGCAATTGCATCTCGCACCGTAAGATGCAGACTGAAAACCGCAACGGGTCCTTGCCATAGAAGCAGAAAGAACAGAAAAGCGAGAAAGAGAAAGCACGATCGAAGATCCCTCGACGAGAAGGCCCGTCGTGCTGGTGGCGGAGAAGGGCGGCGGCGGCGGAGGACGAGGTAGGGGTCGATCGCAAAGCAGAGGAAGAGAAAAAGAGAGACAGAGAGACAGACAGAGAGAGAGAGAGAGAGAGAGAGAGAGAGAGAGAGAGAGAGAGAGAGAGAGTCCGGGACCGTAACTGTGACTATGCCGGGACGGCATGATGGCGGGTGGTATGGGTCGTCACGGCAACCGGAGTCGAGGCTAGCAGAAGCAGACTGCCTCTCCATAGCGCCTCCGCTCTCTTCTTCCTCTCTCCTCTGCATCTATCTCTCTCTCTCTCTTTCTCTCTCTCCTGCTTCTTTCGCCTTTTCCAACGTCTCCTGCCGTCGGCCGTTAACCGTTACACGACTATCTCCGCCTCTTGTTCCTCAACACGGACTCGCGCGCTCCGATGTATCTCTTCGGTGCTCCCTTTTTCGCCAGATTTCTCTCATCCGTCTCTGCCTACCTCCTTCTGCAACTAACCCACCCTCTCCCCCCCCCCCCTACTCGCTCTCGCGACATTAATAATCGCTTGTTTAGCCCATTATTATTTACCGCTTCTGTCGTGCGACGCCGCGCTTTATCGATTACGAAATGATTTATATATTGTTTTCCATTGTAAATTTATATTGCCCCTCAGTTTAGTCCCACTTCGCATTTCTCGACTTAATTCGTTATCCTTAATAGCACCACCCTCGCTTTGTTTCCCTTTCGTCGTCCCTCGTTGTCAAGGAAAGATAGATCGACAATTCAATTATTTCTACTTATTTACCAGATGATACGAATCGCGAATAATTGAAGACGGTTATCTAATGACGCGTCTTTATGTATCTTCGTGACCGACTAATGTGTCCGACAGATAACAAGAACTCATTCACACTTGATCAACCTCTTGTCACGTCATACATATATAAATAGCACGTGTCTTTACAAATTACGATAATCGATATGAACGACTTAATTTTCTGCTTAATTTGCATCTGCGTCTGTCGTTCATACATAAACAAATTAAAACTCTGGATAACGTATACAATGACAGAAAAAAAATAAGACATTATTAAGCTACGAGGTCTAACCGGAGCTTTGAAGACTCAGGCGAAATTTCAACTTTTAATTATTCTGTCTCAAATTCGGGCACGTAAAAAAACAATGAAAAACATTCAGGTCATATCATTGTAAAATCACATTCTTGAATGTTGAAAGAGTGTATCAGAATTTTCTTAGATTTTTTTAGAGTCCAAAAACGCTTTGAAAAACACATCAGATATCAGTGGATTAGAAAAGGTTGGATTAGAAAAATAGTGAAAAAAAGATTTACGCGGAAGGTTAATCACGTTATAAATAAAAACCATACAAAAGCAAACTTTTGAAAGTACATATAAGAGAAAACATCCAAGCATACTTCATATAAGAAATAATTATGTTCTCAGAAATGGAAACATTCAATCAGCCTAAACATATAACATGCGATATCACCGTGACATTGGGATAAGACCTTATCTCTAGAGTAGGTTTATAGAGATGAGCAATAAATACCAAATGATAATAAGATATTCACTTAAGACCCTACATTCTTGAGGTCTGATGTCCAAAGGGAAAGGATCTTTCGATCCCGATGGGTGGTCCGCCCGACGAAGAACGGTTTATGTATATATGTATGTACATACGATGCCCGATGCAGCAGTCTCAAGAATAGCAGTAGAGAGAGAGACGCAGGGATGCCTTCTCAAGATTGAACCCGTCCAATTTCGTGGAAACGCACACGATCTCTCGCGCGGTCGCCAGAGCTCACGAATGGCAAGGACGATCGATCCTTTGATCGGAATATCCGGAAGACAAACCCGGATGGAGCTCTCTCTTGCGTACGATAAAGCTCTTCTCGACGTAATCTTCGATTGCGAAAGACAGAAGGATAGAGAGAGAGAGAGAGAGAGAGAGAGAGAGAGAGAGAGAGAGAGAAGACGGAGATATATAACGTGTCGTCGGATATAAATAGTGCAAAAGAGAAACATCACGATTCAATGCCGTTTATCGAAATCTATAGCTTACGAAGACGCAAGGTGACGAGTGACAAATGTATGTGTGGTAGAAAAATGATGGAAAATGAAAAATTGTACAGATTAATAAAGCATGATGATCGCAAATACGAGGATGACACAAAGTCTGCCATGGAAAGTTATTGAAACTAATCGGCTATCATTTTTAAACACAGGAAATAGAATAAAAAAGAAATAAATGAAAGTATCATATATCAAGATAAGTGGTATTTGACATTTTCGTAAACATTAATTAAATGATAAATATTTCCAATTGACTTTACTATATGTAAATAAAACACCGGTGATGTTTGACATTTTTAGAAACATTTATTAAATAATACAAATATTTCCGATCGACTTTACTTTATACGTAAATAAAACACCAAATGCCCTCTCTTTAAAATATTTTATTTTTCCTATTTCTCATGTGCGTTTAAAAATGACAAATGATTAATTTCAACAACTTCCCATGGAACGCTATACGTTTTACGTCGCTATTAGAATGTAGTTTATATTATGTATATATAATGTTTATCATTTAAATATTAAATAATATATAAATATTTAACTTACTACATACGCAACATATTTCTTGTTAATAATAGTTCGAGCAGCTTTGAAATTAGAAAAAAATGTAAACGTATTTACATCAACGCGAAATAAATGTAACTTAAAAATCTTCACGAAGTTTCGATAGAGGAAGTAACAAAACGTACGACGTTTATAATCACGGTGATCCTGAATTGAGAATGATAGCGAGGTGAAGTACGGCAAGTTAATCGTCTGCCGAGAATAATGAGAAGCAACGACGTTGATTCTCCTTGTAAACTTCTCGTCGAGATCTCGACGAGCGCTTTTGCGCGTCACGTGAACGTAATCGCAAACGAACTTCGCAACTTCCTACGTAACGACCGAGAAAACGTTTCACCGATTCACCGATTGCTGCGAACGACTCTCTTGGTATTAGTACTCTTCGCTAATTCTCACCCGTAAATCGCCAATCGACCGCAATCGATAATTAACGACGTAACACCACAGTCGCCGTAGGCGTCATCGACGTATTGCGCCGTGAGAATCGCTTAAAATATCGCATGCAAGCGCACGTGCGAACGCACGTATGCGTGCGTGAGATATAGACTCGAAGATCCTCGGTATTTCCTTCCCGCTGTTACCTCTGCCTCCCTTCTCTTCCATCCTACGCTTCTTCCTCCTTCCTCTTTTCTATCGCCGTTTCTGTTCGCTTAATTCCCCCTTCCCCCTCCCCCTCCCCTGTTACCCCCTCCACAGCCCTCTAGCATACCGCTTTACTGCGAGTCAGCGACTAAAATCCTCTCGACTTCGTCGGGATATCTCGACGACCTGTGCACTTTGGTCGAATGATTTCGTCGGAAGAAAACAAACACGCGCTGACAGATACTCGTTCTCGCGAGTTTTCACTGCTCCTTAAAGGCACTCGAATCAGAATCTCACCAATCAAACCATAACCAACTCACCAAAAACACATGCAAAATCTTATATATTATTTGTCCCTTGTTATTTGTTACTTTGTACGTAAATCTTATTAAAAAAGTATTTTTCCGTTAATAATTCTGTTTCTCATAAATAACTGCCTTATATAATTTAAATAAATTAAAAAAAATTTGCAATCCTCTTAATATTTTTATTAAATTATGACGACGATTTCATGCATTTCCATTTCAAATAAATAATTTCTAGCGTAGTCTAATGTATCGAGATATAAAAGATAACGCGATTAAGGAAATAGGAAATAATGTCGGTGAAGTAATCTACTCATGTCAGACGGAGCTATGCAGAAATCGTGACATTGAAAGTATGGCAACGCGTGCGTGCACACACATGTCTATTTATATACGACTATGATCGTTAATGAACCAAATGAATTTCGAACAGGTAAACTCTCGAATGTCATTCTCAAACCACTTTGAGAAAAATTCGAGACGAATGTTTAGTCTGCTATAAAATATATCAAAACGCTTGAAATACGTAATGAAGACTCGAAAGAATGTAATTTATTATTAATTCCATTGAATTAATCAAAAACATCTCCGTGAAAAAATTTTTCTCACTCTCTGTAAATTGATAATATTATATAATTTTTATAATTCGTCAATTTTTATAATAAATCAATAATTTTTATAATTCGTAATAAATAATACATTCGATTTTATCATAACTTGCTTTTTTATCTCCAATTTGTTAAAAATATAAAAAAAAACCAAATAAGAAAAAAATATTTAAAAAAACATCGGCAACGTTTACATAAGTATAAGACGGTAGTTTTTTTTAACGAGAAAAGATTTCTACAAAACGAAATAACACACGGTATGTCAGTAGTACAGCAATTTAACGACGAAGTGATCGGTAGAGCCGGAATAATCCGTGCTTTCCGGAAAGAGAAATCAAAAGGACGGAATAAAAGAAGCAAATCACTTGGTGCATAAAGGATAGGCAAAAAATAAAGAGTACGAAACAGCAAGAGAGAAGTCATGGCGAGGTAGAGGCTCGTGTAGAACAAGCCGAAAGAAAAAAAAGAGAAAGAAAAAGAGAGGTTAAGCATTCGGTAAAGAGAAAAAAACAAGAAAAACAAAGTTGTACTGTTGCCAAGCAGACTCATAAGAACGGCGAGACGCACGCGACGTTCCCGCATTTCTAATTGCACGTAAATCGCATTTAAAACCATGTACGCATGAAAGCAACGTGATACATCGTGTATAGCAGCAATTAATGTAATAAAATCCAATTTAAACTGTTTCCATACACAATTATGATCGAATTTTTGTACGTGGCTTATAAAGTGTAATTGTAAAAATAAGTTTTATTTTATATTACACTTTATTCTCTTGTTGAGAAAATTACGTGACAACCGTATATCTTTCGCAATCGAAACTATAATAAAAAAAAAAAGTAGTATTAGTCCAAATAAATTTATTCGTAAAAAAAAAAAACTAATGAAAACTATAACAAAAGAGTAATCCAAATAAATTTATTCGTTAAAAAAACTAATTAAAATTGATGCGATTTTATCGCATCGTGTTATAATTCCACGTGAAGTTTAAGCGCCGGCTGGCGACAAAAGATATCGCGGGTCGAAACAGGAAATCAGAGCAAAGAGAGAGGGGGGGGGGGGAAAAAAGAGTTAATGCAAATGAATACGGCGAAGTTACGATACTAATTAAAGCGCGCCTGCTAGCATTATATATTGCATTACACGAGAGAACGGCTGAATACCAATAATGCAAAAACATCGCCAAAAAATGAAACACAATTATTCGGGTCATAGATAACTAATCTCGATCGACTATCCGTAAATCCTCGCATATGCACAATGGAATATCCTGCAGGATTAACCTCGATGTTTTTTAACGTAAATTAAATTAAAAGAGATTATGTAAAGAGATAAAATGTGAAAAATGTTTCTAACCAAAATAGGCCCAAAAATATTTTCGTTCTATGTCTGAGTAATTTTAATCTAACGTCAAGATCGTTATTAATTTGTATACTTTTTATATAAATCTAGAGATGGAATTGCAGTTGTATATACATGCAATAATTCAATACTCATTCTTGCAGTGAGATATTTTGATAATAAATCATTTTTTAAATATCAATTGTTTTCTATGATTTCCGTATAATTTGGAGACAATTCAATCCTATAAAGAAAGTGCATAAATCTATTAATTCATCTTTGAATACGTTTATCTGCGGATAATTTACAGCGACATTTCAATATTCTACGCTGTTTACGGAGAATAACGGTAAATCAATAGTACGCCGCTACTTAAGGTTTTCCTCTGGGAAAAACTACTCGAAAGAAAAAAACGTCAGGCGCACTCTGTAGTCCATAAAGCAATTGCACGTGAATGGAGAAAGCATGCAGATAAACGTAGAATCGCGCTCAGAAAAAAAGAGGGCGAAGAGGCGAGGGAGGAAACGCGAGAGGGCTCAAAGGACACGATCGTGTGGCAAGGACTGTTTGTAAAACCGGAAAACAAACTATGGTCGAGTAAAAACAACGAGGTTCACGCTATGAAATACAGTGATCCTCTACAAGCGAGAATCGCGCGATTGCGTATGCGTGTTGCGCGTGTTAGTGTCCCTAGAAGACTTTAGTCCGGCCAATCTTGACCTATTTTTTATTGACTTGATAAAATCAGATTGACTTGGCGGAACCAATCAGGTGATGACTAAGCACGTGAAAAAAATTATAAAGCAGATATGTGACTCCTACAGTTGCATGTTCACGTGTACGTATGTGTGCATATCGTACACCATTTTTAATCAAACTAAAAGATTAGCCGGATCCTTATTCTAGAGACTCTACGCGTGTATACGTATATTCGAAAAGATATTACTTCAAAGTTCAAGAACACGCATATATTTATACAAAATATTTCATTTAGCTGAGGGATCATTAGCGAGATAAAATTACGACACGTCGCGTTGTTTTCTAATTTCGTGTGTTCTATACTTAGCTGTGTAATATCATTCCGCAGATAATTGCTATCGATTAGAGATATAACAAACAAAGCGATTATGGTAACAGAATGAGTAATGACATTTTTAATGTACTTTGTTATGCTTTATCCATTAAGACGACACTGTAATTTTCTTAGTAAGCATACAACCTCTCCAGAGATACCGGATTTACTCGGATTATTATTTTATTAAACGAAGATGTCCCAGTTTCTACTAAATATTCTTTCGCAGATAAACAAATTCCATCTTTCTCGCAAACGTGCTTTTCTCTGTTCCCAATATTTATTCGTGAAATCAATCTTCCGAAAACCTGTGATTCCTTGTTAATATCCATATTTTTTATTTTTTATTATTTAATTTTAATATTGCAAAAATATTTTTTAATTTAAAAAAGATATAAAAGATTTTATATGTAGATTTTATTATATTATTCTTTTTCTGCGTCAATATAATTTTAAATAGAATATTTTATAAATTATACTTATTTATAAATAATACTTTCTCAATATAATGATATAAATAATATCTTCTCATATATGATCTTAAAAAAAATTTTGCTTGGATAGTCAATATTCTCTCCCTTCTAAGAAATTTCTGGATTCAACGTGCGACAATTTATAAACAATCACGATGAAAAATTGCCAGATATTTCGGTCGATTGGTTTACGACAGAAGAAAGATCGCGTGAAACTTTCATTGCAAGCGACTTGTCAATACTTGTCAAACGTGACATTCTAGCTCACGTAGACTGCATGAGAATCCATGTTACAAAATTCGTAAAGCGGTCACGACGCAACTATTCGCTCTCGCCGCCGTAGAAGAGAGCGCGTTTCGCGTCACCGTACGACTAGAAATAACTCGAAGCCAAAGGCGTCGCTATGCGTGACCAAGAATAGTCGCATTCATATTCACGACGACGCGTAGCAATGATATTGCTCCAGCTATACATCGTAAAGCACAATAACCTTTCAACTATAATTAACACTTTTCAATCCTGCACTACATTCGTATATATTGTCTATTACAATTTCAAAGCAAAATAATTTAAATAATACATTCAGACATTTCGTTATTCGCGGACTATTCCGAGATAATTTTATTATCTCGGACTAGGAAAAACTATCATTTAAATGTTTAAGGATCTCTCAAATATCAGATAATTATACTGAAGCGAAATCTATCATTTGAATATTTCAAAGACTCCAAATAACTACTTTAAAATAAAATTCACTGTTTAAATAATACTAATATTACAATCTGCAAGTAATAATTATAAAGAAATGCTATTAGAATTGGCTTCAATTAATCAAACGTTTTTCTCACTTTCTTCATTTTTTTCCATGAAGAAAGCGCGGCTCAAACTTGTGCAAGAATGCGACGTTACACCCCTGGTCGATGCGAGATCCTTTTTCGACGCGACGACGGGGAGATTATTCGGGGTCGTCGAATCCTTTATTACGATGGCAATCCCCTACCTCCGCCCTCGACACCAACCTGCCGCTGACGTCCAATCCGATGTAGACAAGCACCCTCTAACACGTGAGATTATGTACGCCAGAAATATCTAAATGCCTTGTTTCTATTTCGAAATATCTACAATTCGACTTTCGATAACGATAGACATAAATCTAAGATAAGAATATCTACTTCTCGTTCGCCGGAGCATTCACGAAAATGGTTTGCCTTGAAGCGAAGTTACCTACTTTCCAATCTTGGCGTTCCTTCAGAAGATATTGTTGAATGCAAAAGTATTATACGTCTCAGAATAACAACGAAAAAAGTGTTAAACATAGATTTACGTTAATCTATAATCTGGCATTCATAATCTTACAACTGTTTTGCGATATAGAAATTTCCTGCGTAGAAATGATTTAATTTCAGATAAGTTCGAAAAATCAACAAATCTAATGATATGTATGTAGTATAATCATATATTTAGTTTCACAATTTGATTTTGTCATTATAGAATGTTTCTGCATTTGTTGCATGAAAACAACGGCTGCATTCAACTGAAAAAGCAACTTTGCAACTGTTTTAATTTATTTAATATGATTAAACATTTATATACATATACATATAGATTCAGTGAGGAACTAAGAGCAAGATCAATCATATTAAAGAATTGTACAACAGTTACAAAATTGCTTTTTCTGCTGAACGTAAAATTATATCAGGAAATAAAAATATAAGCTTCACGACTATTAAATTGTACAAATATCTATATAAAGTATGATATAAATATATAACATACGTAATCTATCATATACACTATAATATAAAAATGTCTAAACATTTAAAAATATACAGATGATATATATATATATATATATATAAAACTATATATATATCGAACTTTTTTTCATTTCTTAACTGATTTCACGACAGAATGAAGAGATTCTTCAACCTGACGATAGACTACACGAATATATCATGATGGCTTCTAATCGAGAACATTGTTCAACGTCAAACATCCAAACGAGTCTGGGAAGCGAAAGATATGCACACGTTAAATTCGTGCGCGTATCCGCACGCCGATAAATCTCGAGCTTCGACGTCTCCATCTCGAATCGCTCGGATTCCGAACGTTTTATTCCGCTATTATCTTGGAATCATCCGGAACTGTCGTTCCGATTTGCGTTACACTTTCCAAGTCGATGCACAAATATGATGCGACGCATACAACGAGCCTCTTATGAAGAATCAGAGACATCTTACGCGATGTAATTTCTATTTCTTTCTTTTCATTTAGTTAGATTTTATATATTACATTTTATATATATTAACTATACACGAAATATGCAAATCCTGCAATTTACAATAAACAGTAAAAAATAAAGAATCTACCAGTCGCAAAATTAATAAAATAAAAACTGTAATTAATAAGAATAAATTAAATTAATATTATGAATTTTATTATTTTGTAACGTGAACGATCGTTACGTTGTCCTCCTGCGTATCGATATTTATACCACGTTTGGTGAGTATTTATCGTCTAGTGCGCACAGGCGAAGCCGGAAAATATCGTACAACGTCAATATTCCTGTCATATACCACATGTGAATCCGATATTGCAAAGATTCACCTAGATACTAGCGAGCTACAATACATCTGTATCGAATTAATCGCGCGCTGCTTCGTAAAATATTTCTTGGTCTCGCCGCAAAAACACTTTGAAGAATGCTGTCGTGACAAAGCCGCGGTATTTTAGGAGCGAATAGAGCGTGCTGGTTCTGCTGCTTGCAAGTTGGATCGCGTTTCATACGATATAACCACGCAGTAATCCGAACTTCCATTGCTCCGAGCGACTGTGAAATTGAACTGCAACGTATCTGCCTGTCAACTCATAAATTATCGCGTTTTATGCCGAAAAAAAAAAACATTAAAGCATAAAAATTTAAAGTATGTTAAAAATTCAAACGGATAAATTTTTAATGAAATAAAAACATTTCTAATATTTACTTTCATAAAATATAAAAAAGAATTGACTTTCTTGAAATGTTACGTAATTATTTCTGAATATAAAAAAGTTCAACATAGAAAGAAAAAAAATTAATAATCTCATGATAAAACGTAATTGATAGGATCGCTCTGTAATTGATTAATAAACTCTAATTAAATTATTTTTGAAAATTCTCTCTCTATTCTTATAGCAATTTCATTTTGTTCGTTCTACGCAATCATGTCAGGATGTTACAACAACGCGGACATGTCGTCAATTATTTTAAATTACTAAGATTAAATCGTACGTTAACGAATTAGAAACGTCAAGAGATTTGTACGCGACACACGAAGCGAATTCTGAACTGGATCCGTTCACTAGGAGGCGAATCCACCACTCTCTCCTCCCCCCCCCCTCTCTCTCTCTCTCTCTCTCTCTTTCTACCGTTCCTCTTACGAGATCACTGCGAAGTAGGACTTTTCTTGCCCGACTTTCTCACGTAATAACCGGAAACGAGAAACGGAGGACGAAGCGGATCATGTCATAAATCCAGCTTTTAACAGAAACGTTGTTAGCTTTTTACAAAACTTATTCTTCAAGTCAGTGTTTTCCCTCGATATAAAAAAACTGCAAGTGTTATTTTTAGAAATAATATTAAGATACCTTTGTGTATTCTAATATAATATATCGACATTTTATATGTTTAATTAAACTCACAAAATATCATGCTGAAACAATGTAAAAATCTCTACATGTATCTGATATTTAAAAAAAATATATATATATATTCAAAAAAATCGATACGATTCTCTCCAAAAGTATTTATGTCATTTGTTATCGGAAAATAACTCGAAAAGCGTCGGACATGTTACAAACATTTCCATGATACGATCTGACGTTCAAATAAAATATTTTTTTCATACCGATTGTAAAGCTAACGCCTTATATTGGCTTCAGACAGATTAGCTTGGATTCACTTACACCGAACCAATCAAGTAACCTAATCTTCAAGAACCCGACGACTTCAAGGTTACCGAGAGGAAAAAAAGAGGAAAGAGAAAGTAAACGTTTCAACCATCTCACCGGTACTTCAAAGATTTCGTGCACATTATTAAACAATGATCCCCGTCCATTTCTTTGACGGATTTGCAAGTCCAAAATATTAATTAGAAACAAAATAAAATTGTAAAGCTCTTGATTAGCAATTACAAAGCACCTTCAGTGCATAAAAACTAGAGTATCAATATCAATAAATTACACTACAATCAAATTTTCATAATATTTTTTAGTAACAGAATTAATATTGTCATAACAATTGTCGCTCTCGTTGACTCACATCACATTAAATCACATTAACTAATAAAAATATAATATAATTGGAGCATAATCCGTATTATTCACGTGCATTTCACACATCAATGCATTCTTTTAAATCATGACATTTCTCGTGTTTCTAATCGTAAGTTATCGCTCACCGTGAATTGTTTAGCTGCATATGCGGACAATAGTTATTGATAATCGATCCCTCGCCTACGATCGATCGCGAATTAAACGGCTGACAGACAACTTTCCCTTCTCTCAAAGTCTCACACTGTCTATTTGGGTCGCAGCTTATCCCCGCGTATCTCATTAACGCATTTAACGGACCGGCGAGCACCGGCGGAAATATCAAGCCGGAGAAATTTCGGTACAAGCTGGTGAGTATGCTCACCAAGCAAAACTAGAAAATCGCGGTCAGGAACGGGGTTGGCCCATAAAACTTATTGGAAACATACCGGCGGATCAGAAAATCGCTAGACCGACACGATATTGTATATTCCACCGACGTATATCTTATTTCTTTCGCAGCGAAATATTATTTATAGGAAAAATAAATCAAAAACATTTCATGTTCAATTATATCATACATCTTTTGATTTTTTTACCTTTAATGTCTAAAAAAAAGACTAATATTTTGATATTTTACTCACGATAATTCGCTATTTTTATGTAAGATCTTCTTTCTTACAATAGGATAAAAAAAAAGACTGCGTAAAGATTTCCGTTATTAAACCCGATCTACGTAAGACGTAGGTTGCAAATGAAATTGTATTTCAGATTGTAATACATACGTAGACCGTAATATGTAGGACGCAAAACACAGTTCACCCAACTTTCTGCGTCCTACAACCATATTACGAGTATAATTAAAATACATTAGGTTAGTTTCTAATTTTGCGATCTGCGACCCGCGTTCTGCATTTTATGTAGATCGGGCTTTATACCGATGATTCGAGCGTCCGAAATATATAACCAAAAATTGTTAATTGTTGACCAACAGCCGATGGATCGTGAAAGAATGCGCGTGTAGCAAAGAGAAATCGCACTCGCGGTCGCTTTCACGTGAAACGGCACGAAGCATCGTGTTCTACGATAACCGGGCGGATCCACTGGTAGGGCACTTCAGAAACAATAATAAATTTCTAGTAACGTCATGTAATCATGTATAACAATAATAAACACCTAATAATGTAATGTAATTATGTAACAGCACATTGATAAATCAACGTTTCTTATGTACGAAAGATTTATTATTGCGCCGTAAAGCTGAAACTAATTGGGTAATAGAGAAATGATATGTAACACTATACGCGCCATTTAATCGACTATGTAATGCAGCAGCACTAATTATTAACGCAGGATTGTCACAAATTTCCTAAAATTGCACAACTTTTCTGTGACAAAATTACATAATTTTCTCTCTTTCAATGATATATTGAAATTTTTTTGTATTTTTCCTATTTAGTCCTATTTAGAAATCATGGGATATTCTGTTGAGAGAGCAATTTAATACAAAACGATAAATTACTAATATCAATGTTACTGACATTACTTTCATTCAATTGTTAAA
Organism: Acromyrmex echinatior; assembly: GCF_024713525.1. Classification (NCBI taxonomy): domain Eukaryota; kingdom Metazoa; phylum Arthropoda; class Insecta; order Hymenoptera; family Formicidae; genus Acromyrmex; species Acromyrmex echinatior. Next base: position 8,218,132 of record NC_141854.1, read on the forward strand.
CTTCTTTAAAGCCAAAAATTTTAATTTTCTAGAAAATTTTGCAAAATTCTCTGACTTCTTCCTGATTTTCCTGACACCTTTCCCTGATATTTACTTAATTTCCCTGATTTCCAGAGTTTTGTAACAACTCTCTGTAACAGACTAAAGCTCGTCAATACCGATGTAGATTAACTTTAATCTTGGTTTAATTTACTGTTTATCTTTTTTCAATTCTTAGAATCCAAGAAAGATAAAAAGTAAATTGACCTGAGATTAAAGTTAATCTTTAATTTAACATTGATATGACCGGGCTATAGCAACTAGCAAATAGTAGACAATAATACACGCAACCTTCTCTTTCAACTTTTTATCAACTAACTAATATAACTTCGATAAGCCATGAGAAGTGGACGTGCAGTGAAAGCACGTTTTTCAGAAGATAAAGATAATTCTCGAGATAATAATAATTCTGACAGACCGAGAAAAAGTTTTGCCGAACAACTCGACAAAGTTCCGAAGATGTCGACCAGTCGACGCGACGGGACAGCCGGCGAGCAATAAAACGGTCTTTGAAAGGGAGAAATAATTCTGCCGTCGAAAAGTTCGCTATCCGCTTCGTTTAGCGAGCTGCTTTGCATAAATTACTTGATAGTAATCGAATCACTCGGGGTTACGCTTTACGCTACGTAGTCACCGAACGTACTCGAACGATGGCAAAATATATCGTCAGAATTAAGTTCGCCATCCGTATATTGTTTCCCCGTGTTCGCTATCCGTTATTATTTCATTTTCAGAGACTATTTTGCGCTAATTAAATATTCATCTTGTTATTGCATATGCCGTATGTGACTTATTTACTCTAAAGCATGCGCTTATGCGGCGTATTCCTCTCATTTGCGATTGTTATTAAAGCGGTAACAGTGATTTAATGAGCGTGATTATTCATATATCCCTTTGCGTACCAATTGTTACACACGTATACACACGTTAATGATTTTAATTGAAATTACCATTTGTTGCAATAAAAATAATATATCCTTTATTTAACATATAAATAACCATAATATACATCTACAACATAAAAGAATATTAATACAAAAATCACATTAATGGATGGTTTCCTCCAATGTGTAGGCTAACTTCCATCTCGAATCAACTTACTCTTCATCTTCTTCTAGTTCTAAAAACTAGAAAAAGATAAAGAGTCAATAGAACTGGGACTAAAGTTAATTTTACTGCTGGAAACAGCCATTAATGTATGTATAATAAAAAAAACATCGTATGAATCTTCAACCGTATGGCAGAATAAAAAATTTCGTGCAATTTTTCTTTTATGAAAACTACATCATATATATCGAAGTCCAATCTCGCTGTCGATACTCGCGAGCGACTACACATGTTACCTTTTTTTTTTGCGATTCGAGGGAACGTGCGTATAAATGAAGCAACGCGAGGATAAGCCGACGATGCTGAGAAAGCGGGTCGGAATATAAAATCGCGGAGAGCAATGTGACGCTGACACGCGAGTTTGTTTGCAAACATTGGCGAGCCGCGGACAGAGAATTTACAGAGAGATCGTCTCTCGGATGTATTTGAGACCAGCCGACGATGATGGTTGCCAAGAGAGAGGAGGGAGGGAGAGAGAGAGAGAGAGAGAACTGTGTGTGCCGGCACTCGAAGCCAATTCAATTTGCCGACAACTCGGGTCTGCTTAGCGGTAATTATTTCCGGGGTCTCGGTAAACGTGTTTCGCGCTTACCTCCTCCCTTCACGCCGAAAGGACTCGCTCGCGATCGATCGCGACGCATACACGCACAGACACGGAGCGTATATACGTATATGTGTATATATATATATGTGTGTGTGTGTGTGTGTGTGTGTATATGTAACATGGACGTTCGCGATCGCCCGTTCGAGGACGAGATCGATCGGCGCCGCCGGCTGGTGTGTCGTGCCAGAAATAATATCGTTCGCAGCGAAGAGAACGCGAACTATACCGTGACCGAACGACATCCAAGTCTCGGCTTCGAATCGCTTTCTCCTCGGACGCGTCTGAAATATTTCCATTTCCCCGAACACACACGCACGCGCGCTTTTGTAGAATATGATTCCACGGATTACTCCGTTTTTCCCGCGCGGTGAAATACGCCGCTCTCGACTTCGCCAAGATTGCGTCCGTCGCCAATTTGCCGGTTTTTACAGTGAATTCTTGAATAATTCAGGGGAATTGAAATCAGAGTCACGAATCACATTCGAAACGTACGATTATAAAATATCTTCATTCCGAGCGATGTCACATATATTTATGTTTCTATCAATTTCTTCCTCAATTCTCAGAAAGAATAAAAAGTTTCATTTGTTTCCTGCATTTATTGTTTAATTCAATTTTATAAGAGAGTATATAAAGCTGTATTCGATAAACCTTTTCAATTTTAGGTACCGCATACAAATATGTTACGAATTCTCGCGTAATAAAAAACGTATTTATAATTTTTTTTTTTCTATGAACTGAAAAAAACGATATGCACTTACATTTTAATTATGTGTCTGAAAGTTAAAAAGCTATATCACACTTCCTGTAGTTTGTATTAACTCTCATGATAGTTGTCTAAAAGTTGGTTTACACGATAATAAGATAATAATGTTCGGAAACTACGATCGCATACAAAATGGATCTCTGGCGTTTCCCCATTTCATGCATTAAAAACACACAGGTGCAAAAATACAGTTTGCTGATTATAAACGTATATCAATTCGAATACTTGAAGAATTAAAAAAGAAACTGTAAAAGATTATCGCAAAGCATTAGGTATGTCGCATTCAGCTGTGAAATTACGAATGGTTAACCTTCCGGAGCTGACGGTAGGTTTAAAGGACTCAATTATATTCTTTACATCTGCAAAGGAAAACAATGAAATACAACTTTCACTTTTTTGCAAGGGACCGTTTGAAGATCGTTTTATTTCAATGTATTTTTCTTCACGGAAATTGAAAATTGTCATAATAATCAACGTTATCAAGAAAAAATTGAGCGAAATCAAGTTAATAAATCCTTATTTATATCATTGCATTAAATCAGTGTCAGCTATTCTTTGATCATTTAAAACCTAATTCAGAATTGAATCAACAGAGTTGGATCTTGGAACTGACAGCGATTTCATAAAAAATAACACAAATAAGGATTTTTATTAACTTTATTTCACAATGTACCAATTTCTCTTTGAGTGCAGCGTCCTAATTTTCAGTTTCCACGAAGGAAAATACATTTAAAAAATGGAAAAATAAAACGATCCTCGAAAACGGTCTTGAAAAAAATTATAATAATCTCCTTTAAATTATTGTTATTAAAAGACATTAAAATTTACTTTGATCGAATATGACTTTCCTCGCTTATTTGAATAAACTTGTAGCGAATTCTATCACTTGCATTACATTAAATTAGTGCATACTAAAAGCTGATATACATTAGCAAGGTTAAATGTAAAAGCATATAAATATTTTAAACAACTAAATACTCAATAATGATATTGTCACGTTATGTAACAGAATATTACATTATTTCACTGTCAAAGTTGATTATGCCACTGCAGTTAGATACTTTATATAGTCCTTAATGAGTATTAATCCAGTGTAACATGAGTGATCAAATTTACTATTATTATCAATATTCATTCTCTTTTATTTAATATACATAACAGTTATGTATGTTATTTTGAATGATTGAAATTAATTAGTGCCTTTTAGTCAATACAAATACTATCACAATTATTATCAGTATTCGTTCTTTTTTATTTAATATATAACAAATTATGTACCTATGATACTTTGGATGATTAAAAATAATTAATGCCTTTTAGTCAATGTAAATTAAATGGATCTCACATATCCATTAGTCAGTAAACGTGTGACAGATTCTAACGTCAGATGGTTAAGGGAATCGTTTTGTGACGTCACTCTTCGATCAGCAGCTGCGCGTAAGCCAAACTCCTACGTAGAAACTACGCAAGTTCGCCGAAATCAAAGTATAGAAATAAATTCCGCGTACAGTCGTTAACTTTTCCCTATCAGCCGCTTTCAAATAAAACTTAATTCGACAAGCGCAAATATTTTTCGTGACCGTGATCACCGCCAACTGTTTTCACAATCTCGCTTATCGCTCGATTGCCGACAGTTTTATTGCTCACGAATCTCTACTCCGAGAGAGAGAGTTCAACGAATTTTTTCTTTAAAAAATAATTCATTCGCGCGATCTTGAAACAGCGTCGTCGTCGTCGTCGTCGTCGTGCGATGAAAGTTGCTGCGATCGAGAGTGAGATTCGAGTTTCATCGTCAAACAACTCACCGCGCACAGATAAGACGGAAATCACGATTACAACGTTCGAATTCGTTGCGTTGCGAATTCCCAGTCTCGTTATTAAACGGTAGTATTTACATTGAATGCCGACGTTCTTCAGGTAAAATTATCAGCGGAACGATGACGAAATAGCGGAATCGTCATCGTGCGCAACTTTATCGCGATGCCGTTCGCGTTAACGAGATGCAATTCCGCTAAAAGAGCGACGCGATGCTCCGCTCGTATTCCAACGCAGGGCACTTTCACGATCAAGTACCTAAGTATTTACCCGGCCGCGTCGCGTCGCCAAGTTTTCCATCTCGTTCGCGAAGATTAAAAAAGCGCCTCGGCCCGTTCTGGAATCTGGAATTGCCGTAAGTAAACGAGACGTCACATCCACTCCGCCGAGTCGATAGAAAACGGTCAATCGTGTCGTGTCCGACTCCGAGACGTTTTATCAGCTTGATTTCTAATCGATCTGCCATTTCCCCTACGTGACTAGAAATCCTATGGCCTGATTTTTCATTTTCTTTTTATTTTCTGGTTTAAACCTGCGGTTTAAATTTAACTTCACTTAACTCGATGATAATGTAAGAATTGTTTTTTAGTGGTTTTTTATGATTAAACTGATGATTGAACTTTTGTAGCGGTAACTTTAAAAGTCGCGCTCACTATAAAGTTATCAGTTTAGTGGTGAAAAATACAATTTTTATGTTATTAACTTAAGTCTAATTAACCAGAAAATAAAAAATCGAACCTACAGCTGCGTTTCACTTGACCTTCGGAATGCATTGGAATAATTTATCCCTGTTGTTTATTAAGTGGAAAAAGTTAAACAAAGAAAGTTAAATAATATTCACAAGTGTCGTTAGCAAACACCAAATGGAACGTACTCTATATCAGAGTCTGGCTACGAACGATGTTGTCAAAATCCTCTCCAAGAGAGAAAGATATGTATACATTTTTCCTGCGTACTATTAAGATATCACAAAAGCAATAGAAACCCAATCCCTTGAATTAAAAAAACATTTTATTATTTTTAACTCCCATATATGTCAAAATGTAAACCAATCAATTTCTGTGGTTAGTTCTAAAATAAACAACATTCATATTAATGTATACACTTAGTAATAAACTTCATTTGAGTCAAATTTAATACATTTTCTTGAGTTAAATTGTTTAACTCCATTATTTCAGTTAAATTAACGACACATTGATTAGAAACAGTGATAATCTACAGAAATGATTAAAAACAATTAAAATTGGGTATAATTTCACATTATATATTTAAGTGTAGGATTTTGACAAAATCTTCATCGTTCATGGCCGAATTCTGTTAAACCTTATATCCACGATACTAGAAATCGAATACTAGATCTCGGATGAAAAAAGTATTAACCGATCACATTCAAATGCAATTTGTTAATTCTTTCTCTAACCGAGATCTCGAGCCGATTTCTAACATGGTGAACACAAGGATTTATAGGATCTCTATGCGTGATGATATCGGGTCGCGGAAACAATCGAGGAAAACAATCGAGGAAAGATGACGCCGCTCGGAGTAGACCCGATCGCGGCGATGATGATTTTCGGAGCGGACGTCTCCGCCCGGAGTTTCCGCGCCTCGTCCGCGCGATCTCCGATAAACTTTTAATAACCGATCCTGACTGCGCGATTCTGCCGATTCCACGGCGCGGACACGCTCGCGTACGCGACGCGACGGGTACAAATAACAAGATGGCAGCCGATCGAGAGCGATAAGCGCGACGGCGCGCGACTTGCCCGTCACGCGTTTCAGGATCGCGCATCGATCGCCGCGGGTGAACGCCGATACGAACGGAGCGAACGATAATGCAATATGATGGATAAGTCAAGCACACTCACCGGAATCGCGATCTCGGGCCGTAGTCTGGCGATGGGTTGGCTGGCTGGACGTGAGCCGCGACGGGGATCGCTGATCGCAGTATCCAAATACGATAATACGAGTATATCCAAATATGATAATCCACACAGAGACACAGAGAGCGAACGAAACTGTCGTCGTCGTTATCGTCGTGCACTGATATGAAACTCTCACTGCGTGAAACTCGTGGGCGGGAAGGCGAGAGGGAGGAGCGAAAATACGCGTATTTTGTAAACCGCGTTTGCCTGCCTTCCCTTTGCCGCGATCACTGATTTCCGCGACGACGAGGAGCACACTCCGCGTTATTATCGAGTAACGCCACGCCGAGATACGGACTGAAGTGAGCGGCGAAGCAGAGAGAGAGAGAGACAGAGAAAGAAAGAAAGAGAGAGACAGCGAGCGGCACACAGCACTTTCCCGCGACGCGCACCACTAATAATACATCACTACGTCAACGGTAATGCCCGGCACGGCCATCATTGGGCAGTGCCGCGTCGCCGTTGCTTGTCCATGCGTGCATACGTGACCGCGTATCCAAGAAGCGCCGCGCACTACCTCGACGAGACTGATGAGAGAGATACCTCGACAACTCGATAAATAATGCGACCGGGGAACGAGAATAACAACAGACGGCCGTTCAACGACGATGTGACGTTTAAACTCCTCACACGCTGCTGGAAAAACACAAAGAGTGACACGTTATACAAGTGTTTAGATAGATGGTCAGATCGAACAGGTAGACACTGATAGTCTACCGTCTGTTTCGCGCTACCACTGCCGAATTCCGTCAAATGATCGAATCGTGGAGAGGAGGCCGAAGCGGTCGGAGCGCAACACAGACCCGTAACGCGCGCGAGCTGGTGCGAGACTGTACAAGAGTGGCGACCGCGCACGGAACTAGCCGATCGCCGCCGCACCGTTCCGACGAGGCACGAGGACGCACGAGGGAGGCCAGTAATGCCGATGATCGAAGAGCTCCCCTCCACCTTTCGCGCCGACCGATCCCCCCCCCCTTCTCCCCACCGCGCCTCGCCGGCCGAAACGCTCAACGCGGGTCGCGGAGCGACGCGGGGCTCGACGACGGATAGATTACACGCGGCGCACGCGCGAGCGAGCGAGCGAGCGAGCGGAGTAGCGGACGATCGTCCACTCGCTCTCTCCCTGCGACGCGAACGCGTTTTCATTACGTAAAACAAGTGTGCGTCGCTTGAACTTCGCGCACGCTCTTGATCCATTCGTCATCGGGAAAAAAACCACGATTCTGCAAATCAATCTGTCGTCGAACCTCCAAAATTATGATCTTTATTGCTCATCGTCTCGATTCCTTCCTCGATCATTTTCGCGAGTATACGATTGCACTTTATAGGGAATCAGTTTAATAACGTTTATTCGAGAAGTGCCAATGAGTGTATCTTGAGAATGGAATGCGATACATTTGCGATTAAATCAAACTTTCCGTACTGGAGCAACGCGAATGACCTTATCGGGAATTATCGATGATTCAGACGCGATGGAACGCTTTACTTAGGTGGATGTGGGTTCTTTGAAAATGCACGAGTAGTCCTTAATACGGTCGTATCACATCAGTTAACTCAAATAATTCCCGTTGATGAGCGTGTTAAACTCTCGATAATGATCGACAAAATCCTCAGCCGATGATTCATCAAGATAACATCCGTGACATTTCCCGTCGCGTAAAGCCTCGACCGATGGACGACTCACACAAAGAATAAAGAATAGCCCTTAATGATGATTTTTTAATCCTTTACTTAACACATGGTTCGTGTCTTAATTTTCACACTTTTACAAGAATATAAAAATCAAGTAAGTCTTACATATATTTTAACATCTTTAGAAAGTATTAATAAAATTAGATAAAAAAAAGAAATTACACATTAAATGTCAAAGGAGCAAAATGGCAATCCAATTCCTTGAGTTAAATAACATTTTGTTATTTTTAACTTCCATGTGTGACAAAATGTAAATCAATTCATTTCTGTGGTTAATTCTAAAGTAAATAATGTCCATTCAAGTATGCACTCAGTGATAAATTAAATTTAAGTCAAATTTAATACATTTTTTCTTTAGTTGAATTATTTAACTTCATTACTTCAGTTAAATTGATGATAATATGAGTAAGAGTTATGGCAATTTATAAAAATGATTAAAAACAATTCAATTTAGATATAACTTGACATCATGAATTGTACAGGATACTTTAATATCTTTAGAAAGTATTTGTAAAGGTGTGTATTAAAAAAAAAGGAAAGGATACAAATTAGGTACCAAAGGAACAATGCTAACAAATGTCTTAAGTCAAATAACATTTCGTTACTTTTGACTTCTATATATATGTCAAAATATAAATCAATTCATTCTGTGTTTAGTTTCAAAGCAATGTTTGTATTAACGTATGCACTTAGTAAATAACCGTAAAGAAATTAAAAAATAAAATTTAATACATTTGCTTGAGTTATATTGTTTAACTTCATTATTTTAATTAAATTGACGACATATTATTGAATCGGAACGATGGCGACATATAGGAACGATTAAAAATAACTCAAACTGGGAATAATTTGACATTATTATAAATTTAACAGTGCATTAAGCAGCCAAGTGCTTCCAGTATTTCAAAGAAAAGAGATGCGCAGAACATAAATGATCCATCGTGTACTGAAAGATAAAAAACGACAATGTGAATACGCGTGTAAATGGCTTGCACTGCACGCTTGTAAATTCACAATGTATAATTATATTCCATTTGAGTTATTTTTAAGATCCAATTTGAGTTATTTCTATAAACGTACTTATTGCACCTACTTATTATTATGTTGTTAATTTAATTAAAACAATGGGATTAAATAAAATTTTACTCGAGAAAATGTATTAAATTTTATCGAAATTTAGTTTATTATTTACTAAGTGCAGGACATTGTTTACTTTGAAAATAGCCACAAAAATAAATTGATTTACGTTTCGATATATACAAAAATAAAAAAAAAACAAAATGTTATTTAACTCAAGTAACACTGTTCCTCAAATATCTGTACTCAGAAAAAAGTCTGATTGCATTAATTGGAATTCTGATTGAAAAATGGATAAATAAGAATTTTCTATTAAATTCTAGTTGTGATAATCAGAATTCTGATTGATGTAAGAATTTTCTGGTTCGTTCATTTTCAACCAGGAATTTTTCCCGTTATAACAGTACACTCGCGCGCGACATAAGAATCCGCATTTTCGTGCGTTTTTCGTCGAACAAGCAGAGTCACGGCGAGTCGCTAATCAATCTTTCGTACAGAATAAAGCCCGTGTTACACTAGGCACTGGAAATTAAAAGTTGCACATTGAAGATTAAAATTCAGCTAATCAGAGTGAAACGGATTAAAATTGAAATGTTCATTTTTTAAGGTATTCTCATTCGAATTTTAAAGATTTTAATGAATAAACGATTAGCGTTGTTATTATATATTTGCACACCGAAAACTGCGTTTTGACTTTTAATGCTCATTTTACAATTCTATTATTACTTTATGTAGAAGAGTCTTTTCTTTTTTAACTTTTATTTCTACAATTATCTGACTAATTGAATTCTAATCTCTAAGGACGATATTCATAGTCGATTCATATATTCAAGGCCGTCTTAAGTACAGTTCTTAAAATGTCACGAACCAATCAGAGGGTCGTATTAGCATCTTTACATTACTTGAGACGATCTTGAAATAAGAACGGACTATGAATACCGGCCCGGTCTACAATTCACAATTCACGGTCTATTCTTTAATCGATTCTAGAATTAGAAAAAGATGAAAAGATTGGACCTCGATTAAAGAAGTTAATCGCGAATTGTGAAACCAGGTCTAATTCGCAATCCTCAGTCTTCAATGCGTAATGTGACACGGGCTTAAGTACGCGCCGTCGCGAAACAGCTTCAGCATCGCTTATCGCGCGAGACGTCTGTTTTCGCACGAATCGCAGATTCATCAACGGCCAGCCGGACTCGACGCGTGCATTTAGTGCACCTCGGTATTTAGTCATACTCGCTAACTGTGCCGTTAAGCGGAATATTCGCGCATCTGTAATTAACTCGTACATATGCGAGTGTGTATATATATATATATATATCGATAACGCGTTTGTCGCCGCGGACAAAGACGAGACATCGAGGAATCGCCTTCCCTCTTACGTCCTCGTAAATCCTCGCGCGTTTTCGCATGATCCTCCTCAACACTCCGACCGCGCGGCGATGAAACGGCAGTACGTCACGCACATTTCGTCTCGCACACACACGCGCGCACGTCACGACGATACAAGAAAAAGGAGACACACACCTTCCAGATTTTCCTCTGTATTTTCGATTGTACTTTTCTATCGCCGAAATATACTTCACATGTATACACACACACACATACACATGCACGCGCCACAAAACGAAGCGCGGACGACGAGAATCGAGGACGCGTCGCGTCGCCTCGTTCGAAGAAGAAAATCGTGGCTGCTTCCCGCTGGGCGGAACTCGGTGTCGTTGACGGGGGAGGGAGGAGGGGGGAGGGAGGGTCAGAGGGATGAGCGAGTTGCGAACGAACTGCAGGGGGAGGGAGGGAGGGACCAGGGAAGAAACGGAGAGAGAAAGGTGGAGAGAGAGAAAGAGAGAGAAGGAGAGAATGAGAAAAACGGAGCGCAGCACGACTAGACTCGTTGTCACGAAACGACTGCGACGGAGATCCGACACAAACTGAGAGCCGCCGAGCTGCTGATTGCGGCCGATAGCACATTCTCCCCCACCCTGCCGTCACCCTTCCCGCGTCGCTTCCTCTTCCACTCTACGTCTCTACCCCTCGGCGGGGCAGCCCACGCATCCCTACACTGCTACACAACCGACACGACTCGATGTAGCGCTCAACCTCCCCGTGCTTTGCCGTGCTGCTGCTCTATAGTCTACGTCTATCCCCGCTCACATTGCGAATCTTCCCCCTCTCCTTCTCGTTCTTCTCTACCTCCGACGCTCGCAGCTACGAGAAAGTTTCTCGCGTGTATTGCTAGGTTATCGGTATTTACTCGTTACCACCAAATCTACACGCGACCTTGCTGTAACGGGGAAACGACGGACGTCAAAACGGTCGGACAGGACCGTGCAGTATAAAAGTGAATGATTAATTTCGACGATCTACAATTTATCATGCGATTTTACGAAGCAAAGTAAAATTCTTATGCATATATATGTGTTTAATATTTATGAACACGCGTGAGCTATAAGTAGATGATTATTTAACTTTTTAGAAAAAGAGGAAATAAAAAAGAAAGAAAAAAAAAGAGAAGCGAAGAAAAAGAGACCTTATAATCCAATTCGAAATATCAACGGTCCTAATGATTATGCAATGCTAAATATCAAAGGAACAACCAATCTCTTGTTAAATAACATCTTCCTAAATAACATATTTTATTGTTTTTAATTTCTTTTTATGTCAAAATGTAAATTAGTCATTCATTTTTGCTTAGTTTCAAAGTAAAAAATATTTATATTAACGTATACCACTTGATAAATAATAAACTAAGTTTAAATCAAATTGATGCATTTCTTGAGTTAATTAATTGTTTAACTCTTTTGTTTTACAATAGTTAAATTAATGTTGAATAAGACATGTTGAATAAGAGCAATGACGATCTGTAAAAATGATTATAAAAACAGATAAGTCAAATTGAGTTATATAAGTTCAATGCAAGATGCTTGTGTTTATACATCTGTTTATTTCATTTGAAATTTTCAAGCGTTTTAAATTTCATCAAGTACCTCATTGCTTCAGTATTTAAATACTAGATTATCGATAAAAGAAAGATATAATTTGGTACTCTAATTTTACTTTTCAGTTAATCGTGAATAATTCTTTTTAAAAAGAGGAATAAAAAAGGCAACAACGATGAAAAGAAAGAAATCTTTCCTCCATTATTAAGTATATGATTTGTTTTGCAAACTGTCTCAGTTTATATTAATCGAAGTAATTTAAGGAAAAAACAAATTACACTTTAACATTTAATAATAATGGAATATTTTGTATCTTCTTTTTCCTCTTTAATGTATCACGCAATCCCGAAATTAATCGATGCAATCAGTAAGAACACTAAGAATAAATAATCGAATAAGTAAATACAGAATCGTGTGTGTATATGTACATATATATATATATATATATATATATATATATATATATATATATATGCTTCTAGCGTTCTCGACTAGTGTGGTCTGAATCGATCTGTGTTAGATTAATACCGTTACATGTTTTATTGTTGGTAGAGCATGTAACATCATTAAGCCAACCTAGATCAGTTCGCTCATTCGAGAACGCTAATACATTTAACAGATTTATATATCTATATTTATAGATTTTTATATTTATATATTTATAGGTGCTAATGGCATTTTCATTAAATCGACGATCAATTAATTTAATTGTGAGATTATTATTTTAAGATTGTGTTCAAGTCCGACAAATCGAATCGGCACAGAATCTATAGAATTGGTAATTGTATTATACATATATTCACATATTGAATATTAATATTAAATATTACTAACAATAAGTACCAAACCTCGCTTTGAAAAATGACTATTCAGTTCTTTTATACGTGTTTTAAACACTTCTCGATCGATTTTCACTTAATATTGTTTACGTAACACATAAACCGTTGAGCTGTTGAATTGTTAATCTAAAATTCTCATTCCTTGATTAACAATATACTCGTACAATAAGCTCTTTACGAGGCATATTATATAGGATGAAGGCTGGGATCCACCGACGACTAATCGACCGCACTTCGCACATTAAGTCACGCGTCATCGTCGACGTTATCATATGTCATACGCGATCTTTAACTCTCATTGTCAGTACACACAATGAGTCAGAGATGGGTCTAGACATTTTGGTGCCCGAGACAAAAATGCATTACTTAAACAAAAAAATAGTTTTTACACGTGAAATTTAATAAAAAATAATATTAGTTAGTAGTATTTAATATATTAATATTAATTTAATAGAAATCTACGCATATAAATCACATGTGCAGAGATATACATTAAATATACAGATTATGTGATGTATATGTATAATATGTATGTTACAAACGAACGAAACATGCTTACTAAAATCAGAATATATGCACAATACATTTTTATATTTATATCGATAATACAAACTTTTAAAAATTCAGAGAAAATTTATTTTTTTACTATAATAATACTTTTTGTACTTTAATAACCGCAAAATTGTTAATTATTTTATATTTTTATATTTTTTATATTTTTTTATATATGTATATTTTTCATTTAATACACAATGAGCATTCAACGGCGAGTGATAGCCAGTATCGAATAAATTAAAACTTATAGAAATTTATATTATCATTTTTGCGCCCTTCAACCTCTTTACATAAGTAAAGTTCTTATTCACCTATTTCCGGTTCTGCAATAGTAATATTTGTATCCTGCATATTTTTTTTCTTTGAAGTACTATTAAGAACATCTAATTAAATAATGATCTCTATCCTTTCATTTTTTTTTAAATACACAATCTTGCAAATAATCTAAAATCTGTTTAAAGATATAAAAGTATATTGGTGAATTCCATCACCGCACTACACTGCAAGATTAGCGCACATTAAAGGTTTTATACAAAATTTTTATTTAAAATTTATATTTAAAATATTCTTATAGAAATTTAATACTGTAATAGTCAATATATTATTGAAAGACAGCAATTAATAACTTGTACGGTGTACAAAAAGTATTGAACAACAGTGCTTTTAAATAATTATTTACAGTCTTTCAATATTAAATCAGCTAGTGTAAGATTTCTGTGAGGATATCTAAATAGGCATAATGTAATCAACTTGAATAATGATATAATATATGTATTTATATTCAGTCAAGTAAGTAACGTGACGATATTATTATTGGATACTTATCGTTTAAAATCATTTACGTGTTTTTACATTTAACTTCGCCAACTTTATGTATAGTAGCTTTTAGTATGCACTAATCTAATGTAGCGTAAAGTGATCAAAATTTACTATATATAAGAGTCACTCAATAATTTTTATATACTTATAAAAGTGATGAAAATTACCTCAGACGCGAATATAACATAACTTATCATATGTATAGTAAAGTAAAGGACTGGGAAATTATCATGTATACATGTCACTAATACATGATGGTAATATTATCACAATGACTGAGACAAAACTCAATGAATGGGCGCGATCTCGTGATATCGTCGACTGTCGAGTTAAACGCACCGTTAACCGCAGAATTCACCGCAGGTCGAAATATAGTCCGTGAGTTACCATCGCTCGCGTCATTTTTGTCCCGCAATGTAACGCAATGTTAACCGAGTCAACATCCGCCCAAGCAGAAACTTTACTTATGGTGCTTTATAATTTTAAAGCGACCGTCGCACGCGCGCCCCTGTAGAAGAGGCAGGAAGGGAAGTGAGCAATTTCGAGATTTTCACGGCGCCATTTCCGAGACGATATACGATGTCGTAGAGACGACGATGTATAAGAGAGCGGAATAAAATATCAGTGCCGTCGTGTCGCCGGTTCGCGGCACCGTATCTTTCGCTCACGCAAGAACGACACGATAACGTCCTCTCAGGTACTCCTCGCACGGTAAACTCATTTCTGCGCTCCGAAATTGATTTTCCGCGAAGATGACAAACGTCCGTTGACTGTCGTGAAAAGCGTAATTTGCCACGAATGCCACGTACCGGCAATACTCGGTATTCGCAATATTCCTCTCGCGATAAAACAATCTCTATCTAGATCAGTTTGATGCGTGTAACACACGGAGTGGTACATATGTATTTTTCTCTCCGAACATGTAACGTAGCATCGATTTGCTATTTCGATTTTGCTATTTCTTGAAAGCGTTCAAAATTGGAAAGACAAGTTGATGCACAGGACGATACGAATTGTCGTTTTACGTAATAAAAGTGTCATACAAATCATTAAAGCTTTCTTGAAAAGAAAAATATTTTGAAAAATTGAAATAAGATATTCTTTTCTGCACAGTAAATACGTGTTGTAAGAAAAATTCGTCTCATTGTTTAAACTGTTCAAAATGTTATCTGTAGAAATTTTTTCCACAGCTACGCGTCTGTGTTGAACGAAATTAAAATCTGAAGATAAAAAGTATAACATTGTCAGACCGTAAGGAGAAAAATCTATATCGCATTTCTGGAATAATCACATTTATATACGTATGTATCTATAATAATAATTCAAATAATGTAATAGCACGATCTTCAAGTTTCTAAAGCCATATTACCTCGTGAATTTTCATATCTCGGCAAGATGTTACGAAAAGATATTTAATTCAGCTACAAGTTGATAACGACCAAAGATAAATGTCATAAATCGAATTAATGATCATTTACATTCTGGTATGTGTGGCGGTTGTTAAGCTCGGAACGTATGTTAGATATTCGTACGCGATCACTACGACATATGACGTCAGGTTAACATGGACAGACATTATAAATGAAGAGTCAAACGGAGACAGATAGATCGAGATAAGGAGAGAGAGAGAGAGAGAGAGAGAGAGCGGGAGAAAGGAAGAGAAACGAGAAAGGACGACATAGGTAGAGAAGGAGTACATAATGTAGGTCATGACCCAAATCGCATTCCTCGTCCTCTATTCGGATCTTTCACAATTCGCGAAAGTGTCCAACGAGTTTCGAAAAACATTCGGAGTTAAAAAGAATTGCTACACAGTAAATGAATAAATTTTCTTTTGCTATTAATCCTACAATCTTGAAAAAGAAACGTAACGAAATTCTCACAATTACATGTATTGTATTTGAAAATATATAGTAAGAATTTTAAATATGAAGTATAATTTTAAAAACAACTAGTATTTTTCTCCGCATGAATATCACTGAAAATCGTGCTTGAATATCTGTTTATCTATGTATCTAGTTAATTTTATGTTTCTTGGCGCAAGCAAGAGAGAGAGAAAATAAAACCTTCTAATACTTCCTATATATATATATATATATATATATATATATATATATATATATATATATACATATGTATTACGATTTCCTTATTCAGTAAATTAATTAAATGTTTATACAATTAAGTATTCTACATGTTTGTATAATTAAGTATTCTAATAGTCTAATCGATTAATATTTTCCATCATCTTTTTATGCAACAATCACCGATGTTAAAATATGCAATAAAAAATTTTGTATTTAATGAGCAAGTAGAATTCATTAATTATAAACTATTAAATTTGTTAACAAGGCTAAAAATCAGTAAAAATATACATTTTACTCATTCCTTATAGAAACAATTATGTTATTAAAAAAAAAACATTTAATTGAAACATGTTTGAAACATGTTTGAAATCTAATAATAAAATATGTACTAAACATTTTTGTACTAAACACTATTTTCGAATTTCAATAAATATTAGCATGTTCTAATTTTGATTGTGTGTGTGAACAACATAATGATATCTGTAGTAAAGAATCCTTATCATTTTCCTACTTAACGTAACGTAAATTGATCTTGGACAAAAGATCTGGTTGCATTAATTGCAATTCAAGTCGAAAATGGACAAATCTCAGAATTTCCTGGCTGAATCTATTATAATTTTAGTTGAAATAGAATTCTGATACGATCCGGAATCTTCTGGTTCGTTCATTTCCAGCCAGAAATTTTTCTCAATGCAGAGAATAACTTTAACTCCGGTCAACGTCGGAAGCTACACGCTAATCATATAATATAATTCATCAAATGGCCTGTAAATTGTTATCGTTATTAAAAAAAAAAACCCATACCAGGGAAAAACTGATGGCGGCGCAGCTAATTGGATCGAAAGCACGTGCGGCTCGGCAAGTTTCCCGGCCCGAAAACGCCGCGAGGAGTTTCTCGGCAGCCGGGTAGCCTTGACGGCGCGGCGCGAGAGCACCTGATTCGCAAACTGGCGAGCTAGACGGGACTCGGGAGGGAAGAGAGAAGTCGTCCTTTCATCCCTGCGAGCGGTCGTCGTGCATAAGGATCCAGTCTCGCTCATTCCGCTACGTGCGTTCGCAGACGTTTTCCCCTTTTCTCCTCCCAACCGACCTTCCCCCCCGTGTATCCCTCCTGTCCCTTCCGTTCCCGTCGCCGCCGAAGGCCCCACTCTCTCTCTCTCTCTCTCTCTTCTCCCACCGCGGAGTCCTGTAACGGAGCGGCGCGACGACACGTTCACGTTCACGTACACGCAACGATCAACGCGTGCACTGTGCACCGTTCGCGACGGACGGACAGGCGTTGCGACGTTGCCTGGGATGTACAGGTCGCAGAGACGAGATCGTGAAGCGCGTTGTTGCCAAGCTGCGATGCTACACACGATCAGCAGTCGCTTTCCCGCGGAAGCACGCGATTTTCCGTCGTTATTCTGCTGTCGCTATTCTCTCGCGGAAATCTTCGTGCGTGCACGTTTCCCGCATCACTATATTTACTATTTACTGGCCGAAACCATCACGAGTTTCTCTCTATCTCGTATATCTCGTCTTTCTTTTGTTTTCTTTTATTTTTCTTTCATTTTACGAGATAAGAACTTGTTTTATGCTGGAGAATTAAATATAGTGCAATCCAAGTTTTGCACAAAAGGAACATTGTTCGTAAAAAGAAGTATAATAATTATTGATCAATCTTGAGCTTTCAACTTTAAATTATTCCACTAGTAATTGCTGTCTATATTTTAATTAATTATTTTTTTCTATATTTACTATTGCTAAAATCATCACGAATCTATCTCACCTTCCTTTTGTTTCCTTTTATTTTTCTTTCGTCCTACGAGGTTTAAAATTTCCACCACCATTTCTTATTTTATGCTGGAGAGCATAAAATTAAATAGAGCGCAATTAAAGTTTTGCGAAAAAAATATCGTTCCCATAAAAAAAAGTATAATTTTATTAGTCTTGTGCTCTTAATATTAACCAACTTAACAACTGCTATTTCTTCAATTATTTCTTATTGTTAATGCGCTTTGTAAATCCGTCGGTCAATTATCGCATAAAAATTAACATCACAATATCGCCGATCGGAGTTAGGAACTACTCGAACTACTAAAGTACCACGCTACTGCTCTCCGTTGACGTATGATGCCTCGGGTCGTTTCGCGAACAATGTTGAACGTAAAGCGCGATGAAACAGGAACAAAAGGTAGCACGCGGTACGGACGGCATTGCGTTAGATAACGCAGCCTTGCGACGTCATCGCGCGCGTGGGAATGGTGGCTAGATGCCAAATCGAGTGTATCGCCGACGGCCTGGGTTGCGCCAGTTGGCCATGCTAAATATACAATGTGAGAGAGAGAGAGAGAGAGAGAGAGAGAAGAGAAAGGAGAATGAGAGCGAGAGGAGATGGGTTAGAGGGAGAGAGGGAGAGCGGAGGGGAGGAGGTATAATAACTTCCTATAACGGCGCGCCGCGCTTTGTTTCTTCCATTAAGCCGTTTTCTCTTCCCCTCGCCATTGGCGCGCAAGCTCGGCGCGCAACGATGCGGTTATTTTATAATAGCGCACCCGACATATCAGCTCCGAATCACGATGGACGTTTATCGTTCTCGCAATAAAGCATCAAACGCAGGTACCTTCTCTCATACTCTACTGACTCTACTCGATAGCTCGCGAATCGTATGTACCAAGTAAGATAATGAATTTTCCCGATATTGGCGCGGCCGCGATATTGGAGTATTGGACGAGTATTGGTGTGCTCCAAATGCTGCATTCTGTATTTAAAGTTCATATTGTCCTTAATTAATTGACTGAACTCCTGAATCCTCTCGAGAGTCGAACGGAAGTAGTAAATTATGATTTTCGATGCGGTAAATATTTCCTACGGAATAGAAAAATCTGCCATCGATCTAAATTGAACAATTAATTGAAAAATCATTAAGCTAATGGGATATTGGAGATAAATGCGCAACAAGTAGCTCATACGTCAAGCTGAAAAAATACCACATCGCGATGAACTTTCTATTAATGGATGAACGAAATGAAAATTCGTGCATGTTAATTGACGTACTGGATTATCACATTGAATATTTCACATCAATATTTCGACATGTGATATCTTTACTGAGGCCGAATTTTTCATTATCTGATTAATTTGTGATTAAGCTGATGTTTCATCTAATGGGCTTCACCATGACATCATCATAGATAAAACATCATTCAAGTCTAATCATAAGTTAACCAGAAAATGGAAAATCGGATC